>NC_044979.1:54091547-54822311 GCF_008728515.1 Papio anubis | reverse complement strand
GCGCAAAGCTGGGGCCAGGTTTGTCATGGTTCTTGTTTCCAGGGCCCCTTGGAAGAAGGAAAGGGACGATAAAGGTGCGCTGGCGAGCGCACCCGGCGGCGGCGAGCGCGCAGGTGCTGCGGTACCTACCATGGTATTCTTGTCCCGGAACGTAGTAGGTGGGGTTGCCCGCAATATGCAGGGAAATGAGCACCTCGCCCTGCTCCCCATCCCCTTCCAGCTCCCCGTGGTGGGTGCACAGGAAAAAGAAGGGCGAAAAGCGGGGGTAATAGCCAGCCGCCGCGCGCGCCCTCTGCGTCGCCCCCAGCAACAGCGCTAGGAGGAAAGTCCGCCAGGCCCAGCCACTGCGCTCCATGCCGCCGCCGCGCGCTCTACGCGCCGCTCGCTCATTCAGTTTTGGAGACGCTGGGACGGAGGAGCCACGCGGAGAGAAGGCGAGAAGGAGGCGGACGGGAGCGGAGCGGGCTCGGGAGGGGGCCTGGGAGCTGGCCCCCGCCGAGAAGTTCCGCGGGAGACGGCGGCTCCCAAAGTTACTTTGGGCCGCGGGAGCGCGGGGCCGGGGCTGCGGGCGCCGAGAGCGCGTTGTCCGCCGCCTCCGTGCGCCGCCGCCGCCTCTGCGCGACGCCCCTCGGCCAGGCCTGGGAAAGCGACCGCCCCGCTCCACACCTTCTTAAAGCCCCGGGCGCCGCGTCCCCCCCGCCGCAGCCACACGTGTCCCGGCCGCTCCCCCGCCCCCGCGCGCCGCCCCGCCCGCCCCCCGCCCTCTCGGGCTGGCTCGGCCGCACCTCGCGCGGCGAGGGGCGCACGCGTCCCCGGAGTCCCCGGCCAGCGCCCGTTTCGCACCCGGGAGGGCAGGGAGAGGCGCGCGCCGGGGAGCGGGACGGGGTACGCTGTCGAGGACCGCTGAGCCCGCGACTCTTCTGCCAGAGACGTCAAAGCCCCGGAGAGGGCACCTCCCGCCCAGCTGTCTGAAGGGGAAGGCCAGCCCCTTTGGCCATCAGTGTGCCCAGTTTTTCCTGGGAGGATGCGTGAGGGAAGGAGAGGGGCGGCGGGGACGGCCGCTGGCGCCGGCTTCTTTGTCTGCGCCGGCTGCGTCCCGCGCCCCTCGGGGCTCGCAGCCTGGCGGTCCGGGCGGCCCGCACTCGTTCTGGGAATCCGCCCCAGGCTGCGAACCGCTAGGGGCCCTCGCGCTCCCTTCCCACCCAGGCCCCCTGTCCCTCCCTCCGCCCCCGCCCGGCCCCTCACGGCAGCGACAGAGCCTCATCTGTAGCGGATTTTAAAATGAGATTAAGAGAAAGTGGAATTGGCAGCCTCGAGTGGTGCCTGGAAATGGTGATTTGTGCTGCTCGGTTGTGGGGAATTGTGAGGCAGGAAGGGCTGGCGGAGCTAAGATCCGACAGGCGCTCTTCGCCGGACTGTTCTGTTGTTCATTGCTACTGGGCTCTTCAGTCGGAGATGGGTGTCGTAATTTTTTAAATCAGTGTTTATTTCCTTTAAATGTCGATTATGACCAATGGCCCTGAAATCGGGGGAGGGAAAAACGGAGATGCTGGCAGCGGCGATTGAAGCGGGTGGTAATGAGCGGCTGCACATGAACTGCAGGGAAGTGAAATAATCCATAAGCACGTTTTTAGCCGAGGAAGGCTGGCAGGGGCCCTGCGGCATCCGGAGATGGGGGAGCGGGGTTGCCAGGTTTTAATGCCTCTCCCCACCCACCCTTGGCCTGCCACCAAGCCAGATAAACCCGCACGTACAGAAATGAGTAGATTATAAAATTGGAAGGGATGGTGCCTTTGCCTGCGTTTGTGAGGCGAGGGGCGGTGAAAATCAGGGTCCAAGGGGAGACCTCTGTAATCACTTCGTTGCAATAGGAAGAAATTGTTTTTCTTCCTCTTACCGAGACCGAATGACAGGTAAAAAGGGCCCATTTCTAGCTAGCTTCTTGTTTCCCTACTTCAAAATCCCCAGAGGCTTAACTGCCATATAAATAATATACAATGTATACATATATGTGTGTGTATATATATGATGTAACAGTTGCTACACTGTAGCTCTGCGGGGTGCAGGCTATGGGGCTAGAGGTACTTTACCTTTTTAATCCTAACACCAACTGGAGAGGCAAAAAATATCCCTACTTCACAAGGGAGAAGGCACTCAGAAATGTTGATAACTTGCCCAAAGTCAGTGACAAAGGCTGGATATAGGGAAGACTGGCTGGCCTCAAAGGCTCTGGTCCTGCACTGCCCTTCCACAGTCGACAGCCCTAGCTGGAGCAGGTGGCGTTGCCCCAAACAGAATTAGGAGATACTTGCCCACAGCTAACAAGACTGTTACTGCCTTCCTGTCCAGTCATGTGAATATAGCCAAAGACAAAATTAGTCACTTGTAGAAAGAATCCAAAACTACTTAATGTTTTTGGCTTACACTTTTAAAATGTTTAGTTACTATGCACTGAGCACCGTCCTAAGTACTATACATACTGACTGCCTTATTCCTCATAAGAATACTATGGGAAAAGTACCATTAATAGCTTCATTTTGCTATGATGAAACAGCAGAGGGAGGTTAAGTAACTTGTCCAAGGTCACACAGCTAGTAAGTAAGAGCTGTGACTTGAACCCAGGCAATCTGATTCTGACACTTTAACCACTGCAAATCGCCTCTAAAGAATGCATGTTGCTGGTGTTAGAAGGATGGGAAGATAATTATTCTTTATCCAGTGTCAGAATACCTCATTTAATCCTTATGTTAGCCTGCAAAGTGGGTATAATTATCTTCATTTTTAAAGAGAAGAAAGTTGAGATTGATATAAGTTAAAGAAGCTTGGAATCAAGTCTAGCCATGTTTGATGCCAAGGTCGCTGCTTAAATAAACTGTCTTTAGTAAGCGCTGATACTTGGTCCAGGACATGATTGGAACTTAATTCGTATAAGGTCCTCAATTCCCAGGAGGTCCCCTTCTTTGGATTGTGTAGTGACTGTCAGAGAAATATTCTTTCTCATGTCTCTCGACATGGCTTTCTTAACATTCAATTTATGTGGCCAAGTTTATTTTTCAATCTTCCCCTTTATTGTGCTTCCTTAATTTTTACCACTTTGCTTTGCTATTACATTTGAATAACTTTTATACTCTTAGCCATGAAGCAGGCTCATATTCTTGGCTACAGCCCTGCAGTTGTTCAATAACAGGCACAAAGACTGTTTAAATAATGTCCTGAGTGGTGTTGAGCTGGTCAAGAGGGGGAGAAGATGTTGGTACACTCCAGTCTGCAGTCCTTAGAACTAACATGAATATCTTATAGAGGCTCAAGTTCATATTGGTTTCATCTCTGAAACTCTTTTTGGTTAGGCGAGTTCAACTAGTCATCATTAAAAACTTTTAAATAACCTTTGGAAAATCAGAAAAATACTTATGTCATATATAAAATCCATTGAACTGAGAGTAGCATCTTCTTAGTGAGCAACTTACTTGAAACCACACAATAAGGTGGAAACCCAGGTTAGATAGCAAAACTTCCTGCTTCCCAATTTGTGTGCTAACCTTTATACCTCATTTGTATTTAGTGAGCCATAATAAGTATCTCCAAGAATATTTGGTTTGCAAAATCCAAAAACCTTCTGAACTAATAGAAAAATAAAGAAGTGCTTTTCCAGAAAAAATGGTTTACATCAAAAACATCTGCAAAAAGCGAAAGGCAATGTCAGGTGGAAATGAATAGGCTTGTGGGAAAGAGAGTTTAAAGTGAGATGAGATTTATTTTTAATTAAAAGAGCTTTGAAATAGCAAGTAGTCTACCAAAAGAATTAAACTAAGTATTCTTAAAAGGTAAATCCACTTCTTGATAAGTGGAAATTATTGCCCAGTATTTGAATAATCATAACACAATGGGAATTAAATTCATATATATATTTGCTGTGTGTATGTATATATATCTGCTATATATCTCTATATATACACACATATATACACATATATCAAATATGTAGCTTTTAAATGATTGGGAGATGATTCATCCAAATGAAATACAAAGAAAACATTAAATTATATTTTAAGGTTGCAAGAATTCACTTGCTGTCTGCCTTCCATTAATATTTTTTGAGATGAAGCATCAAACATTTTGGTATATGTGGGAAAGTGAATTACTATTCTTATGTAAAAATCGAAGTTTGTAAATCAAAATATGTAAATATAAATATGAAGAGGGTGAACAAACTGAAATCAGTTGACTTATTAGACTCTAAAATGGTAATAAAAGGCCACATTAGAGCAAACCCTATAGCAGCTAATAAACTTATAAAATCTATTACTCATAAGACATGGTACCATATGATAAAATTGAGGCTCCTAAGCAAAAAACAAAAAACAAACAAAAAGTCAGACCCTAAAGATTAGTAAGCCTTTTGCAAATGAAATTTCACTGAGAAAGGTGGGATATTAGAGGGTTGGCTCTGTTATGTATGTCCTGCCAGAACATGTTACTTATTGCCACCCCAAATTAAAATACCATGATGAGATAAACTATGGGACAACACAAAGTCATTATATTGTAAGATTTTTGAAACAGAGTCTGATTCCTCAACACTAAAAATTCCTTTTTTAAAGCTTGTCCACTTCCTGGGATTTGCCTTGCCCCTGCTTCTGTCTGGAATGCCCTTCCTATTTCCTGTGGCCTAACCACACATCTCCCACCCTCCTCTCCCTCACCTCACTCCTTACTTGGCTATAGCAACGCATGCTCCAAGTCTTCTCTCACACATTTTTGCATCTGAGAGACCTTTCCTGATCCCTCATCCTAAATTATATCCTCTAGAGCAGCACTATTCAATATGGTAGTCCTAGCCCCCAGGTAGCTATTTAAATTTAAATTAAATTAAATTTAAACATAAGTTCTTCAGTCACATTAACCACATTTCCAGTATCCAGTAGCTACATGTGGCTAGTAGTGGGATAATCTGTAAGTCTGCACTGTCTGTACTGGACAGTACAGAGTTACAGATTATCGCATTACTGCAGAAAGTCCTATTAGACGGCACCATTCTACATTGAACAGGTAAATGAATGCCCAGTCACCAACCCATTCATTCAATGTTTATCAGACACCTCCTATGTTCCAAAGTGCTGAATGCAGTGGACTCAGTGAATAAAGCTAATAGAGTGCCCACCCGTTTGGCATCTACAATCTAGTATTGGGGACAGCCAGTAAACTCATACAATAAACAAGATTATTTCTGACACTGGTAAATGCTATGAAGACATAAAACTGGCTGATGTGGTAGAGAGTGTCTAGGGCAGGGAGGCTACTGTAGATTGGGGAGTCAAGGAAAGCTTCTCTGAAAGAGTGAAATTGGAGCTAACACTTCATTAATATGGAAGAGTCCATCATGTTAACATGTGGGGGAAAGAGCAGTCCAGCTGGACAGATCAGATAATATAAAGGCCCTGAAGCAGGACTATGCTTGAGATGTTCAAGGCTTAGGAAAGGTAGCAAGAAAACGGAAGTGTGAGGCTGGGCACAGTGGCTCATGCCTATAATCCCAGCACTTTGGGAGACTGAGGCAGGAGGATCACTTGAGGCCAGGAGTCTGAGTCTGGCCTGAGAAACATAGCGAGACCCTATTTCTACAAAAGATTTTAAAATTAGCCAGGCATGGGGGTGCATGCCTGTAGTCCCAGCTACTTGGGAGGCTGAAGTAGGAGGATTGCCTGAGCCCAGGAGTTCAAGGCTGCAGTGAACTATGATTGCATCACTGTACTCCAGCCTGGGCGACAAAGTGAGACGCTGTCTCTAAAAAATTATCATCGTCATAAAATAAATAAAACGAAAGAAAGGGAAAGAGTGGTATGGGTATGAGATGAGATCAGAGAAGCAGGCAGAGACTAGATCACATTAATGTGATGGGGAGACTTGGGTCAGGAAGTAACATCTGAATGAATAATTAAAGGAAAGAGTGTTGAAGAAAGCAAAAATAAGTTGGGGAAAAATTTTCTAATACTTTTTCTCCAGGGTTTAAATAATATCCAATACAATATTTTAATGTTATTGGCTATAGCACAGTATTACAGTATACCAAGTACAATCAATAGGCACTAGCATGGACAGTGGCCAGACTGGACAGGGTGTTGTCTACCACAGTGAAGATTTCTTGTCTTTTTTTCTTATTCCTGAAAACATGGTGAAGCATGGAAGGGATTTTAAGCAGAGACATACCATGGTCCTATTTATACATTTGGAAGATCATCTTGGTTATAAAGGGGAGAGTGGTTTGGAGAGCAATGAAAAGTAGATGCAGGGAGAGAATTAGGACATAGTGCAAGTAGCTCAGGTAAGAGGTGATGGTCTTCAAAGGAGATGGAGAGAAGAGAGTGGAACTGAGATGTATTCAGGAGCCAGTACTACAGGACTGAGTAATAGATAGAGTGACTGACTGGGCATAGGGATAAAGGGAGAGAAATGTGTTGAAGAGGGCGCACAACTTTCAGGTTTTTGCAGCTTGGTAATTGTTACTGTTAGACAAACTATTAGATAAAAAGTATTTTGTATTAAACTTTTTAATGAAGTATAGTAATAGGCACAAAACCATAAACAAATCATAAGTGTGGTGTGCAATGCATTGTCAAAAATGGAACACCTCATGTAAGCAGTGTCCAAAGAATATAGACAGAAGTCTCCATGACCACTTTGAGTGAGCCATTGTATTCCTCAAGGCATGCAGAAAGTTTCAAGTGAAACATAGCATGTCTTCAGGATGGTTATTTTTGCCTGTTTTCAAACTTCATGTAAGTGGAATCATACAATATATGTGATTTTATATCCGGTTTCTTTGGCTCAAAATCATGGTTGTAAAAATTATTCAAGTTGCTATAGGTAGCAAAAGTTTGTTCATTTGTATCTTGTAGAGTATATGGGGGAAAATCACAACTTTCTTATTTGTTAGTGGAAATTTTGGCTATTTTCAGTTTGGGGGAACTATGAATATGCAGTTAAATATATTCTTGCATTTGGTGAACATGTGTGTACATTTCAGTTAAGAGAGGGAGTGTTGGATCATGGTGGAAACTCGTTTAACACATTGATGAATTAATGAGAAATAAAGATAAATCCTTAGAGGTAAAAAATGAAATGACAGCAGGAATCCAGAGATAAAGAATAGAGTACGTAATCCACCCAGGACTCTGAGACATGTGCCCACTTCAGTAACACTTGAATTTCCATTGTGATGGACATGTGGGGTTGGGAACAGAGATAAAGCTTAGGGCCTGCTCAAGGTGGGAAGAATGATAGGGTGGTGCTACTCAAAGTGTGGTTTACAGATCGGTCTCCAAACTGTCTGTCGCCAGTACATGTTAAGATAGGTACAGAAATGGAGAGTGTTCAAAAACTTTCATAGTTATTGTATAAGCAGTAGTATCCAAGCAGCATTCCATTTCCCTAGTAATTCATACTGACCTTAGTTTTACAAAAGTATCTGTCCGTGATGGATTATGAGTTAGTATGCAAAGTACTGTCCCAGGAAATCCATACGTAAAGCTAGTATCCATCCCCAAATAGCTCGGCCCTCAATGAAAGGTGAACTAGAAAAGAAGTCAGAAATTCTCTCACTAAAATTTGAAACCACAGTCTGGCTGTCAGGAGGTTGTGACACAAATTCACATTTCTGTTTGATTTGAAAAACCTCAAGCTAATAATTAATTTTAAAGTGGTTCTGGGTTGAAAGTGTTCCCAGGCACCTGGCAAAACCAAATTCAAATCACCTCTAGGAGGGACCATAAAAACAAAACAAAAACAATTTCTTTAAATCAGGCTTCAAAGAACTACAACAGGTGAAGATTCACAGAACACTGTGTTTACCATCAAAAATCACTAATACTGTGAGAAAGCAGAACACAGTGGGTCAGTGGAAACAGGAGGTAACCACAATCAGACTCACAAAGACTTTAGATGTTGGAATAACTCTATTATCTAAGATATGTATATTTAATACATTTAGAAAAGTAACATAATATTCCAAAAATAAAACTAAAAATAAGAGATCATCAAAAATGACCAGCCATTCTCAAAGTAAGAAATATAATACCTAAAATTTAAAACTCCAAGGAAAGAAGTATGTGCATCTGACAGTATAGTATATTAGATATTCTGGAAGGCCTTCTTCCTGTGAGACAACTAGATCCAGCATAAAACATAATCTTCTTGTGTCATCAGGCTTGTAGAAAGAAACGGAAATCGCTAAAAGACCAGGAAGTTTTATGGCTCAAGGACATCAATTAAAAAAAAAAAGACCAGGAAAATTTTTTAAAGGGACCAACTATAAGGGAAAGCCAGAATAGTGAGTATGTGCAGTGCATATATACGAATGTGGGTTCCCAATTATATGGAGATGCAATATATGGCAGCTGTCACTGCAAATCAAAAGAAGAAAAAGTTGACTTTCCAATAAATGTGCTGAGACAATTGGTTTTTCATAGGAAAAATAATCCAATTGGACCTCCACTTCCCATGAGGGCCATAGGCTGAAATACAGGGCCTTTCAGTTTCGTGAGTCTCTTCTAAGGCCTTGAGAGAAGCCCTGGGTTCACATGTTTTTGTTTTTGTTTTTGTTTTGTTTTTTGGTTTTGTTGAGATGGCGTCTCACTCTGTCATCTAGGCTGGAATGCAGTGATGTGATCTCGGCTCACTGCAGCCTCTGCCTCCTGAGTTCAAGTGATTCTCTTGCCTCAACCTCCTGAGTAGCTGGGATTACAGGGATGTGTGCCACCACATCTGGTTAATTTTGTATTTTTAGTACCAATGGGGTTTCACCGTGTTGGTCAGGATGGTCTCAAACTCCTGACCTCGTGATCTGCCCGCCTCTTCCTCCCAAAGTGCTGGGATTACAGGTGTGAGCCACCATGCCCGGCCCATATTTTTTAAAATTTGAAAAGTAAGATATTTCAACACATTCGTTAAGATCACCTTCTTTTTCTGTTCTAATTACTCCTCCACCACCACATTTTTCTTTGTGTAGACTGTCACTGGAGTCACTGTGAGCATTGTTTTTACATATGGCTAAAGAAAAGTTGGAGATTCACTGCAATTGAGTTTAGTTGGATATTTTTATGTGGTTTACTGTCACTCTGTGATTGCAAAGTTATTCAAAGAATGACTTCCAGGAATATTTCTACTGGTACTATGCTGACCTACCTTGAGCCATGACATGTAGGTACAGAATAGTTGTATCTTAGAACGTGTCCTGTGGACACCTGGCTCCAAAAATATGTAGACAGTAGAGAGGTAACAAGGTATGAAATATATGAAGCCAAAAGCTAATCTGTGAACACATTCTTCTAATCCTAATTCTTCTGATTCTAATGTTTCAAAACAAGATCTCTGCTGTTATAAATGATGAAATAATGCAGTGTTTACAATTATATTTTTAAATGATTATATAATAAAATATAATGAATCACATATTTAGTGTATCTAATGCATTTTACTTGCTTTGATGATATGATGGCTCCAGACAAAACAGCACACAAAATTGTTACCAATGCAGTGAAATGGCCTAAATAAACAAGTGTTTCAGTGACAAATCTCTCCGTATATTCTTCAGTAGAACTATGTATATAATATTAGTATGGGTAATTTGATGATATGCATTTCACTGCTTTAAAGATGCCTTAAATTCAGAAAATTTTATGGTTTTTCATAATTGCTGATTGTACCAATGTTCAAATATCATGAGGAATAATTAGTCTAAGGAATGAAAAATATGTAAATCTAAAATAATACGGGGGAAAGTTTTAAATGTCAAAAACAACCTCGTCTAGAACAATGGGAATCAAAAACTCCTATGGTCAATATCATGAAGACAAGGAACTAATTAAAATAGGCAAGAAAATATAGATGATAAAAATGACAATAGAAAAAATAAAGAAAATTATGTGAATCAGTTCCCTTCTAAACAAGAAATAAAGATGAAAATAAAGATGAAGAAAAACATAATATATTTGATCAATAGAACATGCATGAATGTCTAAACAGCTTCAGTTTGATAAATTTGTTGGCTTGGAGACGCACCATGCTCTTTCATTTTTTTCCTGTTCGGATAGATAATTTCACTCAACATCATTTAAGGAGTTTATTTTTAAAGTTCCAAAATTGCGATTGACCCCACTAAGATTTATAGAGAATCAAAGAAATCGTACAATGGACAAAAGAGCTTCCCAGAAAGATACTTTGAAAAACAGCTTTTTAAATGGTCAAACCACTATCAAATCCTGTCTGGACTATTGCAAGAGTAGAGGATGCTTTTACTGTTTTGTTTGTAATCTCTTTTAACAAGACATCAGACAAGTTTGCTCATATCAAATCAGACTGGAGGAATTTATTAAGAGCCCCCAAAATTTATGTCTCCTTAAAGCACAAGAAGTTTATGATATCTGAAGCAGTTTATTGAAGAATATGCACCTAAAAAAACGTAGCTAAAGAAACATTATGTAAGTGGATTAGGCAGTTAATAAAAGTATTATGCTATTTATCTGGATTTTGTGATATTTTACTTTGATTTTAAAATGTTTTACTTCGTCGTGATTTTTCTGTCTCTTAAAAAAAATCCCCTTTGTACATAATGTATTATTTTTCTTAAAGAGGACCTCTAGATTATATCTAAGTCTCATGTCCCACAAAGCCTGCATCCATCTCTTCTGAGATGTAATATTCAGCCAGTGTGCCCAGGTTTGATCTTACCTGATACTGATAGGCAGCATCAGTTATGACTAGTGGCATGACTAATGTTCCCAATTGATTGTGACCACACCGTATCAGTGTTTATGTATTCTGAATATTAAACTCTACTTATACTACAGACAAAAGTCAGTTGTTAGAATAAAGTTTTAAATGGGAAAAGCAAAGCTTCAAAACTTTTAGAAGAAAATAGTGTACCAAATACCTTTCATTTCCCTCTCCTCCCCAGATCCACTCTCCATCCTTCTCCTCCCTGAACTATGCCCAAGATGCTGATCTGTGCAGATGGCTTTACCAGGGTGCCCGTGGCCTCATTTCTGGGCGAGTTTGGTGAATAGAAGGACCTGACATTAGATCAAAGGGAGGAAGTGATTGCTAGGATTAGAGTGGTTGAGTGAAGCATTACTCTTAAATTTGCCTCTCTACATTCTGTCTAGTCTCACCTTCTGGAACTCTCCTTAGATGTAAACTATACTTTCTCACTCACTTTTCCATATATTTTAACTGCTCTGTTTTATTTTCCATCTGTTCATTTCTCTGTGCCACATTTGAGAGAATTTCTTCAGATTTGCCTTTCAGTTCATTAATTCTTTCCTTCCAGTGTGTCTAAGCTGCCATTTTAACCTGTCCATTGGGTTTTTATTTTTATTTTATTTTTTTTGAGATAGTGTCTTGCTCTGTCTCTTGGGCTGGAGTGCAGTGGCGCAATCTCAGCTCACTGCAGCCTTCGTCTCCCAGGCTCAAGCAATCCTCCTCCCTCAGCCTCCCGAGTAGCTGGGACTACAGGCACAGGACACCAAGCCCAGCTAATTTTTGTATTTTTTGTAGAGACAGGGTTTCACCATGTTGCCCAGCCTGGTTTCAAACTCCTGAGCTTAAGTGGTCTGCCTGCCTCGGCCTCCCAAACTGCTGGAATTACAGGTGTGAGCCACTGTACTTGGCATTATTTTTAATTTTTATTATGTAGTATTTTATATACATTGAAGAAAGGTCTGAGACACAAGAAGAAACTGTGAGCAATATAATGGTAATAATAATGAGTAATAATAGTAATGAATAAATGTTATATATATCAGAATAAAAAGATAAGTTATGGAATATATTTCATATGTGGTTGCATATATGTTTCAGATCTATTCCACAAACATATCTGAAATATATTTGAAAACACAGAACAAAACATAGTCCAGAACAAAGTGCTTAAATTGAGGATGGTGTAGTCAGAGTTAGAGTGTTCAGGAGGAACATTTTGACTAGCTTCAATCTTTAGTAGTAAGAGTTAAGTTAAACATCATGTCCACTCGTAAATGGACATACACAGTGAACCTGATGTTTAACTTTTATTACTAAAGATTGAATCTAGGGTTTTACATTGCAGAAGGGTGCTCACTGAGGGGCAAAAGTGACAGATGAAATCATCCTGTGTTCCACTTGCCAATCCCAGACAGGATAATATAAGAATGGAAAATTATGGGCCAAACTCAATCATTCATTTGCAAAGATTTACAAATCCTAAACAAACCTATTGGTAAACTAAATCCGGCAAAATTTTAAAATTTTAAAAAGGTAATACAGGATAGCATTAGCAGTTTTAGGTTCATTTCATGACTAAAAGAGTAATTTAACATTAGAAAAGTTATTACTAGGATTTGCTGTGTTAACAAAAGAAAAAACAATTTTAATCATTTCAACAGATATTGGAATTCGGCACCCTTTTATAATAAACTCATAGAAAAAATGAAAATTGAAAGGAGATACTTTAATCTGATAAAGGATATTTACAAAAGTTCCAGAAGAAACATTATTCTTGTTGTCAAAACATTAAAAGCATTCCCTTTAAGATTTTGAATGAGACAAGGATGTCCTCTATCACCAGTTTTATTTAATATTGCCTTATATTTAATATCGTGGTTCTAAACAGTAAAATAAAAACAGAAAAAAATAAAATATGTAAAGGTTAAAAAAGAACAAACTAAATTCTTAGTTGGCAGTTGTTTCTTTCAGTTTATTGAAGATATAGTTACATTGGTTTTCATCATTGCTGTTGAAAAGTCAGTCCTCATTTAAACCGCTGCTCATTTGAAGGCAATCTGAATCATTCTTTTTTCTGGATCTTTAAAGAATTTCTCTTTGACTTTGATGTTCTTCAGTTTAACTGATATTTTTTTCTGGTGCATAAAAATCCAACTAGCTTTTGTAACTCACATATTCACCCTCATAGTTTCTCTGTATATGTTACAAGTGATATGATAACCTACATGGAAAACAGGAAAAAATATAAAATAATTAAAAGAAGCAACACAAGAACTAAAATATGGCCTTTAGGAATAAATTTAAGCAAATATATGAAGTTATATACTAAAAAATTAATACATTTCCCATGTTACATAACCTCTAGAAAGTGGTAAAGCCATAATTCAAACCTAGTCAGAAGTCTGCCAGAACCTCAGCACTACACTGTCTTGCCTTGATTCACAGAAGGGGAAACACCAGTGTCTCATATCAGTTGAAAAAATGTTGCAAAGCAAATTAAAACAAGGTATCATTTCATACCTATTAGATTGTCAAAAGTTAAAAGTCTGACTTTACCAAGTATTAGTGAGGCTATGAATTAACAAAAATTCTTACAAATGGCTGGTGGAAGATAAGTTGTTGCAAACATGTGGAAAACAATTTTTCAATATTTAGTAAAGTAGAAGCAAGATAGTGATTCTGCTTCTAGCTATACAACATGAAGACATGCCTGTTGAGAGCAAAAGGTGATGCACAAGAATACTCATAGTGACATTGCTATTAATAGCAAAAAAAAAAAAAAAAAGAGAGAAACAAATATCCATCAGAAAATAAATAAATGATCTGGTTATACAATGGAACAAAAATTCTTGGTTTTTTAGTAGCTGCATTATGGTTTAATTTAAATATCATACATTTTGGCTATTTCAAGTGTAGAATTCAGTGATTTTTAACAAATTTATAAAGTTGTGCAATATCACCACAACCCAATTTTAGAGCATTTTCATTACCAAAAATGTGTTATGTTTATCAAATTTATTATTTAATTAATGTACAAAGTTGTGCAATATTACATGAGATAATAAACTTGAGATCCCTCACGTCAATTTTCAGTTAATCCCATCTTCTCCACCCCCATCGCCAAGAAACCACTAATTCACTATCTGTATCTATGGATTTGTCTTTTCTAGACATTTCCTATAAATGGAATAAAATTTGTGGTCTTTTGTATCTGGCTTCTTTCATTAGCATAATAGTTTTGAAGTTCATCTGTGTTGAGGCATATATCAATAGATAGTTCCTTTTTATTGCTAACGTGATATTTCCATGTATAGCTAGACTTCTGACTATTACAAATAATACTGCCATGAACATTCACAAGCAAGTCTTTTTTATACAGCATACATTTTTATATATCTTGGGTAGATACTTAGGAGTTTTAGTGGAATTGCATAGGAGCAAACATGCTTAACCTTGTTTGTGTGAAGAACCTCTCTGGCAGTCTGATGAAGTTCTTCTCAGGATAATGTTTAAAAATGTTTGATACCTAGGCTGGGCGCAGTGGCTCACACCTGTAATCCCAGCACTTTAGGAGGCTGAGGCAGGCGGATCACGAGGTCAGGAGATCGAGACCATCCTCGCTAACACGGTGAAACCCCGTCTCTACTAAAAATACAAAAAATTAGCCGGGCGTCGTGGCGGGTGCCTGTAGTCCCAGTTACTCAGGAGGCTGAGGCAGGAGAATGGCGTGAACCCGGGAGGCGGAGCTTGCAGCGAGCCGAGATCACGCCACTGCACTCCAGCCTGGGTAACAGAGCGAGACTCCGTCTCAAAAAAAAAAAAATTTTTTTTTGATGCCTTTATATAAAATATATAGGATTACAAAGAAACAAATTACATTGATTAGCATGATTATTATCAGCATACTGAAATAATTATGGTACTATGGTGTTGTATTAACTCATTAAATAGTAAGACGCAGTAGCAAGATTAGCAACAAACGATCTCAAAGTAATAATGAGTTTAGTCTGTATTTTGAGATCTCTGTATCAACCATAATGTAACATGGAAATGTCTGTAATTTCGACTGGTGACAAAGTCACATATTACTATAGTTGGTTGCTTATTTTATAATTGAAGAAAATGATAAGTTTTAGTGAAAATCCTATTTCATAGATTTTTCCTTACCCCCAACCAGGTTCTCAAACTGTTAAAACTTGAGATGTTGTAAAAATGAATGAATGAAATGAATTTCAACATGAATGAATTTTGGAAACGTAATGTTTGACTTAAAAAGCAAGTTGAAGAAGAAAATATACACTCATATCACTTACATAAAGCTTAGAAACACACTAAATAACACTAACTGTTGTTCAGGCTTCCAGACATATATAGTGAAGTATGAAGAAATGCATGGGAATAATAAACACAAATTCAGGGTGGTGATTACTTCTAGGAGGGAAAGAGAGGGATTTATCCAGGGAGTAATTTAGGAACTTTACTTACAATAATATATTTATTATACAGACCAATAAGTTTGCAAGTGTTTGTTATATTATTTTAGATTTGTATATTTTATGTTTCCATTATAATTTCATTTATATTAAATATTTCGTAATACATTTTTAAAGAATGAACTAATCCTTTTAAAAATATGTAATTAAGAAAAAGCATTACCTTTATATAATATCAATTATAACATTCAAATTATTAATGCGCAAAATGACTAAAATGTTATACTCAAAATTATGAGATTAAAAACTAAAAAGTGAAAATACAATAGCTTTATGTTATGTATTGTTCCAAGTTGAGTTGAATTATTCCCAAGGCAGTTTGTATAATTTTTGAAGCTACCTTCAGTAGAGTTTTAGAGATATTTAATGCTAATTCTCTTTATATTTTATTTTACTTTTCTATTATTTGAACTCTTTGGACTTTTCTTAGATATCTTTTCCAGTTAATTTTCTAATTTCATTACAGTATTATTTATAGATTAGAGCTGAAAGAACTGTTTGGTTGTAACCAATAAAGACCCTAACTCAAATTAAATTAATTTAAAAAATGTATTTATTTATTAAGAAAACTAAAAGTCCAAAGGAATTTTCAGCCATTTGGCATAGCTCAGATGATGCTGCTAGGACTCCCTCCATCTCTTAGCTCCACTCTTTCCTGTAGAGACATCACTCTCAGGCAGGCCCTGTCAACATGGGAGCCCTTGGCAATTGCAGGTATAGTTTATTATGAAAGAACTGGCCAAGAGTCATATGCTGTCCTTGAACCAGACACTAGGATGGAAAGGCAGATGGGCCCAGTCTGGAGCGTGTCTCCTAAAGCCTACAGTGAGTAAGTATAGAGTCAGGCCCACCAAAACCACGTGGACTGTGGAGGGAGGAAGCAGTGGGTCACCAAAAGAAAATATACCAAAAGAAAAGAAAGTGAATGTTAAGCAGAACAAACAACAAATTTCCACTGCATCCGATGAAGACTCAAAAGTCCTTCCATTGCCTAGCAGTGGAGGTTCCCTCCTGTGCCATATTGTTCTCCGGTAGCAGCAGGACGTCTGACAATACGTCTGAATGCATTCTCATGTTTAATAATGAGTGCCGATCAAGGCTGTTTTCAGAAGTAGCATTCATGGTAAGTTAATTTTAACTTCAAGCCAAGTCTGGGACATTATAAAATAGAGGCCAGGACTCCCACATTTTATAAAACTTGATAGTATTAATGGTGTCTCCCATTTGGGTCCTCAGCTTGTTACTTCCATGATAAAGTCCTACATGAATAATGTATAATTCTGTAAAGCTTTCCAGTAAAGTTAAATAAAGAAGAAGGATTTGTTTAATATTGTTGGATTCAATGCTGAGTACTGACATAATGGGAAAATTATTCACAAATATTTCAGTCTTGAGAAAATACTGCCCATATTATCAATGCTTTGGCACACCTGAGCTTACAAAAGCTACAATTCATACTTTCTGAGCACATGACCTTGTTCAAGACTTTTCTCAACACAAAATAATTTTCTGGAAATTCAATACCTATTAGCAGTGCTCTGAAAGTTAGTTTGCTATGACAGATAAGGATACAATTACAGATATCTACCCATTTTCTTTTCACAGTATTCAAGGAAATTTTCTGAGAAAATGCTCTGCTTATGGGCATTCCTGCCATTGAAATAGGTAGCCAGAATTTTACTTATTAGGGGTTAGACTCAGGGATATGAATAAATATTGGTTTGCTGCATACTATTAACCTACCATATGCCAAGCACAGTGCTAGGGAATGTAAGAGTAAAGAGAGATGGTCTATGCTCTCAGAGTTTATAATTTAATGGAGGCAACACACAGATGGATAATTATAATAAAGTGTGATAAATACTTTGGTAAAATAAATAATACACATTATGGTATTTAGACTTGAGATTAAGCAAGAAAAAAATGTTGGGATGGATTGGAAGAGGTGTTGAAAAGCCTTCACTGGGGAATATCTTACATGAGATTTGTGCTAAGTTGTAAGAACTATCTGTAGGAATTATCCAGGTATATGGGAGTGGTGCAGGAATGGAAAGGACAACCCAAGCAGAGTAAAGAGAGACATAAGTAAGCAGTGTATTGGGCTAACTAAAAATAGGCTTAAATGGAGTATGTATGTAGCTGAAAAGGTAGGCACTTTCTGCTAGGCCTAGAGAAAGATAGCTGCTAAAAACTATCTGCTCACCCACCGAGGTTTTATTTATGTAATTGTAATTTATTTTGCCTTGAAAGCATTTTGCTAGGTTAATCTTCTTGGAGATGGGAGAGATTAGTCATCCACATCATAGTGTCAAATAGTTTAATCAGTTTGCTACCCTAAAATTTGGTCTAGATTGGGGTTGGCAAACTTTTTTATATAAAAGACCAAGATTATAAATATTTTTTCTTTTGCAAGCTGACTTAGTTCATTCTGCACTGCTATAACATAACACTTGAGACTGAGTAACTTATAAAGAACAGAAATTTATTTCTCACAGTTCTGGAGGCTGGGAATTTCAAAACCAAGACACCAGTATCTGGTGTCTGGTGAGGGTCTGGTTGCTCCTTCCAAGATGGCACGTTGAATGCTGCATCCTCTGGACATGGCAGAAGAGCAGAAAAGAGCAAAACTTCTCCTGCAAGCCCTTTTTATAATGGCATTATTCTAACCTAAACATTTCCCATTAGACCCCATCTCCCAACGCTGTTGCACCAGGGATTTGACTTTCAACACGCAAACTTAGAGGAGTCAAACACATTCAAACCATAGCACAAGCCACACAGTTTTCATCGCAACTACTCAACAGTTGTATCGTGAAAGCAGCCAGAAGCAACATGTAAGCAAATAGGTGTGGCTGTGGTCCAATTTAACATGAATTAAGAAAACAGGAGACTTCCCCAAGGTCTCTACTAAGTAGGAGAGCTGTGAATTAAACCAAAGGCTTTGACTTCCTAAAATAGAGCCCCTTCCTAGCCATGCTGACCCCAATGACAAACCCCTAACTTTGAATATCTTTCTGGGCAGCGCTTCTCCCTCGTTTTTTCCCTGAGAAGCCGTATAAGAAGCTTTTCTTCCCTTTGAAAAATGATGCTGAAGAAAGAAGGGAAACCCTGCTTGATTCACTGAAGCAGGAGGTAGAAATTCTGAACCGCTAAGTGGTTCTTCTTGTTCCTAGGGTAAGCCTCCCTTTCAACTTTACATTGTCAAGCATTGGACTTTCCTCCTCATCTGCCTGGCCTGTGCGTGGCACACAGGTGTGCAGGGAAGTAGTTTTGGCTATGTGCAAGTGCCAGGAAACACTCCAAATCTGAATTTATTTTCCTCCCTTTACACCGGCCTCCAAATATGGTAAATCATATTTAGGGTTGAAGTCTAGACATAAAGACCTATTTAACACATTACATAGCTGAAATATAGCACTATCCCACTGCTAAATGTTCTGTCCAGTAAATGCACAGGTCCTGGATCATGAAACTCACTCTGAGAGGCATGAAAATATTCAAGAACTGGGAATCCCAGGACTATTATTTTGGGATGGAGTGGGGGGAGAATAAAACTGGCTACCTTTAATAATGTATTTCTCTCATTCCTTTTCCATATTTGAATTTTAGAAAGTCTATAAAGCTCAGAGGGAATCTGTTCATTCCACACACTTTATCTCCATGAATCCCTTTTTTGTGCACTTCCCATGTCGGAACCACACAATAATGCAACCATTACTTGCCAATTGCATGAACTTTGGTCTCAAATGGGTCATGGGTCAGTTTCAAACAAAGCACTAAATGTGAAATGATAAGCAACTTCCATGCCTATGATATTACGAGATTTTGTTTTTCACATAGTGGACACAATGGCATAGTTTTGTCTTTATTTTTCAGTTAATGACGATAATGTGGGTATTGCTCAAAGCCAGGAACAGGTCTAACAATTCTGCTAAAGACATAAACTTTTCAGCATTACCCAGTTCAATATAATATGCCTTTTCTTCCTAATCATTTAATGAAAATTTCCTTGCTCATGAATAGTAAAGGATTTCATAAGAAAAAGGCCATTGACAAAATTTGACTTATAATGGAAAAATCTAACACATTGAAAGTTATATAACTGGTCACCGTTAAGACATGGTTGCACCCATTTGTGCTAATGCTACAGGTACTAATGCAAAAAGTAATAATAATTTTTAAAGCCTCAACTTAGTCAAATTTTCTATCATTTATATAATTCATACAATAAGTGCTAAATATCACAAGTTTTACATTTAAATGCTAGAGAAGGTGTTTATAACAAGGTGAATGCTATAACTTTAGTATTAAGGTATGTAAATGAATTTGAACCCATGACTAAAAAGTGTTCAAATCCATCCAGTTTTGTAAATAATCGAGTGGTACAAACAGTACGACTTAGCATTAGATTTTTGGATTGTAACCAAGTGTCTCTAACAAAATTCCCAGTCCTTTGCATGCACTGCCAACCCTCAGTGGTTCTGATTATTCTAAAGGGCTTATGAGTTTTGTTTCATGATAACCCACAAGCCTAGAATCAAATAATATAGTTCTGACCCAATTTATAAGTCTAATAACTATAGGTTATATGCTCACTTTTAAAGAATTATAATTATTTTAAAAATATAATTTTATGAATTATATAAATGATATAAATGATAGTTTGACTAAATTGAAGCCCTTACAATTATCACCATTACTATTACTTTACCCTAATACTTGCAGCATAAGCAGCAAATGTGACCAAACAAATCTTAACACTCACAAGTTTTATAAGTTTTAAAGTGTTAGATTTCTCATGCATAAAGCAGATTTTGTTAATAGCTTTTTAAAAAAAATAAATTCTTTTAAATAAGACCCACAAAATTATTGATGACATTGTTCTTCCTTCCAGGCAAAACTGCTAGTTTAGTTCACAGAACTACTGCCTGCAAGGTCAGTTTAGTTTACAGCTTTTAAGTTTTACTTGTAAATGTTTATTCTGAATAGCCTTTTTGAAACATTGATGATCACAAAAATCTCCTTTCATTTTATAACAATTTATAACTTATTTTAAGGTACACGAAATAATGTAAACCACTAACTGTTTGCCTTTTCAGTAAAAGTAGAATTCCAGTCAAAGGTATTCATAATTGTGTTCGCTATTCGGCATGATTTGACACCTTTGGGGGTCATAGGCTGAGAAAGCTGGCAAAGTGCCTATGTTTTATACTATAGTGTATGACTCTTACATATTGCACTGAAATACTCTCAGAGTTAAATATCCATGCAACTGAGATTGCCCATCAAATGTGATATACATAAGAATTGATTTCCTAACTCCCCTTTCATGAAAACACAATCCAGCCCCTGCAGTGGGTGAGCCATGATTCTTCCAAGAGTCATTTAAAGTGCCTGAGTGAGGATTTTCTCCAAGAATAGGGAAATTTGAAGGCTCCCCATGAGTTAAGGTGAGAAATGCTTCCCAGTCAGAGAGCCCAGGGCCAGGGCATCCCACAGTGGGTACGACACACCCCTCTGTCTAAGGGATCCATGCTCTCTGACCCGGGTGGCCAGGCTGATCCTTACCCAGGGGTGACAGAGGATGGTGAGTGATGTGAGGTCGAGAGCTTTGCTTGCTGACTCCAAAACCCCAAACTTTAGAAGTCAATAAACAGCGCTTCCTGGGAACTCAGCTATGGGCTTCTGCCATAGTCCTTCTCCCTGATTCTGTTAATCATTAAGCTCTCTTTCTCCAAATTTAAGAATGAGTCATGGCTTTAATGCAGCCTGATAAAGGTTCAGCATCAATGGCCTGCCCTGTGATTTCCAGGTCAAAGGAAAAGAAAAAAGAGAGAAAAATGACAACTACCAACTTAAGAGAGGCCTGTGAAGAGTGTTTCCGGTGAAAAATAATGCTGACCTCCAAATGACCTTCAGTACAATAGTGCTTCTGCTCAAGGATAAACTGAACCTAGGCTAAGGTCTAGCAACATAAAAGTAAGATGGGGTTTCTTTTAACTGCCATATTTTGACATTTGCTAATATTTGATACAAATGGCTAATTTTGATTGGGACAGCTAAGAGAGAAAATCCCATAGAAATCCTCCCAGATTTTGAAGGTCCTGGCTTAGTGATTATATCATCCAATGCTTACTATTGATATGACAGGGCATGATTTGTTGACTTGGAGATATTTATTTTGTTACAGTCATTTCAAACATCCAACTGCTAGTAATTTTTGGATAGCTTGAAACCATAGTAAGTTTTTTTTTCTTGGCCAAATTAGATACAAACAGGGAAATCTGAACTTAGGGAATAAATCACATTTCAAATATTTGATAATGAGAATAATTTTCCTTATTATCCCAGCAGATGAAATTTTCAGAGCTCAAATGAGAGTAGAATATGTTAAAGTAGGTCAAATGCATGGTTTTTGTGGTCAGATATGTTGTTTAATTACTAATTTTTAAAAAAAAATACACCAAGTTGGAGTTCAGGGCCTGAGAAAGCCCTGAGGTCACATTTTACCATGAACCAGGCAAACCATATATGCTGCCCCATATCCCAATGAGCAATCCGTTGCTGCTGAAATCTATTTGATAAATTGGTTATTATTGAATGATAAACTATTAAGCAGGGCTCAAGGAAACCAAAACACAGTAAGTGACATATAAGTAGATGACTATCAGACCAAGAATTTAATTCTAGTACAGTTTCAGGCCAAAAGTTTTACATTTTCATAATGTTTTGTAACTAAGAAAGTATTTGCACATACAAGCACTCATTTTATTTAAACCTCATGATAAACTCCTGTGGTTGGTGTTACCATTTCATTCTATAGATGCAGATGGTGAAGACAGAGTTTGGATCCACGTCCTTGCTCAAATTTCATGTCAAATTATAATCCCCAATGTTGGAGGTAGGGCATGGTAGGGAGGTGATCGGATCATGAAGGTGGTTTCTCATAAATGGTTTAGCACCATCCCCTTGGTGCTGTTTTGATAGTGAGTTCTCATGAGTTGTTTAAAAGTGTGCAGCATCTCCCCCTACACCTCCTGCCATGTAAGACACCTGCTCCCACTTTGCCTCTGCTAAGAGTTAAAGCTTCCTGAGGCCTCCGCAAAAGCAGAAGCCACTAAGCTTCCTGTACCACCTGCAGAACCTTGAGCCAATTAAACCTCTTTTCCTTATAAATTACCCAGTCTCAGATGTTTCTTTGTAGCAATGTGAGAACAGACTAATGTAGTGACACTCAGTGAGTTTAAGAGCATGCAATAGATATTCATTCTTTCAAATAGTTACTGGGTGTTTAAGAGCACTCAGTAGAAATTCGTTCATTCAAATAGTTATTAGTCGAGTGCCTATAATGTGCCAGGGTTGTGTAGTAAATAGCCAGAGCCTGAACTCGGTTTGGATAACTAAATCTACTGTCAAAAACATTGTTTCAAAGAACACTAAGAAGTAGGCAGCAGCTTCCAATCTCTTAAGTTTGTCACATTAGTTGACATCTCTTTGCCTCCCAGCACTGTGCCAAGCTACTTTTGACAATCTAATGGCTAGAAAGCAATGACTTTATCAACCCCTGAAATACTAATTATAGGCAAACTGTGAGATAGTGCTGAGAGGCAGCTATCCCCCTGTCACCACAGGGCCTTTCTCTGTACTTGCTCCCTGTATGACTGTGTCTCACCTTTTCCGCTTCAACTCACTCCTATTTGAAAAGCAATCTGAAACAAAAGCAGATTCTTTCTGAAAACTTGATTAAGAAAAGGAAGAAAAATATACATGTTTAAAATGAGAGATTTAACCATAGATATAGGAGAGACTATATTTCTGTTGAAAAGTATATGCAACTCTATGGAAATAAAATTGAAAATCTAGAGGAAAGTGGTAAATTTCCAACAAAATATAAATTACCAAAATTAGCCTAAGAGAAGAATAAAACCTAAACAAGCCAATAATCATAGAAGATAACTAAAGCCATGCTTTGAAGAAAAGATACAGGCCCAGGTGGTGTTACAGATATATCTAGTCTTTAAAAACTGATAATTCATGTTATTTAATGTACATTAGCTTATAGAAAATACATTAATCTCCATTTTATACAATTAGAAATACCTGATTAACAAAACCCAATAGTACAAACCAGAAACTTATAAATGTTTTCATTATCAACACAGATGAAAATTTTAAAAAAAATATTGCCAATCTAATCCAACAATAAATGAAAAGAGCAACAATTTGAGTTTATTCTAGATATTCAAGGATAGTACAATGTTAAACATTCTTTTCAGATAATCCATTACACCAACAAAGTGAGTGTGAAAATGCATATTGTTATGACTATAACAATAGTATACAAAATTGGATTTATAAAAATTCGCCATATATAATTTGTAAAACCTCTAAATAAAATAGAAGTAGAAAGTAAATAAAATAGAAGTAGAAAGTAAATAAAATAGAAGTAGAAAGAAAATACAATAGACTATTTGCCACACACCAGATTAAGAGCCAGCATCAAGATAAACAGTAAAATGCTAATGTCATTTCTATTAAAATCAGGAACGAGGCAGAAAGTCAACATCAATATTCTCATTCAACATCGTTTTAGAGCTAACGCACTAAAGAAAAAAATGAAATAATGCATACAAATATTGGAAACTATTGGAAAATGAAAAAGTTATTCTTTTTTGCAGAATGTGAATGTAGACTTAGACATCCAAAGAGACTAATTTAATAAATTAACAGTACTAAAAAAAGAATGGATTTAAGGTAAAGTACAAAAATACTTAGTTTCTCTTTATACTAGCAATAACCAATAGAATAGAATAACATAGCATATTAGAAATATTCACAATAGCAATAACTATGACAAAATATACATGACAGAAATATAAAATTATACTAAAGACATAAATCAAGACTTGAATGAATTGAATGTATACCCTGATCGTGAATGAGGAGTTTTAACATCATAAAATGTTACCCTTTCAAAATTAACATGTAAATTTTATTCAATTCAAATATACATATTTTGGAGTTGAGTAACATTTCAAAGTCAACTGAAAGCATCTGAGAATAACCAAGAAGACTCAAAAAATGTTTTTATATGGGGCTAGCCTTATTAGATATTAAACCTACTTCAATGTACTGTAATAAAAGGAATAGACAATAAAATGTGGAATTAAATAGAGAGTAAAAGAAAAACTATGTATATATGGGATCCTGATAAATGACAGAGGAAAGCAGGTTTTGTTTAATATGTGATGCAAGATGGGCATGGTGGTGCATGCATGCCTGTAATCCCAGCTACTGAGGCTGAGGTGGAAGGATTGCTTGAACCTAGGAGTTCAAGACCAGCCTGGGGAACATAGTGAGAATCGCTCTCAAAAAGAAAAATAAAGGAATAGATTAGAAAATACATCATGCAAATACAGTAGGCTAGTCATAGAGAAAAAAGTTCTTGGTTTACATAACTTTAGAGCAGAGGAAATCTTCATGCGCAAGACAGGAAACTCAGAAGCCATTAAGTAAACTAATAAATGTAGATTCTATATGACAATTTAAAAGGCTTTTAGAGCAAAATATATTTTACAAATAATACTAGTAAACAAAAAATATTGACCTACTCTGTACCAAACTCTATACTACATGTTTCATATTTATTGATTCATTTAATCCTCATTCCATTCTATGAACTAAGCATGATTTTCATTTCCATATTTCAGAAGATAAATCTACAGCCTCAGGTCACACACCAGTAAATAATAAACCTAAAATCTGAACCTAGACAGTCTGGCTGTAGAAACTGGGTACTACACTAAGATGCCACTCACATCATTCATTGACTTGGAATATATATTTGCAATATATAAGACCACCAATTATACCACAAATACACAATAAATTCTATAAATTAATAATAATAATGAAAGACAAGCAACCAATAGAAACACCGATGAAGGAGATGAATGATTAATTCACAAAACAGGAAATTCAAGTGGCCAATAATCATAAAATTTCACGCTACTGGGCAAATGCAAATAAAAGCAGTAGGCAAGTTATGAAGAATGACAAAATCCAGTGCTATCGAGGATGTGAGGAAACAATCACATTCAGGTGTTGCTGATGGAAATATGAGGATGAATTGTCACACTTTTAAAATCTGGCCATATGGCTGAAAATGCAATATGTATATATACTCTCTCACTCAGCAATCTCACTTTTGACTATCTATCTTATCCAAGTAAAAACACAAGAATGTAAGACTACAATGTAAGAATATTTATTACAGCACTGTAATAAGTATTACATTGTTACAGCGTCAATTTTAAGGAATATTATATAGCTGTTAAAAAGAAAAAAGGAAGGGCTGGGCACAGTGGGTCAACATCTGTAATCACAACATTTTGGGAAGTTGAGGTGGAAGGATCACCTGAACCCAAGAGTTCAAGACCAGCCTGGGCAAGATAGTGAGACATAGTGAGACACTGTCTCTACAAAAAAATTAAAAATTAGCTGGCCATGGTTGTGCACGCCTATAGTACTAGCTACTTGGCAGGCTAAGGTAGGAGGACTGCTTGAGCCCAGGAGATGGAGGCTGGAGTGAGCCATGATTGCACCATTGCATTGCAGCCTGAATGAGAAAGCAAAACCCTGTCTCTTAAAAAATAAAGATTTATATATATTATTTTGGGGGGATTCCATGTATTGTTTAGCAAGAAGACAATTACCAAATAATGTGTAAAATATCCTCCCATTTAGAGAAATCAGACAAAGATACTATTTGCTTTTATTGGAGCACTGAGAAAGGCTATTAATTTCATTCATATTGGTTTCCCTTGGGAGTGAAATAAAGGAGGAGAGTGTAGAGACTATTGTCCTTTTCCAGATAAATGGACAAGAGGTGGAGAGAAAGCAGTGGAGAGAGAGACAGACAGAGAGAGAGAGAGAGAGAGAGAGAGAGAGAGATTGTCCTACTTGAAAAAAAAATCTGAAAGTAAATGCTTTGATATGCAAAGAAAATTCCTGGAAAATATACAAGAATGTGCTTTGATATGCAAATAAAATTTCTGGAAAATACACAAGAATGGAGTGGAATTAGAGAATGAGTAAGGGAATGAAACTTCTCTTAATACCCCTTTGTTTTGTCTTGTTTGAATTTGTTTTTTGCACAGGGAACATTTATTCATTGTTTAAAATCTGGCAAACTAATTCTAATGGTTGGAAGTAGCTTAATGTCACCTTTCAAGGAATATTTAAATTTTAATGAACAACTCTGAACTCTGAAGAATCAGCCTATTACTAGTAGATCATTAGGGCCATTTAGAGAGGAACTCCTCAAAACACACCATATGGACCTACTAAGTTGGTCTGCCTACTCACATTGTTTTCAAATATTTCTTGTCAAACATACAGAACTTCAGTTCTTAAAAGCTTCTGCTCTCAGGATTTCATGGAAGCTGGGAAGGGCATGTTTAATATTGGGATGATAATCCATGAAATGTGGAGATTGGTAAATGTATCGTATATGTCTGTTAACACTATTCGTATCACCTCTCTCCAGGTCGTTTTTTATATCAGGCTGATTCACAGATCAGAAAGAACCACAAATCTCTATTTGTGGTTTTGTTGCCAAACCTATTTGTTGTGTATCAGTCTCAAGGACACTTAAAGTTGGAGATTGTATTTCACCAGGATAGATACTATGAAGAGCCATTTATAGCTATCTGACTTTAAGTTACCAGTAGAAGGTAGATATTGATCACATAAAGCAACAGATGATAATATTAAGAAAATAAATATTCTGCTGTTAATGCCTATAGGCAACTTCAGCAGGTGGAAATTACAATAATTAATAAAAGAAGAAATCACTTACTTGCATAAGTCAATGTTATAATATCAGAACTGGCTGGATATGGGGGAGCACGAAGAAACATTTAAAAGTTACTATTTAGAGGTCCTGAAATTCAGTTTTTCTCTTTGCATTGTCTTAATAAATCACACATCAAATAATACAGTTGAAAGAAAAAAATTCAGTGAAATGAGAATTGAATGCCAGGTTGAGTAGAGAATTGTAACTGGAGAATAATCATCCTTACAGATACAGATGACACTTACAGGTGGAGTTATCACTTCCTTTTTCTCTCCCATCTCAACTCCTAAAATGAAGTGATAATTACTTTAAAAGCAAAATGGTTCTGGATACATTGATAGGTACTTTTCCCCAAAGACTGTAAGTAGCAAATTTTAACACTTGATGAATCATGTTATTTCTCATCTCAATTAACAAACTATAATAGTTAGCAAAAAATCTCCTACAAGGTATTCGTTTATCTCAGTACAAAATGTTGGAGGTTGAAATCTGACCCAGAAAATGGAGCAGAAAGATCAGGAAATGGAAATCATATAACTGTCATCATGAGTAATATTCTGTTCTTCTGGACCTGAATCATAGCATTTGTACTAGAAATGCCTTTATTTCCTTCTCAAGAAAAATAAAGAAAACATCAAAAACTTAGAAATATAAACAAAAAATAGACAAACATTGAGTCTCCTAAATGAACTCATTGTGAGAAAGTTTTTATTAAAAAAAACATGAAAAAATATACTACATCAGGGTTTTTTACAGAAATAAAATAAACACTTGCCACATTCACAGAACAGACAGAAGACAATAGTGGTCAATTATATTACACTCCTACTCCTGAGAAAATATCGCACAGTCCAGGAAATGAGTTCTGAGATCCTTCCTGTATGTGGTAATATGTCCCAGGGAGCCTTATTGTCTATTAAACTCCCTATTTTCACACAGTGGATATGTGTTTTTATTGATTTTTATGTACCACACCTTCTGTTCTGCAATGGACTTAAGATAGCTTAAAGAGACACATAAAGTGCAATAGAACCTCATAAATTAAAAGTTTGAGCATAGATAAAAAAAATATGGCTAGAAACGTAAATGGAGGCCAAAAAAAGACATAATAGCCATGCTCTTGCTCTTGGTGAGCCACAGAATTTGATGCTAAGCTTTCTAGCAGTGACAGAGAAAAGGAAGACATCAAACTCCAGCATATTTTTGGAATCGGAAAAAACCCTGATGAACCTTGAGTGCTGGCTTAAATTATTCTGTTTTTAATAGAAGTAAAAGTATAAAGTAATTAGTAGAGATCTAATAGAGTGCTTACTAGAATTCCAGGTACTTTTCTCAATACATTACACACACCAAATCATTTAATCTTCACAAAATCTAAGTAGATAATTCTATTATCTCCTTTTTGTAGATTAGAAAGACAAGAAACAAAGAGTTATATAACTTGCCCAAGATCATGCATCAACATATAAGATGTTATTCAATGCGTCCTTAGCTAAGCAACGTATAAACTCTAGGTACTTTATAGCTTTTATGTATTCACCCATATGAAACAAATTTGATTGCATATAAGCAAAACTACAAAAACAAGGCAAGGTAACAACCTTAATTTTACACAATAAATAGTGTTGTTTGAAACTAAGTCCTGCTTGCACTGAGTATAGAATTGAGTGCTAAGATGAAAGTTCTTTCAAGTTTGGCATGCTACAATTTGATGGACTCAATTCTCCCTCCATTTTTCTCTAATTAGAATACTGAGACACCTAGTTCATATGGCCTGTTGAGATACCGTTTGGCCTTCCTTTGGTGAGAAGACATCCTCAATGTATCAAGCCCACCAGTGTTCTTTTCTTTTTACCTAGCAACAAATCAAGAAGTATCACTTGATATCAACTCTATT
Organism: Papio anubis; assembly: GCF_008728515.1. Classification (NCBI taxonomy): domain Eukaryota; kingdom Metazoa; phylum Chordata; class Mammalia; order Primates; family Cercopithecidae; genus Papio; species Papio anubis. The sequence continues at coordinate 54,793,309 of NC_044979.1, read as the reverse complement.
GGAAGCACAAACATGAACTCAGGTAGTGAAACTGTGGACCAGTTTTAATTATACAATGCAAATGATCAAAAATATGCTTATATTAGTTTTCTAGAATATCACTTAAATAAAAACACAAAATTTATGTATTCTTGTGAATAACTCTAGTCTCCTTTTTTGGGAAATACTTGATGGAGAAACATACTTTATAATGTTCTTCATTTTTAAAAATAAACTGCTCAAGTATTACTAATCTTCATACTAGAAGACAGTTATTTCTCATGGGGCAAAGGAATATAAGGAGGATAGTGTCAAATTAATTAAATTAATGATGGCTTTGGCAACCATCCTATGAAAAAAGAAAAGTATCTGAAAATATAATGACGACATCACCCCAACAATCAACTCAGTAAGAGTAACCCTGATGATCTGGTTTTATTTGGGGGTATTTTGAAGCAGGGGAAACAAAGCGCTGGGGAAAGAAGTTTGTGGCAATAAACTCAAAGATGTCAAATACCTCATTGCAGCTATTACATCTTGGCTTCCACATGGCCTTCAATAGCAAGGCCTTCTATAGAAACCTAAAGAGCCAAATAGGAACTTGAACCTGAATAGACATGTTCCCTTTCACTCACAGGCTGAGAGAAGAATATTCTTTGGAAGTGTGCATCCAAGAATGTTTACTTGTATAATGTCTTTAAGCTTGGAAATCAACAATATCTTAAAGATTCATTATGATTTTCATTTGTTTCCATTTTCAGTACTGTTACCCATTAGAATGTTTTAAAACTGACTTAAGCATCATAAAATGTGTTATCTCATATAATAAAAAGTCCAGTGTTGGTGTAGCTTCCAGGGTGGCTGATTTAGCAGCTCAAGGAAGTCCAGGTCCCATATCTTTCTGTCTCATTGCTTTCCTTTCACAGTGTGGACATTTTCCCCACAAGTTTTCCCCAGAAGTCAGCAGTATCATTGCTAGTAGTGAGAAAGTACATTATTCCTCATTCATATCCAGCAGACAACAAATGAGTTTCTCCACCAATTATACAATAAAACTCCTTTAGTCTGATTGGCTAATCATCGGCCCCATTGCCAACAACATTCCATGAGCTAATTGTTTAAACCATGCTACCTAACCAATCCATGCAAGAGACATGAAATTACCATGATTGCTGTAGACTAGTCAGAGCCCAACCCAGAAACTGGAGCTGGCGTCACCTTCCCCTAAGTCAATTGAGCTGCACTTTGTGGATTCCTGCATAGAATTAGAGTTCCAGTCTGGAGGGGAAAGTGGGGATAGGACACTGAGTAGGCTATCAACAAATCTTCAAGCAATAAAAGCTTTTCCTAAGAATGTTACAGGATAACATTTTGAACTGTGCCCTTGTATCTCTTGTATGGGCTGAAATGCTTGCATGTTGCATGTTGTAGTGGGGGTCACTTCTCTGTGGTGATGTTTATATCTTTAAGGGTCAAGTATCATTTATTGTCCATATATCCTAATAAGTGTTTTTATCAATTAAAACCACAGCTGCTTGGTGTCAGCCACACAGAAATAATAACTTGTTCCTTTAATTAATATCTCATTATAGGGCCTTTCTATTCCATTACTTCAGTGACGGGATGATTTGAGTTAGGAAGAACAGTTTATTCATTTGATGACCATATCTTTGTTAACAACCAATTGCCAGCTAGGGGCTATAGAATGGGTACACAGGCAACAGTCATTTCTATGTATGTATTTCATTCTATGAATTCATTCCATAGAAAGCAGCATGGTTAACATTAAACTCAGTAGAAAGATAAGCTAATAAACATGTAAACATGTTAATCAGCAAGATTCTTGGATGAGTTAGACCCTGAGCTGGATTTGAATGAAAGAGCAAGAGAGTGAGGGAAGGTATTCCAGACAAGCAGGTTCCTGTGGACAAAGGAAGAAGGCAGGGTGGTGACTCTCTGGGAAGAGAGCGGTGGTTAGGAGGATTGAACAGAAGACCATGGGACTAATTCACCAATAACTTAGGTTGGAATCTGAATTAGTGGAGAAGGAGAAACCTAATGAAAGATATAGGAATAAAATGAACATTTGTTGGATGTCTGTACTAGATGCTATGTTGTGTGTTTCATTCATTCATTCATTCATTCATTCACTCATTTAGACTAACTCTTGCCCAGGCTATACTGCAGTGGCATGATCTCAGCTCACTGCAACCTTCACCTCCCAAGTTCAAACAATTCTTTTGCCTCAGCCTCCCTAGTAGCTGAGACTACAGGTGCCCACCACCACACCCTGATAATTTTTTTGTATTTTGAGTAGAGATGGGGTTTCACCATGTTGGCCAGACTGGGCTTGAACTCCTGACCTTAAGTGATCCGCCTGCCTCAGCCTCCCAAAGTTCTGAGATTACAGGCATGAGCCACTGTGCCTGCCCTATGTATTTATCTTATTTAATCTTCACAAGAATCTAGCAAAGTAAGTATGATCATTATCATTTTCTTTCTATGGGTGAGGATCAAAGAAGTAAATTGTCAATGATCACACAACTAGTGATGGGCAGAAGAATTTTAATCCAAGTCTGTTTACTCCAGATCTTGATCTTTTCCCATGGCCTGGTATTGTCTCTTGTTGGAGAAGAGAATGCTCTAATAAGAATCTTAGCATTCAGAATTGACCACAGTCTGTAGGAGGACCTGAGAAAGGGTACTGCAGTCATCTAAAAGCAAGGTGGGTGGGGGAGGGGAGTGGCAGACAAAGTGTGTATGAAATACTTGATTATGGAGATGTAGATGGGATAATGTATAGTTATAATCAATTAACTATGGGAAGCAAAGAATTCTACAGTAACTCCAGAGTCTTTGCTAGGTTAATTGGTGAAATGGCTCTGCTTCCAACCAAAATACAGAAGATAAAACATCAGAACTTGATTGTCCTTGGACCAAGGATAGTAATTCAACCAAGAAATATTGGAAAGGTATTTTTATATGTAGATGTGTGGGTAATTTTCTACAGGCCTCTCATTTCAGAACAGCCATATTTCAGATTTTCAAAAGGTATACTTAGGATTCAACTCACTTGGAATTTGTTCTAATTTTGAGAACAGTTAAATTTTCCTTTTTCTTTTATATATTAATGACATAAGAAATATATTTTAAAATCCATATCATACTCTAAAGTTTAGCATCTAAACAAACCCAGCATTGCTTAAGGTCAATTGACCAAAAAAATAGACAGTGACTATCCATATACATATATAACTTATAATAACACTTCATGAAATAGCAAGTTTTCCTGGATAACTTTAAATACATATTCAGTACATATTCTAAAGTCTCATTTTCTTTTGATTGGATATGTTATAATCGAAGTTTGTTTATAGGTCTCAGTACGGGATTTCAGAACAAAGAACTTCATTTGGGATTTAAGAGGTGCATGGTAAATGTTTGTTGAATGGCAGTGATGGGCCATCCGGAGCGGCCACTGCCACCATGCCAGCTGCAGCAGGGAGGCACACCAGGGGCTGCATGGAGCCAGCAGGAGCTGGGGACAAGAGGGGACCCCACCCCTTCCGAGTTGGGGCAGGAGCTTCCTGGGTGCCACTGCAGCTGCCCAGCCCATGGCTGCAAATTCAGGCATCCCTGGGTTCTCAGGGCCTAGGAGCAGGTGGGAGCCCTGCCCTCCTGGGCATAGCTGCAGCTGCCCAAACTGTGGCTACAGTCCCAGGCCTCCTGCTGTATGGAGCAGGCAGGAGCCCCACCCTCCCCTGGGCACAGCTGCAGCCACCCAAACCACAACTGTAGACCCAGGCATCTCTGCCCTCTTGGAGACCCAGGAAGGCCCCCCCTGCCCTTCTAGGTTTGGAAATACCTACTTCAACTGCCTGGCTTCTCCCTGCTGTCAATGCCTGCTCTGATCTCAGAGCAAAGTCAGGGTAGAGCCTGGGTACTGTTGCAGCCTGGCCAGGTGTGCACATACTTGGGGCAGTGCTGATCTGCCAGCCCCTTGCAGCCTCAGGCCCCTCCAGACTTTGGGTGCTGACAGGCATAGGAGAGAAGCTGAGGTGGGACTGAGGGCAGCTTGGTGCTGGCCTGTAGATGAACCTTGGCACCTACAGTTTGGGCACCATGAATGGCAGCAGGAGGCAGACAGGTTCCTAGGCAGAAGGGGGGCAGTCCCTGGTGAGGCCCCACCTTCAGGCCAGGGAAGGCCTGCAGGCTGGGGGCCAGGCTGCCAGACCTGTGGACCTGAATGGGAACTTGTGGTGCCTTTTCTGAGCCTATCCATGGCCACCCACGGACCAATCAGTGTACACTTTTTCCCCTCCAGGGCCCATAAAAGCCCTGGGCTCAGCCACAGCTGAGCCGGTATCAGGACGGCCTGCTGTAGGGAGGACCAATCAACTCTAAGGCCTCTTCTCTGCTGGGAATGCAGATGACAGGATGACCTACCTGCAGAGAGGAGCTACGCACTCTAGGGCCTCATCTCTGCTGAGGGCTGCAGAGGTGAAGGAGAGACAATGGGGAGATGACAGGATGACCTGCCTGCAGAGAGGAGCCACCCACTCAAGGGTCTCCTCTCTGCCGATAGCTGAACACTTGTTAGGACAACTTGTCCTGCAGAGAGGAGCTACCCTCATTAGGACATCTTGGCTGCAGAAAGGAGCTGCTCTCTGTGGGTTTCCTTTGAGCTGTTTCATTGCTCAGTAAAGCTCCTCTTCATCTTGCTCACCCTCCACTTGTCTGCATACCTTATTCTTCCTGGTTGTAGGACAAGAACTTGGGACCCACCGAATGGTGAGGCTAAAATAGCTTTAACACAAACAGGGCTGAGACATGCCCCTTGCTCTCCATGTTGCAGGCAAAGAGAGGGAAAGAAGAGTTGTGGCCCTTTGGGGATCCCAGACCTGGGAGCTCCCTGAGTCAGGGCTACAACTCCTCCCTCTTTGGAGTCCTGCAGTTCCTGGCATCTCCAAGCTTCCAGGAGCCACTGTGTTTCCTGGTGTCAGCTGTAGAAGCTGCTTGCAGTGCATGTGGTTCAGCCACAGCCTTGTGGAGAGCCAGCACCTGTGCTGGCTCCTGTAGCTGCTTGCCCCGCTGCAGCAGGTGGCATGTCTGACTGCACAGTGGCCAGACTCCATGGTCACTCACACACCCCTCACCGTTCCATGCCTGACTTGCCCTTGGCAGGCGTGGGACCCAGGCCAGTAGCATGAGCCGAGCACAGCCTGCCAGGCCAAGTGGGCAAAACACAAACCCGACAGGCCCAAGCAAAACTTGGGCAAAGGCAACACCAGCCACAGAGGTTTCTGGCCAGAAAATTGACACTCCAAAGATCCCATAACAGCAGCATGTTTCTTAAATGCAAATTTGACATTTTATATTAGTCTTTTGGAAAGGAAAGAGCTCCTGGCTTCTCCGCTTATTTGCTGCATAACTTCAAGAAAGTTTTTTAACATCCTAAGGGTTGTCAGTAATGCTTACCTAACAGTATTGCTGTGAAGATCAAACATAGCAGTAAATGCAAAATCACCATATAAATATTTTTATTAAGAAAATTAAGTAGGCCAAACATGGTGGCTCACACCTGTAATCCCAGTACTTTGTGAAGCCGAGGCAGATGGCTCCCTTGAACTCAAGAGTTTGAGACCAGCCTGGTCAACATGGGGAAACCTAATTTCAACAAAAAAAATTTAAAAATTAGTCAGGCGTGGTGGCGTGTGCTTGTAGACCCAGCTACCTGGGGGCTGAAATTGGAGGATCACTTGAGCCTGGGAGGTCAAGGCTGCAGTGAGCTGTTTGTGCCACTGCACTCTAGCCTGGGTGACAGAGCAAGACCCTGTCTCGAAAAAAAAAAAAGAGGCCGGGCGCGGTGGCTCACGCCTGTAATCCCAACACTTTGGGAGGCCGAGGCGGGTGGATCACGAGGTCAGGAGATTGAGACCATCCTGGTGAAACCCCTTCTCTACCGAAAATACAAAAAACTAGCCAGGCGAGGTGGCGGGCGCCTGTAGTCCCAGCTTCTAGGGAGGCTGAGGCAGGAGAATGGCGTGAACCCGGGGGGCAGAGGTTGCAGTGAGCGGAGATCGCGCCATTGCACTCCAGCCTGGGCGACAGAGCGAGACTCCGTCTCAAAAAAAAATAATAAATAAAAAAATAAGAAAGAAAGAAAGAGAAAAAGAAAAAAAGAAATAAGCAAACAAACAATCAAACAAACAAAATTAAGTTACAACTGTGAAATATTTTAGCTAGAAGCTGTTGAGCACCTTTGCCACAGCACTAAGGCAAACCTTTATCCTTTAATATAAGTATCTGATGCAAGCGAACGACCTTTAGATTTTTGCAGCACGTCCACTCTGTACAACTCAAATCAGTGATCATGTAACAACTCTCAAATGTCTTAAGTAAGTTTTTGACTAAAAAGAAATATTGATGTTAGGTGTGTAAGATATCGGAGAGGACTCCATTGGGGAAAAAACCGGAGAGCACACACAGAAAAGAATGATGAGGGTAGCTAACAGCTACAGTTAGCTTGGAATTTTGATGGTAGGAGGGAATAAAAAATTCCAGTCTCGGCTTGGAATTTTGATGGTAGGAGGGAATAAAAAGAATCAGAAAGGCCATACGTTTGGAACATCCATCAATAGTTTCTACAATGGTTCTAAAAATGTGATTCCCTTAGACACAGATGCTTTTTCAATCCTCCACTCCTCTCAGGTGCAATGCAAAAAAAAAGTGTTTTTAGATATTGTCTATAAGAGCTACTATGGTGCTGTAGAACAAAAAGCAAATACAGAATTAACTCAAAGGTCAATGTTGTTTTTATATAGCTCTAGGCTATACTACAAAATCTCTACCCATGACCTTGCCCTGAATTCTGACCAATGGACACAGCAGAAAAGAAAAAAAAAAGATAGGATGAATCAGAACCCTTTGGTTGCCATCGTCCTGAAATTGCTAGCTTTTCTGTCATTCAAAAATAAAGTGGGCAACAAATCAGGCCCTGCTACTCAGGAGGCTGAAGTGGGAGGATCCCTTGAGCCCAGGAGTTCAAAGCCGGTCTGGGAAACTTAGTGACACTCTGTAAAAAAAAAAAATTTTTTTTTTTTCAAAAAAGAATCAAGTTTAAAATGTAAATGAAATCTACAGATTAAATATTAGAATGGCTCTCTGAAGTATTATTGGGCTTTAAAGGCTTCACTGAAGGGCTCCCTCTCTTTTCGTCTTCCACTCCCAGGATGGTTATTCTGTCAATTCTTTTGGAAAAGAAATAGAATAGAGTAGCTGTTAAGAGTTCGAGTCCTGGAATCATACAGTCACAGGATTGAATCCAAGTGCAACTGCCTACTAGCTGGGTGGTCCTCAGGAAATTACTCAACCTCTGTGCCTCAGTTTCCTCATCCTAAATATACAAAATAATACCTGCCTCATAGAGTTATTGAGAGTGTTGCTGAGCTCAATATTTGACAAAGATTCAGTAAATGTGACCCATTCACATGAAACATATTCCTTGTTAACAGAGTAGGAAATTAAGGGGCTGCTAGCGTAGGGAAAAAAATGTCCTGAAATGATACACCAGCATCTTGGGCTCAAAGGAAAGATGTACTGTGGACTCCTAGTAAGAGTTAATACTGGACAGCTTAGATCTGTTATTGGAAGTGAATATAGAAAGTGACAGCCCCACCATTACCCAGGAAGGGCAGAAAGGATGCAGTCTGCCCATAGCTGTCCTTATTTGAATGGATATTTGTGTGAGCAATAGATTAAGTTTCAGGTTTAACGTTTTTGCTTTTAACTTTTAAAGCTCTTGAAGGCCCACTTCCAAGTGAGCTTTAGGAACTCTGAGCCAGCCCTTGCCTTCAGGGGGTGTGAGGGAATGGAGCTTTGGACTTTGGGGCTTAGTAGAACATTAAAAGGATTGTACATCTCTTTCCTTACGTAGCTCCCAGGCAGGGAAGATCATTGCTCATTTTAAAAAGCTTTCGTTTTTCAGGGGTCCTTGGCACCTCAGATTCATGTTATATCTGAGTTTATAGCTGTTATTGATAAATTTCTTGGTGGTCCACATTTATCTTCTTTATGGGTTTTTTTTTTTTTTTTTTGGTCTCTCTTTTCAAATACTGTTTTTTAGGGAAGGCACTTTGGATTCAGAACCCAGCTAATACGCACTAATGACAAAAATGACCACTGTGAGGTTTTGAAATTGATGGATAACAGATCAGTAGATTACTTTTAAAACTCTTTTAAAATATTATTTTTTAAACTATTTTTAAAAGTTAAGGATACCACTTTACAATATAGACTTTAGTCATTTAACACATGTAATTTAAGAAATGGCAACATGGGGGATGTTTTTAAAGCCTTTTATCTGAGGCTCTCTGAATTAGTTTTTTGGGGTGAACCCACCTGTCCAATGTATTATGTAGAAAACTGAGGTTCCAAGAGGCTTAACAGAATCACCCAAGGTCTTTAGTAAATTGTAGCCAATCCGGACATAGAGTTCAGGACCCTTGACCAGGGCAGGATCCTACATGTTCATCAGAATGACTTAGAAGCTTTTCAGAATTGAAGGTTTTCCCATCCTTACCTGCTAGAGTCCATTTCAGGAATGTGGAAGGTCTTCAGGAATATTCCTTTTTATACATATTGCATTTAATAATCCTTAATCTGGTTGTCCCTGAATCACACTTTGAAAACCACATCTTCAAATCCAATTCAGAGCCCTAAAACAGTGAGTCCCAAACTTTTTGGTTATAGGAACTAGTTAAACTTTAAAAAAATTATCCAGGATCTCAAAAAGTTTTTGTTTTTGTAGGTCATGTCTATCAATAGGTAGTGTACTAAAAATTTTAAATGAGATGTTTTAAAAATATTTATGGCTGGGTGTGGTGGCTCATGCGTATAATCCCAACACTTTGGGAGGCCAAGGCAGGTGGATCACGAGGTCAGGAGTTTGAGACCAGCCTAACGAACATGGTGAAACCCCATCTCTACTAAAAATACAAAAAAATTAGCCAGGCATGGTAGCAGGTGCCTGTGATCCCAGCGACTCGGGAGGCTGAGGCAGGAGAATCGCTTGAACCCGGGAGGCAGAGGTTTCAGTGAGCCGAGATCATGCCACTGCACTCCAGCCTGGGTGACAAGAGTGACTCCATCTCAAAAAAAATAAAAATAAAAAAATTTACTTAAACACTTATAAAAATAAGAAACCTATTACATGTTAATATAATAACACATTAGTTATAAAATAACTATATTTTCTAAGATAAAAAATATGTAGTGGTATAATTTTAGATTTTTCCAAATCTCTTTAATGTCTGGCTTACTAGAAGGCAGCTGGATTCTCATATCTTCTTCTGCATTCAATCTGTTACAATCTGTTGGTTTGGTCTAATGTATATGAAGAAATTGGCCTCACACAGATAGTTGGAAAAGAAGGGACTATTTTAATAAACTTTTTATATAATTGTGGGTATTCTTTTTTGATATTACATCAAAACTCAAGTTTCTTAAAGATTCATTACAATGTAGAATTTGAAACCATGTGGATTAACTTTTCATATTCTGTCACATTAAAATTCATTGATTTGCTTCCATTTTGAATAATCTTTTACCTATTCATGATTTTGTAACATTGTATGTTAGTCATTTGGAAAATAATGTTTCATTGAAGTAAGCAGATCTTCCACATTTTGGCATATTTCACTATACAATATTTTAAAACTCATACTCCTTACTATTACCTGAAAAAGGCATCAAATATTGAGAAGTTGTCAAGCTAATAGTGGCAAATATAAACTTTCCAAAATTCTAATTTTCAGTCGAAAGCTCGAACTTTATCATTGGCAACAAATATCTAATAGTTGTTTTTTTTTTCTTACGACAGGCTTACTAGGTTAGGTTTGGAAAGGTTGAAAAGGCATATTTTATATGTCCGTTGTTCTTTCAAATTAAAAGTGTTCCATTAAAAAAAAAAAAAAAAAAAAGCAGCTAGTTTAGCCTGCAACTCAAACACTTGCACTATTGCTTGACCTTGAGGCAACCACTGGCTTCTGGTGCTTTCTGAGCACTTCCCATTTCTCATACAAATTGCAATGACATGTTCTCAAAGGTGGAGATTTCATAGAGTTAATGATTGTTATTGCTTTACCAGGGACACTCTTAAGTGAAACTAGGTTTTGTTTGTTTGTTTGCTTAACTGCAAATGCATGATGGTGAGGAACACAATGACTACTAGTGCAATTTGGTGCCACTGCCTTAATTTGTGCTAAAGGGGCAGCAGTTTGCTTTTGCCCTTACAAGGCAAATGTCAACACTGAGACAAAGGCAAATAATGTCCTGGTGTTTTTATAAACAAGTTTTGATCTTGCAGGTCTTCTGGAAGGGTCTTCAGGACTCCCAGAGTCTGTGGACCACACTTTGAAAAACACTGCTGCAAAAAAACCAGCTTGCTATGATTTTAATATAATTCAGACTGGAAAACAAAAACACAAATTTAGCAGGATGTCCTCATTGTTATTGGCTTATCCTCCCCTAGAGAAGGGACACAAATGAGTAGAATTAATTAACCCATCATTCTTTTCAAACCATCTTTAAAAAATTAGTGTCTTTGTAGAGCTTAGCAAGCTGGGAAGTATGCAATATGAGATAAGAACTCATCACCATTTATAGAGTGGATGATAGCCCAAGTGTAAAATAATTACAATGTTTGGAGAGTCCATAACTTATCATTTTATTCTTGGCCCAATACAAAATCAGGATTTTAAAAGCGTTTAGGAGCAGTTTAGGTGACGGTGGCTCTTGGGGCTCTCTCATCACAAAGGAAAACATATTCCTTAGCTAGGCATACTTTGTATACCATTAGCAACACAGAAAGAAAAAAAAAAAACCCTCCACCCAACCATGGACATAGTGTTATGAATGTTGGGGGCTGAGGGAATTGCTATTGAAAAGATAACAATGGCATGGGGGAAGTAAAAATGAATTTCTCTTTGCCCCTTAGGCATTCATCTGCCAATGATTGGATGTTACCTTTGTATGCCTTTCTCCCTTCAGGCACAAAGATGGAAGGATGCTTGGAACTCAGAGTAAAATTTGAATAGGCTAGACATATGCCTTCTGGCTATAACTTTCTATACAGCCAAAGCAGCTAAGAGCCTTAGAGTCCCTTCCATTTGACACAATTTACCATAACTAGGAAACTTTAATGTATACTTTAGAAATTGAGAGACATTGAATGACTTTGCAATTAGTTTTCGGTTATTGCCTTTAGTTTGATGGGCACTGGTTTGGAGAGACAGTAAGAGCCCTAGGTGCCAGTGTTTTCTCATTTCCTCATTAACTAGTTGTATGACCTTTAGCAGGACTCCAGTCTCTCATCTCATATGTATAATGAGGGGGCCTAGATTTGAGAACACACAAAATCCTGCAGTTGGAAGATATTTGGAGAATTGTTACCTAATCCAATTCCCTCAGTTAGAACAAAAACAGCCACTACTAATTACTTATTACATCCAAGTTTCATCCTGTCTTTTGTATATGTGAACTCAATCATTAGCCTTATGAGGGAGACATTTAATGATATTAGTAAGTTTTGCTATAACATGATATATTGGTTCCCCAAAATCACTGCTCTACGCAAAGTCATGCAATAAAACACAGGTCTTATGGGGAAATGGGGTTGGAGTATGATACTAAAAAAAAGTGGTACTTTTTTTAAAAGATAGATACCTAATAAAAATGGTGAAATATTTAAGAAATACACAATAACTACAAAAGACCTGAAGCTTCCTTGTGGAGGTAAGCATCTGCACTCCCACTGGCCTGCCTACTTGCCACATGAAGGAAGAGGATTTATGGGCCAAAAAAGGAAAGTGATGTACAGAAAATGGAACTGAGGTGCAGAAACAGTGGGACTGGATACAGGTCTACATTTGCCTTACTTAAACTCAGTTTGAGTTTTTTGAACAGTCAGCTGCCTTTGATTGGCTGAAACTCAGTGGTCGGCAGAGTGAGTTACAGTCTGTTTACACATCCAGTTAGGTTACAGTCCCCTGTGTACAGAGAAACCTGTAAAATATGTAAACAGGCAGGTTTAGGCTAAACTTAACAATTGCTCCACTATTGGTCAACCTCTCAATTGAGACAAATATTTCAGGTTATTATTATTTTTTAACTGATAGAGTAGGGGGGACCTTCCTCTGCTGGAATCTCAGGAGAAAGACAAAACCTGGTCTGTTTTAGGATCTGTTTCCTTAAAGTTTCAGTTTGATTATGTTGCATTTAGCCTGAGTGACTCCATTTTTGTTTGGTCTGGTCTGCTGGGGCCTAGGGTTTGAGCTCAGTCCAAAACAATGGCTTCTCACAATTTTGTTTAAAATTTACACTTTGATCAGAGTCTCACTTAGGTGAGTGATATGGTTTGACTGTGTCACCACCCAAATCTCATCTTGAATTGTAGTTTCCCAAATTCTCATGTGTTGTGAAAAGGACCTGGTCTGAGGTAATTGAATCATGGAGGCGATTCCCCCATGCTGTTTTCATGATAGTGAATGAGTTCTCATGAGATCTGAAGGGCCTTTTCCCCCTTTGCTTGGCACTTCTTCTTCCTGCCACCATGTGAAGAAGGACATGTTTGCTTCCCCTTTGCCTTCTGCCATGATTGTAAGTTTCCTGAGGCCTCCCTAGCCATGCTGAACTGTGAGTCAATTAAACCTCTTTCCTTTAGAAATTACCAGTCTTAGGTATGTCTTTATTAGCAGCATGAGAATGGACTGATACAGTGAGAATGTGAATAAAAGTTAGGGCCTTAGCACAACTCACGTTACCATCATTTTGGATTTCCAGTCTCAGCATGTCATTCATAGGTTATAGTATCTTCACATTCATACATTTCCTTGAGTTTTTGTCAGTCCAGTTGAAGAGAGACCATTTAACAGTCTAGATATGGCTGCATGTAAACATTTAAAACTTTTGAGAGAATTCAACGCACCAAGGAGACCACTATTATGACTATCAGGAGGATAATACCAAGAGTTTAGAGTGTCCTCCTTAGAGTCTCCATGAATGAAATGAATTAAAACCAAATAGATCAAATAGTGAGCTAGAGGAAGAGTCTTCATTTCAACCAAGCAGCCTGTTTATTAATCCCCTACAACGGAATCTCTATAATATCCATTGTATTCCTCCATGTACAAGAAGTGTCAACAACTACAGATATTTCTCTGTTTGACCAGTTAGTAATCTAGAGCAATTCTATTATGTAGCACATTAGCAAGATAATTTAGTCTGTTGTGTAACCACAGCCTTTACAGTAGAATCTGCTACAGAGCCTACTATGAGTGAGAAATTTCTAATCATTGCCTCATTTACTCCAAATCATGAAAGAACGAGACCTAACAAATGATGCCCTTGCAGAATAGTGAATGCCTCCTGGAAATGTTCTCTTTAACCTATGATCTAGGTTAAGAGAAGTAGACCAATGTTCTGTTTATGACTGATTATGAAGCAACAATATACCTCACATTTGCCCTTCATCTTCCATCTATCAAAGCATAAGATTGTCCATGTGTAAAGCTGGCTGCAGAATCCTTCACAAATAAAAATATACCTCATGAATGCACATAACAGACTCTTTTTCACTTCTACTTTTCATAGAGGCATAAGCAGGGGAAAAATGGAGAGATAAGAGTCTCATGATAGCAGATGTCTTGACCCCTGATCTTAGAAAAAAAGCTGTCTATGTCTGGGATGCTGTCTGCTTCTGGAGATAAACGTCCCTGATTAGCTTTACCTTACCATCTCCAATAGTTATACAGTTCTAAGAGTCTGGAGGGGCCCTTCTGAGTTGTGAGATTATGAACCCAAGGTCTAAGGGGCCAAAGTTTTGCTGAAGTATGAGTGCCAAGGGTGGTCTTTCTCTGATGTTCTCAGAATCTCCAACTTCTAAATTGTGAAGGGTTTGATTGTTCTCAGTCAGTGGACCATGAAAAGCTTTATTTGCCTGGTAGAAATGTAGCTTGGCATAATTCATAATAATATATTTGGCATAGTGCATTAAAGCCTTTAGTCATATCAGAATTTAGTAGTGGAAAATACATGAGGCTCTATTTTTAGGTGCATAGGCCTTCCAGGAACTATTTCACAAGGGGTCAAGTTATGTTTTTGTTTCATCGTGGGCAGTTTTATACAAATCTTCCCCAAAGTTTGAGGAAGCTGAGAGGCTAAAGAAAGAGGATGACATATCCAGTTTCTCAGAAAGAAACATTTAATAGACACTTACAAACAGAAGCCACATCTGTGTCTCAGGTAGTGGTGAGATAGGGTGGTGGATCCCTGTGCCATTACCCCCCAGACCTAGGGCTTCTATACCCATAGGGAACGGGTGATTCAGAAGAAATGTGTAGAACAATTGAAGTAAGATAACATCAAGGTTGTTACAGGGCAACATTTACAGTAAGATTTACAGTAAGTACCTGCTCTTATACAAGGAACAATAGGTAAACTAGAAATCTTTACAGATTTACAGTAAGGGCAAGATTTACAGTAAGTAGCTACTCTCACACAAGGAACAATAGGTAAACTGGAAATCTCAGAGACTTCTCCAGAACTGGGGTTAATAGAAGCCAACATGTTGAGGTGAATTGCTTCCGCAGTTTTCTGTTGGAAGTGGATCTGATTGTTACAAGACAATCCAGTCAATTAAGTTAGCTTTACCTGATGGTACTGTATCTGTAATACCTTATTTAACTATTTTACAACTTGTCCAGTGAAACAAGTACCTCTATTATTAGGGATTTCTCCAAAAATGTCCCATGAGAAAAACACATTTTCTAACAACCTTTTAGCTATCCTTATAATGACAGCTCTCTTTCATGGGAAAGCTTTTATACAACCAGAAAGCATGCACTGAAAAGGACAATTGAATGAAATCCCTCTATAAATGTTTACATGGCCCATTAGGTAACAGAAATGTACCTGAAGTTTTGATAATCTTCCCAGGATTATAGGTTTGGCAAACCATTCAAACATTGTTCATAAAACATTTTAGAAATTTAGAAAAGTAACGACATATTTATTTATTTAGGATTATTTTATCTCTTTCATGATGAGTCATGGAATGCAGAACTTTTAATAGTGGAAGCCTTAAGGACTTAGGAAGGACCAGGTGGCTGTCCAGGCCCTTTATGGGTCCATGTTTAGCAATGGACTTATATCCTGTTAAATACAAACTTTGTTCTCCAATTAAGGAACGTAGCGTTGTTCATTAGATGGGTTATCACAGGTAATTTGACTTGAACCGTGGAGTTTATTCAAAATGCATATCTAAGCAATTTTAGTACTAGCTGACTTAGCATGAAAATCTGGCAAAGTATTTTCTTGGTATTCAATTAATTCTTGTCCCGCTTGGGTTAGCAGTTTTATAAGCCAGTCAGTCTCTTTATTAGAATTTTGGGAATTTTTACTCAATCCA
The DNA here is from genome assembly GCF_008728515.1 of Papio anubis. NCBI lineage: Eukaryota > Metazoa > Chordata > Mammalia > Primates > Cercopithecidae > Papio > Papio anubis. The sequence continues at coordinate 54,777,864 of NC_044979.1, read as the reverse complement.
AATAATGTGATCCTAAAGTTATCGGAAACCTGTATTCAAGAGTGCTTGTCAGGGTCCTTTTCATCCTTTCTATGAATCAAGCTACCAAGGTTTATAGCCAGTTTGTAAAAGTCCTGGATATTTAACATTCAGCTCTTCCAAGGAAGTAAGAGTAGGCTTAAGGACAAGCATGGAAGCTCCCTTTCAGTGTTATTTCTTTATTTAAGAGATGGAGACTCACTTTGTTGCCCAGGCTGGTCTCAAACTCCCGGGCTCAAATTATCCTCCCACCTCAGCCTCTCAAATTTCTGGGATTACAGGCATGAGCCACCACACCCAGCCTGACTTGCATTGTTGATGGAAGCTTGGAAAAAGGCCTGACATCACAACAACCAATAAGTCAATAGCTATGGTTATAGTCAAGCCATTAAAAGTATGAATCCCAACTCCAACTTACAGATAAGTATACTGAGGCCCATAGAGGTTCATTGATTTCCCATGGTTGCACAGTATTGAAACGACCCCTATAAACTTTATAAAATTAATCACGGAAGAAGAGAGGGAGAAATGACAATAAACCAAGTTTGCAGCACATTCAGCATTAATCATGAGGTGAGCTTGCTTTCTGATTACTTCCTCATAGTCGTTTGGTGCCTATTACCTCAGAATCATGTAGATCCTATTATAAGATTAGAGTTCCCCTTAACTGCTCTACAGATAACTTGAACATTATGAAATGTTATTTTCCTTTTGAGATATTTCTTTAGGACTTTCAGGTCCTGTACACTGATGAAACTACTGAGTCAGCTAGTCTGAAGAACTCCATGAGAGCCAATTCACCAACGAAAGCAGTTTCCACATCTTGATGATTTCATCCCCCTTGCCCCGACCAATCAACAATCCCAATTTTCCAGCCCCTCACCTTCCATGATCCCCTTAAAAACCCATCCCAGAACTCCTCACGGAAATAGATTCGAGGGTCTCCTCCCATCCCCTGGCTCAGTGCCTGGCAATCATTAAACTCTTTCTCAGTTGCATCCCTGTTGTCTCAGTGCATTGGTCTGTTACTGCACAGTGGACACATAAACCTGTTGGTTCTATAACAGTAGGATGATTAGATCTCAGGTATTTGCACTCCTATTTTACTCAACAGTCTAAGGCAGTGGTTCTCAGAGGTTAGCCTGCATTAGAATAACCTAGATAAGTATAAAATGCAGAGGTGAAATGTAAGGGCTGGAAATGTACAACTTAGACTTCAATACCAGCCTGCCACCTGCCAGCTGTGTGACATTGGGGAAGTTGCTCAACTTCTGTGTGCCTCAGGTTCCTTATCCTAAAATGTTGCCAATAATAGCATTTTGGTCATTGGGTTGTTGTGAGGATTAAATGAGTTAATATTTGTGAAGTGCTTAGAAGTGTGCCTAGCACAGAATAATTACTCAATAAACATTATCTTTCATCTGTCTGTCATTCTTTCTGGGCTCTGAACAAAGACTTTAATTCTGGGCTTCAGTTTCAATCAATATCAGTTATTGGTCTCAAATATACATTTGATACTTGTGTCCTTGATAACTTGTGTTAAGAGGTGGCATTAGAACCAAGAGACAGCAAACAACAGAGTTTGTTTGTTCCAGAGGCTCAAAGCCACAAATCATTGTCAGTTCATTGGTGAAAATGTCACTGGGTAAGTGTTCTTTCAAAAGCATCTTATCTGAATCACTGCAGTTCTAAAGAATGTCTAGTGATAAACCTTGTCATAGGCAGGAGATATGTGAAGGATGCAAAAGGGTTTCTTGGGGAGGTTTTTGAAAGTCCTTGGAAACAGTTCTTATTTTGGACATAAAAGCATGAGCCTCCACTCCCCTTCATGTGTTTCTGGCCTTATTTTGTCTAGGTCTGGCAAAGGCGATTTCATCTTATTATCTACAACTTTCACACCTCCAGAGACTTGAATTCAGTTGCCTGTGATAAGGCCCTGGGATATGCATTTTGTTTTTTATTGTTGTTGGTGGTGGTTTTTTGTTTTGTTTTGTTTTTTGAGATGGAGTCTCGCTCTGTCGCCAGGCTGGAGTGCAGTGGCACAATCTCGGCTCACTGCAACCTCCACCTCCTGGGTTCAAGTGATTCTCCTGCCTCAGCCTCGTAAGGGATATGCATTTTTAGCTCTAAATATGCATATATAATTCCTCAGGTGATGTTGAAGTCAGTAGTCTAGAAACATGCACTTAAATACAACATTTTGCATACAGTTTCAAATGGTTCAGAAACTCCTGCAGTGCATTTGTGCATTCTTGGGTTCAGAAGGAAGAGACATATATAAACAAAAATAATGTCAATCATGACACACCATGAAAAGGTCTATAATAAAGGAATGGAAGGAAGGGAAATACCTTCCACTGGGAATGTTGTATTTTTTTTTTTTTTTTTTGAGATGGGATCCTGCTCTGTTGTCCAGGCTGGGGTGCAGTGGTGTAATCATGGCTCACTGCAGCCTCAATCTCCTGGACCCTTCTATCTCAGCCTCCTGAATAACTAGGACCCCAGGCATTTGCCACCATGCCTAGCTAATTAAAAAAAAAAAATTTGTAGAGTTGGGATCTCATTATATTTCCCACTTTGGGCAAGCCCTGGGCTCAAACCCCTGGGCTCAAGGAGTACTCCCACTTTGGCCTCCCAGGGTGTTGGGTGTGAGCCACTGCACCTGACTGGAATGTTTCTTGAGGAGGAAAGACCTGTTCTGACCTTGAAGGCGAGGAAAGTCTAACATGAGGTTCTCAGGGCAGAGAGAGTGTTTTGAGAGAAGGCCCAAAAAGTGTGGAGGTGCCGGGGAACTTGAAAAATAGAGAAGTAGGCAAGAACTATAGGTATAGTGGGAGCGAAGTCTGAATTGTATTTTGACATCCTAAGTTTGAGGATTCCTGCAGGGCCTGCTTATGGAGAAAGGTGGCCTGAATGGAGGTTAGGAGGGAGGTCAGGGATAGAAACATGAATATCAGAGATAGGCTTGCAGAGGCCATAGTGGAAATGGTGAACATTGGTGAGATTACCAATAAGAGAGAGAGAGAAAAAAAAAAAAAGAGCAAAAAAAGAACCTTGAACAACCACATTAAAGTCAGAGGCTTTTCTTAGCTGTAGATAAAAAACAGCATCAAAGGCCTGGCACGGTGGCTCACACCTATAATCCCAGCACTTTGGGAGGCTGAGGTGGGCGGATCATGAGGTCAGGAGCTCAAGGTCAGCCTGGCCAATATGGTGAAACTCCATCTCTACTAAAAATACAAAAACACTAGCCAGGCATGGTGGCGCACGCCCGTAGTCCCAGCTAATCAGGAGGCTGAGGCAGGAGAACTGCTTGAACTCGGGCGGCAGAGGTTGCAGTGAGCTGAGATTGCGCCACTGTACTCCATCCTGGGCAACAGAGGGAGACTCCACCTCAAAAAAGAAAAAAAAAAAGAAAAACCCAGAATCAAATCAACAATCAGTGATCAAAAAGACAAGAGATAAATGTTGGCAAGTGTGTGGAGAAAAGGGAACCCTAGTATACTGTTGGTGACAATGTAGACTGGTGCAGCCATTATAGAAAACGGTATAGATGTTCCTAAAGAAATTTAAAATATGGCCTGGTATGGTGGTTCAGGCCTGTAATCCCAGCAGTTTGGGAGGCCAAGGCAGAAAGATCACTTGAGCCCAAGGGTTTGAGACCAACCTGGGCAACATAGCAAGGCCCTGTTGCTACAAAAACTAAAAAAATTAGCCAGGCATGATGGCATGCATCTGCAGTTCCCGCTACTTGAGAAGGCTGAGGTGGGAGAATCACTTGAACCCAAGAGGTTGAGGCTGCAGTGAGCCGTGATCACACCACTGCACTCCAGCTTGGGTGACAGAGTTGAGAGCCTGTCTCAAAATTTTTAAGGATTTACAAAAGACACACGCGTGCACACACACACACACACACACACAGAGGAATATTATTAAGTCTTATAAAAGCATGAGATCCTGTCATTTGCCACAATACGGATGGACCTGAAGGATGTTATGCTAAATGAAATAAGCCAGACACAGAATAAAAAAAATTGTATCTCACGTATATGTGCAATCTAAAAAGAAAGTGGTCAAATATAAAGAGGTAAAGAATAAAACAGTAGTTACCAGGGGCAGGGTGAGAGAGAGGAAATGGGAGATGTAGGTCAAAGTATACAAAGCAGAAGATATGTAGGCTGAACAAACCAAGAGAGGTAAGGTACAATATGAGGATTATAGTTAATAAAATTGTATCAGGGATTTGTTAAATAAGTAAATTTTGTCTGCTCTTGTCACGAAACTATGTGAGATGATAGATACGTTAATTTTCCTCACTATTGTATCCATTTTACTATCCATAAGCATACCCTAACATCAGTTTACAAGTCTCAAATATACATAATATGTATTTTTAATAAATGAATTACTGCCTAAGTCATTATAAATTTCATGCTGACTTCTGAGAAAAGAAAAATCTGAGACTATTTCATATTGTGGGCTTTATTCACTTCTAAACACTCAAAGTATTACAGTTAAATTAGGGTGATTGGAAAGTTGTGTTATGACACTGGTCCTTGGACAAAGAACATGAACATCACTAGAAAATCTGAGAAATGTAAGATTTCTAAGGGTATCACTCCAAACTGAAAGTTTTCCAACAATCTATGTTTTAACAAGTTATATGGGAAATTGTGTCACACCCTAAATTTGAGGACTACTGTCTTAAGAAAAGGAAGGTCATAAAAGTTTTGCACAGATCTTCAGTACTGGTTGTGAAAAGCAAAAGAAAGATCATCTGGTCTAATGAATAGTGGTCATTTTATTTTAAAACATCAACTTAAATGTAAGATCAAACACAAATCATGTTGATAAAATATTCTGGGACCACAGACAGATTGCTTGCCTGAAAATATGTTGGGTATTTGATCATCTGCAATCAAAGCAAATGTTTATGAGAACACTAGAAAGGAATGATAATAAAAAAGGTCAAAGGGGTGCTTGAAAATCATTAGTTGATCATCACTTTCTACAGTCCTATAAGACAACCCCAGCTTTATCAGCATATGGCAAGAGTAGATATAAGCCAGACCTCATGGATTATAATATTTTTCCCACCTCTTTCTGTAGCATATTTAGCTGAAATATGAAGCCCAAGAAATTCTGAAAATCAACTTGCCACACATAAAACTTAGAATGTGGCACTTTTAAATGGGTTATGTGGACTTGATTATCTCCTCTGTGAATACTTGTATTAAATAATTCATTTGTAGAGAAATATAAAACCCTGTCAGTCTTTCTTATATTCTGTACTGATTGTTATAATTATCAACCTTTTGTATCAGAGTGTGTTTTGGCTGCAAGTGAGAGAAAACTCCAATTTAGAGTGGCTTAAACAGTAAGGAAATGTAACTGGGAGCCCAGAGGTAGAGTGGCTCCAAACTCAGCAGCTCAGGTCAGGGTTCCAGCTCCCCTTGCTCCTTTATGTATCAGCTTTATCCACAGCCTGGCAGCAAGGCGGCTCCAGCTGTTCCCACTATCACATCCAGGTATGGCAATGTCCAAAGGAAGAAGAGGGACCGGCCGTTTCTTAAACCTCTGTTTTAGGAGCAAGAAAACATTTCTGAGAAACTCCCCAGAATACTTCTCTTCCTGCCATACTGTCTAGAACTGAGTGACATTGCTAATCCTAAATTAGCTACCATAAGGGGAAGTGTGTAACTGTGACTAGCTTGGACTTACTCTACAGGCTTGAATAGGTGTTGGAAAGTCAACCACTCCCACCACTGCAAATGGTGATCTCCACCAACACTTACTATGTTTACTTTCCATTGTGCTAGAGACTATGCTAAACCCTTTCTGTGTATTACATCATCTAAAAATAAATCCGGAAGATAAATGCTTTTATTAATTTCATGTTACACATAAGAAAACTTAGCCTGAGGTCAGCAAATCACTTAAAATTCACAACCAGAAAACGCCAAGCCAAGACTCAAGCCTAAAGACCACTCCAAAGCTCGACTCACTCTAACACTCAACTCTAACAACCACTCTGCTATAAAGAGAGAGCACATGTAAAATACCTTGTAAATTTAAATGTACAATTCAAATATCAGGACTATTATTTAGGTAAACATAACATAAACCTTAGCAAAATGGGAATGTAAAGATAGGAGAGGAGGGAAGACAGCAAGTAAGGATGCACTTTGTTGTTCTACATGCATTTAAACTTCTAGGTTTTAAAAATCATATTCTAAAGCATGGGAAGAATCTGTATATATGACTATATGTGACATCTGTGACATTATGGAGAAGGAACAAGGAGCCAGGAAACCAAAGAAAAGCAACTGCTTTAATTTTAAATGAGCAAAAAGTAGGAGATTGCAAACTGAATAATAACAGCTAACAATTATTGAATACTTCCTCTACGCCTGGATTGTTCCAATTCTGTGATGTAGAATTATTATTCTCTGCATTTTATAGATGAAATACTGAACTCATGGGGTTTCTAAAAGGATTAAATAAGTAGTTAAGAAAGAAAGGTATTTAAAACAACTCCTGGTACACAGTAAAACCCTCCACAAATGTCAGTTATTATTGTTACACAGAAATCAAAGCAATCCTCTGTATGCCATCTTTATTACAGGCAATTTAACTCACAATTTATACCTGTCATTTGCTTTTCTAATAATTTTTATTAGCAATATTGTATTTAAAGGGGGTGCAATGTTAGATTAATTTGCAGGTAACGAAACAGTCAAGTACATTAAACGATTGATGTGAGAGTCTGTAATTTGGTTAGTCATTGAAGAAGGATTAGCGCCACTAGTGGTAAGACATGAGGGAGCTTAACGCTCATCTTTCTGACTCACCAGTGTCAATGACACTTGAATCCAGCCTCTTCAGCAGTCTGGGGTCTGAGAGCTGAATTCCTCAGCTGAGCTTAAATTGCTGATCTGTTATTTACTGAGCTTCCCCCCGCCATCCCCCGCAACCTTGTGTTTCTGGTTTTTGTCTGCAAGTAGTCATAAAAGTTTCATATAATGATAGGTAAGGGACTGGGAAAAGATGCAGACACTGGAAATCTAACACTCGAAAGATGTATTTGCCCTGCAATAAACTCCAAACAAAGCATATTTCTGGGCATTAAAATAATAACAGTGAAAAACCCTACTCTTTTCTAATGCTAGATTGTTTTAGCACTAGAGTCATTTTACCCCATAAAGGGTTCCTTTTTTCACATAAAACTAGATATGAGTTTGGTTCTTCAACATACTTGAATCTTTGGAGTGTCTGAATAGTTTGGGAATGAGCGATTGTGCAAATTTTGAAGTCTGAGAGCACTTCTTCCTTTTTTCCTTTCCTTTTGTCCTTCTTTCTTTTCTTCAGGGAGGAATTTAGGTTTTAGTAATTGTAGGTCTTATTGCTGCACAATTCCCACTAGATGGCTGTAGCAAATTTCAGGAGATTTATTCTATTTGGAGCAGCAAATCATGCCAGACTCATGAACCTTTAGCATTTTAGGTTTCCCTGGGATGTGTATCAAAGAGCGTTGGCATTTAGGCATATTTGTAAAATTACTGAATATTTTTTGTTTTTCTATCAGTAAAGATATTAACTCTGAATCCGTTCCTTTCCATTTCTCCAATTTGGTATCATGCTCATCTTCACCCTGAATGTATTTATTTACTGGTATAAGCAAGGAATGCCTCATAAAGCAACCTGTACAACTGAGCCCCTAGTATGTGGAAATTTTATGTGTGTATGTGTTGTGTGTGTGTGTGTGTGCGCGTGCGTGTGTATGTTTCATGAAAAGGTGTTGGAATTTGTCAAATGCTGTTTCTGTATCCATTAGGATGATCATGTGCTTTTTCCTCTTTAGTCTATAATATAGTATACTATGTTAATTGATTTTTATAGATTTAACCAGTGATATGGTTTGGCTATGTGTTCCCACCCAAATCTCATCTTGAATTGTAATCCCCATAATCCACACATGTTGAGGGAGGACCAGGTTGGGGGGTGATTGGATCATGGGGATGGTTCCCCCAAGCTCTCATGATGGTGAGTTAGTTCTCATGACGGTGAGTTAGTTTTCACAAGATCTGATGGTTCTATAAGCGTCTGGCATTTCCCCTGCTTGCACTTCTCTCTCCTGCCGCCATGTGAAAAATGACTTTGCTTCCCCTTTGCCTTCCACCATGATTGTTAAGTTTCCTAAGGCCTCCTCAGCCATGTGGAACTGTGAGTCAAACCTCTTTCCTTTATAAATTACCTAGACTGAGGTAATATCTTTATAGCAGTGTGAGAATGGACTAATACAATTAGCTTGTATTCCCAGGATGAATCCCACTTGTCATATTGTATAACATCTTTATATGGATTTGATTGCCTAGTAATTGTTGAGGATTCTTAGGTCTATATTTCTAAGGGTTACTGGTCTTTAGTTTTCTTGTCATAATTTATGGTCTGGTTTTGCTATTAGGATAATAGTGGCTTCATAGAATAAGTTAGGACATTGCCCTGTCCTATTTCATGGAAGAGTTTGTGAAAGGTTGATGTTAATTCTTTTGTAAAGGTTTGGTGGAATTGAGCTGGGAAGCCATCTAGGCCTTGGATTTTCTTTGTGGGAAGTTTTAAAATTATTAATTCAATGTCTTGTTATATGTTTCTTCAGATGTTCTTATTCTTGAGTCAGTTTTGATAATTTGTGTTTTTCTAGGAATTTGTCTGTTTCACTTAAATTATCTAATTTGCTGGCATACAATTATTAATTCAATTCATACTTTTTCTTTTTAAATTTTGTTTTCTTTAACCAATCCAGCTGTTTCTGTATCATTCACATTTTACTTCATGCAGACATTGATTTATTGGGGCAACATTATTTTAAGCAGAGAGCATTTAAAATTACTATATGAAAGTGGCCATCTTCTTGGTTACAAAGTTGTTCATTTGTTTGTTCATTCAACAAACTTATTGAATGTCTTGTATATGCCATGCACAGCTCCAGGCTCTTGGAATAAGGGGTGAGCAAGAGACAATACCTCACCCTATGGAGCTTATATTCGCAAAAGAAAGGTAGACAAGGAGTAAAAAATGTTATATACTATATATCAGTAAGATTTTAATTATTAAGCACAGTTTAACAGATGACAGCATATCAATCTGTTGGAAATCATATTCCAATCATAGTAAGTTAATACATGAATATAACATAGCTGGGATGCCAATGAGATTAAACAGATTCTAATTTTGGGAAGTGGAAAGGGAGACAAGGCATTAGATACTGATCCAATTTAGTGGGTTTTAACACTGGCTGCACATTATGTGTATCAGGAGAGATTTTACTATATCCAACTCCTGAATTCCTCCTAGAAGTTTTTATTAAATTGGGTCTATGTGAAGCCCAGGCAAAAATATGTTTTGACAGCCTAGAGAATGGGAGAAAATATTTGTCAACTATGCATCCAACAAAGGTCTAACATCCAGAATCTATAAGGAACTTAAATCAACAGGCAAAAAACAACCCCATTAAAAGGGGCAAAAGACATGAACAGACACTTCGAAAGAAGGCATACACATGGCCAACAAGCATATGAAAAAAATGCTCAATATAACTAATCATTACAGAAGTGCGAATAAAAACCACAATGAAACACCATCTCACACAAGTCAGAATGCTGTTATTAAAAAGTCAAAAAATAAAAGATGCTGGTGAGGTTGTGGAAAAAAGGGAATGCTTATAGGGAATGCTTACACACTGCTGGTGGGAATGTGAATTAGTTCAGCAATTGTGGAAAGCAGTTTGGTGATTTCTCACATAACTCAAAGCAGAATTATCATTTGACCCAGCAGTGCCTTTATTAGGTATATAGCCAAAGGAATATAAATCATTCTGCCATAGAGACACATGCACACACGTGTTCATCACAGCACTACTCACAATGGCAAAGACATGAAATCAGCCTAAATGCCCATCAACAGCAGACTGGTTAAACAAAATATGGTACATATACACCATGGAATACTACACAGCCATAAAAGAGAATGAGATCATGCCCTTTGCAGCAATGTGGATGGAGCTGAAGGCCATTATCCCAAGCGAGCTAACACAGGAAGAGAAAGTGAAACACCACACGTTCTCATTTATAAGTAGGAGATAAACACTGAGTACACATGGACACAAAGAAGGAAACAACAGACACCATGGCCTACTTGAGGTTGGAGGGAAGGAAGAGGGTGAAGATCGAAAAACTACCTATTGGGTACTATGCTTATTACCTGGATGGTAAAATCATTTGTACACCGAACCTCTGTGACACACAATTTACTTATGTAACACACCTTCACATGTACCTCGAACCTAAAAGAGAACATTTGTTCTAAGAATTCCTTTGTGATTCAAATGTGAAGCCAGGCCGGGCGCGGTGGCTCACGCCTGTAATTCCAGCACTTTGGGAGGCCGAGGCAGGCGGATCACAAGGTCAGGAGATCAGACCACGGTGAAACCCCGTCTCTACTAAAAATACAAAAAATGAGCCGGGCGCGGTGGCGGGCGCCTTTAGTCCCAGCTACTCGGGAGGCTGAGGCAGGAGAATGGCGTGAACCCAGAAGGCGGAGCTTGCAGTGAGCCAGGATCGCGCCACTGCACTCCAGCTTGGGCAACAGAGCGAGACTCCGTCTCAAAAAAAAAAAAAAAAAAAGTGAAGCCAGTGTTGAGTATCAAGTACCTACTATGTCCTAAACAATATGAGGTGCTTTATATGTTATTTTACTGTTCTAGTATTAACATGAGTTGCACTTTATTATTCTTGTAAGCATGTGAGAACAACTCATGTTCAGAAAGATTAAATGATTGGCAGGTTACTCAGCGTGTTTCACCCTTGGCTCCTTATATGGAGTCATCTTATTTGTGTGCTCCATCAAAGGGAGCTTAAAAACCCAGGAGTAAACTTCCTTCTCTTCTATTTTCCCTAAGTGCCCTTCTTTTGCCCATTCCCTGGCTTTTATGCTTTTCATTTTTATTATTCTTTCTGTGTCTCAATTGCCCAGATTTTCTTTTTTATTTATTTATTTTTTTAATCGAGACGGAGTCTCGCTCTGTCGCCCAGGCTGGAGTGCAGTAGCGCGATCTGGGCTCACTGCAAGCTCCGCCCCCCAGGTTCACGCCATCCTCCTGCCTCAGCCTCCTGAGTAGCTGGGACCACAGGCGCCCGCCACCAGGCCCGGCTAATTTTTTGTATTTTTAGTAGAGACGGGGTTTCACCATGTTAGCCAGGATGGTCTGGATCTCCTGACCTCGTGATCTGCCTGCCTCGGCCTCCCAAAGTGCTGGGATCACAGGAGTGAGCCACCCCGCCCGGCCCCAGATTTTATTCTTAAACTCAACACTTTGGCTACATATTCCTCAGTCACTACTACCTAATTTGAGGACTTATTTGGATGCCTTTTTCTGGTTTACTGACCTCAGCATGATCTGCTCAACTCTTGACTTTGTATCTTCCTAACTTTTAATGTAGCAGATAAAACTTATTAGCATAAGATGATGGTGTAAATATTTTACACAGTGTTGTTAGATTTTATATTTTTGCCCTAATTCCCACACCACCAAAAGAAACTTATGGCAGCTGTATCTTGAAATTCTAAAGTGCTTTTGTGTATTTTATAATAATGAAGGTTCTGTTTATGTGTGTCTTGTACCTTACTAACAGCTATGCTAGTGATCTATACCAATGGTAAATAGGAATAAAGGTAATGGATCAGTTGGCGATTTGGTTCTTCAATAAAGTTATATCATTAGAGGACAAACTCATTAATGATGAAATTCTCATATGTATTTTGTTTTTAAAATTAAGGTGTATCCAAAAAGATATTGTTTAGTCAATTAAGAAAATTCATGGAGGGAGGGGGTACAAATTAAGTCAAAGTAGCTGTCCATGTAAGTGGTTAATTGTTTTGGTGGCACTTAATACCAACATAAAACATTTGTAAGGCAGTTTGTCAGTGGTCTAAATTTAATTTAGTTAAAATAATGGCTATGTATACGCTGAATGAATGGAAAACTATCTGCTTGCTAGACTGTGTGTCCTGTACAGTGCTCAGTACAAGCTGTTTGGGTTTCTTGGTTTGTGTCATATGGTCTAGGACTCAGAGCTCACCTCAGGACCTCAGACAGCACCTGGTTAAGCTCATGTTGGCACATGCAAATGACCTTAATTTTGAAAATGGGCTAAATTCTTTATAGACACAATCTCATTATCCATCACAATGACTCTGTGAGGTACATAATATATTTTTATTTGTTTTGCCTAATACTGATGCTCACAAACATGATATTATTTTATTTTCTTTATAGATAAGGAAACTGAAGCTCAGAGACAAAAAGTTACATAGCTAGCAGGTAGCTAAGATGGAATTTGAACCCAGGAAATTTGATTCTAAATCAATATGTTTAACCACTATATTCTGCTTCCCTAAGAAACAGATTATATGTATGAAAAGTCCTTGCTTTGTCCATTACATGTGGCTAACCTCGCCTCCCTCAATCACCTCACTTTCTCAATAAAATTTGCACGTGTAATTTATTAAAAATTAAATTTATATCCATAAATCTATTAACTGGTTAATTTAAGAGAATTCACTGAGAGGAAAACCAAGTCAAAACATCCGTCTTTTACTTTAACCCCTTCTTCTTAAATAGTCACACATCCTGTACCCATCCTCAGAGGTAGCAGCATTTTCATAGACTTCCTGAGAAGACATATTATGCTAGAACTTGTGATGAACTAGGGTAAAATTGAAAGCAGTGGGCATAGCTCAAACATATTAGTAGCTCCTGGACCTGCAGATAATTTATATAAATTTAATGGTACCCTAACCTTTCAACTGCCACAGTATGAAATTCACATTCAAAATACTTTTAATTACCTACAACATGTGTAAAATGGAGTAAAAGTTTAAACTATGTGTTTCTATTTTCTGAATATATATATAGTCATCCCTTGGTATCTATGGAGAATGGTTCCAGGAACCTGTTGCCCCCCCACCCAGTGAATACCGAAATCTGTAGATGCTCAAGTCCCTTCTATAAAATGGCATGGTACTTGCATATAACATACACATATCCTTCTATATACTTTAAATTTCTCTAGATTACTTATAACACCTAATACAGTAACTACACGTCACTTCATTTGCGTGGATTCAATGCAGTACTCAGCATGCAACAAATCCTAGTTTTGTTTTTTAGAATTTTGTGGAATATTTTCTCAAATATTTTCAATCTAAAGTTGGTTGAATCCAGGAATGCAGAATCCATGGATATGGAGGGTTAAATGTAGAAAAACACTTTTAGTTGTTTTGTTGTCTTTGGGTTTTTTAGAAAATAAAATAGAAGCAGCTAGAATATGTCTAAAAGAATCCAAAGACTAAATAAAATAACGGTCTTGCCAAAGGTCTGCTCATCTATCATTACTTTTTTCTTTTAACAAACTCAAAGTCTTTTATAACAGAGAAGTGAGACTTTCATAAAAATATCAGGAACCAACACTCAGTACAAATCCTACCTTCACGTACTACTAGTAAGAAAATGAATACAACCTCAAGCATCAAACCTTAGGACTAAAACAAATGGAACAGTCTGATGACAGGCCTTTTCTTGATGTTCCTATGCTGAGAAGCTTATTTCTATCCTAAAGCAATTTAATACTGTGTATTGTGGTTCCAGTGCCTGTGTAATACACAATTGCCATAATAGGTTCTCCAGTTGCCACTTGATTATCCAGCACCATGACAAACACATCTGATGAGCTTGTGGGAAAATGTTCACAAGCACCATCATTCATTGTCTGGAGATTTATGATTCACATTTAAGATCAACAGTCTGATGCACACTGATTATTTTCCTGCTGAGCTACACCATTTGTCTCAACTCAGAAATATTAAAGATTTCTTACATAATGTTGCAGGATCATCTTTTAAGAAGCATTATCAATGGCCTTCCAGCCTCTTTTGACTAAAGCAAAATTGACAGTGCTAGCCAGTCACTATCAGAAATTAAAGGACTCATTAAAAATTAATATCCAATCCATGAAAATAAGCTTTTACCAACAGTTATAGCAAAAGGCAAAAATTGTATACTCCACAATATCTGAATATTAAATTAGATATGCCAACACCTACTCTGTTTGTAGACTTAAGAATACAAAATGTGGATTCTGAAGGCATTAGGGCTGCCTGACTAAAATAAACACTATTTAAAGTGTGGCCTGAGACCTATGCTTAGCTACAATAACAGACTGTGCTTACCAAATACCCATGTGCCCTCCCTACGGTAGTGCCTTTAAAACTTATGCTGAGTACAGCATTCTTTTGGTACTTATTTTCTAAAGATCAGCCTACACCTTCATTATGTATTTCCCATTCCCCTCTCAGTTAGGTTAGAGCCATGTAACTAGATTTGGCAGTGGTCTCTTATGCATCCCTTCCAGGATGAGGCAAGTAGGAGCTGGTACATTTTCTCCAGCACTCTCTTCCCCAGTATGGGCAACCTTGGAGAGCATGCGTTCCAGATGTCATAGAAGATGGAGGTCTGCCTGGCCACTATTGGGCTGTGATGAGAGTGAGAAATAAACTTTTATTGTGTTAAGCCCCTGAGGTTTCAGAGTTGTCTGTTGCAATTAATTACTCTGAATAATGCAGCCACAAATATCAGATGGTGCTGAGATTTCTCACCACTAAGGACAAATCTCATTTTCACTATCAAATTGGACTCAAGTCAGGAAAGAAGTTTTTCTCTTATCAAAGAAGGAAAAGAATTCTTTAACTCACACTATTACATTGACATTAAAAGTGATGTTGGTCACAAGTTTCCTTGGGTGCTTTTTTCTAAAGATCAGACTACACCTTAATCATGTTGATGGATGTATAAAATAAAGATTTCTGCTCAGTTATGGTTATTTTAGTCTTAATAGTAGGTTAGAATAACAACATCTAATTCCAACACCCCAGACAACTTGTTCTAATGAATCCCCAGACTACGGCAAGCCACCCCTCCTGCAAGAGCTTCAATGTCAAATACTTTCTTGATCCATTTTTCAGGTAGAGTGCATTATTAATTGCCTAGGATCAAATGCAGTATGGAAGGACCGTGAGAGAAGGGCAGAGGAACCCAAGCTTTTAACAAGATTCTATCATGAGCGATCTGTCCATGAAGAATGACTTTTATGGGGAAATCTCATTGTTATTCCAGGAGGCATCTGTCACATTATCTTAGCCACAATAGGTGAAGCACAATGAAGCAATCGCTTGTAAGAGGTCCTTGGCCATAAGCTACATTTGGTGACCCAGAATTGATTACAGGATTGTAAAGATTGTAAAAGACTGTGGTGTATTTAAGAATACTGCCTATAATTCATTAAAAGAAATCGCCTTCAGCAACACATGACCAAGAAGTTTTGGTCAGAAATACATGTCGACTTTCTATACCAACTCTAGGCGAGAATTCTCTATTTTAAAATATGTCTCAAAATATTTTTCCATTATTAACAAAATGTCTGTGTGTCTTCCTTTTCCCCCTAATGTCAGGTTTATTGCTGCATTAGGGAAGACCAAAGGAGATTCCTGCCTCTATGGGCATGGTGGACACAACAATGAATAGGGAATCAGCAGGCTCTAGGGGAACTGCAGGGTACTAAGTATTTCTCCCTCTGTAGATATTTGTCCTTGTAGAGGCCATTAGCATAACTCTCCTGGACTCTTTCATTTCATCTTCATCCCCAGGAAAAGATTCTTCGATCTGATGAGTGCCATTAGGAGCAGGGACTTTGACCACATAGCTTAGTCCCTCCTCCCCCTCTTTTCTCTTTGAGATTTGCCTGGTTGCATGTGCTTTGGTCTGCTCTCAGTCTCAAGGTAAGTTTAGTGGTAAAGGTTATGTCCCTGCAGGGGGAGGTCACAGTTTTCCCCTGCTACCTGTTGTGGTGGGTGGTTAAGCTGGTCAAATTCTGGTATTCAGCATCAGGAAATTATCTCTTATCACATACCTAAGTTACTCCCTCAAATTTAACATTAATCAGAAATAACGCTGATACTTTTATTTTCATTTGCTTGACTCCTTTATCTCCCGGTGCAGAATGTGGTATGGGTTGGAGGGTGGATCAACCTAGGCCAGAAATCTGTCATCCTAACTATAGGAAATTTTCTAGCAGAGAGTTTGAAAGTCCCAAATTGGAAGTATTCAAATTCTCTGTATTAGTTGACTGCAAGTACATGAGGAGAACTTCATATGAAGATGCAGTAATGTCTCATTAAACTCAGAGCAAAAAAGCTATTGGATCCTAGAAGAGAAATGGAACTAGGAAAATATGAGACTGGCTGGATTCTTTCCACCTCTTGTCTTGACATCTTTGTGCACTTTTTTCATTCTTCTCTTTCTCTGCAGACCAGCTTTCTCTGCTTCTCCAGACCACAGCGACTTTTGTCAGAGATGGCAGTGGGATTCACACTGATTCAATCAAGTGTGGTCATGATGGGGAGATTCATATGTAGAGCAATGCATCTACTGTATCAATAGATCAATAATGCCAGTTATCCTCTAAGAGTAAGGAATAAGAAATTACTGCATGAGGTTTGGGGACTAAATAGTTTAAAATAATTAGATGAGAGAGAGAGACTAGAAATTAAGTAAAATAGGATAGGTAATCTGTGCTGAGGGTACCTGTGAGACTTGTAGTCCTATATTTAGAGTGAGCCCCATCGTTGAAGCTGCAAATACTTCCTCAGTCATGAATAGCTGCTGACGTCAAACAGAGCCTAAGCAGACAGTTGAGTGTAACCTGTTTGTTCTTTTGTTGTTCTTGGTTTTTTTTTTTTTTTTTTTTTGGTCAGGTTAGTAAATCAGAGGAAACTGTTGGTGTTATAGAACAGGGAGTTATAAGAGTGATGGATTATGAAGTACACACTGGAAGAAAGTGAGATATATGAGGTGAGTAATGGAGAGTTAAAATGTGGTGAAATCAATGGTGTGAAGGGAGTCAAAGATTTATTAATGATCACTCCTACATTGTAGCGGGTTTAGTTCATTAGTTGCTTACAGAGTTTTTTGTTTTTCTTTGCCTTTTTTTTGACCAAGAAAAGAACCATGATTTTTTTCACTATATTGCTTATAATTTGTTCTTATCTTCTTATTTGTCTATTGCATGGAACCAATTCTTAAATATATTCTTATAGGAGCCCCCTGGCTTGCTTTCCTAATCTGAGCCAATTGCTTTTTTCAGGCTTGCTAGAGAATTCTCCTCTTGGAATTTCTTCATAGTGTGCACCTGAATAAGTACCATCATTTATTGCAGCCTACAACTCTGCTGTATTATTTTTTATCTTATTTTGTTAGAAGAAAAGTCCTCAGAAGGAATATTTTACATGTAACTTTTCTGAGACTTTATGTTACCATCAATGTTGGTTGATAACCTAGCTGAGCATAGAATTCTAGCTTGAAAATTATTTTCCTTGGAATTTTGACAGCATTGCTTCATGCCAGTTTAATTCTAATTCCTTTATAAGGTGATGTCTTTTTCTTCCATGAAAATATTTAGGACCTTTTCTCTATCCTTAGAATTCTGAAATTAGCAATGATATGTCTATTCGTGGATTTTTAAAATAGATTTTGCTCAAAATTTAGTGAACAAATTTAATCTTAATTTAAAATCTAGTTCAAATTAACACTAATTTGATTTCAACATTACACAGAAACTTTTCCCCAATACATATCCTTTCCTCCATTGTGCTGTTATTATTGTCATAAAAATTACATCTTTACATGTTATAAGCCGGTCAACATTGTTTTATGCAGTTAGCTTTTAACACAGAAGAAAAGAGTTATGAAAAAGTAATTTTAATCTAAAGACTTAGGTCTATCTTTAGTACTGGGACATTTTCTTCTATTATTTCATTGAAAATATCCCTTTTTCTGTTTTTTTTAAATGAAGTTCAACTAGTGAGATTTTCTGTCTTTGCATATTTTCTGTTATACCAACCCTTCTATTATTTCATCAATAATATTTTTAATTTCCAAGAGCTATTTGTTCTCTGACTGTTCCTTTTTCATAGTACCCTGTTCTTAAGTTATACATATATTATATTTATTAATTTAAATAGTAACATATACCCCTGGGACAAAACTTAACAGGTTAAAAAGTATATTGTGACAAGTAAGATCTCTCAAATTTATAGCCCTAGAGGCAATCTTATTATTTTCTTACATATCCTTCCAGAGATATTTGCATGCATTTAAAAACATACATACATACATTCCAGTTTTGCTTTTCTTATTCTCATTCTCTTGTCTTTCCTAAATTATCTCGTATTGATTGGAGACCAGCTATTTTCTTTATTTTAGACTTTCCATTTTATAAGTCTGGTTTTATCCATATGATTTGTTGTCCATTTCCATGTAAAAATGGAGTAGCCCAGGTGCGGTGGTTCATGCCTGTAATCCCAGCACTTTGGGAGGATGAAGTGGGTGGACTCTTGAGTCTCGAAGTTTGAGACCAGCTGGGCAACATGACAAAACCCTATCTCTACCAAAAAAAAAAAAAAAAAAACAAAAAAAAAAATTAGCTGGGCATGGTAGCATGTGCCTGTAGTCTCAGCTACTCCGGAGGCTGAGGTGGGAGGATCACCTGAGCCCAGGAGATTGAGGCTGCAGTGAGCTGTGATTGTACCACTGCAATCACACATAGGGTAACAGAGTGAGACCCTGTCTCAAAAATAAATAAATAAATAAATATTAAAGTGGAGTAGATTACCTTTTTAAGGCATTAGATGTTGATTTTTCTCCTATTGCATATGTTAGTATGTTTTCTTACTTCTTCTTACTTTTGAGTAGAAAGCTACCTGGAAGGTGCATGTTTATGTGTAGTAATGATGGTAGAAAAAATGGAGGGAGTTGACACACAGTATTTATTTAAGAATAAGTGGGGCTGGGCACGGTGGCTCACACCTGTAATCCTAGCACTTTGGGAGGCTGAGGCAGGCGGATTGCCAGAGCTCAGGAGTTCAAGACCAGCCTGGGTAACATGGTGAAACCCTGTCTACTAAAATACAAAAATTTAGCTGGGTGTAGTGGCATGTGCCTGTAATCCCAGCTACTCAGGAGGCTGAGGCAAGAGAACTGCTTGAACCAGGGAGGTGGAGGTTGCAGTGAGCTGAGATCACGCCACTGCACTCCAGCCTGGGCGACAGAGCAAGACTCTCTCTCTCTCTAATAAATAAATAAATAAATAAATAAATAAATAAATAAATAAATGGAGAGTTGGTCTACATGCTGGGCAGATGAATGAATAGAGAGGCCAGAACCCACCTAGCAGCCCTAATCCTCTTCCGGCAGTTTGTTTTATGTCTTCCACTTCCAATTAATGTCATGTTTTCCATCTTCTTTCTCCCACATTCTAATCCTGCCCACTCCAAGTCCAGAGGCCCTCTGCATTTTGTCTAGCAGCCTGGCTGTCTCGACACTATCATCCTTCTTTGCATTTATACAGGACTATTCAGGACTATAGCTTCCTCCTATTCATAGTACTTCTTAGCATCTCTCATCTGTTCACGGTTCCCTCTAGTACATTGTCCTTAAAAAACTGCTGGGCATTGGAGAGTAATCTAGTTCAAGTACTCCAGACTACCCTTTTATGACATTTGTTTAGTACTTTAAAAGGATATCCTACATTGGGGCAGGTACTTCTCTGCAGAAGGAAATATCTTAATGAAAGAAAATTGTCAATCTGTCATCGTAGGTTTGGAGACATAATTTTGGGGAGCCCTAGGATGGGAAGGGAGAGAAAATGCTATTTTTATTATTTTGTTCCTACGTATTCCCCCACTCCCCATCTGGAGGATTGGTATTTTCATGAGAGACATCTGGCAGCCCTGTCTGTTCCATTCCATGGTTTCTCGTTAATAGAACCAACAAGGAAAATGAGCTGCAGTTATTCTTTCTTTCCTGTAAATATAGCATCTTGCAATGATTACAGCACTTTGGATATTGTCATGGCTTTATCTCCCTGGAATAATTTCTCATTTTCTATTTTGAGGTACATTGTTCTATTCTTCTGATAGAAGGACTTTCACTCATTTTGATTCCAGCAACACTATAAAATTAGAGGGAAAAAACTTCAGAAGTTGCAAAACAGTAATGCTGTGGCCTTATTAAGTTAAGGGACATCACGCTGTTTACCCATTCACACATGCTTATTGATTTAATGTTTTGTAAATTTCGCTTTCTTCAGTTTCAGCTGATGTGTGGGTGCATATACCAACCAGACTGATACTTATGCCATAAGTGAGAAATGACTTGATAATTTATGAGTGGTGAAACCCAAAGTCAAACAGTTTTTCCCTCAGGAAAGGAAAAAAACTCATGCAGCACATCTTAGACAACTCTCTTCTTTGATTCTTTCAAGAAATTGCACACCTATTGATGGGGTAATTGGAAGAGGGAATTATGCATTTTGGTCAGCCAGCCCACATTTTCCTCTACGAACTATCTCTGAGAGAAAGGTACCTGAATAACAGATTTCTTTTTCTCGCCTTTCCTCTGTATCTGCACAGAGGTTGGGCCTACACTAATGAGGACATCCTGTGAGTTTAGTACCTACATATAGAATGTCTGAGGGTTAATACTAAGTGACTGGCCCATGGAGATGCCATGCTGAGGGTGGAACTAGTAAAATATGTCCATTAATGATTGATATAGGAACACCTCCCTTCTTTCTACGCCTCTGTGCTTTACAAAATAGTTCTCTGATATTGTTTTGTGTCCTTTTAAACAAGAGAAGTAGATTTGATCACAAAGGGCCCAAGCTCTAGTGGAGAGAAGGACATATAAGTTTGGGGAAAAGAGGGTAGGAGAGAGTTATTTCAATGCCCTCTGGGAAAAATATCCAAATAAACACACACACGCATGCATATGCATGCATGCAAATACTCATTCTCACATTCATGTGCTCAGAGATGAGAATGGGGAACACTAAAGTTTAAAAAAAAAGTCAGCTGGTTAGTCTCTTCTTCTCCTCCTCATCCTCCTCATTCGCCTCGCATTTGGAGACGTCTATGGAAGCCCAAGGGCATGTAAGTTAGGAAACTGATCAAAAGTACAAATGCTTGTGTCAAAAATTTCTTACCCCCAGAGCAACACGAATCCTTCAGAGACCATGGGCTTTGATATAAGATATAAACTGTTTTGACTTAGTTTTGCCACTGGTCATCCTAGGGGAGAGAAAGAAACAGAAGTCAGGAAGTTGACTCAAATGCTGAAGCTGAAAAAAGAGGGAAAACTTGCAGGGTGCCACACAGCATTCATTGGTCCATAGCAATTCTGATAAACAGCCAGGAACCTGTCATTAATTTCTTAATAAATGCCCAATGTTGTTCCTTGGGAATGATGCTCTGCTCCTCATGGTTCTTTGTTTGAGTTAACGGTGCTTCCACCAGAATAAGTCTCTTAAATATTCTGTGGATTCTCAGTGAATCATATAAAGGTTCAATCCTTCTAAAAAAGAATTTATTTTGAGACACAATCTCATTCTATCACCAAGGCTTAAGTGCAGTGGTGCAATCCTGGCTCATTGTAATTTGAACTCCTAGACTCAAATGATCCTGCTACCTCAGCCTCCCAAGTAGCTAGGACTGCAGGCTTGCTTCACTATGACTAGCTAATTTTAAAAAATTGTTTTGTAGAGACAGGGTCTCACTATGTTGCCCAGGCTGGTCTTGAACTCCTGACATCAAGCAATCCTACTGCATTGGCCTCCTAAAGTGCTAGGATTACAGACATGAGCCACCAGGCCTGGCAAGAAAAGAACTTTTAAGAGAGCTACAATTTCAAATCTTTTAAGATAAGCTCTCTTCAACATTGGAGTCCTTATGAAGCTGCTGTATGATAATCCTTTAAAATTCTAAGAAGCCCCATTGCTTAACAGAAAAGTTGTGAGGCACACCTTTAAGATCCTTAGAAGGACTTTTGTCTATTTAAAAGAATCTATGGGGTCTCATCTTAAATCATTCTGAGGTCTTAACATAATATTTTACAGGCCCATCCTGGATTTAACCTTTGTCTGAAAACGATTTCTTAATTTAAGAATATTTTGCCAATTTTAAGACATCGAGACAAGACATAGTTTTATTTTCATACCTCACTTCTTTATAATTCCTATAATTTTTGCTTGAAAATTAGTTACTTTGTTAGCTTCCTATTTCTGTGTAACCTATTACCATAAATTTAACAGCCTAAAGCCATACAAATGTATTATCTCATAGTTTCTATGGATCAGGAGTCCAGTATGCTTTAGCTGGATCTTCTGTTCAGGGTCTCACAAGGCTGAAAGCAAGGTGTCAGCCAGCTGCAGCCTCATCTGGAGGCTCAACTGGGGAAAAATCTGCTTCCAAGCTCCCTCATTCAGGTTGATGGCAGAAATGATTTCTTTGGACTGTGTAACTAAGATTCCTATTTCTTGCTGCTTTCAGCTTTTACAGGACACTCTCAGGTCTTTGTCATGCAATCGTCTTCATAGACCCTCTGGCCCTTCAAATCTTTTCACAAAATGGGACCAGTCCCTTTTAAGGATTCACCTGATTGGGTAAAGCGCCCCCCCCAGGATAATCTCCTTTTGATTAAATCAAAGTTAATGATAGGTAGTTTTAATTACGTTTTGTATTCTAATTACATGCAAAATTCTTTTTTTCCATATAACCTATTCATGAGTGCAATACCAGGGGGTTGAGATGGTGGAGGCCATCTTAGAATTCTGCCTACAACAAGATTTTGGTTCGTCTCTTCTCCCATTTTACTACAGGCAGCTAAAATGTCCCAGATAGCACCATCAATGTTCTACATGAAAACTTCCTTAGCTAGATCATTAGTTTATTATATCTTTCTATTTTTTACATTCTGCTACTCTACAAGGGTTCCCTTTCCTGCAGCTTTCAATAACATTTTCCTTAAGGCTCTTATACCTTCCTTGGGACCTCTTATGCTTCCACTAACATTATTTGCAAGGCTCTTTAGATTTTCACTAGTATTCTTCCAGCTTCCACCAATCATTCGGTCCCAAAGCCAATGATACATTTTAGGTTTGTTGTTGTTGTTGCTGCTGATGGTGGTGGTGGTGGTAGTGTGTGTGTGTGTGTGTGTGTGTGTGTGTGTGTGTGTAAGAAAAGGTCTCACTCTGCCACCCAGAGGCTAGAGTGCAGTGGCATGACCTGAGCTCACTGCAGCCTCGATCTCTCGGGCTCAAGTGATCCTCCTACCTCAGCCTCCCAGGTAGCTGGAACTACAGGTGTATAGCACCACACTTGGCTAATTTTGTATTTTTTGTAGAGCTGGGGTTTTACCATGTTGTCCAGGCTGGTCTCAAACACCTGAGCTCAAGAGATCTGCCAGCCTCAGCTTCTCAAAGTGCTGGGATTACAGGCGTGAGCCACCACGTCTGGCCTTAGGTTTTTCTTATGGCAGCAGTACCAAAAGCAGGCACAAGCACTAAAATCTGCATCAATTATACACAGCTGTGTAGCAAGCGACTCTAAAACTTAGTGATGTAAAACAACAACAATCATTTTTTAGTTCACAAAACTGTCAAAATTCAGGCATAGGTCTGTGTCTATTGAACCAATTACTCTGATAAGAAGATGAAATTGCCCTGTAAGGTTAAAAATCTCAAGACTAGGAGTTCTGCTTTTTAGCCATGGAAAATTAGTTGTTTGGAGCAAACTCCCCACTGAGGACTAGAAAAGCTGGAAGACAAACACATACTCACACCAAGGCAGTTAGGATGTGTGGGGAAAATATCTTAGGGAGAAGATGAAAGCCCAAAGGCGAGTCGAGCATTTGTCACCACTATCCTTTGAAGACAGATGGCATTCTTACAAGCAGTAGATGAGAAGCAGAGAAGAATTTTTAGCAGACACAGATCTACGGGCAACAACTAAAGTTCAAGGCTTAGCAAAGAGGAGGAATCTAGGTCTAAAGGCAAGTTGGAATTCCAGAGGGATATACAGTGGGAGTATACTAGAAATATGCCAACCTCCCCAGATACTGAAATCTAATTTCAAATCATTTTAATTCCTAATTGTAAGGTAATCTGGAGGTCTTAACTCAAGGCTGACTTCCAGAAGTAAAAGAAAATTCTCTCTGAAAGAAGATAAGATTATCCAGAGCTTCAATTTTCTCTCCATTTTTCATATCCAGTGCATGGTATCCCATCAAAAACATTTGGGTATTCTAGAAAATATAACTTAATTACAAACCGAAGTGACAAAATATATGATAGATGTTTATTACTTTGTTTGGTAGGTCACAGACATGAACTTTAAAATAATATGTTCAAAGAACAAAATAGAGAATTTCAGCAGAGAAATAGAAATTTTGAAAGAATGACACAGATATGCTAGCTGGTAAATCCTAATATTAATAATAACAGACATGAAGTAGTCAGTGATGAACACATTTGACCTAATTGTCATACGCCAAACAGTGCACTTAACAACTGCACCACCATTTATCAAAACTGAACATATGCTATGCATAAGCTACTCTAACAAATTTCATAAGATTAAAATTACAGAGTATATTCTCTGACTACAGTAGAATTGAGCTAAATATCAATAACAACAGCTATAAAAAATAGAAAATTCACATTTGGAAATGAAGCAACACACTTCTAAATAACCCATGTGACCCAGAAGAAATGATGATGGAAAATAGAATATGCTTGAACTAATAATGAAAATAGTACATAATACATCTTGTGTGATGAAATTAAAGCAGTGCTTGAAATCAATTATCTAAGTATCTACCTCAAAAAGTTGCAAAAATAAAATCAAATGCAAAGTAATTAGAAACAGAGAAATAATAACTGTAAGAGTGGGAAGCATATTTTTCAAAAGAAACATAAAAGAGAATTAACAAAGGCAAAGTTGATTCTTTGAAAAGACTACTAAAATTCGCCAGGCACAGTGGCTTATACCAGTAATCCCAGCACTTTGGGAGGCTGAAGCAGGAGGATCACTTGAGCCCAGGAGTTTGAGATCAGCCTGTGCAAAATGGTGAGACCTCATCTCTACAAAAAGTAAAGCAGCCAGCAAGGTGGCAGATGCCTGTAGTTCCAGCTACTCAGGAGGCTGAGATGGGAAGATTGCTTGAGCCCGTGGGATCAAGGCTGCAGTGAACTGTGATGGCACCACTGCACTCCAGCCTGGGTGACAAAAGAAGACTGTCTCAGAAGCAAAACAAAACAAAACAAAACTGGTAAACTTGATAAAACTCTGGGATAACTGATGACTGAACAAAAGAGAAAAGGCCCAAATAACCAATAATAGAAATGAAAAAGGGATACTACCACAGGTCCTTCTGATAAGTAAAAGGATAATATGAGGATATTAGAATTATGATAAGAGATTAAAAATTTTAAGAAATACGAAAAAATTCCCAGAACATACTCATTGCAACTGACACCAAAAGGTAGCAGTTGACCAACTGATTTTAAAGTTTATATGGAAATAGAAAGGACTAGTAAGACCTAAGATAATCTTGAAGAAAAAGAGTAGTAGACTTAGAGGAGTCACACTACTGAATATCAATATGTGTTATAAAGCTATTATAATCAAGATGATGGTATTGGCACAAGGATAGACTACTAGGGAAATGGAAAAGAATAGGATCCAGCAAAAGACCTACACACATGTAGACATCTGATTCATGTGAAGGGTGGCATAGCAGAGAAGAAGGGAGAAGATGGTCTTGCAATAAATGGTGCTTGGTCACTTGGATATCCATATGAAATTGAAAACTGAGCAGTTACTTCCAAGATGGCCGAATAGGAACAGCTCCGGTCTGCAGCTCCCAGTGAGATCAATGCAGAAGATGGGTGATTTCTGCATTTCCAACTGAGGCACCTGGTTCATCTCATTGGGACTGGTTGGACAATGGGTGCAGCCCACGGAGTACGAGCTGAAGCAGGGCGGGGCGTCACCTCACCTGGGAAATGCAAGGGGTCGGGGGATTTCCCTTTCCTAGCCAATGGAACCTGTGACAGACTGTACCTGGAGAAACGGTACACTTCTGACCAAATGCTGCACTTTTCCCACAGTCTTACCAACCGGCAAGCCAGGAGATACCCTCCTGTGCCTGGCTCGGTGGGTCCCACGCCCACAGAACCTTGCTCACTGCTAGCGCAGCAGTCTGAGATGCATTGCTGCAGCTTGATGTGGGGAGGGGCATCTGCCATTGCTGAAGCTTGAGTAGCTCACAGTGTAAACAAAGCAGCCTGGAAGCTTGAACTGTGCCGAGCCCACCGCAGCTCAGCAAGGACTACTGCCTCTCTAGATTCCACCTCTGTGGGCAGGGCATAGCAGAAAAAAAGGCAGCAGACAGTTTCTGCAGACTTAAACATCCGTATCTGACAGCCCTGAAGATAGCAGTGGTTCTCTCAGCACGGAATTCAAGCTCTGAGAACGAACTGCCTCCTCAAGCGGGTCCCTGACCCCCATGTAGCCTGACTGGGAGACACCTCAAACAGGCAGGTGCCCCTCTGGGATGAAGTTTCCAGATGAAGGATTGGGCAGCAATATTTGCTGTTCTGCAGCCTCTGCTGGTGATACCCAGGCAAACAGGGTCTAGAGTGGACTTCCAGCAAACTCCAACAGACCTGCAGTTGAGGGTCCTGACTGTTAGAAGGAAAACTAACAAACAGAAAGGAATCGCGTCAACATCAACAAGAAGGACATCCACAACAAAACCCCATTTGTAGTTCGCCAACATCAAAGACCAAAGGTAGATAAAACCACAAAGATGGGGAGAAGCCAGAGGAGAAAAGCTGAAAATTCCGAAAAACAGAGCACCTCTTTTCCTCCAAAGGATCGCAGCTCCTCGCCAGCAAGGGAACAAAACTGGATGGAGAATGAGTTTGACGAGTTGACAGAAGTAGGCTTCAGAAGGTCAGTAATAACAAACTTCGCTGAGCTAAAGAAGCATGTTCTAACTCATTACAAGAAAGCCAAAAACCTTGAAAAAAGGTTAGATGAATGGCTAACTAGAATGAACAATGTAGAGAAGACCTTAAATAACCTGATGGAGCTGAAAACTATGGCATGAGAACTTCGTGAGGCATGCACAAGCTTCAATAGCCAATTCAATCAACTGGAAGAAAAGATATCAGTAATTGAAGATCAAATTAATGAAATAAAGTGAGAAGACAAGACTAGAGAAAAAAGCACGCAAAGAAATTAACAAAGCTTCCAAGAAATATGGGACTATGTGAAAAGACCAAATATATGTTTGATTGGTGTACCGGAAAGTGACAGGAAGAATGGAACGAAGTTAGAAAACACTCTTCAGAATATTATCCAGGACAACTTCCCTAACCTAGCAAGGCAGGCCAACATTCAAATTCAGGAAATACAGAGAACACCACAAAGATACTCCTTGAGAACAGCAACCCCAAGACAAATAATTGTCAGATTCACCAAGTTTGAAATGAAGGAAAAAATGTTAAGGGCAGCCAGAGAGAAAGGTCGGATTACCCACAAAGGGAAGCCCATCAGATGAACAGCGGATCTCTCAACAGAAACCTTACAAGCCAGAAGAGAGTGGGGGCCAATATTCAATATTCTTAAAGAAAATAATTTTTAACCCAGAATATCATATCCAGCCAAACTAAGCTTCATAAGTGAAGGAGAAATAAAATCCTTTACAGAGAAGCAAATGCTGAGAGATTTTGTCACCACCAGGCCTGCTTTACAAGAGCTCCTGAAGGAAGCACTAAACAAAGAAAGGAACAACCGACACCAGACACTGCAAAAACATGCCAAATAATAAAGACCATTGATGCTATAAAGAAGCTGCATCAATTAATGGGCAAAATAACCAGTGAACACCATAATGACAGGATCAAATTCACACATAACAATATTAACCTTAAACGTAAATGGGCTAAATGCTCCAATTAAAAGACACAAACTGGCAAATTGGATGCAGAGTCAAAACCCATCGGTGTGCTGTATTCAAGGACCCATCTCAAGTGCAAAGATGCACATAGGCTCAAAATAAAGGAATGAAGGAAGATCTACGAAGCAAACGGAAAGCAAAAAAAGCTGGGGTTGCAATCCTAGTCTCTGATAAAACAGACTTTAAACCAACAAAGATCAAAAGAGACAAAGGCTACTACATAATGGTAAAGGGATCAATTCATTAAGAAGAGCTAACTATCCTAAATATATATGCACCCAATACAGGAGCACCCAGATTCATAAAGCAAGTCCTTAGAGACCTACAAAGAGACCTGCATGCCCACACAATATTATTATTGGGAGACTTTAACTCCCCACTGTCAATATTAGACAGATGAATGAGACTGAATGTTAACAAGGATATCCAGGACTTGAACTCAGCTCTGGACCAAGTGAACCTAACAGACATCTACAGAACTCTACACACCAAATCAACAGAATATACATTCTTCTCAGCACCACATCACAGTTATTCTAAAATTGACCACATAATTGGAAGTAAAACACTCCTCAGCAAAGTAAAGGAACAGAAATCACAACAAATTGTCTCTCAGAGCACAGTGTAATCAAATTAGAACTCAGGATTACAAACTCACTCAAAACCACACGACTACATGGAAACTGAACAACCTGCTCCTGAATAACTACTGGGTAAATAATGAATTGAAGGCAGAAATAAACATGTTCTTTGAAACCAATGAGAACAAAAACGCAACATACCAGAATCTCTGGGACACATTTAAAGCAGTGTGTAGAAGGAAATTTGAAGCACTAAATGCACACAAGAGAAAGCAGAAAACATCTAAAATTGACACCCTAACATCACAATTAAAAGAACTAGAGAAGCAAGAACAAACAAATTCAAAAGCTAGCAGAAGGCAAGAAATAACTAAAATCAGAGCAGAACTGAAGGAGATAGAGACACAAAAAACTCTTCAAAAAATCAGTGAATCCATGAGCTGTTTTTTCGAAAAGATCAACAAAATTGATAGACCACTAGCAAGACTAATAAAGAAGAAAAGAGAGAAGAATCAAATAGACACAATAAAAAATGCTAAACGGGATATCACCACCAATCCCACAGAAATACAAACTACTATCAAAGAATACTATAAACACTTCCTCACAAATCAACTGGAAAATCTAGAAGAAATGGATAAATTCCTGGACACATACACCCTCTCAAGACTAAACCAGGAAGAAGTTGAATCTCTGAATAGACCAATAACAGGTTCTGAAATTGAGGCAATAATTAATAGCCTACCAACCAAAAAAAGTCCAAGACCAGATGGATTCACAGCCGAATTCCACCAGAGGTACAAAGAGGTACCTCTCCTTCTGAAACTATTCCAGTCAATAGAAAAAGAGGGAATCCTCCCTAACTATGAGGACAGCATCATCCTGATACCAAAGCCTGGTAAAGACACAACAAAAAGAGAATTTTAGGCCAATATCCCTGATGAACATCGATGTGAAAATCCTCAATAAAATACTGGCAAACTGAATCCAGCAGCACATCAAAAAGCTTATCCACCACAATCAAGTCAGCTTCATCCCTGGGGTGCAAGGCTGGTTTAACATACGTAAATCAGTAAACATAATCTATTGCATAAATAGAACCAATGACAAAAACCACATGATTATCTCAATAGATGCAGAAAAGGCCTTCAACAAAATTCAGCAGCCCTTCATGCTAAAAACTCTCAAAAAAGTAGGTACTGATGGAACGTATCTCAAAATAATAAGAGCTATTTATGGCAAACACATAGCCAATATCATACTGAGTGGGCAAAACCTGGAATCATTCCCTTTGAAAACCAGCACAAGACAGGGATGCCCTCTCTCACCACTCCTATTCAACACAGAGTTGGAAGATCTGGCCAGGGCAATCAGGCAAGAGGAAGAAATAAAGGGTATTCAGTTAGGAAAAGAGGAAGTCGAATTGTCTCTGTTTGCAGAAGACAGGATTGTATATTTAGAAAACCCCATCTTCTCAGCCCAAAATCCCCTTAAGCTGATAAGCAACTTCAGCAAAGCCTCAGGATACAAAATCAATGCACAAAAATCACAAGCAATCCTATACACTAATAATAGACAAACATAGAGCTAAATCATGAGTGAACTCCTATTCACAATTACTACAAAGAGAATAAAATACCTAGGAATCCAACTTACAAGAGATGTGAATGACCTCTTCAAGGAGAACTACAAACCACTGCTCAATGAAATGAAAGAGGACACAAACAAATGGAAGAACATTCCATGCTCATGGATAGGAAGAATCAATATTGTGAAAATGGCCACACTGCCCAAGGTAATTTATACATTCAATGCTATTCCCATCAAGCTACCACTGACTTTTTTCATGGAATTGGAAATAAAGTACTTTAAAGTTCATATGGAACCAAAAAAGAGCCCATATAGCCAAGACACTCCTAAGCAAAAAGAACAAAGCTGGAGACATCACACTACCTGATGTCAAACCATATTACAAGGCTACAGTAACCAAAGCAGCATGGTACTGGTACCAAAACGGATTTATAGATCAATGGAACAGAATGGGGGCCTCAGAAATAACACCACACATCTATAACCAACTGATCTTTGACAAACCTGACAAAAACAAGCAATGGGGAAAGGATTCCCTGTTTAATAAATGGTGTTGGGAAAACTGGCCAGCTATATGTAGAAAGCTGAAACTGGATCCCTTCCTTACACCTTATACAAAAATTAACTCAAGATGGATTGAAGACTTAAATGTAAGACTTAACACCATAAAAACCCTAGAAGAAAACCTAGGCAGTACCATTCAGGACATACGCATGGGCAAAGACTTCATGACTAAAATATCAAGAGCAATGGCAATAAAAGCCAAAATAGACTAATGGGATCTAATTAAACTAAAGAGCTTCTGCACAGCAAAAGAAACTATCATCAGAGCAAACAGGCAACATAGAGAATGAAAGAAAATCTTTGCAATCTACCCATCTGACAAAGGGCTAATATCCGGAATCTACAAAGAACTTAAAGTTACAAGAAAAAAACAAACAACCTTATCAAAAAGCGGGCAAGGTTATGAACAGACAGTTCTCAAAAGAAGAGATTTGTGTGACCAACAAACACATGAAAAGAAGCTCATTATCACTGGTCATCAGAGAATTGCTAATCAAAACCACAATGAGATACCATCTCACACCAGTTAGAATGGCGATCACTAAAAAGTCAGGAAACAACAGATGCTGGAGAGGATGTGGAGAAATAGGAACACTTACACTGTTGGTATGGGTGTAAATTAGTTTAACCATTGTGGAAGACAGTGTGTCGATTCCTCAAGTATCTAGAACTAGAAATATCATTTGACCCAGCAATTCTATTACTGGGTATATACCCAAAGGATTACAAATCATGCTACTATAAAGACACATGCACATGTATGCTTATTGTGGCACTATTCACAATAGCAAAGACTTGGAACCAACCCAAATGTCCATCAATGATAGATTGGATTAAGAAAATGTGGCACATGTACACCATGGAATACTATGTAGTCATAGAAAAGGATGAATTCATGTCCTTTGTAAGGACATGGATGAAACTGGAAACCATCATTCTGAGCAAACTATCACAAGGACAGAAAACCAAACACCGCATGTTCTCACTCAGAAGTGGGAGTTGAACAGTGAGAACACATGGACACAGGGAGGGGGACATCACACACCAGGGTCTGTTGGCCAGGTGCAGTGGCTCATGCTTGAAGCACTTTGGGAGGTCAAGGTGGGGGATCATTTGAGCTCAGGAGTTTATGACCAGCCTAGTCAACATGGTGAATAGACCATGTCTCCACCAAATAGACCTGTCTCCACCAAAAACACAAAAATCAGCCAGGTGTGGTGGCATGTCCCTATAGTCCCAGATACTCAGGAGGCAGAAGTGGGAGGATCACTTGAGCCTGGGAGGCAGAGGTTGCAGTGAGGCCAGATCAGGTCACTGCACTCCAGTGTGGGCAGCAGAGTGAGATCCTGTCTCCAAAAAAAAGTACAAATATTTTATCTGAATCCCATTTGCATTCCTGGAAATCTGGATTCACCAAGTCCTAGATGGGGCCCAGGCATCAGAATTTTCAAAAAACTTATAAAGGTGATTCTGCAATGCACTTTCCCAGTTGCCTGTAACTGAAAAGAGGCCATCACTACTAATTGACAGCCTCTGATCCCCTATTTGCAATGCTGATGGTCACATTTATATGCACACATGCACACACATGTGCATGTTCATTTAGCATATATTATTTCAATTATTACTTATTTTTACACATGATTTTTAATTACATTGGGCATTGCAAACTATGAATATACATTTTAAAGTGAACATATATTCAACATTTTAAAGTACAAAGTCAAGCTGACTTGGTGAGCGTGCTTCATTTTTTTTTTTTTTTTTTTAAGATGGAGTCTCATTCTGTCGCCCAGGCTGGAGTGCAGTGGCGCAAACTTGGCTCACGCCAAGTTCACATCATTCTCCTGCCTCAGCCTCCCAAGTAGCTGGGACTGCAGGTGCCCGCCACCATGCCCGGCTAATTTATTTTTGTATTTTTAGTAGAGACGGAGTTTCACTGCGTTAGCCAGGATGGTCTCGATCTCCTGACCTTGTGATCCGCCTGCCAAAGTGCTGGGATTACAGGCATGAGCCACCACACCTGGCCTGAGCATGCTTAATTTTTAAACAATGTTTGATATCCCTATACAAATGACATCTCCAAGGATTTTAAAGATACACTGATCTTTTAAGAAAACTGCTGAGCCTACTCACATTTGGATTCTGTAATCTGCAGCAGAGTTTTTAGATTATGCAAACACACACCATAATTTGCATACATGCATAGGTTTTTGAATATTACAACAGCATAGCTAATGTTTATTGAGCACTTATGTGCCAGGCACTGAACTAAATTGTTCATATTGATTATATCTTTTGAAACTCAAACCACCATAAAAGGTAGGTCATTATCTCCTTTCATAGAGATTGGTATCTTGCCAGCTTCTACTCATGCCTCCTCATCCTTACAACTCTGTGAGACAGGTATTATTATTATTGCCAACTTCCAGATAAGGGAGGGAGGCACAAAATGGTTAAGGCAATGAATCCTTAGGCATATACAATAATATATACAATAATGATTGGGTAATGAAAAGGTGTCAGAGACATAAATCAGCTCAGGTCTTCATGACTCCAAAATCTATGTTCACAACAACTGTACTAAAAAACACATGTAGAATCAGGAAATACTTATTTCTAAATATTTTGAAATAAGAAAGTAAAACAATGAAATAATTTTGGCTATTTTTCCCTCAAATTAATAATATTTTTAAATAAGCCTTTTTTATGGAAAGAAGTAGAGTGAAAACTTGGCAAATGGGATTTTTTCTAATGATAACCTTTTTCTCTCAGGTAAGTAATGACCTTTCAAGTCAATATTTACTATGATTGATTGAAATCTAAACATAAAGTTCAACTGAAAAAGAAAGTTTTGGTATATCAAAGAACTTTGATGCAGATAAAGAAGAAATTATTAATCCTGGGAGAGTCAGAACTTTGATCCCATATTTACCCTCAAGTGAATGGTAGTAGACACATAACCAAAGAAAAGTCATTAAAACAAATCAGGGACTTCAGGGATCCCTTGGATCAATACATAGCTCCCCCCGTGTTTGTAAAAGTTCATTTATCTCTGTGCAAACTGGATGAGTTCTGTTCAGACATCTCACAATACCACACATTCTCTGTGCATTAAAGTCACAAAGGTAGAACTCAAGATAGTTCAGCCATCAGGTAACATATTGTCCCATCTCCAAAATAAATGTCTTTTATTAACTTTCACTAAAAATGCTAAGGCAATCTGTGCACATGTGCTTCAAAGACTACCACAAAAAGAAAGAGCAGGAGATGTTTTTCTATTGCTTCTGGGTTTTGTTTTTTGTTTTAAAGATATACTACTTTCTTCTTTTTTGCCCTTCTACACCCAGAAGCATTTGCCTATTTCATAAACACAAAGTTAAAGAAACTTGAATTAATGGACTCTACATGAATATAAATAATGTCCAGGTTTCCATAGCAAACACTTAGAGCTGTTCATCTTCTCTACCCCTTACAGCAACTGCAAAGTGAAAGTTAGACACCAGCCTGGAGGTCTAATGAGCACCTGTTTCTTTTACTCAGGATATAACTCAAGCTGCTGTAAAAACTGCATTTGTAAAAAAATATGAGAAATGATAAATAAGTTCCTCTTCCCAGAGGCATAGTATAGTAGCCTATCCATAGCTATTGTTTCATAAACAAATTCAACCCAATTGTCATCCCTTGGTGTCCCAGAGGAAAGCAGCACCTGCTTGGAAACAGGAGAACAGGCTCTGGCCCCTGGTTTTAGATCAACTTCCCAGCTTTAGAACCCAACACAAGGACCTACTGGCTGTGTAATTTTGGGCAAGTCACTTAACCATTCTGTGCCTCCCTTCCTTATATGGAAGCCGGGAATAATAATACCTATCTCACAGTATAGGTAAAGATGAGTAGGCATTTAAAAAATAGAATTCAGGGCTGGGTGCAGTGGCTCACGTCTGTAATCCCAGCACTTTGGGAGGCCAAGATGGGTGGATCACCTGAGGTCAGGGAAGTTTGAGACCAGCTTGATCAACATGGTGAAACCCTGTCTCTACTTAAAAAATACAAAAATTAGCTGGGTGTGGTGGCGCATGTCTGTAATCCCAGCTACTTGGGAGGCTGAGGCAGGAGAATTGCTTAAACCTGGGAGGCAGAGGTTGCAGTGAGCCAAGATCGCGCCATTGCACTCCAGCCTAGGCAACAAGAGTGAAACTCCGTCTCAAAAACAAACAAACAAAAAAACATAGTATTCAGCTATTATTTGACTGTTCCCATGGTTGTTGCATGGATGAATTCTCCCAAATACATATCCATTTTATTTGCAATAGGATAGATGACATCTGGTAGAGTTAAGAAACCTCCAGATTAATCATATTTGCAATATATCCTGGCTAATTCCATCCAACCTCAAGATCCTTTACAAATACTTCCTTCATGTAGAATCTTCCATGACTAACCTTGACCAAAAAGATATCATGTATATTTCTCCAAATTCTCAAAAATACCATAACTGCTGCCTAGCCCATCCTTGTGATTTAACACACATTGTCTTGTATTCTCAATTATACTTCTTTTTATTTATGAATTGTCTTCCTAACAAGACTTCGAGCTACGCCAAAGTAGAAACTATGTTTAATTTCCTCCTTTCTTCCTCCTTTGTTCCACCCTTTTATTAACAGTAATAATATTAATACTACCCTCTCATATCTCTTTAGCTAAGGCAATTCCCCAAAAGGGCTGACAGCTGAAGGCTCTCTGCTGGCAGAACTCCCAACAGATAAATCCTTCACTCCTAAAGGGGGACCTGGTTGGTGCATCAAAACTTCCATTATAATATTAAATTAGTAGTAGATACAATAAGCATAGGATACTTTCTCACCTTAGGCAGAAATTTTCTATATGTCCCTTTGTGACAGTGTCAGTGCAGACTTTTCTAGGGGAATAGATTGGATGACCTCTGTAGGTTGACCGTGTTTATTATCAGCCCATAAATCAATGGCAGGTGGGAGGCTTCCCTGGGCAAGCAATTATGTTTCTAGTAAATACTAACATCAATGTGAACCAAAAGATAGGTATCTATTTGAGTAACATGTTCAATTACAGGTTCAAGGAATCCCATTTATGGTTCTCTTCCCCAAACCAAACCTAAGAGAAGCTGAAGAAAAGCTCAGAGCTGGCACTGAAAATGTTAAAAATTAAGAAACTGTGAGAAACTCTTTGAGAAATAGAAGGTAGTTGATTCTGGGGTAGGGTAGATAATGAGAAGCTCTCTAAAGCACCAAATGAGGATAGGCTGGCAGATAATTTTTTTAGTTGTGTTATTTTGTCTCCCCAGCATTGCCCTGGGAGGATTACTGACTTCTCTGCTATAACCACAGGATCAGAAGGATAATATCCTAGGAGTGTCAAAAGCTGCAGAGGTAAGTAACAAATAACAAAAGTGTAGATGGGCTAGCAGGTATCTGAGCATTTTGCTCCTCCTCAAACTATCCTATAGTTTGAGCAATGATAATATCGTTGGATACAAGCTATTCCTGGGAAGAGGGACTAAACTCTGAAGGTGGAGAAAATGCATGCAGGGGTAGCTTAATCTTGTGTTTTAACACAGGGGCCTCTCCACCATAAGGCAGTCCCCCCGAATCACTTGGTATAGCACTCCGTGTCTCCTAACTAACTTGGAGAATCAGTAGCCAGGGTCTAAGAAGTTTTTGTTCCTCTCTTCAGGTAGACATTACTAACTGAATATACTAGTCATCGTCCCAGGGAGACCATGGGACCATTTTAATAGTAAGACTATTTACAGTTAGGCAATCAGCATATCACAGTATCTAAGTGCTAGTAACAGGCCTGAAAGGGGACAGGGAAGTAGGTACTATCAAAATCACAAGAAGGAAGTCATTTGGAGAGGCCTGTGTTGATGGAATTCTGATCTTTAATCATGGACACAGCTGACAGCATAAGGAGAGAAGTGAGAGAATAAATACCCTTGACTTCACATTCTTCTCTCCCAATATTCTCCTCCTGGGGCTCCCCAGTGGCTGAATCCAATGAGAAGGCAGAGAGCAAGGGGGTTTATTGATGTTTGTACAGGTCAGCCTCCAGGAGCACTGAGCAGGGTAGGAAGAATGGAGAGGGGATGTGGAGGGGTAAACAGAAGATCTCCAGAACACCAAGTTAGCTGATGATCAAGGAACAAATAATTAGATGTCTTGTGAGCACAAGCACTATAAAATTAAAGCAAATAATGAAAAACTTGCACCAAAAATAAGCAAAATGAAAGAAACAGACAAAAACTTAGATAAATCAGAAAATTTAGGGATAAGGAGGAATATCAGAAACAGAAGGTGGAAAAAAAGCAATGATGAAAAATAGCCAATAGGACGTTTGGCATGGAAATTAACACAACAAATGGATTTAACAGCAGAATAGATACAGTCAAAGAACAAATTAATGAACTAGATTAGGCCAAGGAACTCCTCCAGAAGGTGCTGGGAAAGTATAACAAGATGAAGAGAATGAAATATTGGAGAAAAGTTAGTATCTATCTGGTGGAAGCCCCAGATACAGATTACAACTAAAGAAACAAAATACATTTTAAGATATAATAATCAAGAGTCTCCCAGAATTGAATAAACTTCACAAACTCTAGAAAGGCAGGATTTACAGTGCTAAAAAGGGCGGAGAAAAAAAAAAAAAAAAACTCACCCTAAATGCATTAAAGTGGAATTGTAAAACATTAAAGAAAAAAAAAATCAGATTTCTCAACTGCAAAACTGAACAGAAGACATGTATATAATCTTTTTAAAGTACCAAAGGAAAACAACTTTCAACCTTGAATTTTATAATCAGCTAATCTATTCCTTAAATGCAATGAGATAAAAATATTATCAGGTATACATGTCTCAGAAAGTTTACTACACCAACACTCTCTTTCACAAAACACTTTGAGTATGTATTCTAGCAACAAGAGAAATAAGTACAGAAGGAGGCAACAAAATATGGAAAGAAAGGATAAATAAAGATATAGTAAGATTTATTTTTGTTTAGATTGCCTTGGCCAAGACAAACAAAAAAACTAATCCATAATTATCCAGAAGTAAAATGGTAGCTGACACTCATATGGTGGGGATGTGCATGGGAAGGTATCAAAGAGAAGGGAATGACA
Source organism: Papio anubis (assembly GCF_008728515.1). Classification (NCBI taxonomy): domain Eukaryota; kingdom Metazoa; phylum Chordata; class Mammalia; order Primates; family Cercopithecidae; genus Papio; species Papio anubis. Next base: position 54,739,991 of record NC_044979.1, on the reverse strand, counting down.
ATATGCTACACTTCCTGACTTCCTTGGGAGGAACCATAGCTTCTGACTATCTTTGATATCGATGGATAAAAGATAAGCGTAAAAGAGAATTTAATAAATTAGCATTAACTATCTTGAGAATAGTAATCGTCTCTTATTTTTTAATCATGGCTACATTTTAGTTGTACATATTTATAGAGTATATGTGATACTTTGCTATACACAATGTATAATAATTGTATTACTCCATTTTCATGCTGCTGATAAAGACATACCTGATACTGAGAAGAAATAGAGGTTTAATTGGATTTACCATTCCACATGGCTGGGGAGGCCTCAGAATCATGGTAGGAGGTGAAAGGCACTTCTTACATGGCAGCAGCAAGAGAAAATTAGGAGTAAGCAAAAGCGGAAGCCCCTGATAAACCCATCAGATCTCGTGAGACTTATTCACTATCACAAGAATAGCACAGGAAAGACTGGCCCCCATGATTCAATTACCTCTCCCAGGGTCCCTCCCACGACAAGGGGGGATTCTGGGAGATACAATTCAAGTTGAGATTTGAGTGGGGACACAGCCAAACCATACCAGTAATAAAATCAGAGCAATTTGGATATCCATCACCTCAAGAATTTATTTCTTTGTGTTAAGAATATTCCAATTCCACTTTTTAAAGCTAATTTGAAATATACAGTAAGTTATTGTTAACTATAGTTACCTATTGTGCTTCTGCATGCTAGATCTTATTTTTTCTATCTAACTGTATTTTTGTACCCACTTACCATCCCCTCTTTAACCTCCCCATTACCTTTTCCGGCCTCTAGTAGCCATCATTCAAGAATAGTAATAGATTTTTAATGTTCAAACACAAGAAGACAATTGTAATCTATCCAATAGAAGACAGGAAACAACAAAAAAATAATTTTTGTAAATCAGAAATCTATGTAAAGGGAGCAAACTAATTGCAGATTTTTAGATTGGATTTAGGGGTAAAATCCAGTAATAAATTGTTTACAACAGATGCATTAATTAATTAATTTATTTATGAGATGTAGTCTTACTCTGTCACCCAGGCTGGAGTACAGTAGATTGATCTTGGCTCACTGCAAGCTCCACCTCCCAGGTTCAAGTGATTCTCCTGCCTCAGCCTCCTGAGTAGCTGGAACTACAGGCATGGACCACCATGCCTGGCTAATTTCTGTATTTTTAGTAGAGACAGGGTTTCACCATGTTAGCCAGGCTGGTCTCAAACTCCTGGCCACAGGTGATCCCCCTGTCTCAGCCTCCCAAAGTGCTGGGATTATAGATGTGAACCACCATGCTCTGCCAACAAATCAGTTTAAATTAACCTCAGATTCAGTTTCCACTGATACACACACAAAAAGAAGAAAAATAAGTTGACTTCAGATACGGTTAAATGAGAAAAAAAGAGATAATTTTAATAAATGGGGAAAATCATTTGATAAACTTTACCTATATTTTCTGATGTAGGAGCAACACAAATAAAACAGAACAGAGATTCTAGCAATCAATCCGCGAATATATAAAAACTCTATACACAGTAGTGATAACATTATAAGTAGTAAAAAAGCAAGAATCATTTAGTAGATGGAGTTGGAATATATACAGAAAAATAAGTGATAGCTTAAGAATAATTTAGTAGATGTTATTTCATTACATAGAGAAAAACAAGGATGCTCTCTATGTTGAACTATATTAATTAGAATTGGGTTTATATACATTTAACAAAAAAAAAGTGGCAATGGCTTAAACAAGGGAGAAGCTTATTTCTCTCTCCTGTAAGAGAAGCACAGAGGTAGGATTTAGGGCTGGAATTGTAACTCTATATAGTGTCATCAAATCCTTCCCATCTTTCTGCTCAGCCACACTCAGCATATAGCACCCATCCTCAAGGTCCTTCCATGGCCCAAGATGGTTGCTGATCCTCCAGACATTATTTCAGCAGTCTAGGTTGGTAGTAAAAAGAATCAAGGAGAGAGAAAGAGGAACTTATATTCTCCATTTTAAAGAATCTTCCCAGGAATAACCATAGTACATATTTCAGAGAGTTGCTGTGAAGTCTGAATACAATAAAGTTATTGGTCCACTTCCTGGCCGCAGAAATGTTAGCTATTATTGTTGTTGTTGAGAATGCAGGCACAAACAGTAATTACAATTCAGTGTAGTAAATGTCTGGTAGGTGATGTAGGCACAGAAAAGGACCCTGTGTGTTAGGGAAGGCTCTATACAGGAGGTCATAGTTAGGCTGTGTCTTCAAGTATGAGTAAGAGTTCACCTACAAAGAGAAAAATTAACTGCTAGTTGGAAGAAACAGCACATTCACTGGTGTGGTCATTAGAAAAGTGTGGAGTATTCAGGGGATGTTGAGAAGTTCAATGTAGCTAGGGTAATGTGCATGTGTCCAAGTTCAGGATGCACACTGGGGCCTTCTCTGCCATATCCTTGAGCAATGGGAATGGAAAACCAGCAGAAAAGAACTTCAGCTTGTGAGTGGCACAATTATACTTGTATTGCATTTTCTTTTCCCTTATCCCCCAGATTCACACGAATAAAGCTGTGATTATGCTTCTTTCAAAAAACAAAAGAATCTTCCCAAGGGTTTTATGCATACTTTTGTTTATATCAAATAAACGACAATTAAGTAAAATGGCCTCACCTAGCTGTAAGAGAGTCCAGGAAATGAGTCTTTATTATGGGCAGTAATATGTTAATCTAAAAACTGAGGTTATAAGCTCCAAATTGGTTAAAGACCTAAAAACTAGAGGAACAATCATAGAGCCAATTAAATAATATAAAGCTAAGAAAATAAATGTAGAAGACACTTGTAAAATTTATGAAAATATCTTTGTAATACTAGGGGTTGAATTTCAGAAATGAAACATAAGAAACCAAAACCATAAGAGGAAAATGGATAGATTTTATTACAACAGAAGTAAAGATTTCTGTTTAATGAAGGACAGTATAAATCAAGTTTCCCGCAAAGGAGGTGACAGACTGGAAAAGGTTTTTTGCAAGACCTTAAACCAACAAGGGATTAATGTCTGAAGACACAAAGAACCAAAATTATCAAGAAGAAATAGCTATATTTTATAACAAGGTCTTTAAAGAGGTGAGTGAGTTAAAATGAGGCTGCTAGGATGGGACCCTAACAAAAAAGATGCTCTTATGTCAGAGATAAGGTATTCTGCAGCAAGAGTCTAGGAGTACTGATTTATTCACATGGTAGGACACTGGTGAATGCCAGTAAGCTAACGACCAGACCAGCCACTGATACAGGTAATAGATGTGCAGGGAACCAGTTATATGGAGATTGTATCGCAAGGTGAGGACTCCAGTTCACAAGAGACTTGGGTTCCAAGCAATGGCAGAGCTGAAACAAATCAACTCTGCCTTGATACTAAGCTCACAAACATCTTCCGCTCCTTCCTTTTGTTCCCTAACCTCTCATATACACCACATATCCTCCTAGCCTTCCTCAACTCTATCCCAAGTACATAAGACCAAAATTGTTCTTAAAAACCTACAAAGGGAGGTTCCTGAGTGAGGAACCTCAGGCAAGGCAGGCTGCAGTTCCCCAGGCCTGCCCCACGGGGAAGCAGATGAGTCTGGGCGAGTATTCGAGTGCCGTGCTGGCAGGCCAGCAGTGCTGGGGGACCTGACACACCCTCCGCGGCTGCTGACCCGGGTGCTAAGCCCCTCACTGCCTGGGGCTGCTGGCTGGCTGCTCCGAGTGTGGGGCCTGCCGAGCCTGGCCAACCTGGCATTCGTGCTGGCTCATGAGCGCCACCCGCAGCTCTGGTTTCCGCCCGCGCCTCTGGTTCCCGCCTGCGCCTCTCGCTCCACACCTCCGCACAAGCAGAGGGAACCGGCTCCGTACGTGGCGAGCCCAGAGAGGGGCTCCCACAGTGCAGGGGTGGGCTGAAGAGCTCCTCAAGCGCCACCAGAGTGGACGCCAAGGCTGAGGAGGCACCGAGCGCAAGGGCTGCTAACACGTTGTCACCTCTCACTACTATATGTATGTAAATTATTACTATTATTTGGAATAAATTAACATAGGAAGTTGCCATGTTGTTATGACTGAATAACTTCTGAGATGTGGATTTTCTTTACACAGTAATATCTCATAAAGAAACTTTGAAGAACTATCCCCATGGCATTGGGTACTTTTAACTTATATTTTGCACTTTCTGCCTTTAAATATTTCCATTTATTACCTGAACCCAAATTAACCCATATAGTGGCCTCAGTTATCATGAATGTCTGTTAAACAGTATTTTGGCTTACATAGCCACAGAGCTGCAAAAAAAAAAAGTCTCTCTCTGTTATGCTTCTAAAGAAAGATATATTCATATTCTGATGTTTTTATTATCAGGAGAGTCGGTAAATGATCTACACAGAGTTCACACTGGAAACGTTGACAGTGTATGATCCCATCATCTGAAATGCGTATAGGTTCTGCTATTGCAGCTGTAAATCAGAAAGACACTTGCGCTGCCTGGTTCTCCTTGCAAGATATCTCTAAATTAAAGTTAAACTCATAAACTGCTTTCTTGAGATGATCAGAAAATCAGATTCTGGGGAATCCAATGCTTACCCAATTTATCCCCAGCAGAGGTTGAAAAGTTGTACATTAAGTCTTTCCTGTCTTTCCTCTCAGCCCTCCTTGCTGAAGGAACAATAAGTATCAACTTTCTGTTAAAAAAATAAATAAAAAAACACTTAGGGGAGAGAGGTTTCTTCCTCTGGGCTGTTCAATCCCCTGTGTCTGATTTCCTACAGAGTGCTAATTATCAGTAGAAACTTGTTAGATGAAGTCTGTGCATTGGGCATCTTGGTGCAAGAAACAGAAATGAAATTACCACTTCATTTCACATAAATATCAAGCAGTCACCAAGAAGGCAAGAACCAGTGCCAACTTCAGATATGAACTGGTGACTTCCAGGAAGCATGCTGGCTTTAGACATAAATTAAATTGGGTGCTGGGATGGGTGAGGAAACCAAGCTAGCCAGAAAATAGCTCCTGCTTGTGCTGGATAGTATCTACAATTCCATGGTGTGGGTTTCACTCCTTAGTTTAAGACTTTCCTAGGTTATTAAATTGCAAGTAATCTAAGGAAGGAAGACATCTTAAATCTTATCAGTTTCTTGTATCTTATTGTGAATGAGTTTCAGATCCTATCCCGTGAGTAAATTTTAGAAATGGAGAGAATTAGAACAGAATTAGAAAACTTGGGAAGAGAGACAAGGGCAGGAGCTTAGAACAAACCTAAGTTGTCCCAAATCTTGCTTTGCAGTGCTGGCTCTGACTCATCAGTCTTTTGCTGGACCACTCAGTCACCCGATCTCAAAGGGAACCAGAAAGCCCTCAACTATTCCACAGGAGGAATTGGGAAGAATTTTGTGGTTAAGAGGAAATCACAGCCCCTTTCCCCCCACAGATTGGTAACACCTAGTTAGGTCATAAGACAACATATTTGATCAACTATAATGGAGTAACTATTTGGGGCAATGTTTTATTTGAAGGTGGTGAAGGAAGAAGACCAAAATGAAATAGAAATAAAACTAGTTGTCCTTGTCCTTTGATAATACAGTAAGAAAAATCCTGTAACATAGAAAACAACAATAATGCAAAGCAATGTGTCTGATGGTACAAATGAATAAAATAGAGGCACTGTATATAAGTGAAAGTTGAATCTGAGCAGGATTGATTACAGAAGACTTCCTTCAGAAGAGATCAGAGCTTATCAGAAGCTAATGTCAGATACAAAGGAGAAGCCATTCCCAGGATTTTTTTTTTTTCTTTTTGGTAAAGAAGAAGTCTTGCTGTGTTGCCCAGGCTCGTCTTGAACTCCTGGCCTCAAGCAATTCTCCTGTCTTGGCCTCCCAAACTGTTGGGATTACAGGTGTGAGCCACCACTCCTGGCTTCCAGGAATTAAAAAAAAAAAAAAAAAAAAAAAAAAACCACTACCCAACATGTACACATTAGGGTAGACATTGGTTATATGGGCCTCAATTACCCTGTTAGAGAAGTGGCAACTCTTCAATGAAACAAACTGTTCTCGCTGTCACTGAAAGTACTAATATAGCTGTGGATTGTGGCTGTGAAAAGTTTTCCTAAATCTCCCTTCATCTGTGATCTCATAATACCCAGTACACATCTTTTAGTTTGCACTAAAGGATTATGATTTGTTTATAGCTATTTTCCCCAAGAGTTTGGAAGTTCCTGAAATGCTGGGATCGTGTCTTATTCATCCTAGTAACCCCAATACCTGACACAGGGTATGATACATAGGTAGCACTCAATAATAATCATCAATATTTATTGAGCACCTGCAAGATGCCAGGTAGGATAGAGTGGTGAACAAGATAGATGGGACTCTTGTCCTCACACAGCTTATGTGCAATACCAGTCAGTGCATAGGTAAATGCGTGAAGCACTGAATGGATGTGTGTGTTTTCAGATACTGCTGATGCTGTCAGGACATTACAAAGTCTATAAGGCCCTTTTTACTCCTTGAAAGGGATAAAACACCTTTGTTGAAAACTTCTCTTTGTCATACTGATAAGGGTTCCACAGAGACACAAAGCTTCATCCTCCAGGAGAAAGCTTTGTGGTTGGATGAGCTAGAAGGAGGCTACCAAGGATAGATGGACTGGCAGGATGACAGAGTTCAGGTAAACAGTCCACTAGCCTAAAGCACCGAGAGAGCCCCTTCATCAGTGGTAAGGAGGTTTGTCTATGCAATACTTCACATAAACTCTCTATTCTCACTAGTTCCTGATTCAGTAAGCCCATCAATCCTATTTACAAGATGTCTAATACTTACATGCTGTTCCTCTCAAGAATCCCATGGTATGAATTTCTAGCTAAGTCTGATGTTTCTCTTCTTAATCTCCGAAGACTGCTCTGATGCATTTTTTCACCAGAAGCTTGGAAAACAAAGCTAGCTATCAAAATAATAGGTCTCAACAATTCATCATCTAATCCTAAGTGGCCCTGAAATTTTTCTAAAAAGATTCAGATTGGGCAGTAAAGCATGTCTTAAATTTATAAAATAAAAGAATGAGGGTGGAAATTTGATTCATCCTAAAATAATGGTTTTGCATTTCTCACAATTTATTGGTGAGAGATGCTTCAAGTCCTAGAAATGCAGAATTTTAAAATAGTAATCATTAACATCTGTATAGCATTTTACAAATTAAGTCTCACAACCAACCCATAAGGGAAATAAGGAAGGAATTCACTATGAGACAAATAATGAAACTTTAAATTTTTCTAATATTTTTCTCCAATTTTTTTAATGAAAAATTTCAAATGCAGTAAAATTGAAAGAAAAGAACATTAGACACCCAGGTACCCATCACCTAAACTGAACTCTTGCCAATATTTTGCTAACTTTGCTTTACCTGTACATTTATTAAAATATTTCTTTTTTGCTGAACCATTTGTAATTAAGTTGCAAATATCATAAATATTATCCCTAAATGTTTCATAATGCATCAATTTAAAATAATGACTTTTTTATATTGATAATTTCATTTTTACCGTAAGAAAATTTGTGCTTATTCCCTAACATCATTTAATATTTAATCCATATCTAAATTGCTTCAGTTGTCTTCCAACGTTCTTTTTTTTTTTTTTGTTTTAATTGAGACACAATTCACATACTGTAATGGACACCCTTTCAAAGTATAAAATTTACTGGTGTTAGTATACTCCATGGCCACTATCTAATTCCAGAATATTTTCATCACCCAAGGACATCTTTACCCACTCATTAGCAGTCACTCTTCATTCCCTTCTCCCCTCAGCCCCTGCCAATTACTAATTTACTTTCCATCTCTGTGGACTTTCTTATTCTGTACATTTCATATAAATGGAACCATACAATATATGTCCTTTATGTCTGGCTTCTGTCACTGAACATAATGTTTCCAAGGTTCATCCATATTGTAGAATGTATTTTGCCACTAAAAGTAATGGCAAAAAGTGCAAATACTTTTGCACCAACCTAATAGCACTCCAATTCTGTTATGGCTGAATAAGATTCTATTTCATGGCTATACCGTATTTTCTTTATCCATTCATTAGTTGGCAGAAAATTTGAATTGATCCCATTGCTATGAACATTCATGTACAAATTTTTGTGTGGACACATGTTTTCAACTCTTGAATATACATATATCTGGAAGTGAAATTTCTGGGACATATGGTAACTCCATGTTTAATATTTTAATGAAGTGCCAAGGGTTTTTCAAATGGCTGCATCATTTTACACACCCACCAGCAATGTATGACAGTTCCAATTTATCTGGGTTCAGTGTATACTGCTCGGGTTATGGGTGCACCAAAATCTCACAAATAACAACTAAAGAACTTACTCATATAATCAAATACCACTTCTTTCCCAAAAATCTATGGAAATATTTTAAAAAATAAATAAAAATCAAATGAAATCATAAAAAAGAGAGGGTTACAGTTTCTTCATATCTTCACGAACACATGTTATGGTATCTTTTTTATTATTGCCATCATAATGGTATAAAGTAATATCTCATTATGGTTTTGATATGCATTTTCCTAATGATAAATGAAGCTGAGAATTGTTTCGTGTACTCACTGACCATTTATATACTTTCTTTAGAGAAAGTCTATTCAAATCCTTTGCTTATTTTAAAATGAGATTGCCTTGATTTTACGCTTAGAAAATCCCATCATCTCAGCCTAAAAACTTCTTAAGCTGTTAAGCAACTTTAGCAAAGTCTCAAGACACAAAATCATTAGCATTCCTCTACACCAACAACAGGCAAGCAGAGAGCCAAGTCATAAATGCACTCACATTTACAACTACTACAAAAGGAATAAAATACCTAGGAATACAACTAACAAGGGAAATGAAATCAGAGAGGACATAAATGGAAAAACATTCCATGCTCATAGATAACATGAAAATGGCCATACTGCCCAAAGTAATTTATAGGTTCAATGCTATTCCCATTAAACTACCACTGACATTCTTCACAGAATTAGAAGAAACAATTTTAAAATTTCAAAAAATAGCCCAAATAGCCAAGACAATCCTAAGCAAAAAGAACAAAGCTGGAGGCATCACATTACCTGGCTTCAAACTACACTATAAGGCTACAGAAAACAAAACAGCATGGTACTGGTACAAAAACTGACACATAGATGAATGGAACAGAATAGAGGACTCAGAAATAAGACTGCACACCTACAACCATCTGATCTTCAACAAACCTGACAAAAACAAGAAAAGGGGAATGAATTCCTATTTAATAAATGGTGCTGGGAGAACTTGCTAGCCATATGCAGAAAATTGAAACTGGACCACTTTCTTACACTTTATACAATAACTCAAGATGAATTAAAGACTTAAGTGTAAAACCCAAAACTGTAAAATCCCTAGGAGAAAATCTAGATAATAACATTCAGGACATAGGCATGGGCAAAGATTTTATGATGTAAACATCAAAAGCAAAAATTGACAAATGGGATCTCATTAAACTAAAGAGCTTCTGCACAGAAAAAGAAACTATCATCAGAGTGAACAGACAACCTACAGAATGAGAGAAAATTTTTGCAATCTGTTCAACTGACAAAGGCCTAATATCCACAGTCAACAAGGAACTTAAACAAATTTACAAGAAAAAAGCAACCCCATTAAAAAGTGGGCAAAGAACATAAAGAGACACTTCTCAAAAGAAGACATTCATGCAGCCACAAATATATGAAAAAAAGCTCAACATCACTGATCAACTGAGAAATGAAAATCAAAACCACAATGAGACAGCATCTCATGCCAGTCAGAATGGTGATTATTAAAAAGTCCAGAAACAACAGATGCTGGCAAGGTTGTGGAGAAAAAGGAATGCTTTTACACTGTTGATGGGAGTGTAAATTAGTTTAACTATTGTGGAAGACAGTGTAATGATTCCTCAAAGATCTAGAGGCAGAAATACCATTTGACTTAGCAATCCCATTACTGGCTATATGCCCAAAGGAATATAGATGATTCTATTATAAAGATACATGCATGTCTATGTTCATTAATGCATGATTCACAATATCAAAGAAATGGAATCAACCCAAATGCCCATCGAGGATAGACTGGATAAAGAAAATGTGGTACATATACACTATGGAATACTATGCAGCCATAAAAAGGAATGAGATCATGTCCTTTTCAGGGACATGGATGGAGCTGGAAGCTGTTATCCTCAGCAAAACAAACACTCCATGTGGGAGCTGAATGATGAAACCACATGCACACATTGGGGGAACAACACACACGGGGGCCTGTCAGGAGTAAGGATGGGAGGAGGGACAGCATCAGGAAGAATAGCTGGTGGATGCTGGGCTTAATACCAAGGGGATGGGTTGATCATCATGGCACATGTTTACCTATGTAACAAACCTGTGCATCCTGTACATGTGCCCAAGAAATTAAAAGTTGAAAAGAACTTCACAATATTAAAAAATAATAATAAAATAAAATTAGGTTGTCTTTTATTGTTGAGTTGTAAAGGTCCTTTATATATTCTGGATATCAAACCCTTATTGGATATATGATTTGCAAATATTTTCTCCCATTCTATGAGTTGTATTTTTACTTTATTGAAGCCATCTAGACATAGACATGGGCAAAGCCTGCATGACTAAAACACCAAAAGCAATGGCAACAAAAGTTAAAATTGACAAATGGGATCTAATTAAACTAAAGAGCTTCTGCACAGCAAAAGAAACTATCATCAGAGTGAACAGCCAACCTACAGAATGGGAAAAAAATTTTGCAATCTATCCATCTGACAAAGGGCCAATATACAGAATCTACAAGGAACTTAAACAAATTTACAAGAAAAAAAAACACCCCATCAAAAAGTGGGCAAAGGATATGAACAGACATTTCTCAAAAGACATATACGCAGCCAAAAACCATGAAAAAATGCTCATCATCACTGATCATTAGAGAAATGCAGATCAAAACCACAATGAGATACTATCTCATGCCAGTTAGAATGGCGATCATTAAAGAGTCAGGAAAGAACAGATGCTGGAGAGGATGTGGAGAAATAGGAATGCTTTTACACTGTTGGTAGGAGTGTAAATTAGTTCAACCATTGTGGAAGACAGTGTGGTGATTCCTCAAGGATTTAGAGCTAGAAATACCATTTGGCCTGGCAATCCCATTACTGGGTATATACCCAAAGGATTATAAATCATTCTACTATAAAGACACATGCACAAATATGTTTATTGCAGCACTATTCACAATAGCAAAGACTTGGAACCAACCCAAATGCCCATCAATGATAGACTGGATAAAGAAAATGTGGCACATATACATCATGGAATACTATGCAGCCATAAAAAAGAATGAATTCATGTCCTTTGCAGGGATGTGGATGAAGCTGGAAACCATCATTCTCAGCAAACTAACACAGGAACAGGAAACCAAACACCACATGTTCTCACTCAGAAGTAGGAGTTGAACAGTGAGAACACATGGACACATGGAGGGGGACATCACACACCAGGGCCTGTTGGTGTGGGGGGCTAGGGGAGGGATAGCATTAGGAGAAATACCTAATGTAGATGACGGGTTGATGGGTGCAGCAAACCACCATGGCAAGTGTATACCTATGTTACAAACCTGCACGTTCCACACATGTATCCCAAAACTTAAAGTATAATTTACACCAGGGCCTATCATGGGGAGGGGGGAGGGGGGAGGGATTGCTTTGGGAGTTATACCTGATGTAAATGACGAGTTGATGGGTGCTGACGAGTTGATGGGTGCAGCACAGCAACATGGCACAAGTATACATATGTAACAAACCTGCACGTTATGCACATGTACCCTAGAACTTAAAGTATAATAATAATAATAAATAAATTTAAAAAAATAAATAAAATAAAATAAAAAAAGGAAAGAAAATATGGCACGCACACACACAACATAAAAGTTTTACATTTTGATGAAGTTCAGTCCTTCTGTTTTTTCTTTTGTGATTTGTTCTTTTGGTATCATTGCCTAAGAAATAATTGTCTAATCCAAGGTCATGAAATTTACTCCTGTTTTCTTCTAAGAGTTTTACAGTTTTAATGCTTACATTTAGGTCTATAGTCAACTTTGAATGAATTTTTGTGTAAGGTGTAAAGTAGGGATCCAACTTAATTTTTTTCCACATAAATACCCAGTTATCCCAGTACCACTTACTGAAAAGATTATTCTTTCTCCATTGAATTGTCTTGACACCCTTGTCAGAATCAGCTGACCATATACCTGTGGGTTTATTTCTGGGATCTCATTTCTATTCCACTGATCCATATGTCTATACTTATGCCATATTTATGCTGGTCTTGATTACTGTAGCTTTGCAGTAAGTTTTGAAATCGGTAAGTATGTGTTCTCCAACTTTGCTCTTCTTTTTAAGATTGTTTTTGCTATTCTGGGTTGCATGTATTTCCATATGAATATTAAGATCAGTTTATCAATTCCTGCAAAATAGATAGCTAAGACTTTGATAGGGATTGTGTTTAATAATTTTTTTAACTTACAAAGAGTGGCTTTTAGGTAATAGTCAATAAGCTTTTCTAAGCGAAGAAGTTTTTCAAGGACAGTCACTTTTAACTATTTTAATTGTTCCAAACGACTAAATATGGGGTATTTATTATCATTTTTAAATAACTTCATTCATTTTGAAGAAAAATTACATTAAATACATGCAAAACTGAATTTCACAGGGTGTTCATGAATAAAGATGTGTGCTGCCGAGTAATCTACAGCACTCCTAGCAAGAACCAGTGCTCTCTAATCAGCAACTTTTTTTAAAGATAATTTTGCAAGAGTTTTTTTGCTTTTAAAGAAATCTGATTGCTAATTATTAAAAAGAGTACTACATAGCTCTAAGCACTAAGAAAGTGAGGAACAGATTGAAAGATGAATTTTCAGTGAATGAGAATTCAAAAAGCAACAACCGCACTTCAATCTGTTGGGGTAGGCTCTTCAAATGCCCCTTTATGGAAGTCTGATTGCCTGGGATTTCAGTTAGTAATACTGTCAAAGAAAAATATCTCACAATGCTTGCTCTTATGAGTTTGCATGCCTAACCCTTGCAAGTGATTTTTTTTCCCTACTGCTCTTTCTTCTCCTCAATGCCTCTTTATCGCTTACCTCCAATTCCTCTTCCTTGAGGCCTCTCTTTTTTCTTTTTTTGGAATTTCATGTTTAGATTTTAAAAAGTATTTTAGGCTGTTCGTGGTGTCTCATGCCTGTAATCCCAGCACTTTGGGAGCTTGAGGCAGGGAGACCACTTGAGGTCAGGAGTTCAAGACCAGCCTGGCCAACATGGCGAAACACTGACTCCACTAAAAATACAGAAATTAGCCGGGCGTGGTGGTGCACACCTGTAATCCCAGCTACCCCGGAGGCTGGGGCAAGAGAATCACCTGAACCCAGGAGGCAGAAGTTGCAGTGAGCCATGATCCCACTGTACTCCACCCTGAGCGACAGAGTAAGACGTCTCAAAAAGTAAGCAAATAAATAATTAAATAAAAAGTATGTTAAAATATAGTGAAAATACATTGTTACTTACATAATTTTTTCTACATCAAGATCACTGCCAACTGATTAACATCCTGCAAAAGTGCCAGGGTCCTGGCTGGGGAATATGGGGATCAGTTTGGATGAGCATGCTGATGTATGTCAAAACATGATGCTATCTGTCCACTGACTCTCCAGCAAGACAGATTTAGGTGTAACATTTCCTAACAAAATGTTTTGGTACTTCTAAGACAAATTTTTCTTCAATAGGACTCAAGATTGAAGAGACAAATTTTTCTCTATGACAAACACTATTCTATAAACGAAATAACACTTAAATATATGCGTCATAAATGTGAATTTTGCCAGCTGTAAGATGTCTTATCAGATGGCCACTTCATGGATTATATGAGGAAAATTTTAATTCCATGGTGGCAACTTTGGCGCACTTGGTTCGCTTCTGAATCAGCCACCTTCCTACACCATCAGAGAATCTATGTTCAGAGAAGAAAAGTCCTTTTAATATAACTGTATATGAAATATAAATAGCGGAATAAATCTAAAAAAAAAAAGTAGCATTTTCCAAAACGAATATGTGATTTTTTTTTCTTATCTATTATTTTGAATTCTCTGACCCACTAGCCTCCCATGTATTATCCTAAATTACCAAAAGTTTAACACATGGAGATTTAACATGTTTGGGCTTTCTTTAAAAGGTAACACATTTGGCTGGGTGCTGTGGCTCACACCTGTAATCCCAGCACTTTGGGAGGCCGAGGCGGGCGGATCACAAGGTCAGGAGATCGAGACCATCCTGGCTAACACGGTGAAACCCCGTCTCTGCTAAAAATACAAAAAAATGGCCAGGCGTGGTGGCGGGCACCTGTAGTCCCAGCTACTCAGGAGGCTGAGGCAGGAGAATGGCGTGAACCCGGAAGGCGGAGCTTGCAGTGAGCTGAGATTGCACCACTGCACTCCAGCCTGGGCGACAGAGTGAGACTCCGTCTCAAAAAAAACAAAACAAAACAAAACAAAAAAACGGTAACACGTTCAGTTAAATACCCATTTACCCACAGATACATTCACCATCATTGGTGTTACTGAAAGATTTAATCTGCTAGTTAGGTGTGTTTCTGAGAATATCCTTGTTTAGTCTGATTTGAAAAAACTCACACCTCTCCTTGGACTCTCCTTGCCACAAAACCCTTGTGGAAATTTTATTACAATAGTATACTTTCGCAAATAATTGGTATTTTAAGGCTTCTATATTTTTCTTAATTTGTAATTTGGTATTATTAAAGAACACACTCCATAACAATAGCTTTGAAACTGTTTTTGATTATGGCCCACATAAAAAATCCATTTTACCTTGCAACTCACTACAAACACACAGGTGTGTGTTTGTGTGTGTGGTATGTCAAACAACAAAAGTTTTATGAAACAGTATTCACCCTTACCACATGCATGCAGGCTGATATTTTCTATTCTATTTCTTTCCTTTTGTAAAGATGCTGGGTAATCTACCTAGCTGCTGATGTCACAGCTCAATAATGGTTCCCAACCTGCAGTTTGATCAACATTGTTCAGAGAAAAGACAGTCTTATCACAACAGAGTAATGCAAGAATAGGATCTTAGTTTGTCCCCTGATAACCCTAGCTTTGAATGAGACGCTACGCCATTTTGAGTAATCTCTAAGCCTTGCATTCTTTTCTATTTTCCTTCTTCTGTAATAATCTCACATGCCACCTACCACAGGTAAATACAAATATGCAAAGAGATAAGACAGCAATCCTATAGTAATATCAGTCACAGGCTTTAAAAAAAAATCCTCCTCTGCAACATAACATTCTATAAAATTGGTGGTTATGTAATCAGCAATCAAGAGAAGGGCAAATATTGAAAAAGAAAGAGTCCCAAAAAAGCAAAACACAAATAGCATATACCAGTTTACAGTCTCTCTCTCTAGTCTTTTTATCCGCCATCCTCCCTAATGCCAATTTTTTTTTTGCCCAGTGGGTAGAATACAGTTGCCTTCTTTACCCTAATGTCTGCTTTCTTTCCCAGAAAGTTGCTTTTCTGTTAGACTCATGGCAGCCTTCCATGCAGTCTCTCCCCATTCTTGTCTAGCACTCTCTGAATAATGGAAGCTCTTTTATTCAGTCCTGGGCACTAGCTCTCACTTGACTCCTCACCCACTAATCAATCACTCATCGCCCAAGGATTCCCAGTAAACTCTGGCTCCCCTTCCTCCCCTGCCAGAACATCTTTTCAGCTTTCATCAAACAAAGGCACATGATTACATAGCTAACATAGACAAGAACAACACAAAACAAAGGAAGGGGTTTTGTTTTTTTTAAAGTTTATTTCATTGCAGACAACATAGAATTCTATTGGGTAGATATTATCTGCTGTATCAACTCAGCATAAGATAAAGATTTTATTTGGTTTACCCAGGGATTAGGTCAAATTAATTGAGCAATAGGGAATTCCCTGCCCCTGCTCTTGCTGGAGGAAAAGTCCCTTTAGTAGTTATGGCCTTTCTGTTTGACTGTACGTATATGGACCTTGCTAGTGAGGCTGTGTTATTTTTAATCTTCCATCTTACCACTTGTGAATTTTGTTAATTGCTTTTCCTTTTTCTACAATGAATCCTTCTTTTATTGTTACTCAGACACCCAAACTAAATAAAAAACCTGTAACTCAGAGTGGAGTAGAAGTATATCATCAGCTTCCTGTTCAAAACATGTTGTTTCAGCATTTGCCATATTATCTTTTTGGAATCCATACTTAATTATATTATTCCACCTAAAAATATTGGCTAGATAACTTTAATATCAGGTGGACAAAGCTCAAAAAGAGAATTAACCTATTTGGTCTTTTTGCTTTATTGTTTTTTTCCCATGATTTTAATTAATAGATATCCATATATTTTTTTTCTAACATTATATAGTGGTATAAAAATAAAAGTGAAAATCAACTATTATTTTGCCCCCTAGACATAACCACTGAAAACACTTTGGTATATAGTCATGGAGACATTTTATATATATATATATACATATATATATATATGCATATATGCCTCACACATATTAATGCAATATTTTAGGAAATCTCAAAAGTAGTTGCCATTGAGTGATTAGAAATAATTTTTCTCCACTTCTTTACATTTTTCTCTGCTTTTTAGATTTTTGGTAATGTCTATACATTGGTTGTAAGTCATAGTAAATGAAAATAAAAACATAAAAAGCCCAGCCAAGGAACCATGGCAAGGAGAGAGGTCATTTTGCTGGCAGAGCAGATGGATGGTAGGGGAGGTAGGGTGCTGGGGAAGGGGGAAGGAGTGCAGGTAGGGTGGGGAGGGGTCTACAGAGGAAACAAGTTCTGACTAATGATACCTAATCCTCAGCTCCTGTTGTTGTTTGTTCAAAACTTTCATACTTGGGTACACCTTCATAGTCACTTTCAAATATATGTTTATATTTTCCAGGACTTCATAAGGGCTGATTAAAACAAACAAACAAACAACCTAGATCTTTTGCCAATGTCAAGAAGTGAGGAATAATTTAGAAGTATTTCCTTAACTTCTGCTGTTTGGATCATTATGAAAAATCTCTCTCATAGATAGGATGTAGCTGGCAGGAAAGATGTGATTATTATCTGTGTTCCCACCATCAGGCGCAGAGAGGAGGAAATGCACATGTCTCTGCAGGGCTAGGACTGCCTCCCCATAGACCACTATTTCAATGCAACTCTATTAAATTACACTCCTTCGCCAATCCCAGGAAACTCCCGTCTTTCCCTAATGAAGCATTTATCACCATCTCCACACTGAATCTACAACCCATGCCCTCTCCTGCACCCTCATATCTCAGCCCCATCCATCTCTTCTTCCCTTTGTTTTACTTTAGGAGGGAGGCTTGTTATATATTGCTTGTATAATGCTTTAATCATGGATTATGGCTTGCTTTACAGCTCCCTGAATGCCTTGGCAAGGTCTCTATATGAATAAAATTATTATTATTAAAGTCAATTAATCAGAGACACAATTCACTTTTCAGCATCTGACATCCCAAACACTTACTGATGCAGAAGTCTTTTTGCTTATCTCCAGTGTAGGGATATTTTTTGGAATCAGTGATATAGAACATAGTTCTACAGATTTCTTTAATTAGATTTGTACATATGTACAAATGCATTGACCTGTTAAGGATCAACAATTGACCAGCAGTGAAAAAAGATATGCTAATGAGTTTTTTTGTTGTTTGGTTTTGTTTTGTTTGAGACAGGGTCTCATTCTGTTGCTCAAGCTGGAGTGCAATGGTACAGTCATAGCTCACTGCAGCCTTGATTTCCCAGGCTCAAGCCATCCTCCCATCTTAGCCTCCCAAAGTGCTGGGATTACATGCATGAGCCACCGCACCCAGCCAACTACTGAGTAATGATGTTTAGAAAGAGCTAGTAAGACTTATCACATAATTTACAAGCTATTTTTTTTTTGAGATGGAGTCTCACCCTGTCACCAGGCTGGAGTGCAATGGCATGATGTCTGCTCACTGTAACCTCTGCCTCCTGGGTTCAAGTGATTCTCCTGCCTCAGCCTCCCAAATATCTGGGACTACAGGCGCGTGCCACCACATCCAGCTAATTTTTGTATTTTCAGTAGAGATGGGGTTTCACCGCGTTGGCCAGGATGGTCTCGATCTCTTGACCTTGTGATCTGCCCGCCTTGGCCTCCCAAAGTGCTGGGATTACAGGCGTGAGCCACCGCACCTGGCCTACAAGCTATTTTTATTCATACTCAGCAAAAGAAACAAAGAAGCAGCAGCTCCCTGTGTAATTAGAATCTCTTATCTACCTTAATTTCTTTTGATAGGTTATCTGTCTGAAGTAATTATTTGATTTTTCTTCAGTAAACTTTTTGTTAAAGCATACATAGTATACATACAGAAAAGAGCACAATTCACAATCATACTGTTCAATAATTTTCACAAAGAAAACACAAAGAAAAGGGCCTCCCAGATATTAAGCAAAAGAACATCACAATTCCTCAGAGGCCCCCTCATGCCACTCCCATTTACTACCCTTGCTCAAAAGTAATCCTGACTCCTGTCCCCAGAATAGTTTTGCCTGTTTTGGAACTTTGTGTACACACAATCACACAGGGTGTATTCTTTTGTGTCTGGCCAGTGATTTGTATTTTATAGTTCTTAGGTTTTTAAAATTTATCATCTATTAAGTATCTGCCATGAGGCAGGAATGATTTTAAGGGAAGGGACTACAAAGAGTTAACACATACAGTCCCCACCCTTGATAATCTTTCAGTCCAGCAGGACGCCCGACATAGACACAGATGGGGACAGGTAAGTGTTAGCGGTTCTGCGAAGGAAGACAGTGGGGCTCGAGGAGACAGGGCTCAGTCCCACAGGGGCTCACAAGGTGGATAGAAAAGACTACCGAGACTCCCACCCTGATACCTATTATATGCCTTGAAGTTCTCTAAGGACTTGAATAAAGGATAGGAAGATATGGAATTGGTTGGACGAAATCATTCTGGAGGGCCTTCCTGGGTTGTTGCTGGGATCCTCTTTTTTCCTGGGTCATTTTCATTCTTCCTTTTTTAGTTTTTCCACACCCTTGACCTCCTCTACTCCCCCTTTCTCTTCTCTCAATTTTCCTCCCTCTCCCCTCTTTCTTGGTCTCCCTCCTATCAGAATCTGGAGATCCTCCTCCCACAACTGCCCTAGATCTTTCTTTCTGACCAGTCCTTGCTTCCAGGGTGAGAAGAGACAGGAGCTCTAAGCCTCTACAGCTGTGCTGCCCACAGGCTCTACCTACTTGCCTACCCACCGAGTTTTCTTATGGGTAGTGGGCCCATGGCACTTCTGGCAGCCGAGGGTTGAGCAGGTGGAAAGAACAGATAAAAGGAAGGATAGATGTGGGTGGAGGACGGACAGAGAGGATGAGCAAAACCATTTCAACCAATTCTTTTTGGTGTTCCACTTTGAGTCCTTCAGTCAATAGAATTGAGTTTCACCGATTTAATATTTTTTGTACTCCTTGTACCACCACCAAGTACTATTCAATTTCAGATGTCAAGGTGGAGTGGGTGTGGTTTTACTCTGTTGTTTTGCTTTGGCTCCAGCAAATCCATCTTTCTCTTTGAGAACCCAAAAGGTGGTTTGTGGTGATTGCTTGTCCACTGAGAAGACGCTGCTCTTGTGTCCCCTGCCAGAGGGATGCTCTCTGTTCAGTGTCAATAGGAGACCATTTAAAACACCAGCAAGGGATCTTGTTTCATCATTATGCCAAGAATCCCCAGCCTGTATTTCTTTTTCATCTGATTCTGACAGGGTGGTTTTTGTATCTTACCCATTGGCTGCCTAAATTGGAGACTTGGCTGAAAATACACTGGCTGAAGTTCAATCCAGACAAGATGAATGCCCAGGGTGGGTAAACTATAGAAATTGGAAGAGATAGCCCTAGTACCTCTTTTCATGGGATTTTTCCATAAGGGGATGTTGGAGTTTCAAGGGACGGAAAGTGACCATCATTTGGCAAGTGTTACATAATATTAAGAGGCAGAGTAGTGAGATGGGGAACATCCAAAAGCTTTGCATCAAACAATCTGAGTTTAAATCCTGGCTGCATCAACTGGCTGGGGGACCTTGAAGCCTATTCTGTCTGTCATTTGGGGTGGTAGCACAGGCCTCAAAGGTGGTGAGCTGCAATCAGTGAGATCCAGGTGCTTGGCACAGCTCTCTCCATGAGCTGTGTCTTTATAGCTCTTGGAGAGGATTCTGTTTTAAAACCAGAGGATTCTCTGGTGTAAAATGCCAGGGTTTGCCAATGTCAGTGCTCTGTGAAAAAAAGCATTTTGGAGGTCAGATTTCACAAGAGGCATGGTTGAAACTAAAATGTTAAATCTCCAATTTGCATGTGAATGAATACATCTTATGGAGTGCCAGATCAAAGGCCTACTGATCCCATCAACTCTTCAACATGTAGATTCTGTGTGAGGATCAATGATCCTACCTCAGTATCCAAGTCTTGGACAATAGACTGGCTGCGAGTTCATTTAGAGACCTAAGGTGCTTATTGTTAAATACAAGGAAAGCTTGATTTATGATGTCTGGAACTTCCTAAAGAGGTTCTTTGTGCTTCTTTGAGTTGAGAATTCCAATAAAATCAGAAAAAACAACTTAACCAATATGGCAGCTCAAATATCCAAGTCCCATTCTAAGATAAAAACCATTGAATAAGAAGCAATACCCTGGCCAGTCGCGGTGGCTCACCCTTGTAATCCCAGCACTTTGGGAGGCTGAGGCAGGTGGATCACCTGAGGTTGGGAGTTTGAGACCAGCCCAACCAACGTGGTGAAACCCCATCTGTATTAAAAATACAAAAATTAGCCAGACGTGGTGGTGCACACATGTAATCCCAGCTACTCAGGAGGCTAAAGCAGAAGAATGGCTTGAACCTGGGAGGCAGAGGTTGCAGTGAGCCGAGATCACACCACTGTACTCCAGCAGAGTGAGACTCCATCTCAAAAAAAAAAAAAAAAAAAAGAATCAATACCCTATAGATATTGATAGAGATATTTAATAGAGGGTAAGTGATGATAGGGTGCTGAGGTTATTTGCTGATTAGTGTCTTAAAGGATATATGAGAGAATTACATGTGTATCTTGTGTGTGAATGAAAGTACAATATCCTTCTTATGCCATAAAGTATTTATTTATACCTGGAGCCATGCCTTGTGTTATAGTTAGAGATGGGAAGACACACAGTGCCTATTCCGAAGGCGGCCACAATCTAGTATTTGAAATCCAGGCTCCTCAGTGCGGTTTTCACATGTGATGGAAAAGTTTCTTCAAGGAAGAACATCTTTGAAGTTATAGTAGAAAATAAGATGTCAGGCCAAAACAATTGATTTCCCTTTTTTTTTTTCTTATATGCTACATAAGGAAATCCTCTTAGCTCTACCCTGAAAATATGACTGGACTCTATCTACTTGTCACTACCCCTCCTGCTACCACTCAAGACGATGCCATCATCATCTCTCACTGGGAATAGCCTCCTAACTAGGCCCCCCACTATACTCTATTCTAGACACAGCAGTCCAGTGATTCTTTTAAATAGCACCACTCCTGCATTCAAGGCCCTATGCTCACTAGGAGTAAAAATCTAAGTCCTCACAATATGAGATCTGAGCTCATATTCCCTCTCTGGCCTCATCTCTCACCTCGCCTTGACCACTCTGTTTTACTCCACTGATCTCCTTACTGCTCTCAGATCCCCCATCCTCTCAGCTACACTACCCCAGGACATTTGCACCAGTTCTCCTCTTAGCGTGGACCATCCTTCCTCCTTAAAGCCACGTGACTAATGTCTCTTGATCTTTAAACTTTTATTCAATTGTCGCAATGAGGCTTACCTTTACCACAGTATTTTAAATCATCAACCCCCCCCCCACACACACCACCCCAACTCTGGTACTCTGATACTCTTAACTTTTATATTTCCATTATTGACTTACTGCTCTACATTTGTGTGATTTACTTTCCATTATGGTTATTGTTTGTTCTTTGTTCCCTTCCACTAGAATGTAAACTCCATTTTTGTTATTTTATTCACTAGTCTATTCTAATCACTGGGAACACTTAACAACACATATTTATTAAATGAATAAATTAATCACATAACCAGGATAGAAAGATACCTTAGAAATAATCTGATCTCCAACTTGATACCTCAGATTTTTCAGGATGCGTCTAATATACAAACCAAGGACAATCTATACTCATGTGCTCTAAATTCAGGTATGCAAAGAATGGGCTTCTTGGCAATTGATTTATTTACAAAGTTCAACTCAATTTCGACTAGTACTCCTAAAATTATCTGTGGTGAAGAAATTTAAAAAATTCAATCTGCCATGAAGCAAGACTTTTATATGTTACAATAATGATGAATTTCTAGAAAACCAAAATTTAAAAATACACATACAAAAATAATTAATGATAATATATAATGTATGTGTATTAGGTTCAGTAGTAATGTAACTACTCTGTCAAACTGCTATACAGATTTGGAACACTTTCAATTTCTTTTCTTATGGCATGGTGGGCGAGTAATGACAGCTGGAGAAACACATTGAGGAGCATGTCCAGTCTTGACTTTGGAGCTCACGCTTCAATTGTGCCCTTACCAGACTGTCAATACCGCCCTCTCATGCCCTCAATTTAACAGGGTTGTCCTATGCACTTTGCTAATTGTTCTGTCCACAGTGTCTTTCTGGAGGAGACTTCGAGAGCCTTCCTTTGGAATTCTTGCAAATTCTAGTTTTTCAGAAGCCCAGTGAGTTGACCTTCGGAATGTGAGGATAAAGCCTTAGCTTTCCAAAGTTGCTTATTTCTTCTCTTTATTTTATATGTTATTGTATTCACTCTTACTAAGAAACATATTTCTTAAAATGTAACAAGCTTAATACAGCTTGTATGTATAATACCTGGGGACATCTAAAAATAAATCTAGAATTTTATTAATATGTATGAATGAAGTGAACAATGTATTTCTCTTATCTCACAGCAGTTGAGTCTATTGCCTGGATACAGTAATAAGAAGAATTATATCCATAAAAAAGATGTGACCATTTAATGTTTTGGGGGAGGAAGTTGAAATAGAATTTGGAAATAAGAAAGTAGTAAACTTTCTTCGTAAACTTTCTCTAGACATTTTAAAAATGAGATACATGCAAAAAGAGTTCACATTTTAGCATGTTGTAATTTCTTCTCTGAAAAATATCCTGACTGACGATGTGTGATGTTACCAAGCATTTGTTTTCAGTTTATGTACAGGATTCTCCATGGAGATATGTCCATAACATGAAGGCATCCAATATAGAAAATGACATGCAATGCCTTTATTCTTCCAGTTTAATTAATGCTATGACAACCACTTGGCAGAGACTGTGGTGAAGAGGAGGCCTCTGTAGAGAACTGCAAGTTATAAGCAGTAAGGAGACTGTCAAACTGTTATTGGGACCCAACGTATGGAAACCCAAAGCTTTTTTAGCAGCTTCACTGGAGATAAATTCCAAGGAGAACAAGTAACTCAAAAAATTTGGTTGTTTAGTCTAACAAAAGGAAAGTTGATAGTGGTAGGAATCATATTTTTAGAATGCATTCCGCATATATAGAAAATGGTTTCCCAAATTTAGAAAAAAAAAAAAAAAATCCTGGCCAGGCACAGTAGCTCACGCCTGTAATCCCAGCACTTTGGGAGGCCGAGGCGGGCGGATCACAAGGTCAGGAGATCAAGACCATCCTGGCTAACATGGTGAAACCCCGTCTCTACTAAAAGTACAAAAAAATTAGCCAGGCATGGGGGCGGGAGCCTATAGTCCCAGCTACTCAGGAGGCTGAGGCAGGAGAACGGCGTGAACCCAGTGGCGTGAGCCGAGATTGCGCCACTGCACTCCAGCCTGGACGACAGAGTGAGACTCTGTCTCAAAAAAAAAAAACAAAAAGAACACCTAAACCTACCCACGCTGTGTGTGTTCACAATGCCCTGAGTGCTTTGAGAAATTCAATATTACTTCCTTCCTGCAAGGGTGATTTTTTGAGCCCCATGGCTGTACTGGGTACAGTGGTGAACAAGACAAAGTCCCAGCTGCCACTGAGTGAGCCAGGGGGACAGATAAGCAACTCGTCAGATACAGAATAGGTGGACAATGAGAAAGACTGGGGAAAAATAAAACACTTAGGACTAGAGAGCAACGTGGGGGTGTCATTACAGTCAGGGGAATCAGGGAAGGCCTCTTTGATGTTTGGACTGAGACCTAAGTGAAAGGAGGAAATGGGCCACCAGGAAGAGTGTTCCAGACCAGGAGAGAGCTAGGGCAAAGGACCAACGCCCACGCCTGTTTGCTGAGCTTGAGAAAGAGCAGGAGACCAGTGTGATGGAGCACAGGGAGCAGGTGGAAGGTGGCAGGAAGGGAAGTGAGGGAGGAGCCAAGAGCCCATCTTTGCAGGACCTCATGAGGGTTCCCAACTCTATGAAACCAAGCCCCCTTTAGATAACTAATATTTCCCAATGGCCCTTTTATTTATTTATTTATTGAGATGCTTATAGAAGTTTCATTTGTAATAATTAAATGATAGAAACAACTCAAATGTTGTATTCTGGGATAATTCAGTTTGTGGTAAAACCTTATAAAAATTTGTGTTTATATGTAAAATGGAGTTAGGATCTAGGCTCAGATCATAATTAATAGGACTTTCAAAAGTCTTGCTGGACCTAGGACAATTTTTCATTGTGTGAGACTTCTGAGCATTGTGTAACAGCTGGCGTTCCTGACTCCACCTGTTAAAGGCCAGGAGCACCTCCACAGCTCTCCCATAAACCCTCAGCAGACATCATCTTCTTGAAAGCCATGGTGATTGGCTGTGATGGAGTCTGGGTTTTATGAGACGGTGTTGGTGAGTTTAGAGCTATCGATCAGTGCTGTTCCATAGAACTCTATGCAAGGATGAAAATGTACTGAAATTACCCCTCCAACAGGTAGCTGCTAGCCACAGGTTGCACAAGGACTTGAATTGTGGCAAGACTGAGGAACTAAATTTCTAATTTAATTTAATTTCAATTTATTTAAGTTTAAATATCCATGTGGCTAGTGGCTGCCATGTTGGACAACACAGCTACAAACTATAAATATAGATCCCTAACAACCGGTTTTTTTCTCTTGCTCCTTTGCCACCCCTTTTTACTTTCATGGCCATTTCTTTTTGATTCTGCTGATTTGAAAAGCCGACTCCTTGGAAATGTCGGACTCGGAGCACTGCACCAACACTTACTTAAGGGCTAATAAATATATAATGGTGGCTTCTCTGAATTCCTTATATCTGGTTACAGCTGGGAATAAGCCCCTTTCACTTGATAATACCCAGTGTCCCTTACCAAATACTGGGCTAACAGTGACTGGGGCAGTTACCCAGAAAACAGAATGCCTGAATGCAGGAGTGCCTCTTACCTACAGACAGGGACTGAAGTATCCCAGCAACTTGAGCTTTACAAGACCAAGTTCCAGCACAGTGAGGGCAGAGATGAGAGAAGAAATAACAGGGAAAATTAAAAGAGAGCTGATGCAGTTGGGCTGTGTCCCCACCCAAACCTCATCTAGAACTGTAGCCTCCAGAATCCCCATGTGTCATGGGAGGGACCTGGTGGGAGGTAACTGAATCATGGGGGCAGATTTTTCCCATGCTGTTCTGGTAATAGTGAATAAGTCTCATGAGATCTGATGCTTTTATAAAGGGCAGTTCCCCTGCACATGCTCTCTTGCCTGCCGCCACATAAGACGTGCCTTTGTTCCTCCTTCTCCATCTGCCATCATTGTGAGGCCTCCCCTAGCCATGGGGAACTGTGAGTTTATTAAACCTTTTTCTTTATAAATTACCCAGTCTTGGGTATATATTTATTAGCAGCGTGAGAACAGACTAATGCAAGAGTAAAAGGAGCCAAGAGAGGATTCAGGAATGATCCATGAGTACAGTTTAACCTGGAGCCGAGTGAGGGAAGGCTTTAACAGTACAGTAGGATCGAAACCAGGGGACAAAGTTATCTTGCTACATGAGTGGTAGAATCCCAGTTAGCTGAGGCTCCTCTGCCAACCAGACCTGACCCTCACTCTTCCTGAAGAAGAAAGCGTTTCTTGCCCCCTCCAGTTTTTGCTTACCATTTTCCCTTCAAATCGTACCAGTTCTTCAGTGCCTAGGTCACAAGTCACCATGTTTCTTCTAGGCCTTCCCACTCCTCCACCCTGTGTGCCTCTATCACAGCACTCATCCCAACCAGCTGCAATCAAGCCTCCCCAGAACCTCTAGTGGGGATGGCGTTCTCCTTTCCTGAACCCCCTCAGCACTTCCTTGGTCATGACACAACATGGCTGTGTGCATCCTGGTCCATCTCCTTCACTAGAGGAAGCACCGACAGCCAAGGATAGGGTCTCATGCATTTATGTATCTCCTGCACAGAGCCTGGCCAAGGTGGGTGCCTGATGAACTTGGGTGTATTAGAATCTAGTTACTTTTCTCCTTAATAAAGAAGAGAGTCTGTATGTTAGGCATAACAATAGCCCCCCAAAAAACATCCACCTCCTATTCTCCCAAACCTGTGAATGTGTTGCCACGAACGGCAAGAGCAACTTCGCAGATGTTATTAAGTATTTTGAAATAGGGGGATTATCCTGGTGGGCCCAATGTAATTACAAGGTTCTTACAAGGAAAGGAAGAGGCAGAAGAGGCAGAAGACAACAGAAGTGGGACCAGAGACGGGGATTTGAAGACGCTATGCTCCTGTGTTTGTAGATGAAGGAAGGGGCTAAAGCAGGGAATGCAGACAGCTCCTAGAAGCTGGAAAAGTCAAGGAAACCATCTCCCCTAGAGCCTCCAGAAGGAACTCAGGCCTACCAACACATTGATCTTCAGCTCAGTGAAACCCATTCCAGGCTTCTTATCTCCAGAGCCGTAATATCACAGCTGTGTATCACTTTAAGCCACTAGCTTTGTGATTTGTTACAGCAGCAATAGTCGAGTAATATTCCCTGACTGCCCTTCAGCTGCCAGAAGCCTCTCTCTTTGGGCCACTTGAGCCCTGGGGCAGTCTCAAGGAGCACTACTTTGAAGTCCATGATTGCCCTTTAAACAATGAGGATGTTCTCCGTCTTTCTAAATGTGTCCACAGGCTGTGCAAGGTGGCTCGTGCACTTTGGGAGGTCGAGGTGGGTGGATTGCTTTGAGGTCAGGAGTTCGAGACCAATCTGACCAACATGATGAAACTCCATCTTTACAAAAAATACAAATTAGCTGGGCATGGTGGTAGGTGCCTATAATCCCAGCTACTCAGGATGCAGGCTGAGGTAAGAGAATTGCTTGAACCCAGGAGGCAGAGGTTGCAGTGAGCCAAGATCATGCCACTGCACTCCAGCCTGGGCAATAGAGCAAGACCCTGTCTCAAATAAATAAATAAATAAATAAATAAATAAATAAATATCTCCACAGAAGCAGAGGCCGCTTCCCACCCTACCATCATAGGGACCAGGGTTTTCCTCAAGGGAGGAAAGTACCACTTAAGGAAAGCCTATATTTGATAATGAATTGTTTTTATTTAATACATTGATAAACACAGAAATGTTTTTACACTGTGTATCCTGAGTCTGGGCAGAGGTGGAACCTTCCTAGGGCAGCCTGTGGAGGTGCCAGGGAGCAAGCAGTTTTCTGCAGAGGAGCTGGGCACCCCCTCAGCACTATCTGTCTGTCAAGGCAGCTCTCACAGACTCAGCGTACTCCTGGCATTCCCTGAGTCCCATCACCATTGATCGTTCCTGCCTGTCCAGTGGCCCTCTTTCCTGCTGGAGTGTGCGCCTTGTGGGCATACGTTCCAAGTCTGATTTGGTGCTGCGTCTCCAGGCTCAGCACAATGCCTTGCTCACAGTGGGCGTTGGACACCTATATGGAATGAATGAAGCCACTACCAGGTACATTGCCTAGAAGGAAAGAACTATTCGAAACTAAAGCCCACAGGCAGCTTAGGAAAGTAGGTGCACCGGTTGGGTCCCTCACTCAGGTGCCTGGCTGTCAGCCTTCGCACAGGGGTTCTCAGTATTGGCAGTATGTTGGAATTGCCTGGAAAGCTTTAAAATATTGCTGTCTCAGAGATTCTCATTTAATTGGACCAGGGTATAGTTTGGGCTTGGGTTTTTTTAAGTTTCCCAAGTGAGTCTAATATTAAGCCAAAGTTGAAAAACATCGCTCTGCATCAACTTCCCTTGCACTGAGGAAAGTTTTTGTTGTCATTTGTTTTTATCACCTAGAACCTCAAACTCATCTGAACCTCTTGTTCTTAGATAATGAAAATAGATACCCTTTGCTATTTACTATTGCTATGCACTATTCTAAGCACTTTGTGAGTAATAACTCAATCCTCAAGCAGTTCCATGAGGTGGCTGCTATTATTCCTTTTTGTTTCTTTCAGACAGGGTCTCACTCTGTCACCCAGGGGGTGTGCAATGGCATGATCACAGCTCACTGCAGCCTCAACCTTTCTAGCTCAAGCAATCCTCCCACTTCAGCCTCCTAAGTAGCTGGGACTACAAGTGTGCACTATCATGTCTGGATAATATTTTTATGTTTTGAAGAGACGGAATTTCACCATGTTGCCCAGGCTGGTCTTAAACTCCTGGGCTCAAGCAATCCTCCTGCCTCGGCCTTCCAAAGTGTTGGGATTACAGATGTGAGCCACCACACCTGGCGTATTCTTTCTTAATAGAGGGGAAATTGATAAGAAAAGGTAACTTTGCTCATAGATGGTAAGCAGTAGAGTTGAGATTTGAATGTAGACAATCTGACTACAAAGACCCATGGTCTTAAATACCTGGTTCCACTGGGAAAGGTAGGAGGGATTTCAGGACTCTACCTCAGAGTAATGGCTACCCATTTGCCTGCCCTCCAGCTCAGCAAATTGTTCTCTAACTGGCCTTGTTACAGTAGGTAGCTAGTCAGGTATGAGCAGGGCAGGAGAGGAGTGTTGGGCGACCATCACGTGATGGTCAGGCGGTTGTTAACTGCTTCTCAAAAGTAATAATTGGTCACAGCCGGCACCAGGGGAAGGCAGGCTCCACATGAGAAGAAAACGCCTGAAATTGGATAGCAGATTCCCAATAAGATCGCAGAAGTATGCCAGCGTATAAAACCCCAAGTCAAGAGGTCAGGCTGTGCACTTGGCTTTTTAAGTTGCTTGCAATCCCCTCTTCCAAGTTATGCTTTCTTTGCTTTCCTTCCCTTCCTTTTCTTACTGTTCCAAGATTTTAAAATATATTTCCACTCCTGCTCTGAAACTTACCTCGATCTCTTCTTCTGTCTTATGCCCCTCAGTCGAATTCTTTCTTCTGAGGAGGCAAGAATTGAGGTTGCTGCAGATCTGTATTCACCGCCAGTAACTCGGAGCTCTTCCACCCCTCACAACCTTAGTCCCTGGTGTCTGTGCCACTGCCTTGGTCACCAGTCTAGGGAAAATATTATGACCATGAGCTTTAGATGGCTATGGTTACAAACCCAGCTCCACCGCACCTGGCTGTGAGGGTCAGCTTCTTCATTTAAATGATAGCAATAATATTTTCCTTGCTAGAAAGATTCACTCTGGCTGAAGGTTAGGGAGAGGAAAATCATTTCAGAATTGAGCCTCAGTCAAATCTGCACGATCTCCCTCCTGTCAGGGTTCTAACTGAGGTCCGAGGGGAGTCGGTGGGCGAGCGGCGGGTGGCTGGAAAGACACTTGAGGAATCGTACACAGTTTTGACATGGCTTTACTCTCCCTGGGCTTAAGTGAGCCATATGTATAGTGTTAGCAGGGTAATTATACCTTTTACAGACAATAGTGGCTCAAGCCAAGCACGAGCTCACGTGGGTGATCATCTAATGGGCTTCACATGGCGTGGTTAGGTAACATGAGGGGTTGTGCGCCTGAACTCCAAACCCACTGAATCATGCAGCACCGGAAGGCAGCCTTGGCCTACTCCTGACTAAAGTGAAGCCATTTTCCTTACACCTCCCTTTGCCCTTCTGCCAGGAGTTAGCAAATTTGAGTGGGAGGGCTCACAGGTAAATGTGGCATCCAGGAGGGGAGGTCTGATATCCTTTCTGGTTCCTCTGCTCTCCTCTGGGTCCTCCCTGTCCTAAAGATGACCTTTGTCTTTGTTCACCGGACATTCATATCCTGTGAAGTTTGTGGTGCCTGTTATATCCTCAGTCTTGAAGCCCCCAGGCTCAACAGCCACTCTATTTGCCACAGATTGCTGGGTCTCCTTGG
The DNA here is from genome assembly GCF_008728515.1 of Papio anubis. NCBI lineage: Eukaryota > Metazoa > Chordata > Mammalia > Primates > Cercopithecidae > Papio > Papio anubis. Next base: position 54,709,558 of record NC_044979.1, on the reverse strand, counting down.
AGCTGTGCACCTCTCATCTGCTGTCTCCATACCGTCCTGGAATGAGAGCACGGTCTGCAAGGCTACACTTGTGCCCAATCCCTCAGACAGTTTTCTTGTCATTTTGAACCTACCTATAGGAAGCCCATGAGGATCAGCTCTTTCACAGGTGTTGACCACTTTGCTATGTCCTCGGAAATTCTTCAAAACATAAAGCTATGCTTTGGTGAAAGAAAGGAAAGGAGGGAGGTGGGGAGAAAGAGAAGGACTGAGAGGAGGAATAAAGGAAGGAAATCCCTCCTCCCACTCTAGGATTTTCCTAAAAGTCCCCGTTTGTTTCTCACTCATACCCCACCATCCCCTGAAGATTTCCTTCATGAAATTGAGAGGATGAGAGGAAGGACTAAGAAATCCACTTTGGATTTCTTGCCTTTTACTTCCCCTCTGTCCTTCTCAACCACCACCTAACCCCATGGCACCCATTCTCACCCCCTATTAACTCACCTACCCCACCCCCATGTATTCTCTTTTTATAATAGGAGAGGAAGTCAAGAAACTCCTCTTCATCATAATCTTCCACTTTCTGAGTGTCATCTTCCTCCTCTGTCCCAGGAAAGAGAGGAAAACTATCAGGAGCATTTCCAAAATTAATACCCCAGTTGCAGAGGTTACTTTTGCATGATCCCACATGGATAGAATATGAATCAGCATGTGCAGGTTAAAGGGAGAAAAACATGTGGTTCAATAGAAGATGTAATTTGTAATAGATCTGGCCAGAGGGGAAATGGATTATATAGGTAGGTGGGTGACTATGAATGAGGCAGTCAGACCATGCCTAGTCAACTCCTGAGCAGACTGAGTGTAGATTCACCCATTGGATAGCTCAATCAAGGTCTCATTACTAAATCATATAGCCGATTTAGTTATAAGAGACCTTGGAGGACATTTATGCCAACCATTTATAACTAAATCGACTATGAGCAACAAGATTGTAGGGCACAGGCATTCAGCCCCAGCTGCACAGTAGAACTCCAAGTCTTGAGCTCCACTCCAAGAGCTTCTAACTCAGTCTGGACATCATTTTCTTGTAAATTTTCAGATAATTCTGATATGTGGTCAAGGTTGAGAACCGGTGATCTAGGACAGGGCTTCCTAAATTTTAATGTTTTGAATCAGGTGTGTATCTTGTTAAATGCAGATTTTTATTCAGAAGGTTTGGAGTGGGCCCTGAGCTTTCCATTTACCCCAAGATCCCAGGTGATGCTGATGCTGTGATAAACCTCACTTTGAGTAAATAGGTTCTAGGGGAAGATAATCAGACAGCGTGTATGTTTTGAGGTCTAGCAACTTTCTAGCTATATGGGGGCATAAAAGGAAAGTGAGACATAATCCCGTATTTATGCCTGGTACAACCTAGAGCAGGTAGGGTCAAGCCAAGAGTGCTTGGAACCAAGGATTGGTGACTGAGGAAAACAGAAAGAGGCAAGAGACCGGACAGGGGCAGCAATCGTAAGGCTGGTCTGATTCCTCCCAATAGGATGACAGTTCTCTGGCCAACAGTTCCTGAGAAACCAGAACACATACTTGTTGACATGTATCTATTTTTTTTTTTTTTTTTTTGCTCCCTTTATTATTCCCAGCCACAGCTATGACACATTTTTGTCATATTCTCCTCTCAGCCTTTTTTGTCTACTCTTGTCTTCTCCACTCACTTTCCAGCAGATGGCCTTCTCTCCTCATCCAGAGAACATGCCCAGCAGCTGATAACACTCAGCTTTTTACATCATATAAACCTAGCTTCACCCACAGGCACCCTTCCTCAATGCCTTCTTCAGTGAAACACAAGGTCCTTTCTTCTGCCCAAGCCTCATCTCTGCCTTGTCCTCTGGGACTGTCCGTTAAAACATTGTTGACAACTCTAATTTATTACAACCAACATTTTCATCTTTCGTTTTGATTTTGTATGGTCTATATTAGGTTATTTTTCTAAGTAGTATTTAAATAGTAATAAATAATATTTGGTATTTAGTTCACATTTTTACTTTATTGTTACTTATAAGTAGTAAGGGTAAGGGAAGTTTTATTTAAATTATGTGCATGCACGTGTATACTGAGTCATGCTGTAAAATGTATTTCTTACCACAGGTTGCTAAGAGTTTGCAAAATGTCTTGCTAAAGCCCAACTCCTTCATATCTTGCCCCATCTATTGTCCTTTATCTGTCCTCTATGTTCTTTTCTCTTAAGCATAAAAACACATTCAATTTTCCCTCACTTTGAAGAGAATAGCTTTCCTCAACCCTGCATTTTTTCTATATGGCATCTACACTACTGTATTAGTTTCCCAAGGATGCCATAACAATGTGCCACAAACTGGGTGGCCTAAACAACAGAGATTTATTGTCATACAGTTCTGGAGGCTGGAAGTCCAAAATCCAGGTGTCAAAAGGGTGAGTTCTTTCTGTGGGTTTGAGGCAGAGCCTGTTCCAGCCCTCTCCCTTTGGCTTATAGATGGCCATCTTCACGTTCATGTGGTGTTCTCCCTGAATGCGCGTCGGTATCTCAATTTCCCTTTTTATAAGGATGCAAGTCATGTTGGATTAGAGCCTACCCTAATGACCTCATCTTAACTAATTATATCTGCAATGACCCCATTTCAAAATAAGATCACATTCTGAGGTGCTGGGTGTTAGGACTTCAACATACGACTTTTTGGGGGACACAATTCAACCCATAACAATGATCTTCTCTGAGTCAAGATTCTGGAAAGTGAAACCAACATTGACTGCCTATTCTCTTGCCCGAGATTCACCCTTCAAGTCGTTGCAGTCTGCCTTTTACCCAACTTAAACTCCAATGGGAATGCTTTTAATCAAGTCACTTATGCTAATTGTCAAGTACCATAGATAACATTTGTATCCTTATTTACTTTATTAATATTGTGATTTAAAAGAGTTGATACTCTTTCCAGTGAAACTCTCTTGTTTGTTGTTTTTATTTCAAGTTCAGAGGTACATGTGCGGGTTTGTTATATAGGTAACTTGTGCCATGGGAGTTTGTTGTACAGATTATTTTGTCACCCAGGTATTAAGCCTAGTGCCCTCTAGTTATTTTTCCTGATACTCTGTCTCCTCCCACCCTCTAATAGGCCCCAGTGTGTATTGTTTCCCTCTATGTGTCCATGTGTTCTCATTTAGCTACCACTTATAAGTGATAATATGTGGTATTTGGTTTTCTGTCCCTGTGTTAGTTTGCTAAGGATAATGGCCTGCAGTTTCATCCATGTCCCTGCAAAGGACATGATCTTGTTCTTTTTTATGGCTGCATAGTTTCTCTTGGTGTATGTGTACCACATTTTCTTTACCAGTCTACCATTGATGGACATTTAGGTTGATTCCATGTCTTTACTATTGTGAATAGTGCTGCAGTGAACATACATGTGTATGTGTCTTTATGATAGAACGATTTATATTCCTTTGGGTATATACCCAGTAATGGGATTGCTGGGTCAAATGGTATTTCTGTTTTCAGGTCTTTAAGGAATCGCCACACTGTTTTCCACAATGGCTGAATTAATTTACACTCCCATTAACAGTGCGTAAGCATTCCTTTTTCTCTGCAACCTTGCCTGCATCTATTATTTTTTTTGACTTTGTTGTTGTTATTTGTTTGAGACAGGGTCTCACTTAGTTGCCCAGGCCAGAGTGCAGTGGCCCCATCTCGGCTCACTGAAACTTCTGCCTCCCAGGCTCAAGCAATCCTCCCACCTCAGCCTCTTGAGTAGCTGGGACTACAGGCGCACACCACCAAACCTGACTAAATTTATTTATTTTTTTGTATTTTTGGTAGAGACAGGGTTTCACTATGTTACCCAGGCTGATCTCAAACTCCTGAGCTCAAGAGATCTGCCTGCCTCAGGCCCCCAAAGTGCTGGGATTATAGGCATGAGCCACTGCGCCCAGCCTATTATTTTCTGACTTTTTATTAATAGCCATTCTGACTGGTGTGAGATGGCATCTCATCATGATTTTGATTTGCATTTATCTAATTATCAGTGATATTGAGCTTTTTTCATATGCTCATTGGCCCCATGTACATCTTCTTTTGAAAAGTGTCTGTTCATGTCCTTGGCCCACCTTAATGGGGTTGTTTTTTTCTTGTAAATTTGTTTAAGTTCCTTATAATGCTGGATATTAGACCTCTGTCAGATGCATTGTTCACAAAATTTTTCTCCCATTCTGTGGGTTGTCTGTTTACTCTGTTGAGAGTTTCTTTTGCTGTGCAGAAGCCCTTTAGTTTAATTAGATCAATTTTTGCTTTTGTTGTGATTGCTTTTGTCATTTTTGTCATGAAATCTTTGCCAAGTCCTATGTCTAGAATGGTATTGTCTAGGTTGACTTCCAAGGTTTTTATAGTTTTGGGTTTTGCATTTAAGAGTTTAATCCATCTTGGGTTGATTTTTGTATATGATGTAAGGAAGGGGTCCAGTTTCTGTTCATCTTCTGCACATGGCTAGCCAGTTATCCCAGCACCATTTATTGAATAAGGAGTCCTTTGCCCATTGCTTGTTTTTGTCAGCTTTGTCAAATATCAGATAGTTATAGGTGTGTGACCTTATTTCTTGGCTCTCTCTTCTATTCCATTGGTCTTTGTGTCTGTTTTTGTACCACCACCATGATGTTTTGGTTACAATAGCCCTATAGTATAGTTTGAAGTCAGGTAGTGTGATGCCTCTGGGCTTTGTTCTTTTTGCTTAGGATTGCCTTGGCTGTTAGGGTTCTTTTTTGGTTCTGTATGAATTTTAAGATAGTTTTTTTTTTTTTTTCTAATAATAGTTCTGTGAAGAGTGTCATTGGTAGTTTAATAAGAATAGCATTGAATCTATTAATTGCTTTAGGCAGTAGCCATTTTAACAATATTAATTATTCCTATCCAAGAACATGGAATGTTTTCCATTTGTTTGTGTCATCTCTAATTTCTTTGAGCAGTGTTTTGTAGTCTTCCTCGTAGAGATCTTTTACCTCCCTGGTTAGCTGTATTCCTAGGTATTTTATTCTTTTTGCAGCAATTGTGAATGGGATTGCACTCCTGATTTGGCTCTCGGGCTTGACTGTTGGTGTATAGGAATGCTAGTGATTTTTGTACATTGATTTTTTACCTTGAGACTTTGCTGAAGTTGAAACTGTTTTATTTGGCATTGATGACCCAAACGTCCCTGGTGTCTACCTTGGCCTTCCTCTCTTCACCATTGCTTTTTGTAGAATCTCACCTCTGGTCAGGGCTTCCGTTGCCACCCATAAACTGATGACTCTCAAATTTGTCTCTAGTTCAGAATTGCTCCAGAGATACTCATCATCTTAAAGATGACTGACAGTGATAGGCATAAGCATAACTTAGGTAGTATAATCTTGAACAACACAAAATAATAAATCATGAGGCCTGAACTCGTTTGATAAAGTTAAATGGTTTTCTGGCCTTGTCACCTAACAAGGATGTAGATAACACTGATTTTTCAAAATAGTCATTAACTTTCCACTGAAATTGATTGCTTAAATTCTGTATCTTGTTTTGGCTTCTGTGGGTATAAATGACAACTATAAGTAAGCATTCTCATTTCAAAAATCCTTCATCAAACAACGAGCCAGAAATGTAGTCACCTCTTCACCTGATGTGAGAATAGATGGAGGAAAATTCTGAAGGAATAGAATCAGCTGGAACAATTACATGTCTTTGACGCAAAATCCCAGACTCCTGCCCTAAGCATAACCCTCTTAGACAGCTACCATGCCACTGTAGGATGGTAAGGCCAATTACCTGTTCCCCATCACCCAGCACATATTTTGGAATTACAGTCTTGTGGGGGCTTCTTACATTCAACAAATAAATATTCAACAGAACTTGGTTATAAAGATACTGTCTATAAGCAATATCCTTGAATTCATCAAGCAGTTGTCTGGATGATCCTTAAAGTAAGTCACTCTCTCAGATAGAGACACACTCTATGCTAGTAGCATTGTCTGTTTGTTTCTTAGTTTGTTTTCGTTTTTTAGATTTTTAATGCTCATCTTGGTTGTCATTTGTCTTATGTATACATTTACATATATATATTGTTCTATACATTTATAATTTAATTTTGTCTTGAATATTTTAATATATTTTTTGTCTTAATTATGTATGTATATATACATATAATATCCATTTATAATTTAATATTACTAGTGCTGATGTTTGATTTGCAGCCAGGATAATGACTAAATGTCATTAATACACTGTTTATCCCATGAAGCATATTTACAAACCTAGGTCACGTGAGAGTACTAACCTAAACCTCAGCCTCCTCTGAGCTCTCCCTCACCATTTAGTGTGTTACTATTGAACTGCCCTTTATGGGTTTAATATGTTAATCAATATACTTTTTCTTATATAATTTATAAGAATTAGTTTGGGAGAGGCTTTTTCAGATAATTTTTAATATAGATATCTAGTGATTTTTCTTGTTCATTAGGTTTGTGAATCTACAGATATAAGGTTATGATATTTCAGAAGTAATTTTCAAACCCTGCTGTGTTCTTAATAAGTCCCTTACATTTTCTCAGCATCACAAGTCATAGATTTTAAAGTAGTGTGTTATGCTCAATGCATTTTCTTCCTCTCACTGTTAGCATTTGAAATATTCAGATTCCCATGACAGCTGAACCCCACAGGGTCCCCACTGGCTGCTCATGACTTACTAGAAGACTAAAAACCCAGCTGAGATTGGTTGCAAGGTTTCAAGCTTCAGCTAAGGCCCCTCACCATAATCCAAGAACATTTCCAGTGGGAAAGAAGACATAGGCCTGGGTTAAACCTGTCAGTACTGCTTGCCTCTTCTCCATACATGAAATTCCTTATGGTACTCCCTCTCTGAACTAATCAAAGGCAAGGCTTCAAATGAGAAGCAGACCAGCTGCTTATGACAAACATCTTGGGGCCTCTTAGATTAATGTATAATGCAAATATGCTGACTATGCATTTGGCAAAGGTAGAAGATGAATTTATGTCCATGGTGTTTACGCTGCCACTAACTAGGATTCTAAAGTTTCTCTCAAGGATTCAACAGCTCGTATTTGTAATCCCAGCTGCAAGGCTGAGGTAAGAGGATCACTTGAGGCCAGGAGTCTGAGACCAGCCTGTGCAGACAAAGTGAGTCCCAGTCTCTACAAAAAAAAATATATATATATATATATATGATTCAACTTAGAATGTCTGTTGTTTCTAAGGAACACAGTATTGACAATACACTGATTAACCTGGCCTTACCAAAACTGTACTTGTGATATAATGGGGTAAAGTAGGGTTTGGTTTCGAATCCTGGCTCCACATCTTACTTAGCTAAGCCTTAGACCCTACCAGACTTCAGTTTCCTCATTCATTAAAAGGAAGCATAGTATATCCTTTGCAGGGCGGTTGAAAATGTAGCAGAATTTTTCAAAGTGAAAAATTTAAATTTAGGGTGTCCTTTACCCCTGTTTTTGCCTTTGTTTTACATTAAAAACAATTTATTAGACAGATGGATCACGAGGTCAGGAGATTGAGACCATCCTGGCTAACATGGTGAAACCCCGTCTCTACTAAAAATAAAATAATAATAATAATAATAATAATAATTTTTTTAAAAAGCTGGTCATGGTGGCACGTGCCTGTAGTCCCAGCTACTTGGGAGGCTGAGGCAGGAAAATCACTTGAACCCGGGAGGCAAAGGTTGCAGTGAGCCGAGATTGCACCACTGTACTCTAGCCTGGGTGATAGAGCAGAATTCTGTCTCAAAAAAGAAAATTATTATTATTTTTTCCTTTACTGCTAAGCCAGTGATACTGACTCATGGAAGAGGTTACATAGGATCTAGAGCACAGAATCACTGCTACGTTTGATGGGTTTGTTTTTGAGGTATAAAAAAAATCCATGTAATGGAATGCATAAATTGCATAAATCTGAAGTGTATAGCTCAACTGAATTTTCATATACATCAGTGTAACCACCACTCAGATCAAGATATACAATATTTTCATCACTCCAAAGAGCTCTATCATATCCCCCTTCAGTTAGCTATGCCACCACTACCACCACACTTTGAGGTAACCACTATTAGGATAACCATGGATTGATTAGTTTCTCCTGTTTCTGGCCTACTTCGCTCAACATAATGTCTGTGAGATTTATACATGTTGTTGTATTGGTTTTCATTATAAGAACACACAATTTTTATTCTATTGATCAATATTTGCTTGTTTCCAGTTTGTGCCACTGTGAAACATTCTTGTATACATCTTTTGGTAGGCAAAACCACTCATAACTTTTAAGCATAACCCAGGACTGAAATTGCTGGATCAGGAGGTAGGCATAAGTTGATCTTTCAAGGAAACTGCCAGTTTCCTAAAATAGCTTACCACATTCCCATCAGCAATGTATAGGACTTGCAATTGCTGCACTCAACGTGGCATTTTAATTTTTGCTATTCTGGAGAGTGTGTAGTGTTATCTCATTGTGGTTTTGATTTGCCTTTTCTTGATGAATAATAATGTTGGGCATCTTTTCATATGTTAATTATCCATTCAGAAATTCTTTTGTATGATGTGTCTCTTAAAGTTCTTGGCCATTTTAAAAATTGGGCTGACTTTTTGTTATTAATTATAGGCATTAAGTATTCTGGATAGTAGGTCTTCATCAGATATATGTAATGCAAAATTATCTCCCATTCTATGGCTTGCTTTTTCACTCTCTTAATATCTTGGATAAATAGTACTTCCTAAGTTTAACTTTGTCCAATTTATCACTCCTTTCCTTTATAGTTAGTACTTGTGGAAAGAAAATTTTATCTACATCAAGATTATAAAGATACTTTCTCTCATTTCTTCCCCTAGAATCTTTACCTCCTTGTTTGGCTCTAAAATAATCTAGAATTATTTTTTTGTGTATGGTATGAGAGAGGTGTCAAGATTTGCTGGAGTTCTTTATTGAAAGATAATTCTTTCCCCATTAAATTGCTTTAGTGCCTATGTAATCAATCCAGTGGTTGTAAATGTGTAGACTTATTACTGGACACTATTTCATTCCGTTAATCTATATGTTTACTCTTACATTAGTACTACACCATCTGGATTACTATAGCTTTATAATAAGCTCTGAAATTAGGCAGTGTCAGTCTTCCAATTTAGTTTTCCTTTTTCAAAATTGTTTTGTCAATTTTAGTTCCTTTCCTTTCCACACAAATTATCAAATCAGCTTGTCGATCTCCACAAAAAACCTACTGGGATTCTGAGTGGGACGGCATTGACAAGATAAATCAGTTTGGTAATAGTTAACATAACAATAGTGAGTCTTCCAATCCATGAAGATTCATTTAAGTATTCAAAAATATCTGTCAGAAATATTTTGTAATTTTTTTACAGTGTAAAGGTATTGCATATCTTTAAGTACCTCTATTTATTTTTATGATCCAATAAATAAATACTTTTAATTTCCAACGGTTTGTTGCTACTATATGGAAACACAATATTGGTTCTTATATTTTGTCTGTATATTCTTTTGGATTTTCTACATACACAAAGATAACTTTACTCCTCATTTCTAATATTTCTGCCTTTCATTTATTTTTCTTGCCTTATTGTGAAATGTCGGTATTACTTTTTCCTTAAGCGTTTAGTAGAATATGCTAGTGAAGCTGTCTAATCTTGGAATGTACTTTGTTGGAGGACCTATATATGAAATTGATTTGATCAACAGATATTGGAGTGGTTGTATTTTTTTCTTATTTATTCTTGTGCCAGTTTTGGAAAGTGATTTTTAAAGAGTTTCTTTGTTCATTTAAGTTGCCAAATTTCTTGGCATTTTTAATGATATGCTCTTCTTATATTTTTGAGGTATGTGGAGTCTATAGTATTGTCCCATTTTCATTTCTAATATTACTGATTTGTATTTCTTCTCTTTTTATTACTTTGCTAGACATTTATCAATTTTCTTAATCTTTTCAAAGACTCCCTTTGTCTTCTGTTGATTTTTCTCTATTTCCCATTTGTTTTCTATTTTATTTATTTCTACTTTTTATTTTGTCATTCTAGTTATTTGGCTTAAATCACTGTTCTTTGCCAGCTTCTTGAGATGAAAGTTTAGATCACTGATTTAAAATCTTCTTTTTAATTGTATATATTTAAAGATCTCAATTTTTCTCTAAGCACTACTTTAGCCAAATCTCTTGAATTTTATGTTGTATTTTAATTAAAGTTTAAAGTATTTTCTAATTTCCATTGTGATTTCTTTTTTTGACCTATAGATTACTTAGAAGGTTTTGATTAAAAAATTGGGGGTTGCTAGTTATCTATTATTGCTTCCTAGTTTAATCCTGCAGCAGGTAGAGAATATGCATCATACAATACTTTAGAATTTGTGAGACTTACTGTGTTCTATTTTGGTCAATATTCCCGGTGCACTTGAAAAGAGTGTGCATTCTGCAACTGTTGAATATAATGTTCTATAAACTTTAGTTAGGTCAGGTTATGTGTTGTTTAAATCTTCTGTACATTTACTGATTTGTGTGTGTGTGTGTGTGTATGTGTGTGTGCACGCGCTTGTTTTATGAGTTGCTGAGAGGATACTACAAACTCAAACAATTATTGTAGATTTAGAATTACCTTCCTTATTCATTATGAAATGTCCCTTTTTCATTGCTTGGCTTAAAGCAAGTCTACTTTGATATTAGTAAAGCCAGCCTATCTTTTTATTTGGTTAGTGTTTCCATGATATATCTTTCCAACATTTCACTTTCTGTTTATCTGTGCATTTATATTTAAATGGTGTTCCTTGGAATCAGCATATCATATTTGCTCTTTCTTTAAAAATCTAGTTGTATGAGATAAAATTTACATACAATTCATCTGTTTTTATGCACAGTTCTTTGAATTTTGATAAATGCACAGTCACTTATTTCCACCACAATCAAGACACAGAACATCTCCATCCCCACAAAAAAGTTCCCTAGTGACTCTGCCATCCAATCTTCCATCCCTAGGACTTGACAACAACTGATCTGTGTTCTATCCCTATAGCTTTGCCTTTTCCAAAGTGTCAGAAAATGGAATAATACAGCACGAATCTGACTTTCTTACACTTAGCATAATGCATTTTAGTTTTATCCATGTATTGGTAGTTTGTTCTTTTTTTGCTTAGTAATATTCTATTGTATGAATGTACCAGTTTCTGTTTACTGGCTGATGGGTCATTTCCAGATTTTTGCTATTACGGTTAAAAAACACTATAAACATTCAAGTGCATTTTTTGTTTTGTTTTGTTTTGATCTCTCTTAAATAAACCTTAAAGTAGAACTGCTGAGTTGTATGGTAAGTTTTATGTTCAACTTTTTAAGAAACTGGTCAACTCTTTTCTAAAATGGCTGCACCGTTTGGCATCCCTGCTGACATCAACATTCAGAGAGTTCTGGTTGCTCTGCATCCTTGTCAGAACGTGATAGTGTCAGTTTGTTGTTTTTGCTTTCTTTAGCCATCCTAATAGGTGTGCAATGGTACCTCACTGTGGTTTTAATTTGCATTTTCATATTGATTAACGATGTTGAGTATTTTTCATGTGTTTATCTGCCATCTTTATATCTTCTTTGATAAGGTATCCTTAGAAATATTTTCTCAAAAATGTAATGGGTTATTATTATTGAATTGTGTGAGTTCTTTACATATTCTGGATACCAGACCTATGTATTTTGTCAACATGTTCTTCCAGTCTGTGGCTTGACTTTTAACAGTATCTTTTGAAGAAGAAAAAAATCTAATTTTGATGAAGAACAACTTATCAGTTTTTTATATGGTTTGTGCTTTTTGTGCCTGATAAGGAATTGGTTCCTTTGACTTAAATTATGAAATTTATGAGCATAGAATTGTCTATGATCTTCCCTTTTATCCTTTTAATGTCTGTGGGGTCAGTGGTTATGCCCTTTCTATCATTCCTAATATCGGTAATTAGTGTCTTTTTTCTTGGTTAGCCTGACTAGAGAGTTATCAATTTTATTGATCTTTTTGAATAACCAGCTTTTGGTTTTATTGATTTTCTCTGTTTTTGTTTTAATTTCATTAATTTCTACTTGAATATTATTTCCTTCCTCCTACTTGTTTTAAATTTAATTTGCTCTTCTTTCTCTGGTTTCTTAAGGGAGAAACTTGAGTTTAGACTTTTCTCTTTTCTTAATATTTGCATTTAATATTATAAATTTCCCATTAAGCATTGGTTTAGCAGCTTCTCACAAACTTTAATATGTTCCATTCTCACTTTCATTTAGTTCAAAGTACTTTTAAATTTTTCTTGAGACAATCTCTTTGGCCAATGGGCTATTTAGAAGCATATTGTCTAATTTCCAAATATTTGGTAGTTACCAAATCTACCAAACATTTTTTAGCTAAATTCTTACCAGCCTATATAACACCCAGTGCTGCCCCAGGTAAGTAAATGCTCATATCCTATCTTTCTTTGATTTCCAGTCATCCATCTTGCCTTAGATTTCTAGCTATTTGGTTTTTATTATATTAATTATTAGATAGGCCTGCCAGTCTCACTCTGTTCAGCCTCCTGAATGTCATTGACCACAATGGACATGAAGAAAGAGAATCAGTACAAATCAATCCAAAATCTGGAGCCATAACTTGAAGCACATACTCTGCTGAGTGTGATCTATGATGAATTCATCATGATTATGGCAAAATCTCACAAAATATAGATATTTTCAGGAAAAAAATGTTAAGAACTAATAACCAAATATTCTCTACTTACATCTACCTAGAGGGAACCTTTATACTTAATGGATAAACTCAGCATATTTTTTATACTTCAGAAATGATAAAGTCAATGCTTGGTAATAAGAATCACTTTAAAACAATAAGCTTTTGGAATTTAATTATCACATTTAATCTGTAAGTGAAGTATTATGAAGTAATTTTGTCTGGGCTGGCCATGTATATATTGATATAACTAAATCTGTGACCCACCCGCTTCTCTCCTGCCATTTTCCTTTATCTTAATATTGCAAGGGCCATTTGAAATTTCATTTATTATTTATTTATTTGGGTGACAGAGTTTCACTCTGTCACCCAAGTTGGAGTGCAGTAGTGCAATGTTAGCTCACTGCAACCTCCGCGGTTCAAGTGATTCTCCTGCCTCAGACTCCCAAGTAGCTAGGATTACAGGTGCACGCCACCACACCCAGCTCATTTTTTTGTATTTTTAGTAGAGATGGGGTTTTGCCAGGTTCACCAGGCTGGTCTCGAACTCCTGACCTCAGGTGATTTGCCCCCCATCGGCCTCCCAAAGTGCTGGGATTACAGGTGTGAGCCACTGCGCCCGACTCTCATTTGAAATTTTAGTAATACAAGTTAGTAACTTGGTTTTTGAAATTTTAGTATTTAAAAAAAACTTCAATTGTATCATAAATCCTACTTCTTCATAGAAAAGACTAACAAAGAGTCCTTACAGTTTAGAAGTGACTCCCCAGGGACGGAGGTACACTTTCTAGAGGAGCTGAGTGCACTTGTGCAGGAGCTCAGCTTTTTCCAGTGAATAGGTGGAGTTTTGTAACCCAGAGGAGCCAGCCACACACACACACACACACACACACACACACACACACACACACACAGATCTCCCTTATATAGTTCCATTTAGGTACTGACAACCCTCAAGTTTATATCTTGAACTCGACTTATCTAACTGCCTCCTTGAGTATCTCCATTTAGATACCGTGTTAGCGCATTCATGGTGCTATAACAAAATACCTGAGACTGGATAATTTATAAATAATAAAAATTTATTTCTCACAGTTCTGGAGGCTTGGAAGTCCAAGATCAGGGCACCAGCAGATCTAATGCCTGGTGAGGGCTGTTCTTTGCTTCCAAGATGACGCCTTGCTGTGTCCACTGCAGGGGAGGAACACTATTTCCTCACATGGCAGAAGGTCAGAAGGGCAAAGCAGCAAAAGGGATGAATGTTGTGTCCTTACATGGCACAGGAAATGGAAGGGCAAAAAGGAGTGAAGAGCTCCCTCACACTTCTTTTACAAGGTCACTAATCCATTCATGAGGGCAGAGCCTTCATGACCTAATCACCCCCGAAAGGCCCCACCTTCATGTAATACTATTATATTGGTGATTAAGTTTCAACATATGAATTTTTGAAGGACACATTTAAACCACAGCAGATACCTAATAGATATCTCCAACTTGCTCTGTCCATACCCAAAGCCCTGATTCTATCCCTCTTACCCCAGTCTTCATCTCACCTAGGGTCAACCCCACCCTTCCAGATGATCAGGTTAAAAACCCCAAAGTCATCCTTGACTTTCTTTTTTCACAACTGATATTCAATTAATTAGCAGGTCCTATATAAGTTTCTTTCAAATTATATCCAGAATCTGACAACTTCTCACCACCTGCACTGCTAATACCCTTATCTGTGCCATTATTTCTCACCTGCATTATTTTAATAGCCTTCTAGCTGATCTTCCTGCTTTCTCCTTTGACTCCCTATAGCCTATTCTCAATATAGCATTCAGTAATCCTTTTCAAAATCTAAGCCAGATGATTTGACCCCCTCTGCTTAAATATCTCCAGTGCTTCTCAACTCACACAGAATAAGAACCAAAGTCTTTCAATGACCTGCCACACACGACCTGGCCCCCCATCACTTCTGATCCCATCTACTACCACAATTACCCTTGTTTCCTGTGTTCTGATCACACTGGCCTTCTTGCAGTCAGAATTCCTGTGTTTTGGAAGCAGACAGGCAAGATACTTGGGGGAAGGATAGGCATGGACAACCAGCAGTCTCTGCTGTACCGATTCAAATTTTGAGATCTGCATCCCATAGTATTATTTTCAGCCTTCTATGTTCTGTGTGGTGATTTAAAGCATGTCTCCAAGTTCTTTAACATCAGGTGGGTCTAATTCTCTTCCTTTTAAGTATAGGCAGGACTTTATCACCGCCTCAACAAACAGAATGGTGCAAAAGTGATGCTGTGTGACTTCTGAGGCTAGGTTAGAAAAGGCCATGCAGCATCTGCTGTTTCTCTTGGGATGCTGGCCTCAGAACCTAGTCACCATGACATGAGGAAGTGGAGAGAGCACATAGAAAGCCCATGTGATCTAACATTCTCCATAGAACTAAGACTCTAAAAGGATTTGATTTTTCCTTCCTGAGCTAGATACTAAATAAGATTTAGCCATGTCTCCTACTGCCACTTCACATGCTGAAGAGAATCAGGGTTATATGAATAGTGGAGAACTGTTATTTGGAAAAAAAAAAAATACAACTTGTAGTTCTTGAAGAACAATGGTGATGATCACTTTCTATATATTTTCCTAAACTCACTTCAACATGGTTTCTCCCTCACCAAGTGATGGATACTATTTTAAGGACTAAGACCTCTAAATCACCAAATAACCATCTCTATCCTCATGATGCCTACATTTATACTTGCAGCAACTCTTATCTCCAATCTAGATCCAACTACCTGTTTCACATTTCCACTTGGATTTCTCACAAGCACTTTAATGGCAACTGAACTCATAATCTTCTCCACCCCTACAGACCTAGGCCTCCCCCAAGATTTTCTATTTCAGAGAATGACTCTACCAATGCTGACAGTACCTATAATCCAGGCCAGAAATCTCTCATTCTGTATAAGTCATGTATCCGATTCACCTAACAAAATGCCTGGCACATAATTAGTATTTAGAATCTGTTGAATTAAACACTTTTAGGGAAACTGCCATTAAATCGAACCCTCAACTCCTTGAAAGAAAAATGAAATGGATTACGGTTTATCTAACACCCAAGCAAATCTCCAATGCCTCTAAAACCCAGGCTCTTTCCATCATGCCAAAGCTACGACTATTTACTTGAACAGTTGAATGCTTTCTAAAATTCCCATCATTACTGTGCATCAACATGCAGTTATGAATGAATTGATTATAATTTCCTCTGCTCTACCAAATTTCTACTTCTCATACTGTGTCTCATGAATGTGTGCCACTGCTGGAAAATGAACATTAACTGTGTATTCAGGGCATTTAATGACAAACTTGAGTGAAATGTTATCTTTATAGGAAAGATTTTGTTGAGCTCTACTAAGCATTTTTGAAAGCAAAGTGTGTCAGCAGAGTGAAATTATATGCAAAATTATCTAAACTATTCACATGATAGGCAGTCATACTTTGTAGTAGATGAAGCTTTCTAAATGTAGGAGATGAAGCTGAATAATATCAACCTCTGGTCAAATTAACTCCAAGCCTCTGCCTATGGCTGAAGGCATAAAATGCAAACAATTATGGTACACAATAGTGTGAGACTTCAGGCAGCAATGGAGGACACTATTACAGCTCTGATTACACATGAGACAGTTTCTGAATTTCATCTGCTATGTTTGATACTTACTGAGTACTTAATGTGATAGGAGATGTGTTATTCCTGGACTTAGCCCCTGACTTTTCTTTGGAATGTACAAGCACAGTGATGCATACTTTGGAGAGACTGAGTAAGCTTTTTACAGTCTGAGTTTTTCATGCTCCAGACCATCTTAATTATATTAATCAATTCTTGGTTAAGTACATCCATTGGAGGTATACCACTAATTGTTCAGCCAGTACACCTTGAGGGCAAAAAATGTTAAGTCCTCAGTCACCTGCTCTCTTACTTGATTATTCTCAGCTATATCTTTGACCTATCCCACAGGATATTGAAAAGTAATGAAATCTGTGTACAGATTAGAACCCAGTAGATAACACTTCAGTTCTAAAAATTAAAATTCAAGGTATTGTGTCCATTTGAGTAACTCCAAAATTTACACAAGAAATATTTTTCTAGGTATGAGGTAAGATTACAGTAAAAAGGGGATGTGCCTCTTTCTAGTAAGAATGTCACATTCCCTCGTTTACCTCCTTTCTAGGCCACAAATACACATTTCAGGATAATAATAGCTTTATTGAACAATTACTCTGTGCCAGGTACCTTACTTAGATCAGGGTTTCTCAACCTCTGCACAAGTGACATTTGAGGGTCAGATTATTCTGTTATGGGATGTGGTCCCCCTTTATCCACAGGAGCAGTAAGTTCCAAGACCTCCAGTGGATGGCTAAAACCTCTAACAGTACTGAACCTGATTACCATAATTTGAACACATTTTGCTTCACATCTGCCTTTTCCATCTTGACTAAGCACTTATCATGCACTGTGGCCATAACTCTTGCAGTTTGAGATGCGACAGCAAAACTAGCATGATTTTGTTTTCTTCTTTACAATTTCACAGATCGGAGATTCATTCTTACCACATTCTTAGCAACTTCAGCATATGATGTTTTTCTTTCCTTATTGAGAACTTACACCTTTTCACTTAAAGGAAGCACTTTACAGCTTCTCTTTGACATATCCAAATTGTCAGCATTAGTACTCTTGCACTTTGGGGCCATTATTAAGTAAAATAAGAGTTACTTGAATGCAAGCACTGAGGTACTGCAAGAGTCAATCTGATAACCTAGACAACTACTAAGCAACTCACTGGCGGGTGGTATAGACAACATGGACAGGCTGGGCAAAGGGATGATTCACATCCTAGGCAGGATAGCATGAGAGTTCGTCACACTACTCAGAAAAGCATGCAGTTTACAACTTATGAGCTGTTTATTTCTGGTATTTTCCATTTAATATTTTCAGATCATAGTCTGAGGATGACAGAGGGTAACTAAACTCAAGGAAAGCAAAACCATGGATAAGCAGGGCCTACTGTATTTAGCAGCATCCCTGGCCTTTACCCTTCCCCACCCTACACCTAATTGTGACAACCAAAAATGTCTCCAGAAATTACTAAATGTTTGCTGTGGGCAAAATTTCCCTAGTTGAAAACTACTGCCTTAGATATATTAATTTATTTAATCCTGTAAAAATGCTATGAGGTAAATTCTACTTTCCATTGTACAGGTGAGAACAGTCACATAGATAGGTTAAATAACTTGCCGAAGGCCAGACAGCCACTAGCAATACAGCTGGTATTTGATCCAAGGATTCCAGAGCCTGGAGTCTCAACTGCTATCTTGGTATCAAGACTTTGACCACTTTATGACTAATGAAATGAGGCTTGGTAGATCAGAATCCCTTCCAGAGTTGTTGAAAGGAATTGCTGCATTAATGAAAGCTTGAAATGGGCTTGAAAATGACTTGACAGAAGATCGAGACCATCCTGGCTAACACAGTGAAACCCCGTCTCTACTAAAAATACAAAAAATTAGCCGGGCGAGGTGGTGGGAGCCTGTAGTCCCAGCTACTCGGGAGGCTGAGGCTGAATGGCGTGAACCCGGGAGGCGGAGCTTGCAGTGAGCCGAGATTGTGCCACTGCACTCCAGCCTGGGCCACAGAGCAAGACCCCGTCTCAAAAAAAAAAAAAAAAAAGCCGAGCTCGGTGGCTCACGCCTGTAATCCCAGCACTTTGGAAGGCTGAGGCGGGCGGATCACGAGGTCAGGAGATCGAGACCATACTGGTGAACATGGTGAAACCCCGTCTCTACTAAAAATACAAAAAAAAAAAAAAAAAAAAAAAAAATTAGCCGGGCGCGGTGGCGGGCGCCTGTAGTCCCAGCTTCTAGGGAGGCTGAGGCAGGAGAATGGAGTGAACCCGGGAGGCGGAGCTTGCAGTGAGCGGAGATCACGCCACCGCACTCCAGCCTGGGCGACAGCGCGAGACTCCCTCTCAAAAAAAAAAAAAAGAAAAGAAAATGACTTGACAGTAAGAAGGAAGAGGGAGTAACATCTCCACCTATGTATACCTGGCTCACGGTAATTGAAAGAAGACATTTGTAAAATGGAGGCCCACCTATGTATAATCTAAAAACCTACAGCTTAGTAACTTTCTTCTGCTACCACCTAAATTACTTTTAGACCTAGGTAGAGTAGATGCTGAGTATAATTTAAGTGCCTCCTCTCAACAGAAATTTCAGGCCCACTGGCCAGCATAATTCTCATTATTGGATTCCCTCCTGTAATTGGAGATTCGTATCTTCCAATTAGAGAATTCCACTTGCAGATGACCCTTGTTAAAATGCCAGCATCCATATTTAGCTCTGTTAGTATTCATTTAAATAAATTAATCAAATTAGCTAGTGAGTCATTTAGCAAGCCATTAGAAAGTAAATTACAAAACAGGAAAGTTCTGAAGACCCAGTCAGGGGCAGGGAAAATCTGGTTACACATGTTATGCAGGGAAACCACATCTGGGGCTGGTAACAAGCTGGGGCAGTACAGGAGAGGAAATGCACTGGGCAGGAGAGAGGTGACCAGCTGTATGAGGATGCATGCATAGTCACTTATAGGAAACTTCACCTCCTTTCCATCCTTCTTCCCAGTTTCCTATTTGATAACTTCTCCCCTCCTCTGATATCCCAGAGTTCTTCCCTCAAAATACAGACTGGTTCCACCTATCCCTGACAGGCTGAACAGCAGACATGCATCTGCAAAACAAAATATGAGGGGCTGAAAGCTATCCTAGGCAGTGTTGCTCCTTCTTCAATCAGCTACCCAAATTGTTTTCTACACCTTGATGACACGGATTTCTGCATGCAGGAAACTAAGCCAGAATCCACACTACACATGGCTTTTCCCTGATCCTGGCATCTCCAAACATCTTGTGAAACACAAACTTCATTTTCTGTGGGACAAGAGACTTACAGTGAGGATGCTCTATCACTTGTGGATGTCAATCTTCGGGCAAGAAAGTCTGTCTTATTTATGTAGGGAGGCGAAAGGAATTCCATTCCTTTTCTCCCTAACTCATTCTCTCTAAATAGTAGATAACTACTTGCTTTCTTTGAACCAGATAGTTACACTAAAAGTGCCTATTGTGAGAATTTTTCTTCAAAAAAATGAAATAAAATGCCACTGAAATTTACACTAGGCTTTATAATTAAGAACTTTAAGTCTGCTCAAAGTAATTTTCAAGTATTCAAATGGTAAAAGAAAACTTCAAAAATATGGACAAGAAAATCAAAACCAAAGTTCACAAGTGATATAACAGGAAAAAAATGTATTGTGGAACTCTTGAAGGTCAGTGATTTTAAAAAAGAGAAAGAAAGAAAATAAAATCATGATACTGATTTTAAAAAAACAAAAACAAAAACAAAACAAACAAACAAAAAAACTGGGTTGGGTAGCTAATTTTAAGAAAGTGACCAGATAAACCTTATACAAGCATACCACAGTTATCAAGTAGGCTGAAAGGGGGAAAGTTGGTCTGTTTCTGATCAAAGTACCTTGCCTTTTGAGAAAAGCAAGTGAAAAGATAAGCACATACAAGCTTGGATTTTAAAAAGCTTGTATTTATTATATTTTGCAACTATGATCCTTTTAAAACAGTGGCCTTAGGAAAATCTGCTTTGGCAAGCGACTGCAGAGGCTCCTGTGGAGAGGAAGTGAAAAGAATGGGCATATAAACAAGGGCTGCTGGCACGTTCAAAGCGCAGGGGATAGTTCACAGAGCAAAATGTAGTCCTAAGTAAATGGGTTTCAGGCAATTTCAGTGTTAAGATAACATCATTAAGAGTAGAACAGATTGTGCTCAAACCCTGCTGTTTATAATTAACACGTTGCTTCCAAATACTCCAGGGTCCCTGGTAAATAGTCTTCTGCTCACATCCACCCAGACCAATCAGAATATTTTCATCAGATTCCATGCTGGGCCAGCACCTGTTTGGACAAATCCAGTAGAGCCAAAGAACTCCTCTCCTTGGCCAGCTAAGTAGTTGGATGAACACAGCTTGGCTTAGTCATTGTCACAGTGTCCATATGGCTCTGAAGCTTGTTTTCACAAGAAATCATACAAGTATTTTATTATGTCAAAGTTCACCGTCCTAAAAACAAAAACAGATAACATGTTAGCATTCTCACCCCTAGATTGCTCAGCTTTGTATGATTCTGGAAAGCACATGCAAAATAATTCATGACTAATGCTAAAAATCCTATAGTACTATTAAATGCACCCTGATAGGACTGACTTTAATTCTTTAAAATGTTATTACGAACACAATTTTTTAAAGTTTTTTGCCATGCACAAAGTTTGCCTTTCTAAAAAAAAAAGTGAAGCTAGAGCTATTCAACATTCTGTGCTTCAATTGTACTACAGAAAGTTTAGACTTCATTTGAAAGCTATTTGCTTTTTGTCTAATATCCAGAATAAAGTAATTAGAGATTCAAAAGTATTTAAATCTTCTTTGCTTCTGAACGTTGTTTATCTTCCGAGACACCTGTTTTATCATTACATAATGCATAGCTCATCTGTCCTCATTTGTAGTTTTCATTCTTTTCAGTCTTTTAACGCTGGCTGACCTGTGTGTGTATTGTAACTAAATCTGTATGATCCAAGAATACGATACAACAAACAGACGATGTGAATGTATATTTTTGTACTCTGATGGCAGGCAGAATAAAATAGCAGAGAGAGAGACATATAATTATTCTCCTTTCACCAAACTCATTCTTCACTATAAATATTCAGACTTGGAGGTTTATTATTTGAATAAATGGTCAAAATAATTGGATATAATGATCTAGCAATAAGTATAAAATTAAAGCCTTAAGTATTCAATTCTGCAAAAATAATCATCCATGTGAGAACAGCCTTTTAGAGATTCACTAATTGCATGCTCTTATTTATTAAACCATCATCAATTAATGTTTTTGTCTATCATTTTGCAATATACTTTCTAAAAAAGTTTCTAAGCAAATGACTGACATATTTTTCAAAATGTGCAATGGGGAACTATAGATACTGCTTATGAAAACACATTTAAAAATAGCTAAAAAGAGATGCTATGGCTATTGTGGCACCTAATGTTGGACTGAAGAATGTAATAGTGTCTCTCTGAAGAATACTAAGCCTTTCCAAATGGTATAAAAATACTGCCAAACAATCCTGTAGAACTAAAAATAGTTAAAAAAAATCTTATGCATAAAGATGCAAAAAGTATGGTTATTAAATCATAACGTTACTTTATATGTTTTTCTTTCATTCAACTCTAGAAACACCCAAATTTATGGGCACCAAAGGACTTTTGACACATGATTTTTTTTGTTCGTTTCTGAGGTGGAGTCTTGCTCTGTCGCCCAGGCTGGAGTGCAACAGCGAGATCTCGGCTCACTGCAACCTCCGCCTCCCTGGTTCAAGCAATTCTCCTGCCTCAGCCTCCCAAGTAGCTGGAACTACAGGCATGTGCCAACCTGCCTGGCTAATTTTTGTAGTTTTAGTAGAGATGGAGTTTCACCATGTTGGCCAGGCTGGTCTCGAACTCCTGACCTCAGGTGATCTGCCCACCTTGGCCTCCCAAGGTGCTGGGATTACAAGCATGAGCCACCGCGCCCGGCCAACACATGATTTTAAAAAAATCATGATACTGATTGAAAAGATCTTATTTAGAGGACCATAGAAAGGAAATGAATAGACTACTTTTAACCATGGACAAAAAAGGCAAGTGGTGTTTGTACATCTCTCCAGGCACATTTCTCCACAATGACTTTGAGTCTTAGGTTATAAACCTAAACTGATACAGTAAAATGGACCTAATGTTGTGTTGCTTTTTTTTTTGCCTGGACTTGGGTGAAAATGAAATTTTTGAAGCAGGTAAGATTAAAACAACTTAAATTCCAATACTAGGAGAATCCATAAATTACAATACATTATTTGATGAAATATTATACAGCCATACAAAATGATCAATATGAAGATATACCAGCAATATTAAGGGAGAAAGAGAGAAGAAAGAATTGCAAATAAGTTGTAAAGGCTGCAGAGAAATGTTTGTCTAATGGACTAGTACTAGAAGAGAGCACAAACAAATGAAAATATTGTGATGTTTGCAGGACTTCTCTATTTTTTGAGAAATCTATTTGTGTTACTATAGCATTAGCATAGTTTGTACAATAAAAGTAATAATAGAACAGATTTAACAGAATGAATGGAGTGACTTAAAAACACTAAGCAACTTAAATGTTCATAAAACTTTCACTATATTCCCTTTCTGTGCTTTGTCGGTGGTAAGTATTCATGCAAACTGAATCATATAGTAAGAGTTTTAGATTAAAAAAAATCAATCAGGAATTGAATATAAGATCATTCCTTTAAGAAACATTTACTTCCCAAGATGTGTCACTATCTCTACCATTCCTCCACCCCCAATATAAATACGTAACTTGCCAATTGATCTCACATATATTATTTTAAGACATGGCAAAATTTGTTAGAATAACCACAGGGGCAACATAAAAAAATATGCCACACATCCCAAAGATAACTTTGTGCTTTAAAGTACTTGAAGACAAACAATCCTCTTTAAAGAAAGGTATAACTTACAAGAGAATTGTGTAATTTGCATGGATGTTCCCTAGCTTTCCATGGCCACAGATGCATATTAGAGTCATGTAAGTACAATTTTAAACTTTGGATAACTTTCAATATACTATGGGAGATTCTTCCACAGAACATAAATGAATTATTTGCTAAAGTAACCAGCTGGAAAGAAATACAGTAAACACAAATAGTGTGGTGGCAATTTTCCTAGGAGTAATTCTTAAATCAGAATTTAGAATACGTTAATACAAGTTAATTATATGGCATATATTTAAGAATTTAATTTTGCCTTTATCCCTCTATTTCATTTTGTTGATTCATTAAAATATTTTCTTTTAGAATACTACTTTGTTTCCTTTTACTTTTGTTGGCAGTTTGAGTTTGAGTTTTTTTTTAAATTTTTTTTCTGACAACTTGCAACCATAAAACTTTAAGTTGTAACCTCAATTTATCTTATAGTGCCTTCCCACTGACTGTGGAAGAAAAACAATTGAAAATGTGTAACTACCATTCACATTAAGAACAATCCAAGAACAATATTTAGTAAGCTTCTCAGTCATCTGTTATCTGCCTTCTCTCATACTCTATCTCCAAATTCTATGTTCCCTTTCTAGAATCAGTTTCCTCCAGCTTCTCTGTCTAAACCTTTCCGCTGTAGTCTCTATATCCTCTCTCTCTTCAAGGAATGGTTAATTTTCCCCTTCCAGGCTTAACTGAAAGTGGGCTCCCTGCAAAGGACATAGTCTTTTCTTCAGCTCCTTCCAATGAATGTTTAATGCTCTACTGTACCCCCAGACAGTTCTGTCAGGTGGGGCTGGTGTCCTGTGCAAAAAGCTCTGCTACTCTGAGATTAAGACCATTCTGCTCACCATCCCCATCCTCTTTGTCGCTATCCCTTAGCCACTGAGTAATTTAGCATACAGTTCAGTCTTCCTTTCCAACCCAAGTCCTGCGTCAGCCTAGTGACTTCACTATATATTTCTTACCTCCAATAACCTTTTCTACTCTCATAATCACACTCAGAAATGCTCTACTTCTAAAGAAATAAATTCAGACATTCTACCTTATGATCCCCAATTTCTTCCTTTTTTGCTATCTGGAACATGTTGGGACAATCAGTTCACACATGCCTTCATTTTTTCCTGAGCTACAAACATTAACTGAGTATCTATGTGCTAGGCACTGAACTATTAGCCCCCGACTGGCTTTACTTCCTTCCTGGCCTTCCTAACTTAGACTCCATGATTCATCAGATCACGTGGTTACTTGCTGGAATCCACTGAACTTACCTGGCAAAACCCCAATACGATGTGATTTCAATTATAATTATTAGCTGTCCCAGTCTCTAGCATATGGATTGGTGTTGGAGAACACCACAAGTCTCACAGATTGGTGCCATTGTAAATTCAAGGTCAAGAACCTCAACACTCCCAACAAACTGCTTTCCTTTCAACAGTTTCTTCCATTCCCCATGGCAGCTATTTCAAATGTTTCAGATTTCTCTAAACTGCTACTACTTCTGCCCTTAGTCTCAATTTTGTCTCCTCCTTCTCAGAGAATATAGAAGTCATCAGATCAGAACTCCCTCAACTTTTTGCACCAAACCTCCAAATTCAGCTCCATCAGAATCCATCTTTTTCTCTTGTTATAATGCAAGATCCGCTCTCTCATCCACGGTTCTTGCAACTTAAATTCTAAATCCCATGCTTATATAACATTTCAGTAATTGCGTGCTTTAAATTAATCTTTCTTGCTTTTGTATCATTAACTCTCCTTCTCTATCTGTTCTTTCCTGTCAGCATTTAAATATGCTCAAATCTTTAAAAAATAAATAATAACCCTCTCTCAACCATACAACCCCTTTAGCAGTTATAATCCTCTCTCTCGGCCAGACACAGTGGCTGATGCCTGTAAACCTAGCACTTTGGGAGGCTGAAGCCGGTGGATCACCTGAGGTCAGGGGTGTGAGCCAAGCCTGGCCAACATGGCAAAACCCCATCTCTACTAAAAATACAAAAATTTTCCAGGCGTTGTGGCACGCAACTGTAATCCCAGCTACTCAGGAGGCTGAGGCAGGAGAATCACTTGAACCTTGGAGGCAGAGGTTGCAGTGAGCGGAGATCATGCCACTGCACTCCAGCCTGGGTGACAGAGTGAGATTCTGTCTCAAAAAAAAAAAAAAAAAAAAAAAAAAGAAAAAAAAAAAATCCTCTCTCTCCTTTATAGTAAATAAATAAATAAATAAATAAATAAATAAATAAATCAATCATAGAATATAGGCTAATAAAAATAGGATATAGCTATGTTATATTTGTTGCTGTATCTCCCCAAAGCCTACCACAGTGTTTTGTTTATAATGGGCAACACAACAAATGTTAAATGAATGAAAAACATTCTCTCTTTGCTACATCTACTTTCTCATAAGTACTACAATATGACTTCTACTTCATCATACTACTGAAAGTGTTCTGGATAAAGCTATAAATGACTGCTTTATCAGTAAATCAGAGAATTCTGCTTGATTTCTTGGTGACAATTGACTTTTGACCATTACTCCCTTCCCTTATAGTTTCCTAGTTTTCCTTTATATACAACTTTATATGAACTGTTATATGCACTTAAGCTCACATCATGAGTTATTTTCTCATGTTACTATCCTTCAAAAGTGTGATGTTCAGTAACTGTATAAAAATACATGATGCTCCATTTCGCTGGCGGAGCAAGATGGCCAAATAGGAACAGCTCCAGTCTCCAGCTCCCAGCGCCAGCGACACAGAAGACAGGTGATTTCTGCATTATCAACTGAGATACTGGGTTCATCTCACTGGGGAGTGCCTGACAATCGGTGCTGGTCAGCTGTTGCAGCCCGACCAGCTAGAGCTGAAGCAGGGCGAGGCATCGCCTCACCTGGGAAGCGCAAGGGGGAAGGGAATCCCTTTTCCTAGCCAGGGGAACTGAGACACACAACACCTGGAAAATCGGGTAACTCCCACCCCAATACTGCGCTTTAAGCAAACGGGCACACCAGGAAATTATATCCCACACCTGGCCGGGAGGGTCCCATGCCCACAGAGCCTTCCTCACTGCTAGCACAGCAGTCTGCCATCTAACCGCAAGGCAGCAGCGAGGCTGGGGGAGGGGCGCCCGCCATTGCTGAGGCTTAAGTAGGTAAACAAAGCCCTAGGAAGATCGAACTGGGTGGAGCTCACAGCAGTTCAAGGAGGCCTGCCAAGTCTCTGTGGACTCCACCTCTGGGGACGGCATAGCTCAACAACAACAACAACAACAACAACAAAAAGCAGCAGAAACCTCTGCAGACACAAGCGACTCTGTCTGACAGCTTTGAAGAGAGCGGTGGATCTCCCAACACGGAGGTTGAGATCTCTGAGAACAGACAGACTGCCTGCTCAGGTGGGTCCCTGACCCCTGCGTAGCCTAACTGGGAGACATCCTCCACTAGGGGCAGACCAACACCCCACACCTCACACGGTGGAGTACACCCCTGAGAGGAAGCTTCTAAAGCAAGAATCAGACAGGCACACTCGCTGTTCAGAACTATTCTATCCTCTGCAGCCTCTGCTGCTGACACCCAGGCAAACAGGGTCTGGAGTGGACCTCAAGCAATCTCCAACAGACCTACAGCTGAGGGTTCTGACTGTTAGAAGGAAAACTAACAAACAGGAAGGACACCCACACCAAAACCCCATCAGTACGTCACCATCATCAAAGACCAGAGGCAGATAAAACCACAAAGATGGGGAAAAAGCAGGGCAGAAAAGCTGGAAATTCAAAAAATAAGAGCGCATCACCCCCTCCAAAGGAACCCAGCTCATCGCCAGCAACGGATCAAAGCTGGACGGAGAATGACTTTGACGAGATGAGAGAAGAAGGCTTTAGTCCATCAAACTTCTCAGAGCTAAAGGAGGAATTACTTACCCAGCACAAAGAAACTAAAAATCTTGAAAAAAGAGTGAAAGAATTGATAACCAGAATAATTAATGCAGAGAAGGCCATAAACGAACGGGCAGAGATGAAAACCATGACACGAGAAATACATGACAAATGCACAAGCTTCAGTAACCGACTCGATCAACTGGAAGAAAGAGTATCAGCGACTGAGGATCAAATGAATGAAATCAAGCGAGAAGAGAAATCTAAAGAAAAAAGAAGAAAAAGAAATGAACAAAGCCTGCAAGAAGTATGAGATTATGTGAAAAGACCAAATCTACGTCTGATTGGGGTGCCTGAAAGTGAGGGAGAAAATGGAACCAAGTTGGAAAACACTCTTCAGGATATCATCCAGGAGAACTTCCCCAACCTAGTAGGGCAGGCCAACATTCAAATCCAGGAAATACAGAGAACGCCACAAAGATACTCCTCGAGAAGAGCAACTCCAAGACACATAATTGCCAGATTCACCAAAGTTGAAATGAAGGAAAAAATCTTAAGGGCAGCCAGAGAGAAAGGTCGGGTTACCCCCAAAGGGAAGCCCATCAGACTAACAGCAGATCTCTCGGCAGAAACTCTACAAGCCAGAAGAGAGTGCGGGCCAATATTCAGCATTCTTAAAGAAAAGAATTTTAAACCCAGAATTTCATATCCAGCCAAACTAAGTTTCATAAGTGAAGGAGAAATAAAATCCTTTAGAGACAAGCAAATGCTTAGAGATTTTGTCACCACCAGGCCTGCCTTACAAGAGGCCCTGAAGGAAGCACTAAACATAGAAAGGAACAACCGGTACCAGCCATTGCAAAAACATGCCAAAATGTAAAGACCATCGAGGCTAGGAAGAAACTGCATCAACTAATGAGCAAAATAAGCAGTTAATATCATAATGGCAGGATCAAGTTCACACATAACAATATTAACCTTAAATGTAAATGGACTAAATGCTCCAATTAAAAGACACAGACTGGCAAACTGGATAAAGAGTCAAGACCCATCAGTCTGCTGTATTCAGGAGACCCATCTCACATGCAGAGACACACATAGGCTCAAAATAAAGGGATGGAGGAAGATCCACCAAGCAAATGGAGAACAAAAAAAAAAGCAGGGGTTGCAATCCTAGTCTCTGATAAAACAGACTTTAAACCATCAAAGATCAAAAGAGACAAAGAAGGCCATTACATAATGGTAAAGGGATCAATTCAACAGGAAGAGCTAACTATCCTAAATATATATGCACCCAATACAGGAGCACCCAGATTCATAAAGCAAGTCCTTGGAGACTTACAAAGAGACTTAGACTCCCATACAATAATAATGGGAGACTTCAACACCCCACTGTCAACATTAAACAGATCTACGAGACAGAAAGTTAACAAGGATATCCAGGAATTGAACTCATCTCTGCAGCAAGCAGACCTAATAGACATCTACAGAACTCTCCACCCCAAATCAACAGAATATACATTCTTCTCAGCACCACATCGCACTTATTCCAAAATTGACCACATAATTGGAAGTAAAGCACTCCTCAGCAAATGTACAAGAACAGAAATTATAACAAACTGTCTCTCAGACCACAGTGCAATCAAACTAGAACTCAGGACTAAGAAACTCAATCAAATCCGCTCAACTACATGGAAACTGAATAACCTGCTCCTGAATGACTACTGGGTACACAACGAAATGAAGGCAGAAATAAAGATGTTCTTTGAAACCAATGAGAACAAAGATACAACATACCAGAATCTCTGGGACACATTTAAAGCAGTGTGTAGAGGGAAATTTATAGCACTAAATGCCCACAAGAGAAAGCTGGAAAGATCTAAAATAGACACTCTAACATCACAATTAAAAGAACTAGAGAAGCAAGAGCAAACACAGTCAAAAGCTAGCAGAAGGCAAGAAATAACTAAGATCAGAGCAGAACTGAAGGAGACAGAGACACAAAAAACCCTCCAAAAAATCAATGAATCCAGGAGTTGGTTTTTTGAAAAGATCAACAAAATTGATAGACCGCTAGCAAGACTAATAAAGAAGAAAAGAGAGAAGAATCAAATAGATGCAATAAAAAATGATAAAGGGGATATCACAACCGACCCCACAGAAATACAAAGTACCATCAGAGAATACTATAAACACCTCTATGCAAATAAACTAGAAAATCTAGAAGAAATGGATAATTTCCTGGACACTTACACTCTCCCAAGATTAAACCAAGAAGAAGTTGAATCCCTGAATAGACCAATAGCAGGCTCTGAAATTGAGGCAATAATTAATAGCCTACCAACCAAAAAAAGTCCAGGACCAGATGGATTCACAGCTGAATTCTACCAGAGGTACAAGGAGGAGCTAGTACCATTCCTTCTGAAACTATTCCAATCAATAGAAAAAGAGGGAATCCTCCCTAACTCATTTTATGAGGCCAATATCATCCTGATACCAAAGCCTGGCAGAGACACAACAAAAAAAGAGAATTTTAGACCAATATCTCTGATGAACATTGATGCAAAAATCCTCAATAAAATACTGGCAAACCGGATCCAGCAGCACATCAAAAAGCTTATCCACCATGATCAAGTAGGCTTCATCCCTGGGATGCAAGGCTGGTTCAACATACACAAATCAATAAACGTAATCCAGCATATAAACAGAACCAAAGACAAAAACCACATGATCATCTCAATAGATGCAGAAAAGGCTTTTGACAAAATTCAACAGCCCTTCATGCTAAAAACTCTCAATAAATTCAGTATTGATGGAACATACCTCAAAATAATAAGAGCTATTTATGACAAACCCACAGCCAATATCATACTGAATGGGCAAAAACTGGAAAAATTCCCTTTGAAAACTGGCACAAGACAGGGATGCCCTCTCTCACCACTACCATTCAACACAGTGTTGGAAGTTCTGGCTAGGGCAATCAGGCAAGAGAAAGAAATCAAGGGTATTCAGTTAGAAAAAGAAGAAGTCAAATTGTCCCTGTTTGCAGATGACATGATTGTTTATTTAGAAAACCCCATTGTCTCAGCCCAAAATCTCCTTAAGCTGATAAGAAACTTCAGCAAAGTCTC
Organism: Papio anubis; assembly: GCF_008728515.1. Lineage (NCBI taxonomy): Eukaryota > Metazoa > Chordata > Mammalia > Primates > Cercopithecidae > Papio > Papio anubis. The sequence continues at coordinate 54,679,149 of NC_044979.1, read as the reverse complement.
AGGATACAAAATTAATGTGCAAAAATCACAAGCATTCTTATACACCAGTAACAGACAAACAGAGAGCCAAATCAGGAATGAACTTCCATTCACAATTGCTTCAAAGAGAATGAAATACCTAGGAATCCAACTTACAAGGGATGTAAAGGACCTCTTCAAGGAGAACTACAAACCACTGCTCAGTGAAATAAAAGAGGACATAAACAAATGGAAGAACATACCATGGTCATGGATAGGAAGAATCAATATTGTGAAAATGGCCATACTGCCCAAGGTAATTTATAGATTCAATGCCATCCCCATCAAGCTACCAATGAGTTTCTTCACAGAATTGGAAAAAACTGCTTTAAAGTTCATATGGAACCAAAAAAGAGCCCGCATCTCCAAGACAATCCTAAGTCAAAAGAACAAAGCTGGAGGCATCACGCTACCTGACTTCAAACTATACTACAAGGCTACAGTAACCAAAACAGCATGGTACTGGTACCAAAACAGAGATATAGACCAATGGAACAGAACAGAGTCCTCAGAAATAATACCACACATCTACAGCCATCTGATCTTTGACAAACCTGAGAGAAACAAGAAATGGGGAAAGGATTCCCTATTTAATAAATGGTGCTGGGAAAATTGGCTAGCCATAAGTAGAAAGCTGAAACTGGATCCTTTCCTTACTCCTTATACGAAAATTAATTCAAGATGGATTAGAGACTTCAATGTTAGACCTAATACCATAAAAACCCTAGAAGAAAACCTAGGTAATACCATTCAGGACATAGGCATGGGCAAGGACTTTGTGTCTAAAACACCAAAAGCAACGGCAACAAAAGCCAAAATTGACAAATGGGATCTCATTAAACTAAAGAGCTTCTGCACAGCAAAAGAAACTACCATCAGAGTGAACAGGCAACCTACAGAATGGGAGAAAATTTTTGCAATCTACTCATCTGACAAAGGGCTAATATCCAGAACCTACAAAGAACTCAAACAAATTTACAAGAAAAAAACAAACAACCCCATCAAAAACTGGGCACAGGATATGAACAGACATTTCTCAAAAGAGGACATTCATACAGCCAACAGACACATGAAAAAATGTTCATCACCACTGGCCATCAGAGAAATGCAAATCAAAACCACAATGAGATACCATCTCACACCAGTTAGAATGGCAATCATTAAAAAGTCAGGAAACAACAGGTGCTGGAGAGGATGTGGAGAAATAGGAACACTTTTACACTGTTGGTGGGATTGTAAACTAGTTCAACCATTATGGAAAACAGTATGGCGATTCCTCAAGGATCTAGAACTAGAAGTACCATATGACCCAGCCATCCCATTACTGGGTATATACCCAAAGGATTATAAATCATGCTGCTATAAAGACACATGCACACGTATGTTTATTGCAGCACTATTCAAAATAGCAAAGACTTGGAATCAACCCAAATGTCCATCAGTGACAGACTGGATTAAGAAAATGTGGCACATATACACCATGGAATACTATGCAGCCATAAAAAAGGATGAGTTTGTGTCCTTTGTAGGGACATGGATGCAGCTGGAAACCATCATTCTCAGCAAACTGTCGCAAGAACAGAAAACCAAACACCGCATGTTCTCACTCATAGGTGGGAACTGAACAATGAGATCACCTGGACTCGGGAAGGGGAACATCACACACTGGGGCCTATCACAGGGAGGGGGGAGGGGGGAGGGATTGCATTGGGAGTTATACCTGATGTAAATGACGAGTTGATGGGTGCTGACGAGTTGATGGGTACAGCACACCAACATGGCACAAGTATACATATGTAACAAACCTGAACGTTATGCACATGTACCCTAGAACTTAAAGTATAATAATAATAATAATAAAAAAGATGCTATTGATTGACTGCCATTTTAGACATTTAGGTTATATCCTGTGATCCTTATTATCTCATTTATTCTCTGCCACAGGTGTTTGGAATGAGGCCAACCTTCCTTTTTTTTTGGTAACTATCCTTGGGACTTCCTCTCCCATCAAGCCTTGATTTGGAATGAGACTGTCTCTGAGCTTCCTTCTTGCTGTCCCCCAAAACAAATTCATATGGTTCCCCTTCATCTGAATTTTTACTGCTAATCACTGTAGGAAAACATGCAATATTTATTTAGCACATACTAAGTTTAAAGCACTATGCTAGGTTTGAGGATAAGGCAGTGACAGACATAAACACAGTCTGCTTTGAGCTTATGAGCTTATATTCTAGAAAGAAAGACGAACTATAATTATTCAATTATTTAAGTAAAACTTGTTAAGTATAATGAAGAACAAAATGGGAACTTCCAAATTTTGTGTGTGTGTGGGGGTATGTGGTCGGGGTGATGATGGTGGCTGTGGTATTTGTGAGAAGGCGTCTTTAAGGAGCAGACATTTAAACTGAAATCTAAAGGTTATGTAGCAGTTAGCTAGGTGAAGGAGAGGAGAAGCTGGAAAATGCTGTATATACAAGGATGGGAAGCAGAATGGTGAATATAAAAAATGGAAAAAAGCCACAGTGGTTAAAGTGCAGATACCGAGGAAAGAAGGTGTATGTGCTAGATGGGGCTAGGCACAGGTAGGAGCCAGATCATTTGGGCCTTGTAAGTTATTGAAAAGATTCTGTTATTTATCTCAAGAGCTATGGGAAACTACTGAATTTTTTTAAGGAGCAGGGTGACATTAAATTTTTATAAAATCATTCTGGCTACAGCATGGATAATAAATTATAAGAGGATAAGAGTAGACAGAAGATCAATTAGACTGCTAGAGAAGAGATGATGGTGGCTTGATCTAGAGTGATAAAAGTATCATGATAACAAGTGAATGAAATTGAGACAAATAAGAGGGGCTTTGTAAGCTCAATAGGCCAAATGGTTGAATATTACGAGTGGGGGAGAGAGAGATGTCAAGAAAGACTCTCAAATTTCAGGCCTGGGCAACAGAGCAGACGGCAGTGCTTATCACCGAAATAAGAAACACTGGAGGAAAGCCAGATATTTCACTTTTTGTTGGCGGGTTGAAGCAGAGGTTAGAATTCCTAAGTTCAGTTTTGGAAATGTATTAATATAGCTGGGAAACAACAATAAAGGTCAAGAATATTGTACACTTGATCTTAGCCAAAAGGCCGAGAAGCGATGGGTCAAGAATATTATTAAAAATAGATCTAGTCTTTAAAAATAGGGACATTATTAATACACAGATGATTGTCGAAGTCACAGGTGTGGCTCAAGTTGCCTAGGGAAAAAAATGTAATATGAGAAAAGAGCCTAGGGCCAAGCCTCAAGGAACAGCTATATTTAAAGGTCAGGTGGTAAAGATAACCTTTGTTAGTAAGAACAACCAAAGAATAAAGAGGAACACCAGAATACTGTGGAATCATGTCTAAGAGAAGAGAGTTTTAAGAAAGACACAGTAGCCAACAGTGTTAGGTGCCACTGAGAGGACAAACAGCCGAGACTAACAGAGGTTCTGGGATAGTGGAGGAGATGGAATTCAGAGCATAGGTAAAAGAATCCACCTTAGGAAGAAGAAACCCATCCTGCTGAAAAAGGAAAGTAAGAGAAGATGGACACCAACACAGGTAGCTCAATTCTCAATTGAGGGTTTCAACTTTGTTCTGTGAAACAGAGTGAAGACTGAACAGAATGAACGCAGACATTAGAATTTGTGGTTTAAACAGAGTCAAGAATTTAGGTGGAGGCTGGGCGCGGTGGCTCATGCCTGTAATCCCAGCACTTTGGGAAGCTGATACAGGCAGATCAACTTGAGGTCAGGAGTTCAAGACCAGCCTGGCCAACATGGTGAAACTCTGTCTCTGCTAAAAATTAGCCAGGAATGGTGGTGTGTGCCTGTGATCCCAGCCACATGGGAGGCTGAAGCAGGAGAACTGCTTGAACCTGGGAGGCAGAGGTTGCAGTGAGCCAAGATCGCACCACTGTACTCCAGCCTGGGCAACACAGCCAGACACTCCATCTAAAAAAAAAAGAAAAGAAAAAAAAAATTCAGGTAGAAAAGAAGTCTGGATACCAGGTGCCCTATTATTTCAACACATGAAGTGGAATGGCTGGGGAGACAAAAATCAGTCTTAAGGAGAATAGGGAAATAGAGCCAGGTTGCATGGGTCTCAAGGAAGTCCACATTTTTATAAGAAGTTGGGGGCAGTAACAGTCTGGAAGTGGCAACAGGAAGGATGGCACTGAAATGACCTCCAACCCTGAGGGATTAGGGTTTGAGAAAATACATAGCTACAACTAGAGATAAGTCCAGGGGAAGCAGCATCCCAAAGAAGGAATCAGGTTTTAGCTAAGGCAATGAGGAAGACTATTAGAAGAATGGGGCACATGGGAGGGAGGGAAAGAATGAAAGGTAAAGTTAGCAAAAACGAAGTACAAAACACGGGGATGAGAGAATGGAAGAGGGCAGCTGTGGGGAGGAGTGGGTGCTCATTCTACGGATATTGCCCATGGGAAGTAGAGAACAGTAAAGAAAACAAAAGAAAGTTACAGAGTCCCCAAGTTCTATGCCAAGATTCCAGGTCTAAAGTTCTTGCTTGCAAGGTGGTAAATGAAAGTGCATGTCTCTGGAAGTGTTGAGCATCCATCACTGTGATGCTCTGCACTAAAGGAATGTCAAATTAAGTCTGATTCAATGGAGATTCACTATATTAGGAACCCACAAACTTCTGTTTTGCATATGATTATGTTGGGGCACAACCTAACATTCAGAGTAATAATAAAATCCCTGAAATAAACAGGCTTCCCTCCAAATTTATGCCTTGGATAGAGGCTCTTAGATACAGAAGTTCCAATATAATTGCTTTTTAAAAGGAAGTAATTGCTTTGTGATCATACTTAACACACTAAAAAATAAGTTTCTGCTCAATTTTCTGTGTAAAAGTTTGCCTGGTTTTATTAAAATGAAACATTAAAACCCTTGACTTCATGTTTTAGAGCCTATATGCCACAAAAATGTGGTAAATACCTGCATCATATTATCACAGAACTCAAAAACATTTTTTTGTAGACAGGGGTCTCACTACGTTGTGGCTCATCTTGAACTTCTGGCCTCAAGCAATCCTCCGACCTCAGCCTCCCAAACTGTTGGGAATACAGGTGTGAGCCACTGCATCTGGCCATTCATTCACTAATTTATTATTTATTTTTCAGAGCACTTTTAATTCAGAAGAGGCTTCAGGGAGAAGCTGCCAACCTATAGACTTCAGAATCTCAAGAAGCTGTAAAATTAATCAACAGAGGAGATCTGCAAATCTATACTGATATCAAGCACTGTTTTAGGCTGGAAAAAATAATGTCTCATGCCTATATACTGTTAATTTTGAAATATATGTAAATACTTTTATGACTAATTTTTAAAGGATGCTAAAATGGAATCTTCATATTCAAAAAGATTAGGAACACACTGTCTATGGAATGCCCTGTTCAACCTGCCAGTCTACACACTCATCACCTCTTCCATTACAGTCCTGACAGATTGTTATCCAGCTGCAACCGTATGATGAAGTCACTTATTCATATAAATGGTTTGAACATTTTCCATAACACTAAGTACACTTCTTTGTAAGGAAACTTGTATTTTTAGACAGCTTTCATTTTGACAAATATACTTTCTTCCCCAGAGCTTCTAACACTCTAGAATTACTCAGAATTAGTTTCATCCATTTTGCACATGACAGACCCCTGAAATACTTAAGACAGTTCACATGTCCTTCCTAAGGCTTTTCTCTCACACTCTGTCCTTCAGTCAGGGACGTGACACAATTCCTCATTCTACCACTCTCCTTGTGCCCCTTCAGCATGTATCCATTTGTCTCTCTGAAAACTCTAAACACAGCACAGCACACCAGATTTGATCTGCCTGTGACAACACACAATAGAATGATTATATCCCCTGACCTAGACACTATATTTCTATCAGTGTTACCTAAGTCAGGATTTTTAAAGCCTTGTAGTCAGCTAAAAAATTTAGGACTTAAGTCAGCTTTCTCCCATCTTATTTCAATACAATAGAGTTTTCTGTAGCCAACTGTCCATTAAATCTTACCTTGCTACTATGGGATCATTTATTCCAGCCTATTAAGGTCTTTCACAATCTTGATTTTTGTCCTCTAACATATTAGCTATTTCTCCCAATTATATGTCATTTGTAAATTTGAGAAAGTTCATTCTATAGTAGCGGTTATTCATTCTTGGCACTTAAATACATGATTTTTTTCATGTTTAAATGTCATGACTAATGACATTACATTAGGAAAACACTAATTTTTATATTTAGTATCTCATTTACATAATTCAAGACATTTTACCTTGCAATAGCTCTGATGAAGTCTAGAGACACTGTGCATTTATATTTTGGTCCATCAAGCTGATCGTCATGGCCAACCAGGGTTAACAGCTGAAGGGTCACTAGAGAGGTAATCTAAAAGAGAACATTTTTATAAGACACTGTTTTAATAAGATTATGTAATACTTTTGTTTCTGAAACATCTTATAGTCTGATAAAGATACATAACTGAATCACAAAAAACGTCTGCAAAGAAAATGACTACTTTGCAATCTGTAAACACAAATTTGTACATGTTTACTAGTCTGACAACTAGGACTAGTTGTCAGAGTCCTCGTTTTTTTTTTTTTTTTTCTTTTTTAGAGATATGGTCTCGCTCTGTTACCCAGGCTACAGTGCCATGGCTTGATCACAGTTCATTGGAGTTTCAAATTCCTGGGCTCAAGTGGTGCTCTCAACTCAGCCTTCCCAAGTGGCTGGGACTACAGGCACATGCCCACCACACCTAATTTTTTTATTGTTTTGTAGAGACAGGGTCTCACTGTGTTGTCCTGGCTGGTCTTGAACTCCTGGCTTTGTGATTCTCCTGCCTTGGCCTCCCAAAGGGTCGGTGATACAGGAGGGGAAGGCAGGGAAGTGCTGGGTAGAGAAGGGCGTGGTCCCTGGCTAGTGCTCCACCCCCAAGTTTGTGCCCACAGACCTAGGTAAGGACTGGCATTTCAGTTTTCATGCCTAAATGTTACATTTTCCAAGACCACCCTGGCAGCCACGCCCCCATCCTGTGCCTATAAAAACCCCCAGACCCTAGCAGGTAGAGATACAAGCGGCTGGACATTAAGAGGAATACACTGGCGGAAGAACACACAAGCGGCTGGACAGCGAGAGGAACATACCGGCAGACACCTGCAGATGCCAGCAGGCCATCTATGGTGGGACGACACAGAGTTTGGCCAAGAACGGCTAGACTTCAGGGGAAAACCACCTTCCCACTCTATCCCCCTTCGGGCTCCCCATCCATCTGCTGAGAGCTACTTCCACTATTCAATAAAACCTCGCACTCATTCTCCAAGCCCACATTTGATCTGATTTTTCGGTACACCAAGGCAAGAACTCAGGATACAGAAAGCCCTCTCTCCTTCCGATACGGCAGAGGGTCTAATTGAGCTAACACAAGCCACCTACAGATGGCAAAACTAAAAGAGCACACTGTAACACACACCCACTGGGGCTTCAGGAGCTGTAAGCATTCATCCCTAGATGCTGCTGTGGGGTGGGAGCTCCACAACTTGTCCGTGAGCATGCTCCCATTAGAGGTTTGAGCCCCAGGACACTGAAGAGGCGAGCCACTACCCCTGCGAGGGGGACGAGGGAACTTTTCCTGCTTCACTGGGATTACTGGTGTGAGTCACTGCACTCAGCCCAACCAAGAGTCCTAGTTTAACAACTGATTCAAACAATCAGTCCTTAAGAATTCTACTAGAGACAGCTTTGTTTCATTAGTGACTCAGACACATGACTGCCAAACCTTTAAAAGCTGCAAATAAAGCACATTCCTTCTCTAAACATTTTACAGAATTTCTATCTAAATAACTCAGAATACAAAATCTATACTCCTTTGGGAATAAAACAATTATAATATGGATTTAGGCCCTTTTAAGAGTTGGGTAGCTGGTTAGATAAAAGATAAGAAATACATCCTTCAGAACTGGGCTTAGTCTTGGTTTAAAACTTTCTTTTTTTTTTTTTTTCCTGAGGCAGGGTCTCACTCCATTATCCATTCTGGATTGCAGTGGCACAATCATGGCTCACTGCAGCCTCAACCTCTCCAGACTCAAGTGATCCTCCCACAGCAGGCTCCTGAGTAGCTGGTACTATAGGCACATGCGACCACACCCAGCTAATTTTTTGTACTTGTTGTAGACATGGGGTTTTGCCATGTTGCCCAGGCTGCTCTTGAGCTCCTGGGCTCAAGTGATGCACCTACCTGGGCTCAAGTGATGCACCTACCTAGCCTCCAAAGTGTTGAGATTACAGACGTGAGCCACCGCACCCAACCATTGCTTTAAAACTTACTGCTGATCATGTACTCAGGAAAACACCAGAAGGATTATTAGTAAAAGCAAAAGTGTATTTTGATAGGTCAAAATTAAAGTACAAAATCACTTAACATTCATAAGGCCAACTAAAATATTAAGTTCTTTGAAATCTAAGAAAGGAAGCTGATCTAAGAACTGAAATTCTTTGAGTGCCCATTGTCTTCTCCTAATTTCTTATTTTTATCTCCCATAGGCCAGCAGGAAAAAGAGCCAGCAATGGCAGTAAGATAACATTTGGAGACTTAGTTACCTGTAACTATTCAGTGGCAATATGAATAAGAGTTTTAGGTTACGTGATGTGTAATACCTAATCATATGTCTTAGGAATTAAAATGTTCACTTAATTTGGGACTAATACTTTACAGATGCTAAGTAAACATCCTATGAATAATAAAAACACTAATAGCAGTAGTAATTTGCTTGGTACTAAGTACTCTATACACACTATCTCATGTTATTCCTCATTACCCTCATGTCCACAAGGTGGACATTATTATACTTTTTTTTTTTTTTTAAATAGATGAGCTTTAGAGATCTTAAGTAACTTTCCCCCTATTCCAGATCTACTGGCTTAGCAAGAATTCAAGAATCCATGATCATCTTACTACACTACATTTCCCATTACCATTTTGAAGGGAAAATTGTCATGCAGTATTCAGTCTGCGATTACTTTACTAACAAATCAAAGGGTGAACAGATAATAAATATATAGAGTATCTTATGTAGAGAAAATCCTATATTCAGTAAATATGAAACATTATTTCAACTGGAAAAGCAATTTATATTAATACATCAAAATACAAAGCTCTGCATTCAAAAGGCTGACTTTAATTTCTAATTCAGTATCAATAATTAGGTTACAACTTGAAATATCTTTTATAAATATTCTGTGTGTGTGTTGAAAAGAATATGTATTTTGCAACTGTTACGTGCTTTGTTACATGTCTATTGCTTTGTTACATATATGTCTATTACATAAGACACATACGTAACAGACATTATTTGTATGGTTAAATCTTACATTTTTAAAATCTGCCTGATCAAAACTGACACAGGTGTTAAAATTCTTCCGTTATCACAGAATCTTTTTCTGCTTTGTATTTTTTAAGCTACGTTACTAGGTAACGTACATACAGATTTAAAATTACGTTTTGTTGACAAACCTTTTCATTATAATAACCCTTTTTTTCTCCAGTAATGTCTTAGCTTACGATGTATTTTTTTCTAATCTTAATATAGCTATATTAGCATTCCTTTATGTGTTCTGCCTTTTTCTTATGTTACTCTTCATGATTCTACTTTCAAGGTTCATGTTTTCTCAATTTAAAACAGTTCTCATGTAAATAACATATAGTGGGATTTTGTTTTTATAGTCACTCTGACAACTTTTACCTTTCATTAAGACCATACATAGACTCCACTTGTTTTTTTTTGTTTGTTTGTTTGTTTTTTTTTTTTTTAGATGGAGTCTTGCTCTGTCGCCCGGGCTGGAGTGCAGTGGCCGGATCTCAGCTCACTGCAAGCTCCGCCTCCTGGGTTTACGCCATTCTCCTGCCTCAGCCTCCTGAGTAGCTGGGACTACAGGCGCCCGCCACCTCACCCGGCTAGTTGTTTTTTTTTTTATTTTTTAGTGGAGACGGGGTTTCACCGTGTTAGCCAGGATGGTCTCGATCTCCTGACCTCGTGATCCACCCGTCTCGGCCTCCCAAAGTGCTGGGATTACAGGCTTGAGCCACTGCACCCGGCCCATTTGTTTTTAATATAGCTAACAATTTTCTAAATTTTTTTTTCTACCTTTACATTGACCTATTTGTCCTTCCTTTCCTTTTTCTCATTCCTTTCTTACCTTTTGTTGTAATTATATTTTCTTATCTCTTTTTACTTTTACTACTTTGTAAGTAGTTCTATAGTCCTTTTAATTCGAATGTCCATTTTGATTTCTGTTTTGGCTCTTCTGCTAGTTTGGAAGTCCTCCTTTATTTCCAACTTACAGAGTTTTTCCAGTTTTTTGTTTTGTTTTTGGAGGATCACAGAAGGTGATCTGCATACTAGCAATCCTCTGAAATTTGTTGAGGCAGCTAGGTTCTCTGGGAGGAAAGAAGGGTGCATAGGAACCTGGGTGTCACTGTGACAGACTGAAAAGGATCATGGTGGCCACCCTGTCTGTTACGCCCACCAGGCCCCTTCTTGCTTTATTCCAAGAATGTCTCCAGTTGATGATGACAGAGCCCAGAGCATGCCCACCATGTGGGATGACTTACCCCAGGCAAATGAGGTGCAGGGTAACAAGAGTTTTTTCTCTTACTTATTAAGGTATCTACATAATATCCTACATTTTGCCTCTTAGCCTGCAAAGTCTAAAATATTTACTATGTATCCCTTTACTGAAAAGGTTTGCTGACCTCTGCATTAGAAGATTGCTAGATTCACATTGTTAATTTAACCAACATTAAAACTAAGATGTTTAGTAACTTGCTCAAAGTGATAATTACTGGATGGTGCCAGAAACTCACTTGACTAGAACTTAAATCTCCTAACTCCAACTCCAAAACTTTTTAAAAACATGCCTAAGCTGTGATCACAGCTAAGAGAGTGCACATCTAACAGATGTATTATACTCTTGCCTGAAAAGAGTGTGTTCTAAAAGAATTAGGATGATCTGCAAAATAGTCATAGAGGGAGAATTCAATAGAATAAACCCAATAGTATGCCTCTAGTACTAAGATGCAAGACTCTTTGCCCATTAACTTAGAAATCTGCTATATGCTACAAGTTTGCATCCACCGTAGAGGTGGAGCTGTCTGGCTGTCACTTAAGGTATTAAGATCATCCAATTATCTCATTCCCATTCTCACCACTGGGCCCATTTGGATTCCATACTTAATCTTCTAATTTCGGAAGAGAGAGAACATAGTTTAAGAGAAAAAAAAATTCAAAGTTAGTAAGATCTATCTTTTGCCACTTGCTAGCAGTAGACTTCAGATTGGTCAGTTAAACATTGTGGACCTCAATTTTCAAAACTAAAAATCATCGTAATAATCTTTCAGCCACACAGGGATGTTCTAAATATTTATAACTATAAATGAGCACCAAAAAACTGTTAGAATAAATGCTTTCAGTAAAATTGCAGAATACAAAAATCAACAAACATGTCTATACACTTACAATGAACTATCAAAAAAGAAAATTTTAAAAAATCTCATTTACAACAGCATCAAAAAGAATAAGACATGTAAGAATAAATTTAATCAAGAAGGTGAATTATTTATACACTAAAAACTAAAAAACATTGATGAAAGAAATTCAAGAAGACACAAATAAGTGAAAAGATACCTGTGTTCAAGGACTGGAAGAATTATTATTATTAAAATATCCATACTACCAATGCAATCTACAGATTCAATGCAATCCCCATCAAAATTCCAATGGCATTTTTCACAGCTGGAAGTATCACAATTCCTGATTCCAAAGTATATTATTAATACAAAACTATAGTAATCAAAACAGTATGGTAATGGCATAAAAATGGACACACAGATCCACAGAACAGAAAGTCTGGAAATAAAACCACACATATAAGGTCAATTAATCTTTAACAAGGGTACCAAAAATACACTATGGGAAAAGGATAGTCTCTTCAATAAATGGTATTGGAAATATTGGATATCCACATGCACACAAAATAAAAATGAACTCTTATCTTACACCATACACAAAAATTAATTCAAATGGATTAAAGACTTAAATGTAAGACATGAGACAATAAAATTCCTAAAAGTAAGCATAGAGAAAAAAATTTTCTGACATTAGTCTTGGCAATGATTTTTTCAATAGGCTGCCAAAAGCACAGGAAACAAAAGCAAAAATAAACAAATGAGACTACATCAAACTTAACAGCTTCTTCACAGCAAAGGAAACAACCAATAAAATGACAAGGCAATCTACAGAATGGGAGAAAAAAAAATAAGGTACATCAAATGGCATAAACAAGATAACAGAAACAAAATTATATTAGCAATTGTATTAAAAGTAAATGAAATGCTTCAAATAAAAAGACCGAAAAAATCAAACTGCATTTTGTTTAAAAAAGATACATATAAAATGGAAGCATATGTGAAAGTTAAAGGTCAAGGACAAAATTGAGATATGTCACACAAATTCTAATAAAAAGAACAATGATGAAAATATGTTAAACATCAGACAAAACAGACATGAAATGAGGTTTAAAGAAAGGTTCACTTAATAATGATAAAATGCAGGCCCTGAGCTCATATCTCTTACAAGATTAACTGCTTGAGACCTGTATTATGAAGAGAAGAGACACAGAACAGGATGGACAGCCAAGGGATCCAGAAGTCTTCTGGGGAGAGTAAGTATTGCTAAAACCCAAGACAAGACGAATTCAATAGCCTTCCCAGTTTGGAAACAGGTAGAAATCTATAATAGACAGTAGACTTGAAATTTTAATGAATAGGAAGATATGTAGTAAAGAGTGAACACAGTCTTCTATTGCTAAGTATATTAACTTCAACCCTTTCTATTTTTCTGTGAGGGATTCATTTGCTAAAATAGGTTAGTAACAGCTATTTGAAAAATCATGCATTGAACTCTATTATTAAAGGCAGTTCTCCTTAGTACTTTTTTTAATACAGAAGAAAACATTAATTACCTTGTACTTTGCCACTGACATTTCCTTATATTTCTCATAACTGATACTTTCCTGTTAATTCAAACACTCACATATTTAGATTCTTTAATTGAAACTGTATGCTAAATTACTTTTTCCACAATTTTTTCAGAGAAAAACAAAAAATCTGTCTTTAATATAGTTAAGTTAGGGTCTTAAGAATATTTTCAGATGCCTTGCAGTTTGTTACTTTTAGCACATTAGTTATAACAAATGTCCAAAGGCAGAAAGTTGGAACAAACAGGTCCTTGAAGTCACTTTCAGTTCTACCAGGATTCCATGGCTAGATTAATCATGTAAATTGTGCAAAGGATATAATATCACTTCAGCTGAAGATGTAGCAGCTAAAAGGCACTTCCAGAATATTAATAAGATGACTGATCAGTTTTTTTTTACGGGTAGGGCTAATTTAGGAAAAGCTAATACATTAAAAGAACTAAATCTAAAAAAAGCAATTAAATTAGAACGTGATTTTTCACATTAAAAAAACTCATTTCAGTCTTTTGTTATTCAGATATTCAGGAGAATATCTATTACATAAAGCAGTGAACAGGTCAGGTGTAGTGGCTCACACCTGTAATCCCAGCACTTTGGGAGGTGGAGGCAGAGGCAGGTCGATCACTTGAGGCCAGGAGTTTTAGATCAGCCTGGTCAACATGGTGAAACCCTATCTCTACTAAAAATACAAAAATTATCCAGGCATGGTGGCGCGCGCCTGTAATCCCAGCTACTTGGGAGGTTGAGGCATGAGAAATGCTTGAACCCAGGGAGTGGAGGTTGCAGTGAGCTGAGATCGCACCATTGCACTCCAGCATGGGTGACAGAGCAAGACTCTGTCTCAAAAATAAAAATAAAAAAAAAAAATAATAAAAAGGAGTGAACAAATGTACTAAATATTTAAAGGTACTTTCCCAGTTTATTAAAATTTTGCTAGAGTAAAATTGAAAACAAAATCAAGCACAAAGATTAATTAGTGGAGTCAACATTTTGAATCTCAAACGTATTAGTTTATTAACTTACTAAATGAAAACTTCTGGAAAAATACATATAAAACTTTAAAAATTATTTCTATACATGCATAAATAGCAGAATATTCACCTTCCTCTCTATTATCCAATCCTTAAATTAGCTAATTTTTATTTCCAACTACATATCCATGAAACTCTTAAGGACTTACTCTAGGTACTGTGCATTTTAAAATAAGGCTGGGCGCAGTGGCTCACATCTGTAATCCCAGCACACTGGGAGGCTGAGGCAGGCAGATTATCTGAGCTCAGGAGTTCGAGACCAGCCTGGCCAACAGGGCAACATCCTGTCTTTACTAAAAATACAAAAAATTAGTCGGTCGTGGTGGCATGTGCCTGTAATCCCACCTATTCAGGAGGCTGAGGCAGGAGAATCGCTTGAACTTGGGAGGTGGAGGTTGCAGTGAGCCAAGATCATGCCACTGTACTCCACCCTGGGCAGCAGAACGAGACTCTGTCTCATAAATAAATAATGAATAGGATCAGAAAAAATATTTATTTACTTCCTTGCTCCACTTTAAATGTTCATGACAATATGATGAACTCAAATCTCTAGGCTAGTATTAATACCTACATAGTCTGATATGGTCAGCGTGGACCTGACAAAAAGTCTCTAGACAGTGAGTACTCAGATTCATCGTGGTGTCTCAGTTTCATGTGTATGAATGTATATGTATAAATAAGGGAGAGGTGGGGCAGAGCCTTTCCCATATAACTGCCTGAGACCTGTACTATAAAGGAAAAAGACACAGAACAGGATGGGCAACCAAGGGATACAGGGGTCTTTGGGGGACAGTAAATATTGCTGAAAGCCAAGATAAGACAAATAGCTTTCTTAGTTTGGAAACTTGTAGAAATCCATAATGAGAGTACGCCTGACAATTTTAATGAATGGGAAGATACACAGAAGAGAGTTAACATAGTCTTCTATGGCTAAGTATATTAACTTTGACCCTTTTTATTCAGTGACACATCTGTAACTTAGAGAAAAGAGATACACAACAGTCATTCCTGTTGTTAGGTCCCCGAATGCAGGGAGTGATTTACACAAAGTCTCTAGTTCCAGCATGGAATAATAAATTGAAATACTTTGCAGTAAATAAATTAATGATTTAGAAGGATTTAATCTCTGTTGGAAAAAAAGCTCTGCAAATAATAGTGGTAAAACATTCTGTAATCTTTCTTTAGCACTAATTTATAGAAAGCTTCTTGTTCAATTGAGCTTTGAATTACCATGGAACACATTTCAAGAACAAACAGCCTAGACAGAGGGTTAGAAAAAAGATAAATACAGAAGAATTTCCCACACAGACAGGATGATGCATAGATTCATATTTGTTATTCTTTCCTGCTAAGTACAACTATAAATCCTGGAAATAATATAAGAGGTGACCAAAAGAGGACTCTGAAAGCTAGAAAGAAGTAGGTGGGCTGCTTACGGACCCTAGGGCTACAGAAACAATATAGAGGGCGGGAGTCTTAGAATTCCCCACCCAAGAGCGAAAGGTGAACCAAGTCCAGCACTTTCCAATCCACAACTCAGCAACAAAAGGCTACCCAGGTAGGCTCATTCCTCCCCTGGATTAAAGAGGAATCCTGATGAAAGAACTGGCAATTCTGTATCTAGCAAAACTATCCTTCATGAATAAAGTGGAAATAAAGACATGCTCGAACTAGGTAAAACTAGAGAATTTGTCACTAGCAGTTGATCTTCAAAGAAGAGCAAAAGGAATTTCTTCAAACAAAAGAAAATAATAAAAGTGAAAGAACGAACAGTGGAAACAGCAGATTTCTGGATAAATACAAGAGAATATCTCCTCATGAGTTTTCTAAATCACATTTGATTAAACATTTTAACACCTTTTGATACGCAAGACAGTATCTGAAAAAGTGGGAAAGTTAAAGTATGGTTTCCATACTTCACTTCAAGTGGTAAAACACATATGCCTTATAAAACTAAGCAGGCAATTACCGTATTACCCTGCAATTGTACTTATGCATTTATCCCAGAGAACTGCATGTTCACATAAAAACCAGTACATAAATGTTCCCAACAGCTTTAATTGTAGTAGCCAAAAAACGGGAAAGAACCCAGATATCCTTCAACAGGTGAATGGTTAAACAAACTGTGGTACATCTACACCATAGAATACTCCTCAGTAATTAAAAGGAATGAACTATTAATACATGCAAAAATTGGGATGAATCTGAGGAATTATCCTGACTCAAAAAAGTTAATTCCCAAGTATTATATACTATATGATTATGCTTAAACAAATTCTTGAAATGACAAAATTCTAGAGATAGCAATTAGCAGTTAACAGGAATTGGGGAAGGCGAGGGAGACAGGAAGGTATGGTCATCAATGAGTAACACGGAGAATCCTTGTGATAATGGAACCAGTCTTGACTGTGGTGGTGAATTAACAAAACTATACACAGGATAAAATTTCATATAACCAAATATATATAGATGTACACAAAAGAATACATATAGAAGTAGGGAATATAGTAAAATATCACAACCAGGAAATTGACATTAATGCAATCAACTGATCTAATGAGATCAATCAACTGATCTAATGAGATCAATCTAATGAGATCAGTAGATTGCATTAATGTCAATTTCCTGGTTGTGATATTTTACTATAGCTTTGCCAGATGTTACCATTGTGGAGAACCAGTAAAGGACACAAAGGAAGAGAGGGTACATATTATGTTTTACAACTGTGTGTGAATCCATAATTATCTCAAAAAAGCTTAATTAAAAAATAAAACACTAATAATGTACTCAAAATATAGATGACTTTGAGAAATACCTTGAAAACTTTCAGAATAAATTTTATCTCAAAGTGTTTTAAGCAGCTATGAAGCTACAAAAATCTACTTATAAAAATAAAAACAGTTTTTAACCCTTATTTGTAAGTATTTTTAAATCTTTCCTAAAGGCAGATGATTAGTTATGACTTGGGGCTCAGACTCAAGGAAGATTTGTAGCTACTGGTTTCATGCTGTGAGTCCATAAAGGTCCTTACAAAGTTGCCACAAACCTGTGACTATTAAAACTTACTCCTTCCTCTATAGCAAAGGAAGATTATAGCAAAAGTATTACTATATAAATCCCAACCTGAGTGTTCTATTTTTCCAAATTCTTACTTTATATATTTTTTTGATGATAAAAGTTGTTTTTATTTGTTTTGGGGCTATAAAAGCCAACTGCACTTCAAATGTATTAAATATAAAATTTTCAACATAAAAATAATTGCACAATAAAATTCTGAGCTTGCCCATCAGGACTTGAAACTTTGGAGATCAATACCTCACTTAACAGATGAGGAAAGAGACATCATAAAAGGACAATTGGCATTATCAGTCCCTAGTCAGTCACCCACACAAATGAATGTTCCCAAATATTTAATCCACAAGTCCTAATGAAAAATAATACAACACATATGTCGTGCTAAAGGTTTACTAGAAAACATTTTAGAGCTGTAACAACAAATTTTAAATTAAGCACTCATTTTAAGAATACTTAACATATTAAAAACATTTAGCCAAAATAATACTTCACATTGGGTGTTGATGATTAGAAAATGGTTTGCCAAGACTACTGCTACTGTGAATAAAGAACCCCAGTATGAGTCTATGTGCTTTTATCTTTTCTTCTGCTGTTTTTCAAAATTCCTGAGAACGACACCTATGTATTTTGGCATTCACTCCTTCCTTCAGGTTCTAGCAGAGGATATGGACAAAACTTGAGGGGCAGGGGTCAGGGAAAGACAGCTATAGGAACTAATTAGTACTATTAATGATCATGGTAATTAGTGGTATATGGACTGGAATTTATTATTGTATCCAGGCTCTATGACAGACATTGTGCATCCTCAGTTCTCACAAAAATCCTCCCATGATTACTATAAATAAATCTCTCTTTTCCAGATGAGGACACCACCTCAGAGAGGTTAGTAAATTGCTCAAGGTCACAAAGCTAACAATGGTTAAGAACAGCACTGGGTTTGAATACTATCTGCATCCAAAGCCCATATTGGATTATATACTACCCCAAACAAGGAGCTGTAGAATACAAAGAGATAATTTTGTTGGAAGAGATTAGGAAAGCTTTATGGAAGAAGGAAATGACAACTCCAGCTTGTATTCTATAGTGAAGGCGATAACTATTAGTATGCTGGAGAAGTAAGAAACCCAGGAGAGCAGGCAATGCAAGTAAAACAAAGAAAAAGCTTTAAATGAAATTGTAGCAATAAGGACAAAGAAGTATTTCAATACAGCATAGGCAAACCTCCTGCCACAGGGATATAGAATAACCTTGAGAAGTAACAATTAACAATACTGTGAACAAAATTGTTAGATGTGTGAGTTTGATGTCACAAAAGTAAAACATTAATGTGGAACTGATTTAACCTAATGACAGGTTAATTTTTCATAAGTCAGATTATATATTACATTAAACATTAAATTGCTGTTTTTAAGGTTTAACTTTTAAAAGGTAAATATTGGCCAAGGACGGTGGCTCACACCTGTAACCTCAGCACTTTGGGAGGCCGAGGCAGGCGGATCACTTGAGGTCAGGATTTCAAGACCAGCCTGGCCAACATGGTGAAACCCCAGGTCTATTAAAAATACAAAAATTAGCTGGGTGTGGTGGTGCATGCCTGTAGTCCCAGCTACTTGGGAGGCTGAAGCAGGAGAATCACTTGAACCTGGGAGACAGGTTGTAGTGAGCAGACTGTGCCACTGCACTCCCACCTGGGCGACAGAGTAAGACTCTGTCTCAAAAAAAAAAAAAAAAAGTAAATTTAAGGTTGGGGGAAAGCATGATTTCTTAAATTCAGAAACTTTTAGATTACATTGAAGATGGTATCCCAAAGCAGTTTCTTTACAAAAACATTCACAACTACAACTCATAAAATATTAAAATACATTAAAAGCAAGGGTAATGAAAAGGTCTTTTTCTGAAACCCTAGAATCATTTTCAAGCAAAGTCATATTAATTATTTAGGTAAATTTAAATTTTGTGGGAAAATTATAGCTCCCTTTCTGGGTTTCTACACCCTATGAAGATATATTCTATTGTCAGTAATGTTCAGATTTTAGGGGATTATATACTGCTTTCCACAGCTGCTTTTCTTGTCCATTTTGTCAAGCTCAAAGTCAAATGAATAAAACTCAAATGAACAAAAAAGTAGCCTAGGGAGTGGGTTCTCTTTTTCAAAGTCAGGATTTAGATTTCATGTTAGAAAATACAGAACAAAGTTTTGTTTTTGTTTTTAAAAAATGTATTAAAAGTCAGTGGTTTTACTACTAAGTTTTTAGTCATGTTTTCCACTGATGTTTTTCCTCAAAATAAAAATTGTTATTTTGTCCTCCTCAGTTTAAACAAATCCCCTAAAAATCAGAAGCATCCTGTTATCAAAGAGAATAGTACTTCCCTAGCTTTCACACATTAGCAGCATTCTGACACTGCTTAATGTACATTATTTCACCTTAGCTTAAAATAATCAATCTATCTGACTCATAAGCCACAGTATATATTCCTTTTCCTTTGACTAGGTCTTACATTGTGACTGAGGCATTCACAAAGAAAAATGAAAAATGAAAATCTCTTTATGTGTACAATATTTGTAGATTTACATCTTAAATGGGGTTATACGATATTTGTTTAATCTTTGCTCTGTGTACTATTATGTCCTTTGTTCTCATCTGTGTAGGGGATGAGCTGATTATTTATGTCATAACAATAGGAGTTCATGTACCACAGTGAGGATTTTTTTTCCTTAATCTGAGAGGCAGCCACTAACAAGCTTCAGCTGGAAATGCTTGATGTAAAAACAGTGTGAACCTGTTCTTGGGCTAATAAACTGTTCTTTCTGCCAACAAAAGAAAATCAATTTACAACTGTAATTAATTTTTAACATGCTCATTATTTTTATACGTTCACAGGTTGTTATATGTCCACTGACTTATGAAATATCCTATCCTGCTTGTCCTGGAGGAGCTTCACAATCTGAAACGTACTAAATTATTTAAATAAACGAACTTAACACATGAAATGTCAGTGTATGAGTTCCACACAACCCAACAAGCACCACATTTGATCTGAATTCAGGAGACTTGACGGTTCATGGCATGTATCAAGAGAGCTCAACTGACATTTTTACACACACAAAGCAGAGGTGGTAAATGCAGCACAGGGCAGAAATAGGCAAATATCAAAGCAGTTCAACTTTAAATCACCACGATTTTTCATTTCAAAAAAAAAAAGGAGAGTGCTTTGCTAGTCTTCAAATAGGCTCAGATAAACAAAAAGTAGCATGTATGTTTATACATAGAGCAACTGAAGATAAAGCCTCTAATCTCTGGAACTTTTTAGCATGCAAACTGACTGCAAATCTTTAGCAACCACAAAGACCATAACTACATGTAAGGAGAATGGGAGGTCATTCAATGAATGACTCTCATGTTCATGGATGGCATTGTGCAAGAGATACAAAAATGAATAGACATCGTCTATGCCCTCAAACATCAGGGTAGTTGGAGACAAACACATAAAACGGAAATGACATAAAATGAGTGCTATGTTAGTATTATAATATGCATAAACATAATTATCTGATTATAGAGAAGAAAATGAACTAAAAGGGAGGGAGGCAAAGTGCAGATTCACTGAGAAATGACATTTGGGAGATGGACCATGATGCGTAAAAAGAGGGTTCGATAGTTGTAAGGGGAGAGTATATGCAACAATATAAAAACATTTAAAGTTAGTGTGTTTTCAGAGAGGAAACAGCTTATTGTGAATGGTATATATGGTGAATGAAGGAAGGGGTAGAAATTGGGGCCAAATTATGAAGGACCTTGAAATAAATGCTACTGCATGTAGACTTGGTTCTGTAGATAATGTAACTCATCAAAAAAAGTGTAACCAGAAAAGAAAGACTACATTTATTTTTCAAGATTTATGCCGATGACTGTATGGATGATGAACCAGCAAGTGACTAGTGACAAGGAGAACAGATAGAAAGCTGGTGCAACTGCCTAATAAGGAAGCTACCAATTTAAGGTAATATCAGTGAGGGTGGAAAAAAAGGAATATGTTTAAGAGACATTTGTATTTAGGAGGAAAAATAGACTGGACTTGACCAAGTAAATGAAGGGGAGAAAATGAGATGGTTCAGAGATAATTTCTCCATTTAGCTAAACTAAAACCCAGAAACTGTATATTATCTTGGTTTTTCTAGCACCTAATAATGTGTATACTACATGGTAGGTGCTTAGTAATGGATGAATTAATAAATGGTTAGTTTTGAAATCTAGGTAAGGCTGAAAACCCAGGGAAAGATTTAGGGAATGATTTGGTTCGGGGCACACCAGTGTGTGACATATATGGGTCATCTAGGTACAGTTCAGCTTCAGCTGGCAATTTGGATGGAGAACTAGAGAATAAGTGCTAGAAATATGTATTTCAAAAGCCACCAACATACACACAGCATTTAACCCCAAGGGAGTAGATAAGACAGCTCTGGGTAAACCTAGTTCCCTTTCTTGTTAACTATGGAGGCATGATTACTTTTGATTCTAAGAATTCAATTAACCATCACCATTCAGAGTGACCAAAGGTGAGGGAGCACTCAGGTTCTAAAGACTACCTGGGCCTAAGAACCCTAATTTTTCATGGAGGAGAAAAGATAAAGACTTCTCTGCAGCACCAGCTACTGCAGTATGTCTATAGATGGGCAGGTGTGGCCAGTCTCCTTCAAAAATCTCCAATTCATTGTGTGCTGACAAGGAATCAAGACAATTTCTTACTGGAAACCCTCTTTAAGCACCAACATGTCTTTTAATCATCTTCTATAGATTTTGTTTTTTTGGCGGGGTGGAGTCTTGCTCTATCACCCAGGCTGGAGTGCAGTGGTGCAATCAGCCCACTGCAGTCTTGACCTCCTGACTCAAGTGATCCTCCCACCTCAGCCTTCAGAGTGGCTGGGATTACAATCGCGCACCACCACACGCAGCTAATTTATTTATTGTAGATACAGGATCTCACTATGTTGCCCAGGCAGGTCTCGAACTCCTGGGCGCAAATAATCCTCCTATCCCAGTCTCCCAAAGTGCTAGGATTATAGGCATGAGCCATTGTGCCCAGCCAGAAGTATTTTTAAAAGTACCACACATTTCCATAATGAAGATTTTTTTCGAAATCATTTATCTCCTAATCTGTTCCTATTAAAACTCTTCTCATTTAAACAATCTAGTCATTAAGTTCTATCTAATGCACAAATTTGCCTATACAGCCACTATATATTAGTAGTATGGAATCTCTTAAACATGCATTTGCAAACACATATCCATACAAACTTTTTTGTGTGTTGTCAGCTAAAAATCTGCCAAGTTAAATAAAATTTATTGGGGTTTAATATATTTTCCCCAAAAATGTGAATAAAGGATATACATTTAGTAAACTTATTGGAAGTAACACTAAGCTTTGAGAAAGGTAATTATAAAATATTACCCACAAAAATAAAGTACTAATGTATTATTTTATACAAGAGTAGAAAGCATAATTTATGTAAATTTTTAAACCCCTTAGGCAGTTTTTTACATGTCACCCTTAGGCACTGGTTTCATTTTACTAGAGTTCAGTAAAAATGCCTACTGCTGGACTGATACTTTCACAAAGGCAAAGAGATTACACTAAGAAATTTAACAGCAGATTTAGAGAAGATGAGAAAATAGCAGGGGAAAACACCGTTCTTTTACAGATGAGAACAAGAAAAACAATCTTTCATTCCTGGGCAGTAAAATAAAATATGCTGTGCTTTTTAGTATCCTTGGTAATAATTAATATTGGTATTCCTTACAACAGTAGTACAGCTAGTAAAAATCACAGGTTAACTTTACTCTTTGCAAACATGAAACATCCCAAAACAGTTTTTTAAAAAATCTCCTGAAGTAGGCATCTACGCAGAGTGGTCTGATGGCAGAACAGTAATATGTCCACACCAGGGGTAGTAGTGTTTGAGAATCTCATTTACCGCACCAGTGGAGACTGAGCATCACGGCGGTGACGCTCTTAGCATCTAGAAAAGAGTCGGCCTCTATCAAACAGCATCCCTGCTGACCTATTCATCAGCGAAGTAGGCATTAAGTAAGGCTCCTTTACCATCCTTGGAATGGAATGCCTCACAATCTCAGTTGTTGTTAAGAAAAAAACATAGTAAGATTATTAGGAAATGTTAGCATTCAAGCTATTTTCTATGATTTACATAATTTACCTTAATAGCATCAAGTATTACAGTCAAATATTACAGAAACACTGGAATGTTCGTACAGGACAAACGAAATGCAGAGAAATTGCAAAGGAAGAGCTCTTCACATTTCTAATACTTTAGTATCCACAGAATTTTAAGGAAAACTGTCACTTTTAGTCACCAAGTTTAATGTCTATAAAGATAATGCCCACACTGAAACCAAGTTATATAAATATCTTACAGCTAGATTTTAGGATGTTACTCTTTATGTTTATAAGATTCAAATTGTCATCTGATTAATAAATAGATTAGATATTTTTATCTACTAGATTTCTAGTGTTATCTGACTAGCGTTTCATGAATATAGCTACTTTTTGTAGAAATATAAACAAAATGTTATGTAATATGCAAATTAACTTTCAAGGTAAAGACATTTGATAATGATAAAGTCTTCATAAAATTTATTTAAAGTGCTTTTGGTTAAAAATCTATAAAAGTAGTTTGAAATAATGTATATTAAAAAAGGACATGAGTACAATTTTCTCTTATGAATATTTCAAATATAGCCATGTAACTTTTTAAGAAAAGCTACTCAGACTGTATATACTAGACCATATATAAAATATTGATTACTTGTCCATAACTTAAGTTCCAAGTCTTGAGATTGTCTGACACCAACGTCATAACTAAATTTAATTGGGTATTAACAAAATTTAGTTATAAATATCAAACAATCATTGCTTCAAACACTAAGTTCAAGGCATGTCAGAAGGAAATATTCAACAAACAGGTTTGTTATGACTCAGTAGAAGACACTTAAATATCTAAGTTATCAAATATTAAGAACTACTTACGTAAAAACTATTCACTTTAAGTACTTATTAGTATTCACTTTAAGTATTTAAGTATTAGTTCCTTCAGCATATATATGTCCTCACAGTAAATACATATATACACCATTAACTCTAAACGTATAAAATAGAATCTGGTGGCTGTATCAGTACAAATGAAGGGCTGTGGAATCCACAGACACATCTTCATTTCTGTATTCTCTTTATCCAAGATAATGTCTGAAACATAGTAGACACTTAGTAAATATTTGTTAAATGAAATTTTAAGCAGAGAAAGATACATTTAATTCCAACCATGGAAAAAAAATAAATACTGACTTTGAACTTCAAATGTGAATTAGATTAAAATATTTTTATTTATAAATGTTTTAGAATTAAATAAAAATTAACAACATCTCCTCTTTAGAAAACTGAAAACTAGGCCGGGCGCGGTGGCTCAAGCCCGTAATCCCAGCACTTTGGGAGGCCGAGACGGGCAGATCACGAGGTCAGGAGATCGAGACCAGCCTGGCTAACACGGTGAAACCCCGTCTCTACCAAAAAAATACAAAAAAACTAGCCGGGTGAGGTGGCGGGTGCCTGTAGTCCCAGCTACTTGGGAGGCTGAGGCAGGAGAATGGCGTAGACCCGGGAGGTGGAGCTTGCAGTGAGCTGAGATCTGGCCACTGCACTCCAGCCTGGGCGACACAGCAAGACTGTCTCAAAAAAAAAAAAAAAAAAGATAACTGAAAACTATATAAGTTTACCACATATCTACCTGTATCTGAAGAAATATGCCAAAATCTATTCTTGGCGTAATAAAACGTTAGCTACCTTAACAAGTACAGTATAGCAAAAACATCTTCCTACAGTTATGGTGAATTACAGATGAAGTATTTGCAAAATAAATTTTCATAGATAAAACAACTAAATTATTCTGCTTTCTGGTTGATGATAAATTCATTTGGGAAAAACAATTGGTTTGGACATATCCTATATATCTTATAAAACAACACCTAAATGAGTAGTAAGGTTGTCTAAATGTTATTACAATAAATAAAACCTCTAAGAAACGATTGTTGACTAATGACCAAAAAGTTAAATTGATGTAACAAATAGCTCCAAGTGTATCCATAGTATCATGACATGAGTTCATAAGCAGAAAAGGTACAAACAGAAAAAACATATATTTGTATATTAAACTACGCTATGAAATGTTTATGTTCTTATACATGAAAATAAATTTGAAAAGACTCTAAATTTTTTATTATGTACAACTAGGTATGAAACCACTCAGAAATTAGGTATTAATTATGGAAAAATGCAACTTGTCAATATGGTACACAGAACTGTTTTTTAAAAAGAACTATGCTCATTTTCTTATCTTTCAGCTGTTTCTTGGTATAAATGATATCTCTGACAATCTTAAAGAACTGTACTCCTATTGCTCTTAGCTAACTCAACAGTATTGGGGTGGGGGAGGTAAGAATGAGTAAGAAAAGATATAGAACTATAAAAAGAATGAAACAGATAATTCAGAAATTCCCATAGTTTTTTCTTTTAAGAAAAAAAGATAAAATTAAAAAGCATAACCTGGCTTTAATATATTTCTGGAAAAAAAGACAATAGTATTTCTTTAAAAGCTGACAAATGGTCTTCAAAACCGTATCTGATCAAATTAAAAATTTAGAAAGAATACCTAAAAACTTTACCCACTTACTGCATGTATTCCATTCTATCTTATGATGAGAGCAGAAAGGAAAGGAGAAAAGAATAAATACCAGAATTAATGCTTTGTCACCCACGAAGTTCAGGCATATATAGAAGGGCTACATTTATCTTATTGGAATGAAAAATTTAAAAATGACCCAAGATAATGACTGCAAAGTTGTACTAAAGGTAAAAACCAGGTAAGATTAAAATAATAATCTGAAAAAAAAATTTTAAGTCATATTTAAGTTCAATAAATCTGAACATTAACATAAAATGTTCTCTTTACTTACTTGGGAGACTAAAGAGTTAATGAATAGAATTTTATTTAAAATTCAATAGAGAATTAAAAAATTCAGAATAATGTCAACTACAATACAATATTGCTGCTAGTACTATTATAAATTTATTATTCTCAACCAGAATTTTAATAAACTTTAAAGAGTCCTTGAGTTACTATTTTTATAACTTTATTATAGAATAGGTTAGATTTAAATGAAATACAATGGAAATAAACTTTTGCTTCAGGAGAATTCTGAATGTCTATATCATACATGATCAATTTATACACGAAAGAAGTTTAAACAATTATTTAAGCACTAAATCCAGATATAAAAATAACATATCACTATAAAATAAATCCTTAAAACAGGTGAATACAAAAATAATATATGACCATCTCATATAGACACATCTCATAACTAATAAAAAGCAATTTACTTCCAGGTACAAAATATAATTCACTGCCAATTTTATTTCCATTTTCATAAAAGTGTAAATACACACATATGTGTGTATAATTACATTTCTCAGCAATTTTATTTCCATTCAAATGACTCCGTGTGTTAACAAATTTCTCTAGATGTCAGAGACAGTATTAACAGGTAAAAGGTATGTTTGTCTGGCTCATCTTAAAGCTAGACTGCCAAAACACTGCCATCTAGTGTTCGTACCAAATAAGCACTTTCAATACAAATGTGTTTCTGTTTTTCACTTAAAAAATTAAGCGTATGTAGGTTAAATATAAACTAACATTCCCATGGTTAAGAGTATAATTTTGATAGAAGAATAAAAGGAGAAAGAAGAAAAATAGAAAAGGTCACTGGGAGTCAATGGGAAGAAGAAAATACAAGGCACGTGGGAGAAATACTCTTTGGATGAGAGTCCTGCCACATTTTGTTCTTGTGACACAATACATATGTTATTAGATTTTCTTGGATACTTTACTGACCAAGCAAAAGTAAAGATCAACTCCTTAGAACTAGTTGCATCTATCCCTATGTACTCCCGGACCCTTTGTATACCCAATGAGAATAACTAAGATCGTGTTCCTAAATGACTTGCTATTAAATTAACCTAAATTCATGTATAACAATACTTTAAATATACAAATTTATCGTTTTGATTACAAAATGTTAATTAGAAGAGATAAAGAATAAAAAAATCAGCAACTACAATTGTCAAGTTTGAAAAAAATTTAACTTCATTAACAGACAAAGATGCATTTTGGGCCAAGTTGTTTTCTTAATTATGTAATATTACTCACACTGCTATAACCACGAAGACTGCTGACATTGTTCATCACAGTCAAAGGCTCAGAGCAGCTAGTAAATCTCTAAACCAGAAGCCTCCCATTGTTTTTAATTGCTATATTTTTTCCCCAGAGGATAAAACTCCTGAAGAGTTTATTTCTAAAAACAGAAAATGCTCTATGAATGTAAAGTACAATATGTAAGGTACCAATAGTAAAGTGTGACATGTGGTGGCAGTAGTGTTACCATGACTGCTACTGCTAAAATCACAACTACAATGACTACTACTACTACAATATAACGTCATTCAATTCCAACCAAACCAGGGTGACAGTTCACAAGGTCACATACTTTTCTTCGGATACCTTTCTTCGGATCATATTAACCTTTCTTTCTGAATCTCTAACCTAAACTCTATCCTTTGGAAATAAGGTATCAGTTGATTATAAGCTACTATTTCTCTATTTACCCATTTACACATTTCTGTGTAATAAACATGTATCACTAATGTAAATTAGAAATATTTAAAAAACAAAAACTTCTACTCATTCTCCACAGCCAAGCCTCATTTTTCATCTTCTATGAATTCTTTCATCCTGCCCAATCTAGAAGTGATCTCTTTCTGCTCTAAACTCCTCAGGAGCACTATCTAGCATTCATTTACAGCCTTAAGAAAGTATTTTTATGTATACATTTTAATGCCCTAGAATAAATTATAAGCTCATTGAAAGAAAAAACATGTACTATCCTTCATTGTGCCCCTCACACAGGTAATTTGTGGGCACCTGAGAAGTAATCACATGTGATGCAAACATGTTTCTGCTTGGTTCAAAAGCACTGTCTGTCTCACTTCCCCAGCACTTTGGGAGGCCGAGACGGGCGGATCACGAAGTCAGGAGATCGAGACCATCCTGGCTAACACGGTGAAACCCCGTCTCTACTAAAAAAAATAAAAAAAACTAGCCGGGCGAGGTGGCGGGCGCCTGTAGTCCCAGCTACTCGGGAGGCTGAGGCAGGAGAATGGCGTAAACCCGGGAGGCGGAGCTTGCAGTGAGCTGAGATCCGGCCACTGCACTCCAGCCTGGGAGACAGAGCGAGACTCTGTCTCACAAAAAAAAAAAAAAAAACCTATCTAAATTCAATGTTGAGAAAATTGAGACTATATTTGTTACTCAAACTCTTCTCTAGAAGAAAAATTAAAAGTTACCAGCACACATTAGATTACAAAGTCTGACAGCTATTCTGGGGCCAGATTTATTCAGTGAATTAATTAAAATGTAAATATTATTTACATATTTCTCAACCTAAAAATGCATAGAGAAAACAAAATACTCACTGCAATATCTGACATGACTTTGCTTTTAAATAAATACTAGTTACATCATTTCGCTTTTTCTTCTATCCACTTGTACCATGTGCTAAGCATTGTTTTTCTGGATCATTTAAGAAATCTATTATAATTTTAATAAATTGTTTTTTCTTAAAATGTCAACTAAAAAAACAAACCGTAACTACTTGTTTTTTTTAAAAGTCATATTTTCTATTTTTATGCTTTTGCTGCCACCTAGTGAAATTCTGAGAACTTAATTATTCTGGAAAATTGCATTTTTTAATAAAAGCACATCTATCTGCAAAGTACATAGATGAGGAATAAGGACATTGTAGATTACTCTCTTACAAAAATTTTTTTAAATTTTATTTTCATTAAATTACAATTCATCAACTTAGTCATCAAGCCACTTGTTTAATTAGCAAGATAATTATGATCATTTAATTTTAAAAATTCCTTTATTGAAAAAGAGCCAAATTAAATTATTTGCCATGAGGTTATACTTGTAAACATATGCAAATTTAGTGACAGTGATACCCCCAAAGATTCTATAGACGTAATTTTCAATTACTTACCAAAAACATGGTTCATTATATAGTTAAAACAATAACATATATGGAACAAAACTGTGAACACCTGGAATTCTATCAACTCTACTTTCTGAAGAATCCCACAAAGATGACAGATAATAACCTATGATTAAGCTTACCTGGGAAAAAATATTTGCTGTTGGAGCAACTCTGCTGTCCACGATACTGTATAATATTGCTAATAATCTGTCTAATGGAAATGGTTTTGGTCCAAGGAGATGATTGCTCGTCTATAAAAAACAAAACAAAAACATGGATTTTCTTCTTATACCAGAGCACTCACTTTCTATACTACAAAACTGGCAGTAACAATGTATTTATGTTTTTTATAGTTCCCCTAAAAATGCTAACAAATCTAACCTGCAATCTGTAAGTTAAAAGTTTACCTGATACGATCATGATTTATCCTTTTTTTAAGTTTGTTTTGTTTAGAGACAAGGTCCGCTGTCACCCAGGCTGGAAAGCAGTGGCAGCACAATCATGGCTCACTACAGCCTTGAATTCCTGGGCTCAAGCCATCCTCCCACCTTAGTCTCTCTTTGAGTAGCTAGGACTCTAGGCACACATCGCAATGTTTGGGTATTTTTACAAATTATTTTGTAAAGACAGGGTCTCACTATGTTGCCCAGACTGGTCTTAAACTCCTGGCCTCAAGCAATCCTCCCCACGTTGGCCTCCCAAAGTGCTAGAATTACAGGCCTGAGCCACCATACTCAGCCATGATTTATCTTCTAACATATTCCTCAAGATTTCTGACTTAGTATCAACAAATATTAACTAAAGAACTCACAGTCATCCGGTCTAGTCCTAAATATGCCTTTGCTGTTATAACCAGGTGTTGAGTGATTTCGCCAAATCCAAGATAATAACCAAACCAGATTCCTAAATCGTAGACTAGAGCTTACTACTTATTTCTCACAATCCCTCTTTGTACTACTGCCAGGAAAATTTATTTGTTCAACATTAGTAGCTCTAAAAGGATCAATTACAGTAAGTCGTAGCTTAACTTAGAAAACTAATAAAATACTTTATAAAGCAAATGAGCTATCAGCCTAAAACAATGAAGAATTAAAAAAAATTTTTCAAGATTGTAAAATATTCATACTTGTATATGAACTCATATAGTATAATTCATGTCATCAGAAATGAGACAATGCTCAAGTTCCATTCTATTAGCAGATAATTTTAATAGTCAATAAATATTTATTTCCTTTTTTGAGACAGAGCCTCACTCTGTCACCCAGGCTGGAGTACGGTGACATGATCTTGGCTCACTGAAAACTCCACCTCCCAGGTTCAAGTGATTCTCATACCTCAGCCACCCAAGTAGCTGGGATTACAGGCATGCACTACCACACATGGCTAACTTTTGTATATTTAGTTTTGCCATGTAGGACAGGCTAGTCTCGAACTCCTGACCTGAAGTAATCCGCACACCTTGGCCTCCCAAAGTGCTAGAACTACAGGCGTGCGCCTGTGCACCCAGCCACAGATAAGTACTTTATATTAGCAATGGCAAATAAAATTGGAAACTATATTTACATGCATGGGAGTAACTATTTATTTAAAATAAGAATGAATGTAAAGAAGAATACCTACTCAGAATTATACAATGAAGTTTTTAACCTCAGTTAGAAATTATTTTCCAGGTCTTAAATTTTGTATGCTTTTGTTATTAAATATTTCAAATATAGAAAAGTGTACAGAAGTGAATATAATGAATACCAATGGACTCACCACTCAATTTTATCAAATACACTGTGCAATACGTGCAGAGAAATAAAACATTAGATCACATTACAGATGAGCTGAAGCTTCCTTGAACCCTCTCCCATCCTATTCTCCCTTTCCTTCTCTAGAAAAATTCCACTATCTAGAATTTGATGTATTCTCATGAAGGTTTTATACTACTGCATATGTATCCACAAACAATATACAGCATTGTTTGCATGGTTTAAAATTTTATATAAATGATATCATTTTGAACATACCTCTCTACCAATTGCTTTCTGAGATTTATCCATATAGATACATGTAGCTCTAGTTCATTTTTAAATTACCTTACAGAATTCCATTTTACGACTACTTAAAAAGATTCATTATTATTACAAATAATCCTATGACTGATAATCCTGTACATTTCTCCTTGTGCAAATGTGTGTTTCTCTAAGTAGGACTGCAGGATCAAAGTACAAGGCAGAGTCAGTGTTTCCCAACACTGTTTCTTCTCTGACACACAAGAAGACTCCATTTCTCAGTCTCTTGTGCAGTTAGATAGAGGTCATGTAACTGGGTTCTGCTGGGCCAATGAAATATGAATAGAAGTGATGTAAGCTACTTCCAAGCCTGGTCTTGCACCTTCCTTCCCTTTAGTGGCAACTTCAGAAGCCAAAATGTTTCACTTCATATCACTGTAAGATGAAAGAGGGCCACTCAATTCATATTCAGTTATGCTGTAAGCAACATAAAAACTTCTGTTGTATAAAGCCACCATGGGTTTGGGGGTTTTGTTTGTTTGTTTGAGACAGAGTCTCGCTCTGTCGCCCAGGCTGGAGTGCAGTGGCGTGATCTCAGCTCACTGCAAGCTACGCCTCGCAGGTTCATGCCATTCTCCCGCCTCAGCCTCCCGAGCAGCTGGGACTACAGGCGCCCGCCATCATGCCCGGCTAATTTTTGTTTTTGTATTTTTAGTAGAGATGGGGTTTCACCATGTTAGCCAGGATGGTCTCGATCTCCTGACCTCGTGATCCACCCACCTTGGCCTCCCAAAGTGCTGGGATTACAGGCATGAGCCACTGTGCCTGGGCGAGGTTTGCTTTTTACTACAAGCATAACCAGTCTATCCTAATATTAACATATTAACTTCAGCAGATATTGTCAACCTGCAGAATACGCAGACTCTCACTCTTCTACATTATCACCAGCACTTGAAATCACAGACTTTTTTAGTTTTGTCAAACCAAGAGAATATCTCACTGTTGTTTTAACTTTTTCTCTCATTAGTGAATAAGGCTGACAATCATGTCATGATTATTAGACATTCAGGTTCCTTATTGTATCATTTATCCATTTTGCTATTGAATTTTTGTCTTTTTCTTATTGGTTTGTAATGAGTCTTTAAAAATTCAAGACATTAGGTCAGACATGGTAGCTCATGCCTGTAATCCCAGGAGTTTGGAAGGCTGAGAGGAGTGGATCATTTGAGACCAGTCTCGAACTCCTGGGCTTAGATGAGTCTTGGGTGAAACCCTGTCTCTACAAAAATTAGCCAGGCATGGTGGTGTGTGCCTGTAGTCCCAGCTACTAGGGAGGCTGAGATAGGAGGATCACTTAAGCCCAGGAGGTTGAGGCTGCAGTGAGCCATGATCACGCCACTGCACTGCAGCATGGGTGACAGAGTGAGATCCTGCCTCAAAAACGGATAAATAATAAAAATTCTAAAGGTTAACCATTTGTCTGTTGTAGGAGTTCAAGAACAGTGGTAAACATCATCATAGGCTCTGGAGTCAGGAAGTCCTGGAATTGAGCAAAACTGCCTCTAAGAATAAGGGAAACAAAATTTGCAGTTTCTATAGTGCAGAGTTTATAGTTCAAAATTCTCCATCTTCTGACAAGAGAAGCAACAGTGGTTTGGACATACAAAGTGGAAGAAATGATCTGAATGGTCTAAATGCTGCTTTCACCAGTTTCAACCTTGCCTGACCCCCCCTTCAAAAGTACTTAGTGCTTCTAATCCCTAAACTTTTTCCAGATTCCTAAGGCCAAATCAGCTAAGTTTGAGGCTTAGGTTTTAGCGTTTTCTCCAATCTGCTTGGTCACCTCAATATCTACCTACCATGCAATTCCAATTTCCGGGGATCTCTCATCTGCTTAGTATTTATGAGTTTACCTTTTTTATTTCTTCAATGTCATTGTCATGGGTGCTTCAAAGGGGAAAGAAAAGAGGAAACTGCCTGTATTCAATTGGCTGTATTTAACTAAATAATCCAGGGTAAACTGCTTCATCTACTAAAACACTAAAAAAACTTTGTCAACTCAGTTTTAATCTCCAGCACCAGCTCACTTAAATGTGCCTTCAAATACTGTATTCAACATAACATAACAGTACATATACTGTTTTGTACAGTATATGTACAAAAACGGTACATATACTGTACCGTTACAGTATAACGGTACCATATCAACACAAATAAGTTCCTATATTCAAATGACAAATACAATTACAGATGTATCTATTCCCTATATTATCTTCATTTCCTAAGTTTCTTCCATTAGAGAAATTAAAATGTAAATACCTTTTCGTGTTTTTTTAGAAAGTTGGTTTTCTTGATTTTTCCATGATGCTGCAATTAAGGAAAATAAATTTTAAGTTGAAAAGATAGTATTCCACAAAACCAGAAAACATTATTTATTTAAAACATGGCACACATAATACAAATCTATATATCTTAGGTTTCTAAATAGTTATTCTTCTTATCACCTTGTATATATATTAGACTTCAACATATTTTAGGCCAATTTCATTTAGACTTGGATTGGATGTAAGATTACTTTTGCATGTAAAAAAAAGAATTTCTAAAATAAAATAACGACATTTCCTAAAAGAACTTATTATATTGATTTAGTACAGCATATACATTGCTATAAAAGTGAAATTTCCAAAGAGATATGGATTTTTATTCATCCCATAAACAAGTCTGGCAATTCACATAAAAAACGCTGACAGAGAGCATTTTAGTAAGGCACAATTCACATAATAAACACTGACAGAGAGCATTTTAGTAAGGCACTCAAGATTCAATAGTGGGAGAAAACAATAGATGTGGTCCTTGCCCTCTAGAAACTAAAGAGGGCCAGGTACAGTGGCACACACCTGTAATCCTAGCACTTTGGGAGGCCGGGGTGGGAGGATGACTTGAGGCCAGGAATTTGGGACCTGCCTGGCCAACACAGCAAAACCCTGTCTCTACCAAAAACATAAAATTTAGCCAGGTGTGGTGGCGCACACCTGTAATCTTAGCTACTTGGGAGGCTGAGGCACGAGAATCACTGGAGCCGGGAGGCGGAGGCTGTAGTGAGCCGAGATCACATCACTGCACTCAGGCCTAGGTGACAGAGTGAGACTCGTTCTCAAAAAAATAAAAAATAAAAGTTCTGGAGAGTAGCACAAGACATGATAAATAAATAAATAAATAAATAAATAAATAAATAAATAAATAAAAATTGTTGTAAGTCCAAAGAAGAAAGCAAACATAGGAAACAATAAAGAGGACCTATTTTAAGATAGGTTGTACAGGGAGAACTGCTTTGAGAAGGCAACATTTAAACTGAAGCCTGAAGAATAAGGAGTAGAGAAGAAGCTTTCTAGAAAGACAGAACATACAGACAAAGACCTTAAGGTAGGAAAGAGATTAGAATGTTTTGAGGAAAGAAAAAGGCTAAAGCGACAAGAATATAGTGGGTGAAGAAGAAGAAAAAAACAACAACTCTAAACTGGGATTTCTCTAACTAATGAATGTACAGGACAGGTTCCTTCAGTGTGCTGGATAATAATTCACTATAGTGAGAGTTTTAAAACATCCTCCACACTTTAAACAAAACTCTATGTATTTTTAAAATCTGAATTATTACCTAAAGTATATCTGATTTCCTCTTTTCTATGAAACTGCCTACCTTTTCTCAAATTTCAGATTGTGACATTAATGTAAACCCTTTAAAGAATGAGTCCTAAACATGTATTTGGCAATCTTATTCTAATCTCTTCCCCTTAGAAATTTACAAGTGTTAAGAAATTTCAAAATATTCCTGGGATCTTAAAAAATAAAGTGAAAAAAAGTATGTTATTATTACCTTAAGAAAAAACCTCTTGTCAGTTCTTGCTGGATTGTATGAAGCAAGGTATGCAGCAA
The DNA here is from genome assembly GCF_008728515.1 of Papio anubis. Taxonomy (NCBI): domain Eukaryota; kingdom Metazoa; phylum Chordata; class Mammalia; order Primates; family Cercopithecidae; genus Papio; species Papio anubis. The sequence goes on along the minus strand of NC_044979.1, from coordinate 54,643,847 downwards.
TTAGAATGAACTTAGAGTAATATGGAAGTTCCACATGAGTATGCGCTGAGAGGCCTATATAACAAAACACTTTGATGAAGTACTTATCAGGCTACCATTGGGTTTTAAGTATCTCTTCTCACTTAACTTTTGATTTCCATATGGTATTCTCTAGTCAAAATGACCTATTTCCTTATCTTAAAAAGTGTCATGATAATGATGGTCGTGGTGGTGATTAACATTATCATTAATGACAGGCTTTACTCAATCTATTATTTTTGCTTGATTCTTCTCATTCTGAAGTCTAAATCCTACTCATTCTTCCCTTCAAGGCCACACTCTCCCTTAAACCCCTGATGTCCCCCTACCACATCAATAGAAAAACGTATTTCTAACTATGAATTCCTACTTTGAGTATTCCCACATAACGTGATGCCTTATATTAACAGTTAACTGTACAGGTTGAGTATACTTTATCCGAAATGCCTGGGACCAGAAGTGTTTTGGATTTTTTCAGATGTTAGAATACTTGTATATACCAGTTGAACATCCCTAAATTCTAAAAAATCAAAGAAAACGAGCATTTCCTCTGAGCTCATGTCAGCACTCAGAAAATTTTGGAGCATTTTCTATTTGGAAGTTTTGGATTCAGAATGCTTAACCTGTACATAAACCATACCCCTTAGTAAACAAAACTATTTGTTGAAGGAGCTATTTGTCTAATTTTTTTTGTATTCCTATATGACAAACTATTTGTATTCCTATATGACAAACTATTTGTCTAATGTTTTTTTGTATTCCTATACTGCCTTGCACATAGGAAATAACTGATGAATGGATAAATAAAACAGTAGGGTCAGTCAAGTAGCACTGATTCTTAAGGGAAGGGAAGAAATCTGATATTTCCTGAAAATCTACTATGTGTCAGACACTGTGTTAGGTGCTTTACTTAAGCATCACTTTGAATCTTTGCAGTATCAATGCTAAATATTCTTCCCATTTTACAAATCAAAAATTGAGCTGGGTTCAAGGTCAAACAGACAGAAAGTAGTGCAAATCAATTACTACAGATTTGTTCTAACTCTGGCATCTATCCCTTTTCCTAAAAACATACAACTAGAAGTCACTTGTAAAGCATCTGGAGCATATAACAACCAAAAAAACACAAAGCAACATCTTAACATCACTATTTCACACCATTTTCTTTAACCATCAGCCACTGACATTTTTTTAAAAATAACATTTTCAATATTTGCTTATTTTTTAAAGTAAAATTAGTTCTATTTAATATGTGGGATGAATCCAAAGTAGCAGTTTTCTTAAAGAAAACAAAAGCACAAAGCTTTCAAAACATAACCACCAAAGTGCATACCCTAAACCGATTAACATAAAATTACATTTTATTCCACAAAACTCATGAAATATAAACATGAGATAAAACTGTCATATAATTAGATTGCTTTAATAAAAGCATTTAAAGCAATAGAAACTGCTTGATTTTCATGATATAATCCAATATTTAGAAAATAGAAAGCTAGTATTCAAACTTTATTTCCTCCCATTAAATTAGAGCTTCAGTTAAAGAAAATTCATTAATCAAAATAGCATTATAGCTTGAAGAGTAAATTCTCTTTTATAACATTGTTTCCTGACTAAATGCTCTTTAGTATTAACTTAGTATCTTGATAATTGGCTAAAGAAGTATCTCTGGTAACTGTCTCAATACTTCCTTTGATACCTTTCAGTTGCCCGGGATCTGTGTCATCTTTCTGTAGCTTTTCCCATTGGGAACTGAAAAAAAAATAGAAGAGCAAAAATGAATTAAAAATATATAAAATCAATATGCTGTACTTAAAACAGAGCCCTAGAAAAACTAAATTTTTAAATTTATTAACAAAATAGAAAATAAAAATATTTACATGCAATAAACTTTGTACCTGTACAAAATAATTTAATGTATATATTAGAATGGCATAAATTTATAAAGCAATATCTAGATATTAACTATTTAATAATCTCTTTTACTATGATCACTGTTGTAGCTATCAAAAAATTTCACCCAAGCTGGGTGTGGTGGCTCATGCCTGTAATCCTAGCACTTTGGAAGTCCAAGGCAGGAGCATCACATGAGGCCAGGAGTTCAAGTCCAGCCTAGGCAACATGCTGAAACCCCATCTCTACTAAAAATACAAAAATTAGCTGGGTATGGTGGTGCATGCCTGTATTCCCAGCTACTTGGGTGGCTGAGGCACGAGAATCACTTGAACCTGGGAGGTGGACGTTGCAGTGAGCTGAGATTGTGCCACTGCACTCCAGCCTGGGTGAGGGTGAGCCTTTGACTTAAAAACAAACAAACAAACAAACAAACAAAAACAATAAATACTACCACCTACCATTCAGTAAAACTCCCAATGTTCTAGTTACCATATTAGATACAATTGTCATATACTATTTCTAAACTCTATAGGAATCCCTCAAAGTAGGTATCACACCAGAAAACTGAGGCTCAAAGATTAAGTCACCCAAGGACATTTAGCCAGTCAATACTGGAGCTATGAGTCGAATCCTTGTAGGATGCTTGCAGAGTTCAAGGTATTTTAATTGCTCCATCCTGGCCTGACTTACAATTAAAACTGCTAAACAACCAAAACACTATTAAGAATATGAAGTGATTACGACATGACAAATTTTTATAAGGCAACACACTATAGTATAATGAGTAAAGAATGCCCTAGGACAGTTTTAGCTGCATGACTTCGAAAAAATGAATTGTTTACTCATAAAAAAAATAAGGCAGTTTGATGCAAAGGTGCTCACCAACTCTAAAACTCTCACAGAACTCTCAAAAATGAGCTAATGTACAGGACTAATTTAAAAATAATGCCAGATTTGAACAATTAAATATCCAAAATCTGCATGAAGAACAGGTTGGAAGAGATAAGGATGAGTGTGGGCCTTCTTTGAGTATACTTTAAAAACAGTAGTTTTAGCTTTTGAAGTATTCTTTGATATTCATCTCTTACGGGTATAGCAATCAACAAGTTTATTTTATTTTCCCCTTTCTCTTTTCCTTCTTTTCCCATTTTTTTAAAGTTGTAATAATCCTACCTTGTCAGAATACATAATATTTACATACTATTCTTCTACTCTTATTTCCACCTTAATTTTAGTTTGGAGCTAAACTTAATTAAATTCAATGTTCATTATGAATCCTTTTGTTCGTTTCTCCAGTCATCTCTTTCACATTAAGGTTGTCCTAAGAAATGCCTTATGAGTAGTGTTCTCTGAGTTCTTCCATATTTAATAGTGTTTTTTCTCTAGCCTTGATAGTTGAATGACAGGATGACTGAACATGAAATTATTTGGCTTACACTTCCTTTCTCCTTGAGTTTCCTGAAATTGTTGATATACTTGTTGTCTTGCTTTTTCACTGACTGACTTTCCTTTGTAAGGGACTTATATTTTTTTGCCTGAAAGCTCAGAGATTTTTTTCTGTTATTTTTAAAGTCTAAATGCTTTCCAAGAAGTCTCTGTGGTAGGCTGAATAATGGCCCTGCCTCCAAAGATATCAAAGTCCAAATCCCTAGAACGTGTGAATACGTTCTTATGGGGTAAAAGGGACTTAGCAGATGTCACTGAGTTAAGGATCTTCAGGTAGACATTACACTGCATTATCCAGATATGCCCAATATAGTCACAAGGATCCTTCTAAGAGGAAGACAAGTCAGACATAAGAGAAAATGCTACGCTGCTAGCTTAGAAGATGGAGAATGGAACTACAAGCCAGGGAATGAAGGCAGCCTCTAGAAGTTAGAAAAGGCAAAGAAACAGATTCTCCTTGAGAGCCTCCAGAAGGAAAGCCCTGCGGACCCATTTTAGACTTCTGACATACAAAACTGTAAGACAGTAACAATGTGTTGCCTTAAATCACTAAATTTCTGATAATTTATTACAGTACAATATACTAGTACAGTTTCAGAATTGATCATTCTGGATTAATTGGAAAAATAAACTGTTTTGATGTGTAAAGCTAGGTTTTCTATTTCTGGAACGTTTTCTTGGATTATAATTTTAGATCTTAATTCCAATCCATCGTTGTTTTGTGTCTTCAGGAACTCCAATTAAATATATGTTAAATCTTATTTGTCTATCATATTTGTCACACCCTACCTGATTATTTTGACCTCTTTTTTTAGTTTTGTTCTCTTGGTTATTTTTGGTCTTCTCCTCAATGTCCCTTATTATATTCTCAGTTGAATGTAGTTTCCTTTGGATATCTTATTTTTTCATTTTCATTTCCGAGATAACTACTATTGCCTGAACTTTGTTCCTGAGTTTGATCAACTTTTATTTCACATCCCCCTGTTCTTTGTCCATTTATTCTAAGTTACTGAATTTCAAAATTAAAGTATGCTTTCCATACCTGAAAATGCTTTTTAAACAAACCTAAATCAAGTCAAGGTGTCGTATTGCAGTCTTCCTCTGCATTGTTTTGGGTGTTAAGGGGGAAATTTTCATCAACTAAACTGTTTTATTCACGTTTTCTGTTTCTTCCTAAATAATACCTTTACATGGCTTTTCCATGTTGTCTTTTTTTCATTTTGAAATGCCTAATGTTTGGCTTGGTCAGTAATAACAGGTGATTTTATGAATGCAGGGGTAAGGTTGTGGGGTGGCAAGATTACTTAATTCCAAAGTGCTCCCTTCTGGAAAAATAATGAAGTCAAGTTTCTTTAATATATGGTGCTATTATGAAAAGGAGGGATTAGCTTCTGATTTTGTAATTTCTTTTTTATTTGGGGGACAAGAGGAATCTTTAATTTCTATCCTTTCTTTCCATTCTTTTCCTTCATTACCAACTCTCAAAGGAGTATCACACTCTTCTGAATCAACTACTTGTCTCCCCTCAAAACAGTACTTTCCCAAGACTACCATGCTAACTCTGGTCCCACATACTCTTAAAACAAAAAAAAATACAAAAAATTAGGTGTGGTAGCGCATGCCTATAGTCCCAGCTACTCAGGAGGCTTAGGTGGTAGGATCACCTGGACCCAGAGAGGTTGAGGCTGTAATGAGCTGTGATCTTGCCACCGCACTCCAGTCTGGGCGAGAGAGTGAAACCCTGTCTCAAAAAAATGAAAAACAAAATGTCACTTTGATCCTCCAGTAGCCAGTGCTCTCTAATCCTTCCAGCCTCAGAACTGTTCAATACTTTCTCACTCAGGGTTGAACTCTCTTTCTTCAAGCGATTTCATTTTTATTTCACCCCTACTAGTCAACCCATCCCCTGTACCAACAATCTTCTCTTTTCCTTTCAGTCTTTGTTTGACTTTTCACTTCAGCATGAGCTCCAGAGCCGACCCTGCTGGTTTCAGTTGATCACTTCACTACTGATATATACAGCAATCTCTAACTCCTATTAATACAGCAGGCAAGAGTTACGGGTGGTTCTATTGGCTCTCTTTATTGATATTGCGGACAGAAATAAAGTGGCCATAATTATCCTATGAGACTAGAAGTCCTTTCATTATTATGTAAGAATCATTTTAACAAGCAAACAAGTTTTCCCACATTTAGAAGATCACAAGCTTTTCCATTCTATGATTTCCAAAAACTCTCGTTAAATGAATTTTTGTTATTGAAAAGGGAAAAGGAATAATAGTATCTTTGTAGTATTTCTGCTAATTAAGAAAGAAACTATTAAATTTTTACCTGAATTATAGGCTAATCAGCTAATTAAACTGAAATCAAATAAAATTATTAAGGAAAAGTATTTAGTGATAGAATACAGCATTCATGAGAGAAAAACTGTAAAAAAAATTGACTAGAAAGAAAAGCAGATAGTGTTGATGTTTTTAGGTTTCCTATATTAATTTGTAATCTAGGCTTAATCTAATATCTAATAAGACACTTTAATATTCACAATAATTTTCAGATATATTATCTAAATCTTGTAAGGACTTTTACAGGAGGAAGCCAAGGCCTAGAGGTCTTAGGACTTGTTAAGATCATATATAGCAGACAATGGCTGAGCTGGAAGTCAAAATCACGTTCTTCTCACACACTATGTGCCACCATGTCTCTCCTGAGCTGTTTCTCTACTAAGAAATTTTAATAACAGAAATATGTCGATTTATAATGGCTCATCTATTTATTTTATAATCAAATTTTCATTATATCATTCAAATATCTAGCATAAATATGGCAAAGCTAGTACTGACTTTCCTATAGCTTTCCAGGTTTTTTTTAAAAAAAAGCTTTGTTACAAATTGTGTAACATAATGGAGTCACGTGTGCTAAAACCCCCAACAAATAGAGCCGGGGAAGGCCACGAAGAAAGGGTTCTCATGGATAATGCTTGATAAAACAACTATCGCAAAAAACTGGAAAAAACCATAATCTTGCACAAAGGCCATCATAACCTTACACAAAAATCCTGTGAGGATGTTTGCCCAGCAACTGCCTGTCAAACTCCGAACTGGTACCACCTTTGTTATTGATCCTTGTAGCCAAGAATAATTATCTCAAAATAATTATGTAATTCTCCTCATTCTTCCTTTAAAAACCTTTGTCTCCCTTTACCTCCCTGAATATGCAGTTTACTACAACGTGCATTCCCATTGCAATGCCCATTCTCAAACAGATAAATCATTTTCTTTTAGAGTCCCTCTCTGTTATTTAGGTTGACATATCTTGAGTCAAAAGTGGGACTTGCAGCAAGATCACCTTCAGAAGGACTCAGCAATTCTAAGAACTGGTAAATAGTACTCACTTGAGCCCTCTGAGCCTTCTGCTTCCGCGGCTCACCTTTTCTGCCCTGGTGAGCCTCCTGCTTTTTGATGGAAGCTCCTGAATTCATTCAGGATCTGATTAAGGCCACCTTAATAAAGGGCCTTACAATCCTCTTGGGATAATAACAACTTTTTGCCTTTTCTGGCAATCCCTTTCTGGAACAAGGACAAGTGTCCTTCTGGTTTGAATACTCTGGTTATTATAAAATTTGTGTTCTGTGAGGTATGTCTTTTCTGGTGAATTCACTTCTGGTTCTGCATGCCTAATTTAGTATTTTGTTTAATCTGCATACCTGGGTTTAAAATTTTTGTGACTACTCTTATCTTGGTTTAATTTTGGTTTGGTAACATACATCTGTAAATAATTTAGCTCTTTTCCCTTGCTTATTTCTAAGAATCTACAAGAAGCAAAAATAAACATTCTAAATGGTAGGCACATGATGGCTAATTAAAAGCCACTACAATGGTCACCACCATCAAACACTAGTCCAAATGCTTAATATTCCCTGACAAGACATTCTAAATGGTAGGCACATGATGGCTAATCAAAAGCCACTACAATGGTCACCACTATCAAACACTAGTCCAAATGCTTAATATTCCCTGACAAGATTTATAGGATTTTCTTTGTTCTTGAGTGATTAATAAGAAACAAAATGGGATCCTCAAATTCTAAAGGCATGCCAAAACAATCTTCCTTTGGGGATTCCAGCCAGCTATATTATGGACTATTCTTGGGCATATTTTTTAACTGATGGGCAAATTGTTACAGAAGGTAGCTAGTCAGGCATAAGCAGGACAGGAGAAGTCTCCCCCTACCGCATCAGGAATGTCAGGCGACCCTAGGGTGATGGGCAGGCTATTGTCACACTGTATCTCTAATAATTGGTCACAGCTGGCACCATGCAAAGGCAGTCTCCCAATAGATAGAAACACCTGAAACTGGTGATCAGAGGCTTTCCAATAAGATCTCAGGAGTTGTGTAGGTAAGCTCAGGTATGTGCAGTACGAGGCAAAATAGAGGCATTTAACTACTATACGACCTTCCAGGGACATTCCACTGGTAAGGGAAGAACACCTCCAGTGAGCATGTGTACAAGGCCAGTAAACACACTGCACATGCTCACCTCCCAAGGGCTAGCAGGCCACTGCGCACATGGACAGCCCATCACAAGGGAAGAATTAGAGAAGGGTTGCAGGAACCCAGAAGTAAGCCAACATGTAAAACTCTAAGTCAAAGGTCAATGGGGCACTTATCTTTCAAGTCGCCTGCTTGGCTTTCTTACAAGTGTACTTCCTTTTGTTCCTGCTCTAAAGCTATATAATAAACTTGCACTCCTGCTCTAAAACTTGCCTCAGTCTCTCCTTCTGCCTTATGTTTCTTGGTAGAATTCTTTCTTCTGGGAAGAAAAGAATTGAGGTTGCTGCAGGCCCAAATGGATTTGCCACGACATCAAGGAAAATTTGGAGCACAATAGCCATTATTTGAACTATTTAAACTTATTTAAAAAACTGTAACCAACGAAAGAATTAAAATATGCAGAGCATTCTAATTTCTCTACTTCTCTGTTTTTTTCCTGCCTACTTTGAATCTAATAACTTTTTCTGCTGGTATTGAGACAAACTTGCTGCTATGGCATTCAAGCCAGGATAGAAACAAAAGGGGAAAAAATTTTAGAGTGCTTTCAAATTATTGTTTTACAAATTACATCAGCTCCATGGCAACTGACAACCTAGACATTTTCTGGAAATGTAAATTTAGGTTTGCCTTACTAACAATCGCTTTGAGTGATGGAACAGTTAATTAAAGAGTTGATAGTTCTAAAAGAAAAGAGATAAATGTTTATAAGAGTCAGTCTCTCAGATCAAAGAGGTCAAAATCTTGAGCTCAGAGCAATAATACAACATTTCTCTATCTGGCATAAAAATGGCTTCGTCTGCCACGCAGGGACTAGAAAAAGTTGAAACAAACCAACCAAAACACCCCGCTAAAACACTTCCTCATCTGCACCAACTAGTCAAGCAAATGAGACCAATAAACAAAAGACAGACTTGTTACTAATTCTAGGATACTTGGAGATTTTTTTCTTATATAATTCAGTTAGTCCTATCTAAAAAATAAAAACATTGGAATGTGTAACACTAAACTCATCTGAAACTGAAAAAAAGATAAAAAGAAGTGTTTTTAAAAATCAAACTGCTATGGAAACTGCTTTATCCAAAATGTTGGTCCAGTCTTCATAAGATTGCCTACTGGGACAAATACAGTTTAGTCATGAGAACAGGTCCCACTTTTATCAGAAATATAGTTTGGATCCAACTATCTTTTTACAAACTGGTGTGTATATGTGTTTGTGTTTATATGTGTATACACGTGTTGCGTTTTATGTTGTGTCTACATGGTAAAATCTGGCACAGTTGTCCAGAAATCCCTTAGGGAATTCTATTCAGATTGGCTTAAATAATAATGAAAACTGTTAAAATATACAGTAATTAAACCAAATGACATGTGACTTAAATGAACCTTTAATAAATAAGCTAGTTATCTAGGAAAGGCATAGAAAGGGAAAGCCTGGCTGCATTAAAGGCTTTACAGGGCCATTTCAAAATATGTCAAAGAAATATTTTGGGGTAAAATATTTTGATTTCCTTTATTGTCTGCTGTCTGTCATGTGATTCTGTATCAGAGTCCAGTTGGAATTTAGTTTCTTATTTACACAGAGTCTGTTTTGTCACTCTTATGATCTCTCTCATTTAATGTTAATGATGGTTAGTTGTGCCTAAGCTCCAAAAGGGAGGGGCTATAATGGATGTGTCTAGCCTCCCTTTCCCTCAAGGCCAGGAATAGAGTTTTTCAGGTTTCTGTGGGGTCCCCTTCGCCCAGGAGTCCATTTAGTTCGTTAGGGAGCTTAGGATTTTATTTTTTATGTACAGTAGTTCAATACTTTTTAAAATATAAAAATAAATAAGCAAGCTGGTTTTAAACTTGTTGATAAAATAAAAATAGAAATGTCTTCAGAACTGTCAGCATAAATTTTTGCCGGAATTTATGGGCCAGGTAGTTTTATATTTGTCTCCACTAGACAAGAGGTTTTAATAAGGTATAAGGGTTTGACACAAAAGTACAAAACTATAAACTCAGCCTAAAAACAGAACAATCTTTGTTTGTGTAACTCTTTGATAAATAAGACTAATTTAATATTGTTGGTTTAATAAAAACAGCTGTATCTCCAAAGTAATCAGCAAAATACCCACAACTTTAACTTTAAGGTTCTCACTTAGGTGAATACCTGATATTCATAGCCTATAAAAATGATTAACATGGAAATAGCTTGAACTAATGACCAGCCTTGGCTAATGCCTCAGTTTTCATAAGAAATCTACTTATAATTGTTAAAAATAAATAAATTAGATGAATGTAGGTGGCATAAACATTTATAAATAGTTGAATTAGATAACACTCATTAAATGTCTGAATCGCTTCCAAATAAGATAAAATACTGAAATATAAATTACTAAACATAAGTTTGCTCTTGGCTTCTTAATGTCTATAAAAGGACTATATTTGGGACTATCACTACACATAAAAGGTTATAGAGACACATATTTATAAAATTATAAAATTGCTCTCATCTATAAAAAACTGATATGTGACAAAGTTTCTTGCTTCCTAGGTTTTTACTAGAAACTGAGGTTACTAAAAGTAACCTTAACAATTCTAATTAACATATATAATTCTGTACACAAAGTATACCCCCCAAAATAGGATATGTTTTTAATGAGAATTATTTTTTTAAATTTTACTTTATGTTCTAGGATAAATGCGCAGAACGTGCAGGTTTGTTACATAGGTACACATGTGCCACGGGCTTTTTTCATGTTTGTTAGCCACATAAATGTCTTCTTTTGAGAAGTGTCTGTTCATATCCTTTGCCCACTTTTTGATGTGGTTGTTTTTTTCTTGTAAGTTTGTTAAAGTTCCTTGTGGATTCTGGATATTAGACCTTGGCCAGAGGGGTAGCTTGCAAACATTTTCTCCCATTCCGTAGGTTGCTTGTTCATTCTGATGATAGTTTCTCTTACTGTGTAGAAGCTATTAAGTTTGATTAGATCCTGTTTGTCAATTTTGGCTTTTGTTGCAATTGCTTTTGGTGTTTTAGTCATGAAGTCTCTGCCCACACCTATGTCCTGAATGGTATTGCCTAGGTTTTCTTCTTTTGCCCACACCTATGTCTGAATGGTATTGCCTATGGTTTTGGGTTTTACATTTAAGTCTTCACTTCATCTTAATTTTTGTATAAGGTGTATGAAGGGGTCTAGTTTCTGTTTTTCTGCATATAGCTAGCCAGATTTCCTAGCACCATTTATTAATAAGGTTACTAAAAGTTACCTTAACAATTCTAATTAACATATATAATTCTGCACACAAAGTGTATCCCAAAACGTAAGATGTGTTTGTAATGAGAATTCTTAAAAAGCCAAAAAAAAGTTTTCTTTATTGAGAAAAAAGAATAATTTTGTCTAAATTCTGAAGGTTATTTAAGGTTATTTTAAAATGTAAATTTAAGAAAATAGAAACATGATAGAAAGGAACCAGTAAGTAGGAGACACAGATGTGTAAAGTTAAGGGTATAAATATGTATTTTAGGTAAAAGAAGGTTAAAAAGAAAAGTGAATTTTTTTTTTTTTTAAGAGACAGGGTCTCACCATATTGCCCAGGCTGGTCTTGAACTCCCATGCTCAAGCAATTCTCCTGCCTTGGTCTCCCAAAGTGCTGGAATTACACGTGTGAAGCATCACACCCAGTCAAAAAAAAGGATAAATTTGAGAAATAATTTTGTGTGGTAAATATTTTGTCCTAAATGTAGTTATTTAAAAGTATAAGAAAATAACTAAAGATCTAAGCATGTCATGGACAGTTTATGTAAATCATTATAAGGTTTGTGACGGGTAGATTTATTAAACAAATTTGCGTATGATCAAGTTGGCTGTAATTAGAAGGGAATTATTTGTAAGTCTTTCCAAAGATTAAAGTTTGAGATAAATATATCCCTCAATCCTCAATACAAAACTAAAAATTTGGTCCACTACATTAGAAAAAAAAAATTTTTTTTTCCTGTTTCACAGTCTTCATTTAATTTTCTAGTTTCACATTTGTAAAGCTGTCTTCTTCACTTAGGACGGTAATTTCATTTCTTGAGGTAGAGTTTTCCTCTTAAAGCTCCTCAGATTTATATCTCAGAAGTTTAACGTTTGCTGCATCTTACTGCATACATCACTGCTTTCAACTCTTTCTCCCCTTGAAAAAGTATACCTTTAATCCTGACTGAGGTGGTAACGCTCTCCTTTAACTTTTTCATCAGCTCCTGTAACTTTTTTCCTCTGATTATAACTCTGCTGTTACAGTCTTAATTCTAAAATATTTGTCTTCATGGCCTACAAAAGCAATGTTTTCCTCCAGTATAACTTGATTCTGTACAATTGGCTTTTCTGAATGTGTCTGAATTATTCCATGTAACCAGGAAAGTTCCCATGCTGTTACTAAAAGCCATGTATTTCCCTGCTCAAGGTACTAGTTTTCTTGTTTACACTCATGGTGTGTTCTCATAACCTTGACCACACATTCTTCCTGTGTCTGATTACATTCAAATACTGTTTTTGCTGGATTCAACTTCCAGGTTATCTAAATGGGCTTCCCATAAGGAGAAGCAATCACACTGCAAGAGGTTTTTCTCTACTTTTTTGGTAACTGGCCCAAGAAACAAATATTTTGCATTTTATCAAGATAACTTTCTGTGTTCTTACTAGCTTTTTATTTTTTATTACTTAGGAAAATAGCTTTGAAAGGGTTAACGTTTTTTAAATCCAGGTAACTTTCTATATTGCTTTTGAAGTCCTTTGATTATCATTCTGGTTAAATGAATGACTACTATTTTACAGTGACCTGTGATCCTGTTTTGACCAGGTGTTTTAAACCTTTTCGCATCTTTGATAGACCTCCCCAGTATCAAAATTCTAAATTAAACATTTTTGACCTAGAACTAACTTTTGGATTTTCTAGCTAGGCCCCTGGAAAGCCACATTGTAAAGATATTAAATGATTAAATTTATTTTGTAAATTGTGTAAGAAGCATTGCCAAATGATAAGTAATACTGGATCTTCTTTTAGTTATATTTATAGGTATGTGATTAATTCAGTGTTCTAAAATTATATAAAACTTAGAGATCTAATGTATCATCAAGTCATAATTGTGGTGATTATATGTATGCTGCAAAAAATAATCAAATTTCCCTGTCAATTTCTGATTATGGTAAACTTTCATCAAATTTTTAACCATGGCTATTTTAAGTTTCTGTCAGCCTACAGTTATTGTTCTGATTTTTATCTAAAATCATTTGCAATCAGATTCATAAAAAAAGATTCTAACAAGTACTCTTAAATACAAGTTTCTAGTAACTTAAAGATCAATGGACTAAATAAAAATCTATGGGAACTCTAATGAAGAAATGATGGGTTCATGAAACTGCTAATCAAGATCAAACAGAACAAAAATTAATTACATGAGACTGAATAACTGATGAGGATGTTTTTATGATTTTTATTTGAAACTTTATCAGTTTTTTGTTTCTTTTTGTTTTCCAGATTTAAGAAAATTTTCTCTCTCTCTCTTTTTTTTTTTGTTGAGACGGAGTCTCGCTCTGTCGCCCAGGCTGGAGTGCAGTGGCTGGATCTCAGCTCACTGCAAGCTCCTCCTCCCGGGTTCACGCCATTCTCCTGCCTCAGCCTCCCGAGTAGCTGGGACTACAGGCGCCCGCCACATCGCCCGGCTAGTTTTTTGTATTTTTTAGTAGAGACGGGGTTTCACTGTGTTAGCCAGGATGGTCTTGATCTCCTGACCCTGTGATCCACCCGTCTCGGCCTCCCAAAGTGCTGGGATTACAGGCTTGAGCCACCTCGCCCAGCCGAGAAAATTTTCTCTCTTAAGCTACCTGTATAGTTTTAGGAAACTGCTAATTAGCAATTTAGTAAAGTATATTTTGTGAACCAAGGTGAAGCATCTGCTTTTTCTCCCTATTTCATCCCTCTAAAATTCAAAAACTATTCATGGGGACTTTTTTTCTCCTTGAAAATATGTTTATTTATTTATAACAGGATGTAATTGGAAACACTGGTTATATTACCAAGACTTTGACTGTCATATCACATTAGAAAACGTGCACAGAATTGCCTGGTTTCAAGGATTCCCAGTCTTACAGTGAGTGAGTAAAAAATGCCACTTCCTGGCAAGCCCAAGAACCTAAAGATTGTAGATATTAAATAAAATCTTAAGTCGACCTTGGTTTGACTTCCTAGACTCAAGAGGTTTTAAAATCTGAGATACCTATGTGATCAACATAGAGAGAAAAGGTTATGTTTCTTAAAAAAAAAAAAAAACCTATAATGCACCTGTTATTAGTTTGTAGCTTTACGCATCGTATTTGAGTTTTTATAATCAACTTGTAGCCTAGACTAGATTCTAAATTCTTCTAGGATCCCCCAATCCAACTTTCTTCTATAAAATTACTAAAAAGGGGAACTACTCTGTTCCTGAAGCCTTATACATTGAAGCTAGATGAATTTTAAGGAACAAACCTTGTACCTGATGTGTGGACCACACAGAAGGGTCAACAAACCACTAAATGCCATAATCAGAGACAGTCAAACTACAAAGCAGAATAAGAAGTCAACAGTTTCATGGTGGAAACAGTTTTTTCGAAGATATTAGAACAAGACTCCACATCATAATGAGACTCTTACTCCTCTTAATGCCTACCATTTTCACTTGATAATGGTATAATTGAAATTTCACAATCAGTAGCTACTGCTGGTAAGTTGACGGAACCTGACCTAAAAGATTCTTTAGTCCATCTAGTGGGCAACTTGGGCAATATCCCTCATATAATTGTAGCTCACTCTGCTTTATTTCAACTCAGTCATATGATACTAGATGATAAAACTGATCTGTATCTATTGGTTACATAAGGAAATGTCTGTGTTACTGCTAATACCACAAGCTGTACCTGAATAAATTCCTCTGGGAAAGCTGAGACCTATATAAACCAAATAAGAAAAGAGGCCACATAGTTAGAAGTCTCATGTAACTCCCTGTGGTCATCTGATTTACTCAGTAGGTTCCCTTTAAGCCGAGGTTCACAGCTCAAAAGCACTATACAAACTAGGATTGTCATATTACTATACATTTTACTTTGTATTTTCTTTTGTAAACTTTGTACTTGTTGCCCATCAAATTTCTGCAGTGGCCAAGTGCGGTGGCCGACGTCTGTAATGCCAGCACTTTGGGAGGCCGAGGCAGGTGGATCACCTGAGGTCAGGAGTTTGAGATCAGCCTGGCCAACATGGTGAAACCCCGTCTCTACTAAAAATATAAAAATTAGTAAGGCATGGTGGTGCAAGCCTGTAATCCCAGCTACTCAAGAGGCTGAGACAGGAGACTTGCTTGAACCCGGGAGGCAGGGGTTGCAGTAAGCCAAGATTGCGCCATTGCACTCCAGCCTAGGCGACAGAGTGAAACTCTGTCTCAAAAAACAATTTCTACAGAAGTACAACTCCTAACAGAACAACGCTGGCCCAAGCACTTTGCAATGATAGCCAACACCTATGGAACAGACAAAATTAAACTTAACAACGGACTCTAGGTAGACTTAGCCACTCCCTTCAAACCTCCCTTGTGGCTAAAAGGGTTTTGACACTGACTCCTAGCCACCATTCACTCCCTTCAACAAGTGACCAGACAACAACCCAGGACAGGTCCGTTCTGGCACCAAGGGACAATAAAAACCTAAATACAGGATGACTGATGAGCAATGCTTTTGGAGAAAAATCTTGATTAAAAGGGGAAAAAGTAAAAGTTGTCAGAATCAAAATGGAGTCACGTGTTAAAAATCCTGACAAACAGAGCCAAGAAAGGCCACGAAGGCTCCTCATGCATAATGCCTGATAAAACGAACTATTACAAAAGACAGAAAAAAAACATAACCTTGTGTAAAGGCTAATGCAATCTTACACAAAAAAATACCTCCTTGAGGACATCTGCCCAGCAACTGCCTGTCCAGCTCTGAACCGAAACAGATCCTTGTGGTGAAGAATAATTATCTCAAAACAATTATGTAATTCACTTCATTCTTCCTTTAAAAACCTTGTCTTCCTTTACCTCCCTGAAGATGCAGAGTTTACTACAGCATGTGCTTTCCCATTGCAATGCCAATTCTCAAACAGGTATCGTTTTCTTTTAGAGTCCCTCTCTCTGTTATTTCAGTTGAGAGAGTATATATCCTGAATAAGATATAAAAAATAGTATGCATACTAAATAGAAAATTACCTTGATACTTCCCTGAGATAAACAGTCTGCATGGCTTTCTTCAAATGAGGTTCAATATTTCTCCACAGTTTGCGAGTATCACGTTCACTTGCTATCCCAAAGGGAAGAAAATTTCAGTAATTTATATCTTGTAAAAACCTTTCTCAAAATAAATATTAATGAGTAAAATTACACAGTTACCTTCTCCTTTAACCACAGGTTCACAATATTTAGGAAAATTAAGTACTGCCTGTAAGTAAAGAAAAAAAAAAGGGAAGAGAAAAGCACTGATCGATCACAATTAGACATTTATTTTTCAAGTAAAATCTGTATTAATATTCAAGAAATTTTACTTAAACACATTTGCTCAAGTCAAATGTAATTATATGTAGTGGCATGCGCCTGTAATCCCAGTTACTCAGGCTGAGGCAGGGGGATCACTTGAGCCCAGGAGATCAAGACTGTAGTGTGCTGTGACTGCACCTGTAAACAGCCATTGCACTCCAGCCTGGACAACATGGTAAGACCCTGATTCTTTCTTTAAAAAAAATGTAATTGTAGCTTATTACTATAACAAAATAGCAAAAATACCAATAATGATAGCACAACACAAAATATTCTTTAATTGGCTAAATTCTGCCTCTGTATACAAAATTAGGAGAATGGAGTGTCTCACCAAAAATACACTTCTTTGGTATATTTTGATACAGCTAATCAGAAGGGTTGCAAGCACAAGAATAGCCCTGAAAAGCTGCTTTTTGTGAGGGAGATTTGCATCTGTAGAGGAAATAAGAAAACAGCAGATGCAAGCAGGCTTTCTCTGATCATCTCCCACCTTGGATCTAGGAAAGACTAACTCTCAAGAAAGAGATTTGAGGGTCTGACACCTTTGAAGGTCTGACAGAGAAACTTAGCACAGGCTACCATCTATTCTTTCTGGAAGTTGCTACCTATGAGGTTTCATTTGCACAACAAGAGTGCCTTCCCTAACCATGTCTTTCCTCCTCTCCCTCCAATAACCTGTTATGCCATGCTCCAAGCCCATTTTCTTTCTGTAGCCTCAGGATGGTATAAAAATTTGAAACAGTTGGCCCCCCTTTCTGCCCCCCACCTTTTGATTCTCATATTTTGTGTAAGGCTCCTGTGCCCATATGCATATTAATAAATTTGTATGCAACAGCTAATGTATGCAGGACTTCATACCTAGGTGAGGGGTTGATAGGTGCAGCAAACCACCATGGCACACATTTTACCTATGTAACAAACCTGCACGTCCTGCACATGTATCCTGGAACTCAATATAAAATTAAATAAAAATTAAAAAATAAATTTGTATGCCTTTTTTCCCATGAATCTATTATTAGTTTGTTTTATAGATTCAAATTACCAAAACTGCAGGGTAAAAATATGAACTTCCCTACAGTAACAAAGCATAATTTGCACTTTTAGGTTATATTTATGTCATACAGAACCATAAAACATATAATGAAAAACCTCAAGCCCAAATAATTAACTGTTATTTTCTAACGTCTGAACATTCTCATCAATTAAACATCATCGAGTTTCGTATGACTCAAAGTATTTGGATTGGCGGCACTACCTGAGATTGTTATAAATCTAAGTTCTTGGCATCATCTCAGGCCTACCAAATCAGAATCTCTGAGGATGAGACCCAGGAATCTATGTTTAACGATCTCTCTAGAAATTCTATGTATTCTAAAGTTTGAGGAGTACTAATTAACTAATTAGAACTACTTATTAGTTTTCTATGAATCAGCATTGGAATTCTACTGAACAGTAGTTTAAGCAAACTGGTTAAAAACATACTGCTTCCATTTATTTTAAAAAATATATATATATATATGTTTGTTCCCAAGTATTTCATATCAAAATAATTCAATGAGTCATAGAAAAAAGATATATATATAAATGTGTAACTATATAAGTAGATAACAGAAAACTACGAACCAAATCATTAATTTCTTCCTATTCTACTTCATAAAAAACAATTATTTAAAGTAGAAAAATCTTCCAAATTTGGTTAATATTAAGTGTAGAGAAGAATCAAGAAGACATTATTCGCTTCAGCCAAACTTCCTTACCATCATTTTAGATTTTCAGATCTAAGCATAGTTTAATAACACTAAAGTGTCATAATGTTAACAGCTACTGGTACACAATTTGGCTTATCAAAATAAACAATTGACCCTTGAACAACATAGGTTTGAACTGTGAAGGTCCACTTGTCCACAGATTTTTTTTTTCAACCAAGTGTAGATCACAAACACAGATCAAAAACATAGTATTCAGGGAATGCAAAACCCATGTGTATGGAGGGCTAACTTTTGTATACTCAGGTTCTGCAGAGTTGATTGCAGGGTTTGAGTGTGCTCAGATTTTGATATACATGGGACTGGTCCTGGAACCAATCCCCCAAGTATACTAAGGGGCAACTGTATTGATTTTCTTTTTGGTGGAAACACTAAAACACTAAAATATGTTTAAGAATTTATGAATAACAGTTAAAAAGGCAGTATCATAAGGTTTGTCAGAGAAAACAAACCTAAATGAGTATCAAAGTAGTACTTTATTTTCTCCTATCTTAAGCTACCTATAGAACTAGCCTCTAAGAAATACAGAAATATCAGTTCATAAAGCATCGTTCTAGAAAAGATCCCTGAAAAGAATATTTTTCAGGCGATTTAATAAACTTTCAAGAAATATGCCCCTTACAAACTTTGAGACAAACACAAACAACACTATATATCTGAAGAAAAAAGGAAAATGAGTATCTTTATTTTTCTGTATTCTATATATAGAGAAAACTAAGAACACTGTGCTATTTTTCTCTAATGTTTAAGGATCCTTTTCTGTATTTATTATTACCAATAGTAGTATAAGACTTAAACCATACTTCACATTTATGAATATGATTTTTAAGAAAGCTGTAACCTTACCCTAAATAAAATCATTCCTCAGTGAAACCCAAAGAACTTTTAAAAATACTATATTTAAATATATATTTCTCTCTTTACATTTTATTTTCCCATAGATATTTTCCCTAAATTTTTTCTTCTTATACTTTATAATCTACTTTGAAATGGCTGCCAGCACAGATTCCCACAGGATTCGAGTGCTAAACAGTGGTAACTGTAAGTTACTTTCCAGTAAAGACAGAGGAGGATTATTTGCTCCTAAGTCCATCTCACCCAGGTGCGTTTTCCTGACCCTCTCCTCTCTGTCTCTTGTGTTACCATTTCCCTCAGAAGCCAGGGATCCCAAGACATCCAATCTCTAGAGGAATGTCAGTGATAAACTGGAACTGGAAAAACAGTTTTGTTTTTTCCTAACTGAGAAGATGTCTGAAATCTACATGCAAATCAGAGGAGCCCTGAAATCTGAAACTTTCAAAAACATACTAAATGTGAGCGTAATTTTAAATAGTTGCCTTCTATGTTCTGTCTCAAACACACACTGAAACTAAGTAACACTTTTCAGGGCAGAAAGAGAAAAAGAACAAAGTGAAGAAAATGTGCTAAGAGACATAGAATCTGTTACTTTGAAAGTGACTGTTTTCCAGCCTCAGATATATTACTATTTTCTGTTAAATGGAGCTAAAATCTTAATTATTAATTAAGGATTTCTAAAAGGGAAACTAGAAATTCTTGTCTCCTTCCTTTCCCATCCCCACAATTAAACAAAAAAGGTCAAAGAAAAATTCAACATCAACATTTTCCAAACTGTCTATGATATATAAACAGCTATTCTAATTGTTAAAAAAAATAAATAAATAAAAAGAACCATCTATACAAAGATTACCAGCTCAGGGTCAGCGGTTAATGAAAGACCTGCAATGAAAGCTTCCGACCATACTCAAATCCATCTAGATTCTAGACCTCAATCACTGCATACATAAAACTTGAACAAAATCTGTTACAAAATATTAACAGAGTTGTAAAACTGCTCAAATTTTTACATCTCTTTTCTGTTATTCCTCATTTTGATTTTAATGGAGTTCTGCATTTTCTGTAATTAGAGAAAAAACAAGGAAGAGTGAGAAGATCTGAGAATGACATTTTTCTGATCAGAACAAGCAAAGTTTGTACTAACCCACAAACATCTACCTTCTTACGGTATGTTAGCCTCAAGAGGCCATATGCAAATTTCCAGAATAAAATTTCAGTTTCTAACCTATCTCACACCATTTCTACATGGAAAATATTGAAAGATATATATACACATATATTTATACACACACACACACACACACATATATATATACAAGCAAAATATTCATTTACCAGATGTCTGAGCTCTTTCAAATCTCGACAAACAGTGTAGAAAACTCCAAGAAGAATGTTAATGTAGGCAGCATAGAAATCAGCTGAATACTCTGGAGGATGATCATGGGACAGGATCTTTTGAAGGTTGCCTGTTCACAGGACACAAAATAACTTGTAATAATTAACACAGCACCCTAATCATATCTTCAAGCATTTTATAACAAAGGTATTAAAAAAAAACCCAAACCCAGCAATAATCAAGGAATAATAAAACTATTACAAGATTAGAATAGAAAAGTGTGATTTGTGATATAATAAAAAATATGTATTTGATCTTCACCCCGGTTCCTGGCACAGAGCTTCTAAAAGCCCTCATAATTTCCTGAATGAGAAGGATAAGAGGAGTATCTTTTGTTACTCATAAGAAGCCCTTTTAAAACATACCTTGATTTATACTAATGAGGTGTTTCTTGATGGGTGATATGGTTTGGCTCTGTGTCCCCACCCATATCTCATTTGAAATTTTCAGTGTTGGAGGAGGGGCCTGGTAGGTGGTGACTGACTCATGGAGCAGACTTCCCCCTCGCTGTTCTTGAGATAGAGTTCTCATGAGATCTGGTTGTTTCAAAGTGTGCAGCAATTCCCCCTTCAGGCTCTCTCTCCTGCTGACTTTGTGAAGATGTGTTTGCTTCCCTTTCACCTTCCAACATGACTGCAAGTTTCCTGAGGCCTCCCCAGAAGCAGAAGCCTGTACAGTGCACAGACTGTGAGTGTATTAAACCTCTTTTCTTTATAAATTTATAAATTACCCAGTCTCAGGTATGTTTATAGCAGTGTGAGAATGGACTAATACAGTGGGCCCCTAGATAGCTTCAGGATGGGGACTGGTTGTCAGAGGAACCAACCAAGTGATTAGAGGCCTGTATTCTCACATACACTGCTGTGAAGAAATACCCATGACTGGGTAATTTATAAAGAAAAGAGGTTTAATTGACTCACAGTTCTGCATGGCTAGTGAGGCCTCAGGAAACTTACAATCATGGTGGAAGGCACTCTTAACAGTGCAGTAGGAGAGAGAATGAGTGCCAGCAGGGGAAATGCCAGACACTTATACAACCAACAGCGCTCGTGAGAACTCAGCGTCTTGAGAGCAGCATGGAGGAACCGCCCCCATGATTCAATTACCTCCCACCAGGTCCCTCCATGACATGTGGGGATTATGGGATTATAATTCAAGATGAGATCTGGGTGGGGACACAAAGCCAAACCATATTAAGGCCCCACCTCCTGTCCTTGGGAAAAGGAGAAGGGCTAAAGATCGAATCCACGACCAATAACCAACAATTTAATCAAATCATGACTATATAATGGCACCTCCATAAAAAATCCTAAATGATGAGGTTCTGAGAGTTTCCAGGATAGTAAATATATCCACATGCTGAGAGGGTAGCACACCTCAGCCCCACAGGGACAGAAGCTCCTAGGCTTGGGACCCCACTGGTCCTTATCCTGTGTACCTGTTCATCTGGCTGTTCATTTGTATCCTTTACAATAAACGGAATAAGTAAAGTTGTTTTCTTGAGTTTGGTGAGCCATTCTAGCAAATTATCAAACCTGAGGAGGGGGTCATGTGAAACCCCAATTTATAACCAGTTTTCAGGAGTACAGGTAGAAACCTGGGACTTAGACTGGTGTCTGAAGTGCTAATATTCTTGTAGGACTAAGTCCTTAACCTGTGAGGTCTGCACTAACTTCTGGTAGTTAGTGTCAGAAGTGAATTGAATTTTAGGACACCCACTTGATATCTAGAGAACTGAAGAATTTGTTGTTGGGTGAACAAAAATACCCCACACATTTGGTGTCAGAAGTGTTTTGAGTAAAAATAATTCTGAAAATGTAATTGAAATTTTGAAACTGACTGTAAAAAAAAATTATTAAATATTAAGACAAATAGAAAACAACGACAGCTAAAGAAAATCTCAAGAACCTTATGACCGGCAAAATCAGTAACAAGGGAAAAAATACTGTAGATTCTAGTTTTTCTTCCTATTAAGTAAATCAACTAGGAAAAAAAAGGGTATAGTACATAAACTGCCAACAAACTAGAAAATGCTCATGTTTTGTAAAATGAAAATAATTAATTTTTTTACAATAATCATCACCTGATCCTAGTCCTTACTTTGTTATTCCCCCTTTTATAAAACATGTTTTCTCCCTACAACTTTGATATCTTTACTCTACTTCTGTTATATCTCAGGCTCTTTATAAAATATCACGTTAAGAGTCCTAACCTTATACTTAACCCTGCTGGAAATAATCATATTTTAGAAACACAGTAAAATTTAAAGAGAAACAACCATATATTATTCAAAATTTCCCAGTCATAATACAGGAATCAATTAGACATTCATTCCTTATCGTAAGATCCTCTGACTTCTTGGTGTAATGGTCTCCTTAGACTTCTTAGTTAAGAGCTCTTTGCGTATGACTAGAACTTTAAACCTAGTTCAGAAGGCTCAAGTTTTTTGCAAAAATTACAGGTAAAAACTCTTCCAGGATATTCTAATCATGTCAATTTCCTTTTGTTTAAGGTTCCCAGTAAGTTAGTATTTTTAGTAAGGCCATTTACCATTGATTTTAATCACTTTTGCGCCTGCGAATCAATTAGACACAGGTACAAGATCAAAAAATATATATAAACGATCTGAAAATTTATAAACAGAAGTTTAGAAATAGCTCTATTAAGGAATATTTAAACACAGAAGTTGACAAAAAAACTTCAAAGCCTAGTTTTATACTTAGAATATTATCCCGAATGGATACTAGATGAGACACTGTTACTGAATTTGCTTTTTTATTTCAAAACTGCTGAAAAAATAAAAATAAAAGCCAAAACTTCCCTTTGGAGTCTATGTACTTTTACATTCTAACAGCAAACTTTAAATATAATGTCACTAAGTTTTTTTAACTAGGCATGGGGAAATAGCTAATATATTGAAAATTTCTAAAAGGTACCAAAAAACTTAGAAACAAAGATATCTACCTATAAAACCTACCAAATAACTGGATGGATGTAAGAAAAGAGAGATGGAGGGAAGAGATAAATGATCACAGAGATGAACAAGCGGGGAAAAACAACAACAACAACAACAACAACAAAAAAACAAGAAAAAACTTCTATAAATGAATGGGTAAGAAAATTTGGAAAACAGTTGAGTCTCCAGCTCAGATTGCACTTCTAAGTACCCCCTGAACATCTCTATCTGGGTATTCCTTATACGTAGCCCTCCATATCCCATAGGAAAGTTGATTAGACGTTATCACTGGCCCATTTCAGCCCTGATGAAAGTCTTATAAGAATCGGAATCCTCACTGTGTTGCTGTAAAAGTAACCTAGCAACTTGTTTACAGACTGCAGACAAAACTCTCAGAGTATAACTCTATAATAAGCAAGTCATGCCAGCTCTAACAGTCTAGGACTATTCAAATTCATGAAAAAAAAAAAAATCCCATCTATATCAGAAAGCTCAAAACAGCATATCATTGAGCAGTAAATAAAGGGTAGGAGAAACCCACTGGTTGGTCTCCTTGGGTCTTAAAATTTCACTATCCAAGTATAGGCAAATGTGCAAAGAAAAGCCACTCCTAAGTTGCAGAGAGACTTCTGCTTCCAGTTGTGAGGGAGTAGGAGCATCCAGAAGTACCCTCCTCTAATAATCAATTAAAAACTGGACACACTATAGAAAACAACTATTTTCAAATATCAAACAAATGGCAGTAACGGACCGTAATACCTTAGAAAAGGTAAACAAATAAGGTGAGTCCTACCATCAGCCAAGCTTTCTAACAAGAGATAATTTTAAGACTGTGGTGCAAGGAGACTTCCAAAAGGAGCTCATTTATCCTAATGTGTTGAGGAGACAGAGACCAGAGCCGAGAGAGCTGAGATAGCTATAATTTGCAGGGCAGTGTATCTGAGGCGAGGAAGCTGTGCCAAAAAAGAGCTCCAGAAATCTGTACAGGGGTTCCCCTCAAGTCTTAGCTTAATACTAATCTGTGTATGCATAGGGTAAAACCCTATAAAGCCATGCAAGAACAATTTTTAGGGAAAAAACAATCATTGGAGAGCTATATGTCAATTCCCGGAATTCACACAGGGCTGTGAATTTTTCATGTTGCCACTAGTCAGAAGGCAGAGACCATGCTAAACACACAGGGCATTCAGTAGAGATTCCAGAAAAACTATGTCTTAGAAGTAGAGCTAAAATTAGCCCTGGTATAATGGCTACTCTGGATCATCTCTCCAAAAAAAGTTTAAAAATAGCCTTAAAAGAGTCAACTGTATCTGTAGGTAATTAAATATGCTAATGAGAAAAAAGTCCAAAACACAATAAAAAACACAATGTCTATAATTCAATAAAAAACTACTAGACACATGAAGAAGCATAACGGATACCTAAGATGGAGAAAAATTAGTTGGAGGGAACAAACCCGAAACAAAAGAGGTAATTGAATTAGTAAACAAGAAAATTAAAAC
This sequence comes from Papio anubis, assembly GCF_008728515.1. NCBI lineage: Eukaryota > Metazoa > Chordata > Mammalia > Primates > Cercopithecidae > Papio > Papio anubis. The sequence goes on along the minus strand of NC_044979.1, from coordinate 54,618,898 downwards.
AACTGTTATAAATATGCTCATATGCTCAAGGATATAAAAGAAAACAAAAGCATAATGAGATCAGTAATGAAAATTCTACAGGATGAGATTGGCTGCCCACTAGACACTTGTAAAAAAAAAAAAGCCAGTGAACTGAAAGACATACAAACAAAAAAAAAACCCAAATAAAACACACACACACACACACACACAAAGATTTAAAATTTAAATAAACAGACTTTCAGTAGGACAATATAAAGTGCTCTAACATAATGCAATTATGCAATTACAATGCAATTCCACACAAAAAAGACAGAGAAGAAAAGGTGAGGGGGCAGACAAAATATTTGAAGAAATACTGTCCGAAATTTTTCCAAAGCTGATGAAAATATACACCCACAGACTTAAGAACTCAACAAATCCCCAGCAGGATAAACAATAAAAGTTATTTTCTTTCTTGTCCTGTTATTTTTTTAAAGCCAAAATAATAATATTTAACATCTGAGGTTTATAATAATAGTTGAGGTTTATATTATAGTATTACATGGTTTATAATAAATATAGAAGTAAAATGTAAGACAACAGCAGTACAAATGTTCTTAAGTAGGAAACTGTAATCACTGAAATTTCAGATTGTTATCAGAACATAACTTAATCTATCCAAACTGACACAATAACTAAACCAAAAACCTAATCAAGTACATTATAATTTCTCTAAAGAAAAAATATCCATCACCAAAAGATGAGTAGTCTGCATGAGGTAAAGACCAGAAAACAAGACTTCCAAACTGGGCTCCTAGCCATAACTGCTAAGAGGACAGCTGTCCTTAAAATCAGACACCATATTCCTGAAAATGACATGTTCCAAGTTATTGTGACAGGGTAACACTAACCACTTAGATAATCTCTTTGCCCTGGTTCCACACTTAACCATAATTTCAACTTATCTATTAACGTTCCCCTTCTGAATGGCTTTTTGTCTGACTACGGTGTTTCTGCTTTAAAAAAAAAAAAAACTGAATATGAAAAAGGCCCTAAAATTTAATAATCAGAATTTAACTTGGCTCCATTATTATACACTTTGCAAAAATCTATTATCCTATACTCACTAAAATTACTAAGACCATTTTATTTATTTTTGTCCTCAAACCCTCTATCTATGCTGCTTTGTATCTTTACTTTTTAAATTTTTAAATCTATAAATTTAAATTATAGAATTTTTAAAATTTAATTCTATAATTACTTACATTATTAATTCAACTTGACTGAAATGTATAAAATCTACTTTTTTAACAATTTTCTTAAATTCTAAATAGTTTTTCAGTAATTTTCTTAAATTCTAAATAGTTTTTCAGTACTTAAAATGGGTCATAAAAAAACTGAACTATGAAGAACAGTGCTGACATAGGTACAGAATTTTTTTTTAAAATAAAAATTTAAAAAATTAAAAAAAATTTTTTTAAATAAAAATTTTTTTTTTATCACTTTTCCTCCTACCCTTTATTTTGGGATTTTTATGGATGAGAAATCAATGACATTAAGGACTCCATCTATTTTGGGTTGCTGTTAAAAAAAAAAATTCAGCTAATTAGCTAAGACAGAAGGTGTTATTTGACTGCTGTTCTGGTGAAAACAGACAAAAATGTATTAATCTTAATGTATGTTTACAGCTGATTAGTTCAGAGGGATAGTGTTAATGAGGCCAAGGTCATGGAATGCTATTTTTTTATAGACTGCTAAGCATCTTATACTTCAGAGTTATAATCTCTGAATCCCAAGTATCATCTCTGTATGACAGCCCAGTATTAATCCACAAAGCTATTCAGCAACACAAAAAGCTACTGTGTTCTTTCAAAGACCAAAAGCATCAGGATCTATGAAATTTAAGATTAAATGCAGTCCCCAAGAAAATAAGAAACACAAGGGCTAGTAATTGGTACCATATGAGTTACAGTAAAGAAAATGAGATTTATAAAATCAAAAGATGTAAGCGCAACATGGTATTTAACCCAAGTATACAGTAAATGAAGATTTCAACACACTCTTAATATGCTTTACAAGTCTAGTCTGATTATTCGTACAGATGTCATAATTACACTACATATACATCTTAATGTACTGACTAAAAAAATGAAGATACATTAGCACAAATACGAGTTGCTCATCCAAAAAAAATTAGTAATTATACAATAATCTCTCACAGTTCCAAAGTAAATTTTATAAGTGCAGAAATACAAACATCTTATTTGAGATTGGCAGCAAACCTTAACAGTTTAATCCTTTGATACTCCCATTTGATATTCAAATACTTTATCAAAGTATTTCCATTTGAATATGCTAGTTTGATCTTTCAAACAACAAAAACTATTCTCCTGCATAACATTTGCCAAAACAATGTTTTAAGGTTTACCTATGCTGTAATCAGGGAAATACAAGACAAATGGCTCAAAGCATCCAGTATTTGGACGAAACTTTTCCCAAACAATTTCACTGAGAAAGAGAACAGTCACATTTCTGTCAGCCTGTAAAAGAAAGAAATAAAAGTAACTTTGTATTTAAAAATCTTAATCAGAGCAGTATTTCCATTTGGATTTTTCTTTCAAATAAATCCCCCAAAGTTCTAACCTATAACAAATTATTTGCATATTAATAAACCTTATTTAGAAAACCTAATCAAGGAGTTCATCCATTTGCAAACTGTCACACACCCAAGCTGGAGTGCAGTGGCATAATCACAGCTCACTGTGGCCTCAACCTCCCAGGCATAAGTGATCCTCCTATATCTCTCAAGTAGCTGGGACATGTGCCACCATACCTGACTAAATTCTGTATCTTTTGTAAAGACAGGGTCTCTGTAAGTTACCCAGGCTGGTCTTGAACTCCTGGACTCAAGTGATCTTCCTGACTCAGCCTCTCAAAGTGCTGAAATTACAGGCATTAGCCATCACATTGGGTCTGATTTTTTTAAGAATCTCTGAATTTATTTCTATAGCGGTAAAATAACATGCCCTAATCACAATCCTGATAACAAATTACTGAATTGTTTTTGCTATAAAAATATGATTACCTAAAAGCATTTTATAAAATCAGTTTAAATACATTGAGAGGCTAAAAAGAAGAGGATATTTATCGAGCTGAAAGATTTTAAATTGGTAATGTTCTTATCTATTCATCTGATAAGTACTTTCGGTATATATGATATTCATCATATTTTAAACTTCCTTTTACTTAATTACTTAATATAAAAAAATTAGAAATGCTTTTGCCACATTTCTCTTAAATGAAATACATTTTTAAAAATCAAGCATGGTTCCAGAAATGTCAAAACAATTCTCTTTCCCAGTTCAGCTGAGATTACTCTAAATCTTTTAATTTTCTTCAAACAATTTCTATAATTGAAACTAAAAAATGGTCAAAAGTCCTAATTGTTGTAAAGGGATGTATGACCACCATTACTAGGCATAAGGAGGAAAAAATAGGGTGATCTATACTGGAAAGGCAAGAAGACAATAATGCACTCTGGATACCAGATGGTGAGTTCTAGAGCAAAGCAATAGGAAATAGTGGATGCATATGCAAAAACCCGCAAATACAAATGAAACAAACAAATAAAAGGAAAGGAAATAGGAGACATCTACTCAAAGAAGACAGGTCTTGAGTCTCAGTAATAAAATGTCAAGAGTTAATTAAACCAAGAAAAGCAAGACTGTGTGAGGTTAACTTCCAGAATAGGCCACCAATAGCTACGCTTATTATCCTGTCCTCTCTATACCTCCCCTCCCTCAACTATTACTAAAAGTAAACTTCAGGAGTCGGCCTTGGGCACACAATGATTTCAGTGGCCTCTCTAAACTTCTAGCAGATTCTCAAATTTGAATAATGTATTTAACTTTGAAAGGCAGATATGCTTTAAGCACTTCTTCCCAAGTATTTATTATAATATTACTTAATACTTTAACACATACAAACATAAAATTAGGTAGGTATAAACTGCTTATGCTCAAAGCACTTATAAAATTATAAAACCAAAATAAATTTATAAATACAAACCATAAAACCAATAAAATTTAAATTAATATTAACTGAATATATTGAACAGTACTGTTTCGCTCAAACTAAATCTTTATTCCCTTTGTGAATACAGTGAATATGGTTCCACCTGGAAACAACCACAGCTATTTCTCTCACCAATCTTCCTTATTCAAACTATTACAAAACCCTGTTTTATCTGTGATATTATTTGGCTTTCACCTGACACAAATGCCTAGTAAGTCCACCCCTGTTCTTTTCTTATTGGGCCATGACAATCACAGTAGTATTAATTAGTAACCCTTCACTTAATGTTGTTGATAGGTTCTGGGAAACTGACTTGAAGTGCAACATATAATGAAACCAATTTTTTTCCTCAACAATGTTATAATGAAATGATGCTGAAGGTAAGGAAGAACCTGTTGTAGGCTGTTTCACTTAAAGTTGCAGTTTCCAAGAATCTCCTGAGATGTTAAGTGAGGACTTACTGTACTTTGTGAAGCCAACACAAGAGTAAACTGAAATACAAAAGTAAACTCTGACACTGAGGTTATAAGATAGAAATCCAGATGAGCCAGAATAGCCATGCTATTCTTATTTTAGATTATCCTTATTTTGAAATGCAAAGAAAATTGTAAAATCCTTGAGATTTTAAAGTCTGGCCCTCTGCTATTTATTCTAGCAACATCTAAAAACTTTTAATAGAAAGCAGTAGCTTCATAATTAGAGAGGAAAAGCTAAAATAATTGAAGAATAAATGCTATGAAATCACTAACTGATTTTACTATGAAAAAAATACTGAGCTTTACTGATAAGAGAAATGCAAACTACAATTATATTAAAATACTAATTCTCACCTATCAAATAGCAAAATGAAAAAATTTTACAACACAATCCATTGATTAAGTTGTGGGGAAAAAGCACTCTCTCACATTACTTACCAATTCTTGTAATCTAAGAAATCCAGGCAAAAGATTTGCTTCCATATCTCTTAGATACTCTGCTTTATCTAGAACCTTTAAAAAAAAAAGAAGAAGAAGAAGAAGAAATGCATTTACAAAGCCTTTACAAAATGACATGATTTGATTATGTCCCCCAAAGTTCATGTGTTGGAACTTAATCCCCAGTGCGGCAGTATTGGGAAGTGGAGCTGCATAAAAGACGATTAAGTCATGAGGGCTCTGTCCTCATCAATGAATTAATGTTGTTATCAAAGGAATGGCTTATTGAAAGAATGGCTTTGTTATAAAAGGGACTTCTGCCACCTCTTGCTCTCACCCTTGTCCTCTCTTGTACTTCTACCATTCATCATGAGAGGAGGCAGCAAGAAGGACCTTGCCAGATGCGGGGACCTCAACCTTTGACTTCCTAACCTCCAGAACTGTGAGAAATAAATGTCTTTTCTTTATAAATTACCCAGCACAACTGGCTTTGAAATGTGAAACCGACATGAGATTTGGGAGGGGCCAAGGGTGGAATGGTGTGGTCAGGCTTTGTGTCCCCATTCAAATCTCATCTTAAATTGTAATCTCCATAATCCCCATGTGTCAAGGGAGAGACTAGGTGGAGATAAATGAATCATGGGGGTGGTTCCCCCATACTGTTCTTGTGATAGTGAGTTATCATGAGATCTGACGATTTTATAAGGAGCTTCTCCTTCCTCCCACTTTGTGAAGCAGATGCCTTGCTCCCCCTTTGCTTTCTGCTGATTATAAGTTTCCTGAGGCCTCCCCAGCCATCCTGAACTGTAAGCCAATTAACCTCTTTCCTTTATAAACTATCCAGTCTTGGTTAGTTCTTATCCAATTCCAAAGATGATCATTTTAACATGTCTTCAGAGTAATCAGGCATATTTGTTGCTCTAAAGTCTTCACTACCTTCTATCCACTCCCTAAGAAATTAAATAAAGTGCTTTAGTATAGTTTTCTAGACCTTCCATGATCTGCCCCAACCTATCTTCCAGTCTTCTTTTTCTCCCTTCATACTTTATAACCCACTAAAACTAGACTATTTGGTATTCTCTGGTCTCCATTTTCAGCTGCATGCCTTTACTTATATAATTCTATCTGAAAATCCTCTATTTCAATTTTTTCCTAGAATACTCTGATTCATTTAGGTCTGTCTCAAATGCTAATACCTCATGAAGCTGTATTGGATACACACAGTCAATACTTTGCATCTGGTGACAATCACTTATCACATCCTACATGTAGTCACATGTATGTGTCATACCTTTTCTATTAAATGAAGCTTCCCTTGGATAAGGAATATGTTTAACACATTTCTGTATACAAAAGCATCTGGCACAGAGCACTGTACATAATGAGACTCAAAACAAATACATGAAAATTGATCTAATAAATTATTGGTTTTCAACATAAGAGATGATCTAATCAAATGAAATTACTTACAATATATACAGTCTGATCCTTGAGATTTTCAGCTGCGGTTACTTGTTTAAACAAGCGAACAAAATCATTAAATGTTTCACAGGTTATTTCAGTAGAACATCCATCCTCTGAAGAACTAAGATGATTCAATTTGTTTAAAATTTGTTCCAAAAGCAGCCTCAAGGTAAAGCATTCAACGCAATTCACAAAGACATGTGGGAGCTGAAAACGAAAACCAAAACACTATAAGAAAAGAAGAAAACACATAGACACAATAATGGCTCTGCTGATATTCTCCATTTGCCTTTCTAAATCTACATCCCACCAAACCCACCCCATGCCCCAAGAGCCTGACAGCTACAGAATTACATCACCCAGACTCTCTTACTTTCTGGCTGTGGATGGAGAAGCCAATAGAAAGAACCAGCAGGAGACTAAGGGAGAATGGTGGGACAGAAGTTTGGATATTGATTTCCTTGACTCCCACCATGACCCCTCAGCGGCCCTAGCTTGGCAGTGGATACTCTTTTACCAAAGATCAAGTTGGACAGCCCCTCTTCTAAGGTTACACCTCTTGTAGGGTTCCAGTAACAGCTCCTTTCTATGGTCCCTTCAGGCCTAGAGGTGGTAAAGGCCCTGGTGTACCATCATCCCTTAGTGATTCCCATAAAATGTCCTCAACCTTTATAAAATTGTCCCTTCATTAAACTCTCTTCAATTATTTCTTTCAGCTTGCCATTTCTTTCTTATGGAAATTCAAAGCAAACTTGTACTTTCCTATAAAGAATTCTTATAAAGAAATCAGCCAGGAATGGTGGCTCATGTCTGTAATGCCAAGGCTTTGAGGTCAAGAGTTCAAGACCAGCCTGGGCAATATAGCGAGACTCTGTCTTTGTTTTTTTAAAAAAAAGAAATCTAAGTATATTTGAATGTTAAAATTCTTAATAGGAATTTCACACTTGTAACTTTAATATAATATCCTTGAATAAACTTAAGTCAAAAAAAAAAAAAAGAATTTTAAGAGTTAGAAACCATAGCAATCCTCCTATAAGGACTGTAAGCACTAGCTCTTTACTAGGCATACTGCTCCTGCCTGTAATCTCAGTGCTTTAGGAGGGGTGGGAGGAGCACTTGACCCCAGGAGTTCAAGATCAGCCTGGGAAACACAGTGAGACTCCGTCTTTAAAAAATAAAAAAAATTAGACAGGCCTGGTGGAGTACGTCTGTAAGTCCCAGCTACTTGGGAGGCTGAGGTGGGAGTATCACTTGAGCCCAGGAATTCACGGCTGCAATGAGCTGTGATCATACCACTGTACTCCAACCTGGGCAATAGAGCAAGACTCCATTTCAAAAAACAAACAAACAACTAGCCCTTCATTTAAAAAACTAACAAAATATCAAAATGAGGTAACTCCAGAAGTAATAAGGACACAAACGAGATTTGCTCACAAATACAGTCTATCCTCAAAATAAGATCACAAAAGCAGATTCATTCTGAGGAAGATAACTTGTGGCATTTGGCACAAATAATGGAATTTGTAACTATTTTTAGTGATTTTATAAACTTGTATCCAATAAGGAAGCTTTTCGTTCTCTGAATAGCAGTGTCACTAAAGCCACATTAAACTTACTTGGGGACAGTTTCACCAGCATTTGCTAACTCACTTCACTCTCACTTCTTTACGAACAACAGTCCACAATATCTCTGTTATGAATAGTGTCTCGCTTACAGCATTTGTGCTATCCATGACCTTTAAAGGCAGCATATTCTAAGTGCCTGTCTGAGTCCCTGTATCAGAAGTAGTAACAATAATCATATATTACACTGATTAAGTAGCAGCAGAAACTACAATGTGATAAAAAAAAAAAAAATGGAATGCAGCCCTTAAACATAAAACTTCCTTATTGGGTTTTATTGCTTTTATTCAACACATATTTTGGGGGCGCTTCATTCAGTGGGTTCTGAAATGCAAATGCCTGGACCAAGACCTTGTACACTCAGATTCTGAAGTCTAGTATACAGCCCAGGCATATGTGCTTTTAAAATGCACAGCTGATCTTTGGGATCAAAAGCTGAAATCCACAAGTTAATAAGCTAAAATCCACAAGTTAATATGTGCCAAGTAGTGTGCTTAGTGCTGGGGATAATTTCAAGAAACTCACAATCTAAAGCCAGGGAAACACAAACACAAAATCATAGCTGAGAGGGCTAAATATTATGACAGAATTAAGCACAAGGTGCTAAGGCTGCAAAACAGGGGAGCATCTGATACAGCCTAGAGGATCAGGAAAGACTTTGTAGAATATAAGTAGAAGAAAACCTGGCAAAATAAATAAGCATCTGCCAAGTAACAGGAAGAGCGAGTACAGGAAACCCATTCCAAGTAGGGGAGCAGCATGTGCCATGGCTTGAAAGTAAGAGAGCAGGAACTATACACAGTTCAGTATGCCATCCTAAACACACATCCTTAGAGCTAGAGGACAGGGTTAGCAAGCCAAAGCCTGTGGGCTAGCCACCTGTTTTTGTACATACTGTTGCTTTGAAACACAGTCATGCCCATTCACACAGAGAATGCCCATGGATGCTTTCACAATACAGCAGAGTCAAGTAGGTGAGACAGAAACTACATGGTCCACAAGTACAAAATGTTACTTATCTGCCCCTTAAGAAAAAGACTGCCCATCTCTGGTTTAGGATATGAAAGGGAGTATGGCAATACTCATCAATAATAGCAGCTAACCTTTCTTTATTGAGTGCTTACTACGCACTATGTACTGCAGAAAGCACTTTCCATGTACTAACATTTAATTCTCTTAATCCCAGATGTTGTCACTATGAGCCAACTTTGCAGATGGAGAAAGCACTAACTGGTGAATCCAAAAAGGAACATGAGTCTGCCAGACTCTACAGCCCACTTAACCACTGTGTTATAAAAGATAAATTCAGCTCAGGAAAGGTCTTATACATTGGGCAAATTACTTGAACACTGTCCTGAAGATCTTAAGATTTGCAAGGCCTGGCTGCTGGGTGAAGACTGCAAATAAGAGGCTTACAGAAATACGTGGAAAAAAACAATGGTAAATGTAAATCCTAGCAGCAATGGCTAGGATTAAAGGTAGATGGAGAAATGATTTTAAGAATGTGAAGCAACAGATCAAGTTTATTGATGTGATTTACTAAATGAGGGAAGATGAGGAAACAGTTAAGAAAGTGTAAGTTTGGACAACTGTGTGAATTACAGTAGCTCACTCATGGAGAAAGATAATACGGGAAGAAGAGCAATGTAAAGGTGGTATGTTCAATTTTGTATTTGTGGAGATTCACAATCTTCAGTACCAATATTATACATTAAAGAATGGCAAAGAAATACTTAATATTTTTATTCTTACCTCTAAAGTTTTCAACAACGTTTGTGTTACATAGGTCTTTCCACTGGCAGTATGTCCATAAATAAAAATGGATGGAAAGCTAAAATGATGTCTCTAAGGGGAGAAAAGACAAACACAAATATGAGGCTGCACATGCAAAATAGAAAATAAACACTTACCAACTTGTGAGAAAGTTGTATGTGGAAAAGTAAAATATTCAATCCAAATTCCTAACAGTGAGCATATTGTGGATGAATCAACACACTTTGAACTTACTTGAATTCAACTCTAAGCACTTTCTTTGTTATGAAATTAAAATTTCTGTAACATATTTGGCATATTTTATTATGTACTATATGTTTATATTTTTTATTATTGTACAGGTTTACATATACAAACTTGTATTTTCAACTTTATAGGACATTTAAGAGATTTTTCCAGAATAATTTTGTTCATACTCCATTTTTACATTACTCCTTCTTAAAGACTCTTATCTCCTGGGATGCCACAACTTCACTGTACATTTTAATGCTAGGAAATTAAGTACATATAATCAAAAGATTAAAAGGGATTTCAAGGGTCCTCATTCTTAGGAAAACTTACAGACTACTTCTGAACTATGCACACTCACTAATGCTGGCACTAATGCATACATTAGATCACATAAAACACTAATAAAATCTGCATAGCATTTATTTTAAAATACATACATGCAAGATCTTTCTGCAGTACATTAAGTTAGCAGCTAGATAAAAGTAAACATTGTCAATGGTCTCTCTGGTCTAGTTAATACTACAAATACTTATACTTCATTACTTAAATGAACACTTTCATTAGATACCTACTAAATGCTGAAAACCAAGGGGTACTGAAAAGTACAAATATCAGTAAAAGACATTATCTACTTTGGAGGAAATTACAGTCTACATTTTTAAATAATTATAGGAAAATTGGATCACATTTTTAAAACAATTATAGGAAAACTGAATTACATTTTAAAAATAATTACAGGAAAACTGGATTTTTAAAAATAATACTTTTTTTTTTTTTTTTTTTGAGATGGAGTCTCACTCTGTCATCCAGGCTAGAGTGCAATGGCGCGATCTCGGCTCACTTCAATCTCTGCCTCCTGGGTTCAAGTGATTCTCCTGCCTCAACCTCCTGAGTAGCTGGGATTACAGGTGCGTGCCATCAGGCCCAGCTAATTTTTGTATTTTTAGTTACAACGGGGTTTCACCATTTTGGTCAGGCTGGTCTCGAACTCCTGACCTGGTGATCCACCTGCCTTGGCCTCCCAAAGTGCTGGGATTACAGGTGTGAGCCACTGCGCCCCGGCCTATTTTTCAATAATACATTTTTTTTTTAAATAATTATAAGAAAATGGGATTATGCAATTTCCATGAGGAAGCTGAGTCTCAATTATCATCGATTACAGCAACAGTCACAAACATTTATTACATTCTAGTCACTACGTTAAACATTTCCTTTTACAAGACAAATCAGGAACTCAGATTTACACAGGAAAAAGACTCTAAATGGCATACAGCTATGGCAAAAGCAGCTCAACTGCTAAAAATAAACTAAAAATCTACTGGAAATGAATAGGTAATGTAATACATGAACCCTTTTCTAAAGTTTATATGTAACAATCATATAAATTAACTGGCTCAAAAATTCTGTCTCAGCAGGGTGCGGTGGCTCACGCCTGTGATCCCTACACTTTGGGAGGGCAAGGCAGGCAGATCACTTGAGTTTAGGAGTTCGCCTGGGAAACAGTGAAACCCCATCTCTATGAAAAATACAAAAATAGCCAGGCTTGGTGGCACACACCTGTGGTTCCAGCTACTCGGAGGCTGAGGTGGGAGGATTGCTTGAGCCTGGGAGGCAGAGGCTGCAGTGAGCCAAGATCATGCCACTCCAGCCTGGGAAAGAGAGCCAAACTCTGTCTCAAAAAACAAAAGCAAAAAATTCTGTCTCAAGAATTAAATGCATGTTGCTGAGTATCTCTGCTATCCATTACATGTTGTTGTTGCCTAATAATACCTTATAACATCCTTCTTATTGTGACCTAGAATTATATTGAACTGTTCCACTGTTATTTAACCTTTCACCTTTATAAATCTCGCTAACGTAAACTGCAATAAGCTAGTGCCTGCCACAGTAAAGGTGCTCAGTAAACATTTATTGAACAAATAAATGAGTCTTCTTAAAAACATGAACCCATTTTTTATATTTCTTTCCTATTAGTTCTTTGTATTTCCCACATGCACAGCACCTTGCAGAACTGATAATAAAATATTGTTAAACATAATTTTCATTAAGAGCAAAAGTCAAAAACCCTTCTGTGATCCACCACTAAGTCAATACTACTCATCCCTATTTGCCAATTGTTCTTTTTCAGCAGGAGCATTTCTGGTTGGAGTGATCTGCGTTCCAGAGATGAAATGCAGAGAACATAATCAAGAAAATGCTCCAGTAATAATATAACTATAATTGAAAGCATTATAAATAGAAAATTAATTGAAGATGCAGTTGTTGACCTCTAACTTCCCTAAATAATGCGCCCCTTTAGACAAGGGGAGTACTTTTCCACTAATGCTTCACAGGCCACCTCAAACTGCCATGCAGTATTTCTAGTTGGATGAAAGTACTGTCACGTGTTCAAAGATGGACCACATATACAACAGTGGTCTCATAAGATTATAATACCCTATTTTTGCTGTACCTTTTCTATGTTTAGATACGTTTAGATGCAGACATCACTGTGTTACAACTGCCTATGGTATTCAGTAGAGTTGCACCGCTGTAGAGGTTTATGGCGTAGGAGGAATAGGCTACACCATACAGCCTAGGTGTATAGCAGGCTACACCATCTAGGTTTGTGTAAATACACTTTGTGATATTCACAGGGATTAAATTGCCTAACGATGCATTTCTCAGGACGTATCCCCCTCATTAAGTGACAGCAACACATGACTGTAGTTTAAAAAGCAAACCAAAAGATGGGGATATAGTATGACCCTATATTCTCATTCACTTTCTTCACAGGTAAGATCCAAGTTTGATTAATTCCAATTCTGATTAATGAGTCTGAATCAAAAAGTACATCAAAGACCACCAGAAAATAGTCAAAAATAGGTTAAATTTTGAATTGGTGAATGCTACCCTCTGTCTATTGAAAGGACTCCCTATGTAACTATGTTCATCCAGAGAAGACAAACTCTTCTCTAGCGCATCCTGTGAACTATCAGTTAAGAAGAAAAGTTTACACTAGACCTCTTCGGGACTGTTACAATTCTGGAAAAGTCAGTGAATTTTTAAACCTGAAGCACTGCTTTGCCCCTTAGTGGCCTTGAAAGCAACCACCTCTCTACACTTGACTCACTCCAACTATCACACAGAAACGTGTGAACTTATATTTGAATAAACAACACTCTGCAAACACATCTGTTACATAAATGTCATTGGGCTGGGGTAAGATAAGTAACTTCTAGGAGCTAATGTGGGCAAACTTCTCAAAAGTGTGGCGTGTGTCAAACACGTCTTAGGCAACGTTCTGTAGTGCAGGCCCGTCCTTCTTAGACAGTCTCCTCTTCAATAATCGGAAGAGACTGTGGGTGAAGGTGCAGTACAGAACCACAACACCCCTATTTAACGTAAAAACGGCCTTTTGGCCCTCAATCCAAACACGAAAAAAAAAAATTGGAACAGGTCGTAAGACTACCGAAACGTCTGCCTCCAGGATCTGGAAGACAGTTTAACTACAATACCTCTCCAAACAAGGACTGCAAGGTGGACACTTGAGACTCGCGACAAAGCACCACGTTTTCCAAGTGGGGCATTCTGGCGGGCACCCCGCAGTGGCCAGTGCAGCCAGCCCACAAGTCCCTAGCACAAGCGGGACCCTTTCCCCGGTCTGGCAGCCCGCTCTCCCGCCGGAAACCGGACCCGCAGCGTCGTGGGAGGAGCCGGTGCTGCCCCTCTGCGCAGTGACGACAGCGCGTACGCCGAGCGTCGCCGCCGCTCTAGTCTGACGGCCGGAACCATCGTCTTCTCGCTGGTCCTGTGCCCTCCGCGGCTTTGCGGATTGTTCTGCTTGGTGAGGATTTCGGGCTGCCGCATTTTCCACTCAAAGGCCAAGAAGACGACGTGGAGATGGGCGAATAGGGAAGGGGTGGAAGGGGTTAAGGGGGTCTTGTGGGCCTCCAATGACCTGTGAGCCCCGTGCCTTTAGTTTTCCCGGCTGGAAGCCCCAAGTTTAGACACCTTGAGTGCCTAAGAAGACGGACCGGGAGCTGCGCCCGTTAGAGGGACGTGGAAGGCGGACTTAGAAGACTAATGTTGTCAAAAGATGTTTGTTTTTTTTTTTTTCCCTGACGTCGTTGTGGGAAATTAGTGGCATTGAGTACAAAACAGGGTGTAATGGGGTTTAAAAGCACAGCTTGGAATTAACTATTTTTCGTGCAAGCTTGAAACCAGATGTGGAAGGCCTCTCATTCCTTTTTTTTTTTTTTTTTTTTTTGAGACGGAGTCTCGCTCTGTCACCCAGGCTGGACTGCAGTGGCCGGATCTGAGCTCACTTCAAGCTCCGCCTCCCGGGTTCACGCCATTCTCCGGCCTCAGCCTCCCGAGTAGCTGGGACTACAGGCGCCCGCCACCTCGCCCGGCTAGTTTTTTGTATTGCTTAATAGAGACGGGGTTTCACCGTGTTAGCCAGGATGGTCTCGATCTCCTGACCTCGTGATCCGCCCGTCTCGGCCTCCCAAAGTGCTGGGATTACAGGCTTGAGCCACCGCGCCCGGCCAGGCCTCTCATTCCTAATGGGAGGCAGTCGTAGCGTGTGTTGGTGAGGGTGATAGTAAAAATGGTACTTTTAGCGTTAGGCTTTCACGTGTATTTTTTCGTGGGGCACCTACTAGCAACTAAAAAGTAGAAGATTGTGGAAATAAGATACAGAAGTAGACACGTGCGTGGTGGAAAGAGAGCTTGGCGTCCTGAAACCCCTGGGTTGGGATCACTGACTTAACTGCTGGATAGTGGGACTTTGGAATAGTTGAGTCTCAACTTCCTTATCTATAAAATAGGGATAATACTGGCCAGGTTATTGCTAGGAATAAAAGATCCTGTACATACTACCTGTTATACATAAATTTAAATCGGGGACTTCAATCTGCCCAAAGATTGTAGATCAGTCTTAAGACGGTCAAAAGGATCTTTTGAGAATTGTGGTATGTAACGTATCAGCTAGTCAAAGTCATTTTTTCACAGCAGCAATTCAAAAGTATTTGCCCAGGTACTTTTAATAGAGAATTCTAAAGATAATTCTAAAGGTTATAATGGGACCATCCATCAAATTTCAGTGTCTTCAAGGGAAGCTTGGAGAGTAGCCTCTGCTACTCTCCCAAGACTTATACATCTGTAACATAGTATGCATATAATGTATGCATACATTATAATCATAACACTACATCTTTATAGCATTCAATAAAACTGACTAAATATTTGTCTAAAATGTTAGTCTCCCTCTCTATATACTTTATGAGGGCAGGAAACGCTGTCTTCACAGTTCAATTTCTAGCATACACAGTTAATGTCTGGCAGATACATAAGAAACAGTCAAATAATTGTTGACCTGAAAGAACATGCCTTACTACCTGGATGATTTAAGATAGTTTCTCAGAGGAGAGAACCTGGAAGCTGAGACTGAAGAAAAGATTCACCTGTGAGACCAAGAAGGAAATTGTAAACAAAAGAATGTAAAGACAAAAAGGAACAAATGGGCAATCCCGTACCAGAGACTAGCAAATACTTTTTATGAGTAAACCTGGAGAGTAGTAGGAGGTCAGGCTGGGGACAATAAAGAACTTTAGGCAGAGAAGCAAATGTTGAGATTTGACTTTTAGAAATATCCCTTCCGACTACAGTGTGGAAAGTGGAATCAATTTGATTTGTTGAAGAGGCTATTGCAATGTCCCAAACAGTAAATAATAATGACCTCAATAAACAATGGGAACGGGTAAGAGGGAATGGTAATTAAAGTTTATTAAACATAATGTGACAGACACTGTGATAGATATATTACTCCCATTTAAATTTTAACAATATTATAATAGAGATACCATTCTTGTTTCACATATGGAAAAACCAGCTGAGGTTAGGTAATTTATCCAAAGTTTTATAGTTCATAGGTACTTGAACTTAGATCTGGTTAATCCTAAAGCCTTATTCTTTTTATTACCCCATACTGAGAATGGGCTAGGTCTGAGAGAAATTTAGAAGTGTATTTTATAGAACTCAGTAGCTGTTTGTAAGAGATGGAGGGAGGAGTCATGGAAACTAGCATTTAGATTTCTGACATAGGTGATTTTAGGTTTTGCCACTAGTGAAATAAAAAACGAGGAATACAGATGAAAAGCCAGATGGAAAAATAAGGAGCAGGTTTATAGATATAGTTTTGTCTTTATGGGATAAGAAATGACCAAAGGGAGTTTGTTATATTAAATTTGAAGTGTCTGCAAAACAACCAGAGAAGTCCAGTAAAAATGGGATCTGTAGCTCGAGAGAGAAGGGCCCAGAGGAGGAGACACAGAAATATATATATATAGGTAGTATATAGGTAGTTGAGCCAGTGATCTAAATGAAATTATTCATGGGTGTTTATTTTATGGATTTCATGGAATTATTTAAAAGTAATTAACTAGGACTAGGGAATAAAGGGCATTTTCTGAACTGGATAAAGAGCATCTATAAAAAACTATAGCTAATATCATAATTAATAGTGAAATACTAATGCATTCCCCCCTACATTCAGGAACAAGGCAAGGGTGTCTGTTCTCACCCCTCTGTGCAACATTGTACTGGAGTTTGTAACCAGTGCAATAAGAAAAAGAAATTAAATGCACCCAGATTTGAAAAAAAAAAAAAAGAATTTATTTGCAGACAACATGATTGTTATGTAGAAAATCTGATGGATTCTACAAAATAGTTACTAGAACTGATAAGTAAGCTTTGCAAGGTTTCAAGATGCAAGATTAACATAGAAAAAATAGTATTTCTAAGTACTAGCAATAAGCAATTGGAAATTGAAATTTAAAATAACAGCACAATTTCAATAGCATCAAAAATTATTAAATACTGAAGAATAAATCTGACACATGT
Organism: Papio anubis; assembly: GCF_008728515.1. Classification (NCBI taxonomy): domain Eukaryota; kingdom Metazoa; phylum Chordata; class Mammalia; order Primates; family Cercopithecidae; genus Papio; species Papio anubis. Next base: position 54,601,973 of record NC_044979.1, on the reverse strand, counting down.
AAGACTTTACTTGTACACTGAAAACTACAAAATATTACTGAGACATTAAAGAAGACAATATTTTAAAATATAGAGGTACTGTGTTTAAGACTCAGACTCAATTTTGTTAAAATTTGTCACTTTTACCCCAAACTGATGTGTTGATTCAACACAATCCCAGTCAAAATCTTAGTGTGCTCTCTCTCTCTCTCCTTTTTTTTGGCAGAAAATGACAATTTAAAAATAGCCTTGGCCAGGGGAAGTGGCTCACACATGTAATCCCAACACTTTGGGATGCCAATGCAGGCGAATTGCTTGAGCTTAGGAGTTTGAGACCAGCCTGGGCAACATGGTGAAACCCCGTCTCTACAAAAAATGCAAAAGTAGCCATGGTGGCTTGTGCATGTGGTCGCAGCTACTCGGGAGGCTAAGGTAGGTGGATCACTTGAGACCAGGAGGTCGAGGTTGCAGTGAGCCATGATAGCACCACTGCACTCCAGCCTGGGCAACAGAGCAAGACCCTGTCTCAGAAAAAATAAATAAGTAACGTGAATTTTACAAAATAAAAATAGGCTAAAGATTTGAACAAGCACTTAACTGAAAAACGATATACTGACTGCAACTAAGCACATAAAAAAATGTTCAACATCTTTGGTAATTAGGACAATTCTAATTAAAACCACAATAAGATACTACTACACACCTGTTAGAATCTAGCCTGAAATTAAAAAGACCATTCTGAAGTGTTGGCAAGGGTGTGGAGCAACTGAAACCTTCATACACTGTTGCTAGGAATGTAAAATGGTAAGCCATTTCGAAAAACAGTATGACAATTTCTTAAAATTTAAGCAGACACCTACCATATGACCCAGTCATTCTACTCCTAGATGTTTACCTAAGAAAACGTGTTCATGCAAATACTTAGACACTACTATTCAGTGGTTTATTTGAAATCCAAACATTGGAAACAAATTCCATCAAGAAGTAAATAGATTTAAAAATTGTGGGATATTCATACAAATATTTTTCAGCAATATAAAGGACTCAGTATATGCAATACCATGGATAAATCTCACAAATAATTATGCTAAATGAAATAAACCAGATTCCCTACTCCCACAAAAAAGTATGTACTATATGCTTCTATTTTTATAAAATTCTAGAAAAAATAAACTATAGTTAAAGAAGTAGTAAGGTAGTAGTTAAAAGAAGTGATAGTGGTTGTCGGGTAATAAGGAGGTGGGTCAGAAAGGAGGTATTATAAAGCAGAGTGAGGAAATCTGGGGAGTGGTGGATATTATAGGTTGAATTATGTCCTTCCTCCTCCCAAAATTCACTGAGATTCTAACTCCTAGAAGCTGTCAGTGTGGCCTTATTTGGAAATAGGGTCTTTGCAAATTTAATCAAGTCAAGATCAGGTCATTAGGATAAGCCCTATTCCAATATTACTGTTGTCCTTATAAGAAAAGGCCATGTGAAGACACAGACATGGGGAGAATGCCAAGGGAAGGTGGAGGTAGAGACTAGAGCAATGCATCTGCAAACCAGAGAACATGTAGGATCACAGGTCTTCACCAGAAGCTAGTAGAGGCACATGGAACAGATTGTCCCTCAAGACCCTCAGAAGGACTCTCTCTTGCTGACACCCTGATTTTGAGCTTCTAGCCTTCAGAACTGATAGAGAATACATTCTGTTGTTTTAAGCCAACTAGTTTGTAGTACTTTTTTATAGCAACCCTAGGATATAAATACAATGGTTATAGTCATTATCTTGATGTCATAGTTTCATGGAAACATATATATGTCAAAACATATCAAATTAAGTTATTAAGGTATGCTAATTATACCTTAATAAAATTCCTCAAATTTAATTAATTAAAATAAAGGAGGGTTGTGCATAGAATAATGATGATAGTGTGTTATGACCAATAGTACTGATTAATCCAATTCTATTTCTGTGAAATCCATTTAGAAAACACGGAAAACCATCATCAATCTGTGACTGCTTTACTTGTGTCTCCAGTACATCTGTGCTTTCTCACTTTCAAGCCTTCACTTCTACAGTCACTTTCTTACACGACCCCACCTACATCTAAATTGAATAAATTATTCATGAAATGAAATGAATTGAGTACCTACTTTCTCTGAAATGTTCTCAGTGTTCAGGTAGAGCAGTGAATAAAACAGATACCCCCTCCCTACACAAAGGGTCATTATGAAGGCTTGTATTTTTGTCCACCTACACCTTTAGGCTCCATTTTAATCTGCCAGTTCTGCCTCTAGAACCCAAATCAGATTCATGAAAGAGTGCTGGGCCCTGCCTTTTGCAATTACCATGAAGGCAGGCTGACTAGTGCCTCTCATTTATTTATATATACATATCCTATTGGTTTTGTTTCACTGGAGAACCCTAATACATATTTTTTTAAAAATTCAGATTTATTGAGGCATAGTGCATATTTTCTCTTTTTAGTGTATAGTTCTGAGTTTTTATAAACATACACAGTCTTGTCATCACTACCAAAATCAAGATATAGAACAATTTCATTACCCACAAAATTCCCCTGCACTCCTCTGTAGGCAGCCTCTTCCCCTTCCCCCAGAATCTGGCAAACACTGATTTCTTTTCTTGTGGTTTTACCTTTCCAGAATGTCATACAAATGAAATCATATAATATGCAAACTTTTGAGTTTACTTCTTTTTCTAAGCATAACACATTTGAAATTTATTCATGTTATTGCATGTATTATCAGTTCATTCCTTTTTATTGATGAGCAAAAATCCATTACATAGCTGCATCATAGTTTATTCTCCAGGTTAAGGACACTTTGTTTACATCAAGATTTTAACATTATGAATAGAGTCACTATAAACAATCATGAACGGGGTGTGTGTGTGTGTGTGTGTGTGTGTGTGTGTGTGTGTGTATGTGTAGTAATCGCCTGACAGATTCTTCTTGTCCACTGCACAGACAGAGCCAATTTACTGAGAGCTGAGACAGTGGTATTGCAATAGAGAAAGAGGTTAATAATTGCAGGGCCAGCCAAGCAGAAAGATGGGAGTTATTACTCAAATCAACCTCCCTGAAAATTTGGAGGCTAGGGTTTTTCAAGGATAGTTTGGTGGGCAGGGGGCTAGAAAATGGGGAATGCTGCTTTATTGGGTCAGGGATGAAATCATAGGGGGTCAAAGCTGTCTCGTTTTGCTGAGTCAGTTCCTGCCTGGTAGTCACAAGACCAGATGAGCCAGTTTCTTGGTATGGGTTACCAGTCCGGATGGTGCCAGCTGGTCCATCAGAATGCAGGGTCTGGGAAGTACCTCAAACACCAGTCTTAGGGTTCACAATAGTAGTGTTATCTATAGGAGAAATTAAGTTTACAAATCTTGTGACCTCTGGCTACCTGACTCTTGAATCATAATTCTAAGCTTGTGGCTAATTTGTTAGTTTTACAAAGGCAGTTTCAGTCCCTGACTCCAATAAGGGAGTTAGTTTTGGGAAGGGACAATTATTATAGATTCCTCCCATATTTAGCTGGGCCTATACTCAGGAACAAACAAGGGAAGCTTGTAGGTTAGACACAAGATAGAATCAGTTAGGTTAGATTTCTCTATTAAAATTTTTGCCAGGGCAGTTTCAAACATTTCATTTCACTTAAGTAAAATATAGGAGAGGGATTGCTGGGTCATATGATAAATATATGTGTAAGCTCATAAGAAATTGCCAAACTGTTTTCCAGAGTGACTGTACTATTTCACATTCCCACTGGCAATTAGCAGAATTCCAGACATTTCATATACTTATCCTGCTACTTTTAGCCTACCTGTATTCTATTTTAAAATGGGTTTCTTGTAGGCAGTGTGTACAGTTGGTGTTTTGTATCTATCGTTTCACATGCATGAATTCAACTAACAGGATCAAAAAATATTAGAAAAAAATATGGAACAATACAACAATACAAATAATACAAATAAAAGTAATACAGTATAACAACTACTTACATAGCATTTATATTGTTTTAGGTATTATAAGTAATCTAGAGATGATTTATACAGTGTACAGGATGGCATGCATAGGTTTTATGCAAATACTATAGACATTTTATATAAGAAACTTAAACATTCACATTCTTTGGTATCCTTATGGTCTGTGGGAGCCAATCCCCTACAGATACCAAGGGACAGCTGCAGTGAGAACTTTCTTATTTATTCTTATTTATCTTGTTTGACAATTTCTGTATTTCAGTTTGTGTCTTTAGATGATTTATATTGTCTTAATTATTGATATAGTTGAACTGAAATCTATCCTCTTACTTGTTGTTTCCTATTTGTTTCATCTGTATTTTTTTCCTTTTTTATCTTTTTTGCTCCTTGCTTTTAGGTTACTTCAGTATTTTAAAAAATTACATTTTGCCTCTGCTTTGGGCTTATTATGCCAGTTTTTAAAGTTGTTACCATGTTTGCCCTAGAGTTTATAATACATACGTTTAATTAACCACCATCTACCTTTAAACATATTAAACTGCTTCAAGACTACTGTAAGAACCTTACAACAGTACTTTCAATTCTCACCCCAATCTTTTGTGCTCTTTTTGACACATCTTTTACATCTTATCATCTTATATAAACCCAAAATATGTTGCTACTAGACCAGTGCTGTGCAATAAAGCTTTCTGTTTTGTCCAATACAGTATTCACTGGCCACCAGTGGCTGTTGAACTCTTGAAATGTGGCTAGTTATAACAATGGACTGAAATTTTAGCTTTTATTTTTATTTTTATGTATTTATTTATTTATTTTTGAGACGGAGTCTCACTCTGTTGCCCAGGCTGGAGTGCAATGGCCAGATCTCAGCTCACTGCAAGCTCCGCCTCCCGGGTTTATGCCATTCTCCTGCCTCAGCCTCCCGAGTAGCTGGGACTACAGGTACCCGCCACCTCGCCCGGCTAGTTTTTTGTATTTTTTTTTAGTAGAGACGGGGTTTCACTGTGTTAGCCAGGATGGTCTCGATCTCCTGACCTCGTGATCTGCCCGTCTCAGCCTCCCAAAGTGCTGGGATTACAGGCTTGAGCCACCGCACCCAGCCAGCTTTTATTTTTAAATTGTTAATTAGTTTACATTATATTGCTACCTTTTGTTAGTGGCTAGTGTGTTGAACTGTACAGATTTAGATAAATATATTTTAGAATGCCTAAAATAAAAAATAAAACAGGGACTGGGCACAGTCACTCATGCTTGTAATCCTGGCACTTTGGGAGGCTGAGGAGGGAAGATCACTTGAACCCAGCAGTTTAAGACCAGATTGGGCAACATGGAGAGACCCCAACTCTACAAAAAATAAAATAAAATAATTAGCCAGGCATGGTGGTGTGCACCTGTAGTCCCAGCTACTTGGAGGATCTAAGGTGGGAGGATCGCTTGAGCCAGGGAGGTTGACACTGCAGTGAGCTGTCTTTGGATGACAGAGCGAGACCTTGTCTCAAAAGAAAAAAAAAAAAAAGAGAGAAAAGAAAATTAAAATTAGTAAATAAATGAGGCTAAGGCTTTTATATTAACATTCATTTAATCATTTCTGGAAATTTTTTATTTCTTTTTATAGATCCAGATCTTTGCCTAGTGTCATTTTCCTTCTGGTTGAAGAATTGTAATATTTCTTTTAAGGCAGAGCTGTTGTTTACAAATTCTCTCATCTTTTTTTTCACCTTTATTTCTAGAAGATATTTTAGCTGAGTATATAAATCTGGGTGAGGATGGATTTTTTTTTGCAACATTTGAAATTGACATTACATTGTCTTCTCCTGTGGACATCTTCAAGATTTTCTGTTTATTTGTCTTCAATAGTTTGAATATGATGGGTATAGGTGTATTATTTTTTACTTTTTCTGTTTTCCTGCTTGGGTGTTCTCTGAGATGTTTAGGTCTGTAATTTGATTCTTTCATTATTTAAAAAAAAATTGTAGCCATGATCTCTTCAAATAGTTCTGCCCCTTTCTCTCTATTCTCTTTTGAAATTCCAACTGCAAGTATGTTAGACCACTTGTTGATGTCCCACAGTATTTATATGTTCTGTTCTGATATTACTATCCCACCCCTCCACACTCTATTCTCTCTGTTTCAGTTTGGGTAATTTATGTTGACTTATATTCAGATTCTCTGATTGTTTCTTCAGCTTTGTCAAATCTACTGATGAACCCATCCGAGGCATTTACCATCTCTGCTACAATATTTTTTATTTCTAGCATTTCTATCTCACTCTTTTCTGTAGTTTCTATCTCCAGTAAAATTCCCATCTGTTCATTTCTACCTTTTCTTCCTTTTGTTTTGTTTTGTTTTGTTTTCTTTTCTTTTCTTGAGACAGAGTCTCACTCTGGAGTGTGGTGGTGTCATCCTGGCTCCCTATGACCTCCACCTCCTAGGTTCAGGTGATTCTTCTGCCTCGGCCTCCCAAGTAGCTGGGACTACAGGCACATGCCACAACGCCCAGAAAGATTTTTGTATTTTTAGTAGAGATGGAGTTTCACCATGTTGGCTAGGCTGGTCTTGAATTCCTGGCCTCAAGTGATGTGTCTGCCTCGGCCTCCCAAAGTGCTGAGATCATAGTTGTAAGCCACTGCACCTGGCACAGATTCTTTAACACATTAATAAAAGTTATTTAAAATTATCTGTCTAATGGCTCAGACATCTGGATCAACTGAGTCTCATTCTGTTGATTGCTTTGTCTTTGTCAGAGGCTTTTTTGTAGTCTTAAAATAATTTTATGTCTTATAAGTTTTTATTGAATGCTATACATCATGTGTAGAACAGTAGAGATGGTGGTAAATACATGTTGAATACTCCTTATCTGAAATGATTGGGAGCAGAAGTGTTTCAGATTTTGGATTTTTTCAGATTTTTGAATATTTGCATTATCCTTACTGGCTGAGCATCCCAAATCTAAAAATCTGAAATCAGAAATTCTCCAATGGGCATGTCCTCAGGGTTTCAAATTTGAAATACTCAAGTGGGTATTAATGTGTGACTGCATCAAGTCAAAGTAGTTCTGAGTGAGCTGCATCTGGGGCTTCTTGTTGCTATGGTTACTTTCAGCTTCAAATTTCTGTGTGTTTCCTTATCCTTAGGGTGGGAGCTGGGTGATGACAGGGTTTGCTGCCTTTCTGCCAAAGGCTTAGGACTTTGTTTTATAAAGGATAAGGGTCAAAGCAGGGCTTTATTCATTTCCCAATTTCCAGCATTTTCCCTTCATTCGTTTCCCAAAGGAGAGGTCACCACTCCTCTTCCTCCAGGCTTACACATCTGAGGGAGGCTTTCTCCTGCTCTGCCCTCAATCTTTTTTGTGAGTATCCAGTGAAGGTTCATGGAGATGAGCATGTGAATGAGTATGAACTCCCTTTATGTCTGTGGCGCCATGCTAGCCACAGTAGGCCTTTACCAAATCATTAAAAATTTTAGCCAAATGTTTTTGCCTGCTTGTATGGCAGCTGCCTTTTTTCCTCCAATATTCTGCCATCAGTGACTCAGCACTCATGCTTCATCTCTCCTTGCGGGATCCTGTCTTTGCCTAGATTTTAGGCTACTTGGTTTTCTTGTCATTTTATTGTTATTGTTATAGTTATTTTTTGAGATAGAGACTCACTGTGTCACCCAGGCTGGAGTGCAGTGGTGCAGTCTTGGCTCACTGCAACTTCCGCCTCCTGGGTTCAAGCAATTCCCCTGTCTTAGCCTCCTGAGTAGCTGGGATTACAGGCATATGCCACCATTCCTAATTTTCGTACTTTTCATAGAGACAGGGTTTCACCATGTTGGCCAGTCTGGTCTTGAACTCCTGACTTCAAGTGATCCTCCCTCCTCGGCCTACCAAAGTGCTGGGATTACAGACGTGAGCCACCGCTCCCGGCCTCCTTGCCATTTTAGCGCTCTGATGAGTTAAAAAAGAACTACGATTTTTTAGTTTATCTAGCTTTTCTTCTTGGAGTAGGAGCGATGCTCTTTCTAGATTATTACACTCTAGATAATAGTAGAACTCAACTAGATATTTTTAAATTCCAAGCTCACATATCTTCTCTTGTCTCATTTTTCTTTTTATTCACCTTCTGTCCTGAGTTTGAACCTTTCATATGAGAGCTTTCATCATTGACTCAGGCTACATCTTATAGGAAACCAAACCTAAGACATCTACCTATATAGTTTAGTTCCAGCTCCAATGCTATAAAACTCCCCCAATTTTCGCAGCCCATAGATTGATTATTTGCATTTGTTATAGCACCTAAAAATCTCAATCTTGTATTATGGCTATTTCTGCTTGTGTTTTTTAGGTACCAATGAGATTAAAATACCCAGTCATTTATTAATTCCTTCATTCTTGACTCTAGCTTTTGTTTTTTTGAGATGTTTTTAAATTTTTTTTAGAGACAGGGAGGGTCTCTGTCACCCAGGCTAAAGTGCAGCAGCTGTTCACTGGTGCAATCATAACACATTATGGCCTCAAATTCCTGGGCTCAAGTGATCCTCCTGCCTCAACCTCCCAAGTAACTGAGGCTACAGGCATATGCCACCATGTCTGGCTAATCTAACATTTACTGAGGACCTGTTATGCTAGAGTGCCAGACTGTGACCAAGAGACATATGGTAACAGTTCTCATGAAGCTTACAATCCAGTGGGGAAGACAGACAATGAAGATGTAATTAGAAGCTTACTGAGCGCCATAAATGCAAAGCCTTAATAAATAGAAATATAAACACAGAATAAATGAGAGGTTGAATAAATGTATAAATAATCCCTTTTCCACAATTACTTATCTCTCTTCTTTGTATTACATTTCACCTAAAATATAATGCTTCTTATGTTCCTGATCATATTATTCTAGAATTTTACCATAAATAGCTGCCCATTTTTTTTTTTTTTTTAGTCTTTAGTTTTTTATTTGTTGGAATCGGGTAGAAAGAAAAGGGATACATCTATAAAGGTGAAATTTGGGTCCTGTTCCTGGATGCTGAAAGTGTTTTATATATTTTGGTAGGCAGCAATGGGGAGATGGGTCTTTCTGATTCACTTCCAATCACACTGCACAAATTGTCACCTACTTTACCTTCTTTAAAGAGTCCAGCCTAAATATGAGTGTTGAAAGTGTCCCCATTTCCCAGGTAGATAACTCTCAAAAGGATATATTTATGCAGCCAACAAATACATGAAAAAGCTCATCATCACTGGCCTTCAGAGAAATGCAAATCAAAACCACAATGAGATACCATCTCACACCAGTTAGAATGGCAATCATTAAAAGTCAGGAAACAACAGGTGCTGGAGAGGATGTGGAGAAATAGGAACACTTTTACACTGTTGATGGGACTGTAAACTAGTTCAACCATTGTGGAAAACAGTGTGGCGATTCCTCAAGGATCTAGAACTAGAAGTACCATATGACCCAGCCATCCCATTACTGGGTATATACCCAAAGGATTATAAATCATGCTACTATAAAGACACATGCACACGTATGTTCATTGTGGCACTATTCACAATAGCAAAGACTTGGAATCAACCCAAATGTCCATCAGTGACAGACTGGATTAAGAAAATGTGGCACATATACACCATGGAATACTATGTAGCCATAAAAAAGGATGAATTCGTGTCCTTTGTAGGGACATGGATGCAGTTGGAAACTATCATTCTCAGCAAACTATCACAAGACCAGAAAACCAAACACCGCATGTTCTCACTCATAGGTGGGAACGGAACAATGAGATCACTTGGACTCGGGAAGGGGAACATCACACACCGGGGCCTATCATGGGGAGGGGGGAGGGGTGTTTGTAATTCTCCTTGAAGAGGTCCTTTACATCCCTTGTAAGTTGGATTCCTAGGTATTTTATTCTCTTTGAAGCAATTGTGAATTGAATTTCATTCATGATTTGGCTCTCTGTTTGTCTGTTACTGGAGTATAAGAATCCTTGTGATTTTTGTACATTAATTTTGTATCCTGAGACTTTACTGAAGTTGCTTATCAGCTTAAGGAGATTTTGGGCTGAGACAATGGGGTTTTCTAAATAAACAATCATGTCATCTGCAAACAGGGACAATTTTACTTCTTCTTTTCCTAACTGAATACCCTTGATTTCTTTCTCTTGCCTGATTGCCCTAGCCAGAACTTCCATCACTATGTTGAATAGGAGTGGTGAGAGAGGGCATCCCTGTCTTGTGCCAGTTTTCAAAGGGAATGCTTCCAGTTTTTGCCCATTCAGTATGATATTGGCTGTGGGTTTGCCATAAATAGCTCTTATTGTTTTGAGATACGTTCCATCAATACCGAATTTATTGAGAGTTTTTAGCATGAAGGGCTGTTGAATTTTGTCAAAAGCCTTTTCTGCATCTATTGAGATAATCATGTGGTTTTTGTCTTTGGTTCTGTTTATATGCTGGATTACGTTTATTGATTTGTGTATGTTGAACCAGCCTTGCATCCCAGGGATGAAGCCCACTTGATCATGGTGGATAAGCTTTTTGATGTGCTGCTGGATTCGGTTTGCCAGTATTTTATTGAGGATTTTTGCATCGATGTTCATCAGGGATATTGGTCTAAAATTCTCTTTTTTTGTTGTATCTCTGCCAGGCTTTGGTATCAGGATGATGTTGGCCTCATAAAATGAGTTAGGGAGGATTCCCTCTTTTTCTATTGATTGGAATAGTTTCAGAAGGAATGGTACCAACTCCTCCTTGTACCTCTGGTAGAATTCAGCTGTGAATCCATCTGGTCCTGGACTTTTTTTGGTTGGTAGGCTATTAATTATTGTCTCAATTTCAGAGCCTACTATTGGTCTATTCAGGGATTCAACTTCTTCCTGGTTTAGTCTTGGGAGAGTGTAAGTGTCCAGGAAATTATCCATTTCTTCTAGATTTTCTAGTTTATTTGCGTAGAGGTGTTTATAGTATTCTCTGATGGTAATTTGTATTTCTGTGGGGTTGGTGGTGATACCCCCTTTATCATTTTTTATTGCGTCTATTTGATTCTTCTCTCTTTTCTTCTTTATTAGTCTTGCTAGCGGTCTATCAATTTTGTTGATCTTTTCAAAAAGCCAGCTCTTGGATTCATTGATTTTTTGAGGGGTTTTTATGTCTCTATCCCCTTTGGTTCTGCTCTGATCTTAGTTATTTCTTGCCTTCTGCTAGCTTTTGAATGTGTTTGCTCTTGCTTCTCTAGTTCTTTTAATTGTGATGTTAGAGTGTCAATTTTAGATCTTTCCTGCTTTCTCTTGTGGGCATTTACTGCTATAAATTTCCCTCTACACACTGCTTTAAATGTGTCCCAGATATTCTGGTGTCTTGTATCTTTGTTCTCATTGGTTTCAAAGAACATCTTTATTTCTGCCTTCATTTCGTTATGTACCCAGTAGTCATTCAGGAGCAGGTTGTTCAGTTTCCATGTAGTTGAGCGGTTTTGATTGAGTTTCTTAGTCCTGAGTTCTAGTTTGATTACACTGTGGTCTGAGAGACAGTTTGTTATAATTTCTGTTCTTGTACATTTGCTGAGGAGTGTTTTACTTCCAACTGTGTGGTCGATTTTGGAATAAGTGTGATGTGGCGCTGAGAAAAATGTATACTCTGTTGATTTGGGGTGGAGAGTTCTGTAGATGTCTATTAGGTCCACTTGGTGCAGAGTTGAGTTCAATTCCTGGATATCCTTGTTAACTTTCTGTCTCATTGATCTGTCTAATATTGACAGTGGAGTGTTGAAGTCTGCCATTATTATTGTATGGGAGTCTAAGTCTCTTTGTAAGTCTCTAAGGACTTGCTTTATGAAGCTGGGTGCTCCTGTATTGGGTGCATATATATTTAGAATAGTTAGCTCTTCCTGTTGAATTGATCCCTTTACCATTATGTAATGGCCTTCTTTGTCTCTTTTGATCTTTGATGGTTTAAAGTCTGTTTTATCAGAGACTAGGATTGCAACCCCTGCTTTTTTTTGTTCTCCATTTGCTTGGTGGATCTTCCTCCATCCCTTTATTTTGAGCCTATGTGTGTCTCTGCATGTGAGATGGGTCTCCTGAATACAGCAAACTGATGGGTCTTGACTCTATCCAGTTTGCCATTCTGTGTCTTTTAATTGGAGCATTTAGTCCATTTACATTTAAGGTTAATATTGTTATGTGTTAACTTGATCCTGTCATTTTGATGTTAACTGGTTATTTTGCTCGTTAGTTGATGCAGTTTCTTCCTAGCATCGATGGTCCTTGCATTTTGGCATGTTTTTGCAATGGCTGGTACCGGTTGTTCCTTTCCATGTTTAGTGCTTCCTTCAGGGTCTCTTGTAAGGCAGGCCTGGTGGTGACAAAATCTCTAAGCATTTGCTTATCTGTAAAGGATTTATTTCTCCTTCACTTATGAAACTTAGTTTGGCTGGATATGAAATTCTGGGTTGAAAATTCTTTTCTTTAAGAATGTTGAATATTGGCCCCCACTCTCTTCCGGCTTGTAGAGTTTCTGCTGAGAGATCTGCTGTTAGTCTGATGGGCTTCCCTTTGTGGGTAACCAAACCTTTCTCTCTGGCTGCCCTTAACAGTTTTTCCTTCATTTCAACTTTGGTGAATCTGACAATTATGTGTCTTGGAGTTGCTGTTCTCGAGGAGTATCCTTGTGGCGTTCTCTGTATTTCCTGAATTTGAATGTTAGCCTGCCTTACTAGGTTGTGGAAGTTCTCCTGGATAATATCCTGCACAGTGTTTTCCAACTTGGTTCCATTTTTCCCCTCACTTTCAGGCACCCCAATCAGATGTAGATTTGGTCTTTTCACATAATCCCATACTTTTTGAAGGCTCTGTTCATCTCTTTTTCCTCTTTTTTCTTTAGACTTCTCTTCTTGCTTCATTTCATTCATTTGATCCTCAATCGCTGATACTCTTTCTTCCAGTTGATCGAGTCGGTTACTGAAGCTTGTGCATTTGTCACGTATTTCTCGTGTCATGGTTTTTATCTCTGTCAGTTCATTTATGGCCTTCTCTGCATTGATTATTTTAGTTATCCATTCTTCCATTCTTTCTTCAAGATTTTTAGTTTCTTTGCGCTGGGTACGTAATTCCTCCTTTAGCTCTGAGAAGTTTGATGGACTGAAGCCTTCTTCTCCCAACTCGTCAAAGTCATTCTCCGTCAAGCTTTGATCCGTTGCTGGCGATGAGCTGCATTCCTTTGCAGGGGGAGATGCGCTCTTATTTTTTGAATTTCCAGCTTTTCTGCCCTGCTTTTTCCCCATCTTTGTGGTTTTATCTGCCTTTGGTCTTTGATGATGGTGACGTATCGATGGGGTTTTGGTGTGGGTGCCCTTCCTGTTTGTTAGTTTTCCTTCTAACAGTCAGGACCCTCAGCTGTAGGTCTGTTGGAGATTGCTTGAGGTCCACTCCAGACCCTGTTTGCCTGGGTATCAGCAGCAGAGGCTACAGAAGATAGAATATTGCTGAACAGTGAGTGTACCTGTCTGAGTCTTGCTTTGGAAGCTTCGTCTCAGGGGTATACCCTGCCATGTGAGGTATGGGATGTCAGTCTGCCCCTAATGGGGGATGTCTACCAGTTAGGCTACTCAGAGGTCAGGGACCCACTTGAGCAGGCAGTCTGTCCATTCTCAGATCTCAGCCTCCGTGTTGGGAGATCCACTACTCTCTTCAAAGCTGTCAGACAGGGTCGTTTGCGTCTGCAGAGGTTTCTGCTGCTTTTTTTGTTGTTGTTTAGCTGTGCCCTGTCCCCAGAGGTGGAGTCTACAGAGACAGGCAGGCCTCTTTGAGCTGCGGTGGGCTCCACCCAGTTCAAGCTTCCCAGTGGCTTTGTTTACCTACTTAAGCCTCAGCAATGGTGGGCGCCCCTCCCCCAGCCTTGCTGCTGCCTTGCAGTTAGATGGCAGACTGCTGTGCTAGCAATGAGGGAGGCTCTGTGGGCGTGGGACCCTCCTGGCCAGGTGTGGGATATAATCTCCTGGTGTGCCATTTGCTAAGACCCTTGGTAAAGCACAGTATTGGGGTGGGAGTTACCCGATTTTCCAGGTGTTGTGTGTCTCAGTTCCCCTGGCTAGGAAAAGGGATTCCCTTCCCCCTTGCGCTTCCCAGGTGAGGTGATGCCTTGCCCTGCTTCAGCTCTCACTGGTCGGGCTGCAGCAGCTGACCAGCACCGATTGTCCGGCACTCCCTAGTGAGATGAACCCGGTACCTCAGTTGAAAATGCAGAAATCACCTGTCTTCTGTGTCGCTCATGCTGGGAGCTGGAGACTGGAGCTGTTCCTATTTGGCCATCTTGCTCTACCCCCTCTCAAATTTTTTTTATAAAATATTTTCTTTGTTTGACAAATGATCAAAAAGTAGGTCCAAGCATTGACTTTATAGTGCAGGACCACAGTCTCCAATGCTTCGTATTCCCTGAGAGCTAGTAACATATATTAGAAGTCTTATATAATATTACATTGACTAGGACAAATATTTTGAAATTTGCCTCAACTCAAATTTATTTCATTTATTTTCAATGAAAAAGATTTTTAAAAATTATACCATAATAGAAAGAGAAAGTAATAAAAAAAGTAATAAAACTATATTCAAAAGTGATTTATATAATGAAATATAAGAAAATTCAATATCACAGTGAAATTAAATCAATATTAGGTTGAAAAGCAATTCAGTTAACTTTTCCACTGCAACAGCCAGATCAATTATTTTTATATTACTTCTTTTTAAACTTTCAACATTGAATTTCCAAAGAAAAATTTATCAGACAGGCTAATTTAACATTTCTTAAAAGACATGTTCACTTCTACAAGTAAATATTCATGAAAACATTTTTATTCAAAAGATAAATAATAAAGCACAGGATCTAGACTTCAATAGGCGTGGGTTAGGATCTTGGTTTTGACAGTTCTTAACTGTGACTTTAGGCCTTGGTTTCCTCATTTGTAAAGTTGTGGGTAAGGGGAAAAAAATAATATCTACCTCACAAGCCTGACATCTCTGTATTTCCAGGAAGAGATTATCTCTGCCCATATTGAATTTCCACAACAGTCTGACTATCCTTCATTAAAATACTAACACCACAAGTGAAGACAGTGATTTTTGCTGACTTTGTTCAATGCCGTATCCTTACCCACAAAATAGTGACTAGTACATATAAGGAGCTCAGTTAGTATGTGTTGAGTGAATGTATGTGATGTGTTTAACCTGATGCCCAGCAAATGGCAAATGCCCAATAAATATTATTATAATTATTATTTTATTGATTCATTAACTTTACCAAAACGAAGCTTTAATTCTTACCCTGACGTTCCTATAGCCTTTCCATCTCATTAAATTGGCACTTCATTTTTCCAGTAGTTCAGGCCAAAATATTTTGAAGTCTTATGTTTCTCTTTTTGCTCAGTACCTCACAAATCTCTCATAAGTCCTGACTCTACCTTTCAAATACTGTTGTGAGACATTGCTCCCAGGGTCTCTCAGATTTCTGCATGTCTTATGAGTAAGCCATGGACTGCCCTTTCTTTAGGACTGTGTCTTCCAGGATATTTATCAACCAAACAGTTTTGGAAGCTAGAGATAGTGTTTCCCTCTGGAGAAAAGGGAGCAGAGACACATTTCTGTCCAGTATGGTAAAGATAATGTCTACCACATAAGCCAAGAGCAGGCATGTTTACTGCCCACTGTAAAAGTTTCAGGTTCCTCAAACTCAAGGTTTTTTCTCTTGTAACAAAATCCACTGCACGTGCAACTGTCATCGTCTTTATTTTGTTGCCCTGTGGGAACTGAGGTTTGGAGAACTGACACAAAAATGCTGATGCTGGAACATGGAACCAAATGCATAGATCATAGAAAACTTCCTAGAGGAAATGATATCTATTATGAATAATGAAATATATGTAGGAGTTACTGAATGAGAGAATAATGTGCAAAGTTTCAGTGCTTAGAAAGAGCATGAAAACATTGGGATACCTGTGGGGGTTTCAGCAGAGCCCAAGCGTTGGGTACAAGGTAGAGAAAACAAGATGGAATAAGACTGAAAAAGAATGTTAAAAAAAAAAAAAAGAAAACTGGGGAGGTAAGGGTGTCCTGGCCATTAACAGTCTTGTGTGCCATGACACAGAGTTTAGACACGATATAAAGATCACGAGGAACCATTGAAGGATTTTAAGCATGGGTATTTGCATCTTGGAAAGATTACAGTATCGAAAACATTGAAACCAACAGAATTGGAAACACAGAGGCCTTTAAAATCTCTTACTTGGTAAACTGGTTTAGAATTTATAAGGAATTCAAATAGGAAATGGCAGAAGTAGGGTCACATTAAGGACTCACATATTACAAAGATTATGATGTATACTACTATACCCCATGTGTATTTCAAATAAAAACTATACTGAGCCATAAAAATAATTGCAAGAAAACTCAATTATGTTCTGATATTTCCTTACATTAAATATATATTTTTGATATATCAAATATTATATTACTTTCAATTTTTGTTTGTTTCCTTGATTCCTGGTGTTTTAGAGAAATTATTTGACAAAGATTAAGATGACTTTCTCCTCCTTGCAAAGGTGTAAATTAATCATCTGGTTTGAAAGACTCAGAATTTTAAGCAACAGAAATCAGTCAAAAGGTTTTTTGTTTTTTTAAATATACAAGATTTTTCTAATAGACAATGTTACCCAGGCTAATTTTGAACTCGTGGCCTCAAGCAGTCTTCCTGCCTCAGCCTCCCAAAATTCTGGGATTACAGGCATGAGCCACCATGCCCAGCCCAGACAAAGGACTTTTAAACAATGTCCTTTTCTTCTTCTTTAACATTTTTATTCATTTACAGTTAGATATTATCTATGCACTGGTTTCTCAATTTTCTACTGGTGTGAATTTTCTTTTTTGAAACTATTTCATAATTCTAAAAGTGAATTCCTTTCCTGCCCTCTGAGTAGCTGATAATGTCTGTTTACAGTTCAACTCTAGATACCTGGTCATTGCTTACCTAGGGAGGAGGCTGCAAAGTAAATGCCTCTTTTTTGCATTTGAGTTGATCAACAGTAAGAATGTCTAAGTACGGTGTTTCTTCTTTCTTATTTGGGGCTTTTAGAGATGCGCTTCCTCTGCTGCTTATCACAAACATGACAAAGTAACAAGTATACAGAAATTCCCAAGACTGAGTTAGATAAAAAGATTCTGAAGAACATTTGATATTTTAATTTCTTCCACTTACAGTAATGTATCAATTATTTCTTAGAAAGAGGACATTGTAGGTCTTTCAGTATTATGGTCTTCTGCTATCTGTTTATCAATGTTCATCTTTTTCTCAGATGAAGGTATTATAGAATTCTTACATGACAAACAGCCTAGAGTCTTGGCCAGTGAGGAATTTCTGAGGGCTACCTGAAACCCCATACTCTGCTAGTGCCTTACTCATGCAATAAATCTGTCTGTTAGATAAACCAACACCAGGAAGAGAAAATGAGGAGAAATACACAGATTTGAGAGCAATTTAGATGGTATAATAAAACTTGCTTGGTTAAAAAGAGGGAGAGTACAACAATGACTGCCAGGATACTGAGTGGAACAGTGGCCATCACTGAAATCAGGAATGCTAGGAGAGGGAAAATGAATTCTTATTCAGGCAGGTAGAATATGAGGGGCCTGGAAAACATCCAAATGGTGATGCCAAGTTAGCTAAATGATTCAGGAGCTCAGGAAAGCCGTTTGAGCTAAACACTGAGATTTACGAGTCATTAACATTTAGATGGTTGTGAAATACATGTAATAAGTGAAGTCACTCAAGGAGAATGGATAGAATGAAAAGATAAAAGAAGGAAAGTACGGAAGCCTGAGAAACATTAACATTTAGAAGTGAGCAAAAAATAGAGGAGTATCAGATGCAGAAGGCCTAGGCAGCCAGAGAAAAATCACAGAAAAATTAGGAACGAAGAAAGAGGTGTCATGAAAACTAAGAAAGATGTAAGAAAGAGGGAATAATCAGCAGTGTTAAATGATGCAGAAAGTCAAATGAGACATGTACTGGGAATTGTATTAATCCATCCTCGCATTGCTATAAAGAAAGATCTGAGACTGGGTAATTTGTAAGGAAAAGAGGTTTAGTTGGCTCATGGTTCCACAGGCTGTACAAGGAGTATGGCAGCATCTGCTTCTGGGGAGGCCTCAGGGAGCTTTTACTCATGTCAGAAGGCGAAGCAGGAGTGGTTTGTCTTCACATGGCTGGAGCAGCAGTAAAAGTGGGAGGAGGTGCCACATGATAACTCCCTCACTGACTATCATGAGAACAGCACCAAGGAGAAGGTGCTAAACCATTTATGAGAATGATAAACCATCTCATGATGGTGTGAAACCATTCGTGAGAAACTGCCCCCATGATCTAGCCACCTCCCACCAGGCCCCACCTCCAACACTGGGGATTACAATTTGACGTGAGATTTGTTCAGGGACACAGATTCAAACCATATCAGGAACATATTACATATACTGTTTTGTAGATTGCTTTTACTCCTTACAGGAAATTGTGAATATGTTTTAATTTCAGTAACTACAGGTCTGCATTGTAATTTAAAATAGCTACAACATAGCTGTTACATAGAATTCATTTTCATGGGTGCATGGATAATTTATTTATCCAACTCCAAGTAAACCTTAAAATTATTCTCAATTTTTCCTTTTATAAAAATTTCTCTGAATATGTTTCTATATAGATCTTGATGTATTCAATTATTTTCTTGGGTTAAAATCCTAGAATTGGAATTATTAGGACGAAATGTCTATGTATAGAGTTTGAAGACTTTGAATGTATTTACGAAATTGCCTTTCAGTAAGCTGATTCTGAAACTTCTAGATTAAACTAGGAAGACTGGAAAAGGGATAGGTGGTCAGTAGTGTAACCTGATTCTTGGCAGAAAATCATGGACATCCTCTAGAGAGAAGCATCTATGGACTATGGACGGGAACTCCATAGATTAAGATCGAACAATTGCAGGGCCTACTATTGCTGGAAAAATTGCTGGACTGACCAAAGAGGAGGGGGCAGGCATGCCCTCCCCATTCTTGAACAGTATTGACGTGAGCTTTCCCTGAGCCAGAGGCTGCACCATCTGGAGACAGCATGCCAAATTAGGAAAATCCCTCAATTGAGTGGAGGGGTTGTCAAGGAGAGTGATGAGTTCTGGCTCTGGGCCCAATTCCTTGGGTGTTTGCAGGCAGCTGCAGCTGTAGCGTACAGAAAGAAAAAGGCAGAGGGCTGATTAAAAAAAAAAAAAAAAAAAACCCTCACTGGATCCACAGAAGTTTCTGGGGCTGGGTAAATGGGAAAGAAAAAAGCTAAGGCAGTTTTTGGGGGGCTGGGGGGCCTCTTGGAAAGTCAGTGAGGGAAGAAAGCCATGCGGAAGACAATAGCAAGAAGGTCCTGGGGATGGCGAAATTCGATTCTCCTTAGCGAGCAAGGCAATTGTCCTTGCCCTCCAAATCCATGGCCTCCCAGTCCTAGAAGGTGAGAGTGACTCAGCTAGGCCTCTCCCTGGCCCCATTCACCCAACCCTGGTGCCGCCCTGCAAACCAGCGCTAGCAGAAAGCCAGAGGATTCCTACCCCGGTCGTGTCTGTTTGGACTAGAGGACACGTGTGGGGCTTGGTCGTCTGCTTCCTCCGCCCTCCCTTCTCGCTCCAGGGGGTTGCTGATGCTCAAAGCCGGGAGCACTTTTCTTACCGGACTTAGTTTTGGGTCTTTTGGCTAAATCTTGACAGTTCATGACTCCCCCCTGCTGATTGCTTCCAGAGTGGAGGGCCAAGTTTGACAGGAATGCAGTCTGAAATGGGAATGAAGGATCGAAACTGGGGGAGAAGTCTCTGCCCGTGGCCCGTGTCCCCTGGCCGCAGTCCTGGTCACCCGGGAAAGGACCTGAGCTGATTGCTGGGAGGACGATTCAGATACTGAAGGTAGCGCTGCAGCTACTCGGCTCTGCCTCTAGATGTCGCCCTTGGAGTCCAAATAACAAATGGCTCCCCGAGGGCTCCCACATCACAAGGAAAGGACCCTTGCCCCTCAGGGGAAATAACAAACCCCAACTGGAGAATTAGACATATCCGAACCCCAAAAATAAAGGGCTTTGGGGGTGCGAGTAGAAGCAAGTAACTGCTCGCTCTCTGTCTTCCTGTGTCAGGTATGTGAGGAGAGCTGAAGTTAGAGGATGGAATGATGGTACCGCAATGAAAGTATCTGAAAGAGATTCCAGGACTCTCTCCTTTGCCCGGACAATGAACTAGTTTGGGCCAGGAGCTACCTTCCACCCGCAACGGGAACTGCTGCAACTTCTTACTGGCCCCAAGACTTCTAAAGTGCTAGGTAGCTGTGTTTCCCAGAAAATTCCTGTTAACAGCTAACATCTAAATTAAGTCAACATCAAAATGAGCATTTCCCTACCATCAAGTAATCTATAGTTGGCCCACTGAAAAGATTATTCTTATACTTTCCTAATAAAAAAAATGAGAGGAGAGGGGTGCCCCTTCACCTCAACTTGGCCGCGTGTCCCACAGTGGCACAGCTCTCGACGGGGTAGAGGAAGAACTGGGACCCACAGGTTCTTGCTCACTGCTTTCGGCTTGTGAATGTTCTCTAGCACTGCCTGTTCCTCACCCATGCCATGTGACACGGCAGAATTTACTTTTATCCATCTCACCACACTGCAGAATACCAAAAAACAAACAGAAGATCATACAGACAGAGTAAGAGGAAAGTCAGATACCTACAAATAGCCAGTAGACTTCTGACCTCAACAGTGAAGATCAAAAGGGGGAGAATAGCTACAAAGCGCTGAGAGAACATATCTATCTCAAATTTTGTATGCAGAAAACCTTCCTCCAAGAATGAGAACAAAATATGTAAATTATTTAATTTGGTAAATAGAAACTTAGTTTGTCACCAACAAATGTACACATAAGGAACATGTAAAAGTTAACTTCAAGAAGAAGGAAAATTATATGAGAGGGAAGGTCTAAAATGTAAGAAGCAATGGTGATGAAAGTGGTTAACACAGATAAATCTAAAACACTGCAAAAATGATGATAATAATAGTGATAATGTCTAATTTGAAGGATTTGAAAAGGGACAGAAGTAAAACATGGGACACAAATGGCATGCAGATGTCAGGGAGCTGATAGGAGTCTAAGCGTTCCAAAAACTCCCATAGGGGAATAGGTTAAGATGCAGTATCAACTGTAGACATCAGCACACTTTTTAAAAACATATGTTGCTTTATATAAATAAAATCTTACATAAACTTCATAAAGAAAAAAGAGAATGTAAATCTGAAAACTCTAGAAGTATATAAAGTAAAAACTGGAAATCTCTTTATTTCTATCTTTTATACTCCCCAGGTGAAATATTTTGTTTACATGCAAGTATGCACCCATCCACACAAGCATAACTTTTTTTTTTTAAACAAAAAGATCACTCTTCATCTTACTTTTTCACTTAGGAATAACTGTGGACACTGTTCCAATTCAATATGTTTGTATCTACTCCATTCTGTTTAACAGCTGCATAATATTTTATTGTCTGAAGGTACCATAATTTTTTAAAATTCCATTAATATGTAGTTTGGGGGTTTTATTGTTGCTACTATTATTTCATATAATATTGCAGTAGACATCTCTCTACATATATTTGCTAGTTTGTGTAATTATTTCTATAGGAGAGATTCCTAGAAATGTATCAAAAGATATATGCAACTTTTATTTTGATAGATACAGTCAAATTACCCTTCAATCCACAACCCCACAGCAACATATGAGTATGCCTGTTACTCCCCACCCTCCTCAACAATGGATATTATAAATCTTTTGGAAGTTTTTCATCTGACAAGCAAAGATAATTTTTAAAACTTATTGTTTCAAGTTGCCTTGATTGATAATTAAGGTGTCTTCTTGTCATTTTATTGGCCATTTGCTTTCTTCCTTTGTGAATTGGTTAGGCATATCCTTTGCTTATTTTTATTGGGTTTTAGCCTTGAGTTGATTTCTTGAGATTTTTGAAGTGTAACTGAGCACATAATAAACTGTACATATTTAAAGGGTACAATTTGATAAACTTTGGCATAATATGTACCTGTGAAACCATCACTACAATCAAAATAATGAACATATCCTCACCCCAAGAAGCTTTGTCATTACTCTTCGTCATTCCACTTTCTTGCATCCCAGCTTGGATCAAGGCAACCAGTGATTTGCTTTTCATCACTACAGGTTAGTTTGTATTATCTAGAATATTTTTGTATTTTGTTACTGATATATCATAGTTGTACATATATTTGGGGTACATGTCATAGTCTGAAGCATATATACAATGTATATTGATCAAGTCAGGGTAATTGGGCTATCCATCACCTCAAACATTTATCTTTTTTCTTTGTGTTGGGAACATTACAATTCTTTTCTTCTAGCTGTTTTAAAATACACAACAAATTATTGTTAACTATAATTTCACTACTGTTCTATCAAATACTAGAACTTATTCCTTCTATGTAACTATATTTTTGTACCCATTATAGAATTTTATATAAATGGAATAATACAGTATGTAGTCTTTTTTTGGTCTGGCTTTTTGCCATTTGCCTTAATCATTTTAAGATTTATCCATGTTGCTGCTCTTAAGAGCTCTTTCTATATCATAAATATTGTCCATTTTTCTGTTACATGTAATACAAAGATGTTCTGGAGTTGTGTCTATATCTTAATGAATGTTGAAGTATTTTTTATCATAAGAAATTAAATTTTAAAATTTAATAGTAATCTCTGTAAGCACTCTGCTTCAAGACCTGATTTGTAGATTCAGAATCATCATCAAAAAGCCTTCCTCATTCTACAATTAGAAAACATTTCAGAATTTCCTAGTACTTTTTTTTTTGGATTTACATTAAACTTATAGATTGACTTGGGAGAGAATTGAGACCTTTAGAATATTGACTCTTTTTGTCCAGTTACGATTCTCCATTTATTCATATCTTCCTTTATGTGTTTCACTAAAATTTTACAGTGTTTTAGATATAAGGTTTGCCTGTTCCTTTTTGTGAGCTTATTTATAAGAATCATAAGTTTTGGGCAGTTATTGTGAATAATATTTTCTTCCTTCTATTTCTTTTGCTGGTTTTATAATCAGATTGCAATGTACACTCTGATTGTTGCTCTGAATTTTATAAGCATAAGCAATACATACTATGTCAACTCAATGTAGTCCTCACTTTGCACAGTTCCAATATCCACAAATTTTAGTTACCATGTTTTAGTTAGTTCAAAAAAACATACATCTCCCAACAATTTGGTTCAAATTTTAGTTACCATGATATGTTAGCTGTGAGTAATTGCATAAAGAGCACATTCCCTAATCAGTACATAAAGAACAGATGAGCATCATGATCAGTGCCCAATCACAGTACTTCTTCCAAAATCTAACCATGATTAGTCACTGCATATGTTACTAAGTGCACACACAGACAGCAGAGCATGGAGTTGCATTGCCTTGTTGTCTCCTAGTGATAATTCCACATGACATTTAAGAAATGGATACTCAAAAGAGGGAACTGGTCACTAACTGTGAAAGTGCAGCAAAATAATGAGAAGTGATAAGGCTGAAAGTGAATTTGAATCACTCATCAATGGGGTTATTGAGGAAATAATGTGTACCCTGCCACCATTCAAAAAACTCTAGACATGCAGCCAGAGGAACTCTGTGAAGGTGAACTCATCAGCATAAATAAGGAAAGGATGATGAAAAGGATGATGCTGTCTCAGAGGAAATGACACTGACAAAAATCTTCCCCTTAAAGGAAGTAACAGAGATACTTTACAGCACTGAAAGCACAAAGGATGAAAGTCAATAACATGTTTATACAATAGTAATACTGTAAAAATATAATTTAAAGGGAAATTGTTACCAAAGCAAAAATAAAAGCAAATAAGTTGCCATAAATAAATCTAACAAAAAATAAGCAAGAGTTTTAAGAAACCATGGGCTGATCACTCTATACATGTATGAAAACTTAGAGCTATTTGCCCCCACCTGCAGCCACTTGGGAACAACACCTGCAAAATTTGCAGGAAGGAAGACCATGGGGGATGGGAAGGCAAGGTGCAGAGAAGGCCTAATATGAAGCTGAATAGGTGTACCATCAGGAAAGCCCCAATTTTGTACTGCTTCTCTTTTACAATACTTTGCAACCAGATGACTATGGCCCATTAACGACTTGAAATGCTATCCGAAGGGTCTACTGGAGGCTTCTCTGTGGGCAACTTCCTGTGGCATCTTGGGAACACCTTTATGTCTCTGAACATGCTCGATATGCAGTTACCAAGGTTCACCCCTCATCTTTTATGCTCCCAAGGACATAGCATTGTCTGGGTGGTGTCAGCTAGAGAGTATTGTTGCAGCTGTGGAGGACCTTGTTCAAGGCACTTTGTTCATGCCTACTTACACTTGGCCACTGTCATTCACTATCAGCTCAGCAGCAAGGAGCAGAACTCTGCTTAGGGCTTCCCCACTTTCACACCCAATCCCTGTTCCCAGATCCCAGCCCAAGCCAGAGCCCTACCTAGTAAAGGACATAGATTAGCCAAGGCTATCAAGTAGAAACAAATATAGTTTAATGGATTTGTTTGTTTTGGCATTTTGCATTATATGAAGTTACATGCAAGCATTCCAATGCTCTGTCTGTATTCTTGTCCTACAAAATCACCTTCTGAGAAGAGATTATTCCTCATCAGGAAAAGAGGAGAGTAAAATGGAATGGTAAGAAAGAAATGTGAAGGGAAAAAATGTAACATGTAAAGAATAAAAAACATGTATCAATTTATAGGTATCAGGAGTGGGAAGACAATATATTTTAAAAAGCCGTCAAGAGATAATAAAGAGACAGAGATAAGTTGGAAATTTAATGATAGTAAATATGAATCTACATACTCATATGTACAAAATCACCTCAGCAGGGTATCTTGCTAAAATCTAACTTAATTTAAAATCTAATTTAATGTAACATTGGTCCAATTCCCATGACCAGGTTAATACAAAGTTTAATCTCAGTCATATTGGAACTTTCTGGCCTCCCCTACCCCTCATCCCATGAAGTATTTCAAGGGACTTAGAAAATATTATGGGTAGCACCTTTAGTCCACTGTTGTTACCACTGATACTGTTGTCCTTGCTAGACTTTTGGAGGGTTCTCCTATTTCTTTGGGCATGTGAATTTCTGCCAAAGCTAGGTGACCATGCAGCCAACTTCCCACCCAAGTTCTGTCACCTTCCCCAATCCAACCTCAGGTCCCCACTCCCTGTGAAGCCTGCTGACCTCCAAACTCTTCTATGGCTTTTAAAATTCCACCTTTTCTCCTCTTTCTCAAAATCATACACTTCTCTCCATTACTTCCTATTGTAATCCCCTTGGGATCTCAGGCTTTTGGAAAACAAATGACACAGTTTATGTAGAAGTCAAGGAACATAAGAGGTCTGACTCGCTTCTTGGAACTGAGGGATTGGGAAGAACTCTGAAGAAAGAAATAGAAATTTATATCTCAACAAATTATCCTTTTGCATAAAGTCAAAGGAACCTTGCATGGCCTCAGCCAGCTTCAGCACCTTGATTAGGCCCCAGATGGATCACACAGAATGGGTACTTGCACTTTCCGGACTCAAGAACAGGGCTGCGTGAGTGAAGACCCCTGTCCAAAGACCCCTGATTCACAGTGTCAGCAACACAATGACCTCAGCAGGGGATTGGCCAACTCTGGATAAATAACCACACACTACAATTTGCACTCACCAAAACCCCACTAGTAGCTATGGTTTATAATAGTTCAAAAATCCAGTGAGTTCTGAAACTGAAGATTGTTGGTGGAACAGTACTTTGATCTTACTGGTTCATGCACAGGACAACTGTTCCCGATAAACTCCTCAAGTCACCTATTTCCAACCACAGAGAAATATAACATCAGAGAAGACAAACAGGATAATCACTCTTGAGGTTGATTAACCTGGAAGGTTGACCTCTCCTGAGGGCAGACAGGGAGCAATGAATTGTGGGGAGAGCTAGCATGTGGTTAGGGCTCCCTGGCTCTCTGTCTGGCATGTAAGTCTGCTGGCCACGGAAGCAATAAATACAGGACCACATTAACTTCCCGTTGGCTGGGCTGTATCCACATATTGGAAAAAAAAGGGAAGCTGAGGCTATGTTCTATGTCCTTGAGATGGAGGGGAGGGGTAGGAAGAGAGGGAAGCTGCTAATAAGCTGCTGTGACCCAGCCTGCAGCTTATTAGCAGAAAAGGAGCTTTCAGTTTATTCTGAAAGGCAACTCCAGGTCTTGTGGCTTACCAAAAGGTTTTACCAGGAAGAGACCATATGCTTGGTAGATCTCAGTCGTACAAGAAAAAGATGATGAAGGCGAGGAAGAGAAAGCAGTGAAGAAAATGAAATGAGAAATGGTCAATTTCTTTTTATGAGAAGACCAGAACTAATATTCAAAGAGGGAATACTCTAGGAAGTGAGAGTGCGAACAAGAATCCAAGAAAACCAAAAAGAAAGGTTCATATGTGGGCCTCTTTGCAGCTATTTCACAGTGGGAAAAGATACCTGGGGGTTATTTTCATAGTTTGAGGAAGCTCCATAATGTGAACATTTTATTTTATAAGAAAGCATTAATATAAGCTGGTTCAAATGCTTTGGTGATCAAAGGAGATATAAATAAGTAATTAAACAAATATAATTTAAAGTTATCTACCACAACATATGTAAAACATATTTATCTTGGAGATGTTCAGCATATTTCCTATATGATACTATTTCTATGAGCTTTAAGGAACCCACCGCAGGATTTGACTGGCTTAGAATCTTTCACCACCATTTGCAACCTGGAACTTTACCTGTCCTGTAGAGATCCTTGTTAGCTATATGCATTAGAGTAATGCTTGCTCCATAATGCACATTCTCATGAAGCAGGCTGAGAAGGAGGTATAATTCTCACAGGCTGATGTATTCAACAGATCAGGGTAGAGTTTAGGCAAAGTTACCATTTTCCTATCTAGGTTGTAGATGCAGCAGGGCGGGCTTCTACCCCGTGTCTTCCCGGAGAACCACTGGCAGATTTCCAGCAGAAGCTATAGAAGAGGCCCTTGACCTACTTTCACATGCTGCTGGGCTCGCATTTGACATGACTTCCAGCATCTTGCTAATTGTCTTTACTCTCAGCTTCTGACTGTTTTCTCACTTTTTCTTGGCTGCCTCCTGGGATTACCTTCTGTTCACCCTTGGTCTGTGTTTTACTCTCTGGCTTTGGAATATCATCCATTTTACTTGCTTGCCTGGTTCTCATCCCAGATCACCTCTGGCTAGATTCAATATATCTTGTCCCCTCACCCATTTGCTGAGAGAGGCTGTATTATTTTTTCCTCTCATTTGCCTCTTTCTTCTATGCCACACTCTCTTTTCCAGTGTCTCCTTTATTATTTACACATTCAAAAACTAGAGACTGCCAGATATGTCATTTAAATTCTGCATAATGCCACTCTATGTTACTGGGCATTATTAATTTCTCATTGAATATTTGTCATAGTGAATATGAATCAAACTAATTTTCAAGCTACTCAATTAATTGTGATCATAAAAGTAGTTTGGTGAGTCAGGATTTTTTACAAAATGAAATAGAATGTGATAGAATGGAAAATGCCAGAATACATAGTAAAACAGAGTATTGTAGAGTATTTGTGAAACTTGTGTTTCACAAAAGTTGGGGATCATAGAATAGAGTTATTTTTTAATACTGTAGGTCATGGTTAAAAAATTTGAAAGCCATGAATTAGACTGCAGGGTGATTTAGATAAACAGAGTTTACCACACCCACCCAGGCCTTGTCATTAGGCAGCTCTGTGCTCTGGTCATAGTGATTGGCTGAGGAAGACACATGTGACATAAGCCAATCCAATCAGAGTCCTCTCTCAGATTTTTTTTTTCCTTGAGTATCAGGAACAACTTTTTCTTTCCATTGGAGTGACTAAATTGATAGAACATGAGTTTAAGGTTACTGGGAGACATATTGCAGAAACTTGGAGGCAGAGACAGTGCCCCTTGTCCCAGTGTATCCCTGGACTTTTCATTACATAAGGCAATGCATTCCTTTTTTGGCTTAAGATAGTTTAAGTTGGATTTTTGCCCTTTGCAACCAAAAAATCCTGGGCAACTTAAAATAACATGATGAGGAGTGAGAATAGCTAGATTTAGGCTTGCCAGTGTCACACACTAAATATATGACTCTTGGAAAATCTCAGAGGCTCTATAGCTCTCAATTTTCTTCTCATCTAAAATAAGAGGAGTGCATCAAATTGGTAACTCACAGTCCTTGTTGGTCATCAGAGTTCCCTGTGGAGCTTTAAAAAATACAGATATCTTAGCTCCATATTAGGTTTTCTGAGTCAAAATCTGGAGAAGTGTGGTCCAGGCAGGTACTTGCAATTTTTTAAATGACCTTAGATGATTCTGATGCACAACCAAGGTAGGTAAGTGCTGAACTAGGTCATCTCTCTAAGATGTTTGTACCCCTAATACTCAGTGCCTTGTGCTTCCTCAGAGATCACACAGTCTGATTGAATTTTCAGCTGTTGGAATAGTGACAAATATAGAATTTGGACTCACTCTATTTTTGTTGAGTGGCCTAGGATAAATGATGTAATGTAAATGGGAATAATGACTAATAAATAAGTGCTATCACAATTCCTAATTAGCCTTATAGACAAGTGGCAATCGCCACTGCATCAATTCAGTGTTCTTAGTGCAGACACTCACAGGATGGTCTATCATCATAACAAACTCCTTTTCTTTTGAGAAGTAGAAGGTTCAAGGTGAGGAGTGTTAAAGAAAAAAAAAGTCCAAGAAAGTTGGATGATTAAATTTGCTTTGTGTCATTACAAATATTTCTAGTATCCAGAAGTGTCACATTTCAGTTCTTACTTGTGTCAGAGCACAAATGTAAATTAGAAATGTTAGACAAGCGATAATACAATGGCCTCAGTGATCTTTCTTAAGTAATTTTCTCTTGCCCAAAGATTTCATTCTGTATAGAAATGGCATATTCCTGTCATTAATAAAAAACACATGGAGATAAGTCTCACTATCCCTCCAGATTTGTGTCTCTTTTCCTCTTTAACATGCTTCAAGATAATGTATTCATCTGTTCATTGTTTTTCACAGGAACACTAACAAGACTAGCAGACTTGAAATGCTTTGTCTAGGAGAGTGGTGTCTTGGTACATTTTCGTTATGCTCCTCTCACTCCTCCCCTTTAGTGGAAAATTCAGTGAGTTATGGGATAGCTGCAGGGATGTATACACATCCGTCAAGTGCACATATTCATCAGTTTCACATTCTGGGGACTCCAGGGCAGTGGCCACAGAGGAGAGAAGGATGTGTAGTGTGTGTTCTTGAATGATTGCTGAAGACCTTTAGGGAGGGGGAAGGAGGATGCATGAGGACAGCCAAGTAGGTAGAACGGGGGAAGCAAAATAGGAGACATTTTTGTACCTAAGGAAATAACTATTTTTGAAATGTTAGAGTAGCCTGTCAGCCTTGACAAGTTTTTTTTTCAGATTTTCAAGAAACCACGGTGAGTAATTACAGGCAGTCACTGTCATTGTCAAGATAGTTCTGTAATTAGAGAAACACAAAATATGTCTCATTTAGAGGCACCTCAAATAGAGCCACTGGGTCAGCCATCATTTGGAAAAGGTTAATAAAGTCAGAATGGCCAGGCGATGGTGACGCTGAGGACTGTAGCAAAGGTCCATGATAGGGGAGGATGTTCCTTCCTCCTTAAAGCATGGGCTTTCCTTGAAAGCCGGTTTGGAAGGAGCAGTCTGGAAGGAGAAATGGATCTGAATTGAACTCTGCAGTAAAATTAAAGGCAGGGGCAGGCAGGAAAAGCCTCATCAAATTCCTAGGCATTCACTGGTCAGAGTTTTTAAATCCTAGTTGCTTTCTTAAGTTAATGGAGTAAAAAATACTTCAGGGGGAGGAGCAAGATTCTTTCTTTAGACTCATGATATAGTTAGAATCCATTTTTGCCCATGTGTAAATCTTACAAAATGGTTTAAGCTGGGCAGCTCACGGTCTAAGCAATCAATGTTTTAATAAGCATGGAGTTGAAACCTTAACTACCTCACAATTTGGAAATAAACAAGGAGCCTTACCCCATGAAAGCATGTAGAAAGCAAAGCATGTAGAAAGTCAGCATACATGGATTAAGGTGCGAGTTGGAGGACATGATCATCATTTACTTAATGAATATGAGAAGCAGTTGGATGCAGCTGCCTTCAGGCATCTGGTATAGATTTATGGTTGCCCAAATAGACATCCTGAATTCTAATAAAGGCAGCTGATCAGAATAACTGATTTGCACAGTCGCGTTATGTGTGGTTTTCATTTTGTTTTTAAATGTAGAAATGTCTCCCTTATTTTTACCACACCGATGATAGGTGCTTAAGAAATAAACATATATTTAGCTTTTAATGGAATTACACACCTAAAATGATTTTCAGAATATAAGAAAAATCCAAGAAGTTTAAATTCTCTTTAAAGCCAGGTAATATAGTCTCCTTTTCTCCTCTTCCTCTTCCCTTTCTCCCCTCTCCTTTCTTTGCATTTTATATTTAGGATGTGAAATCTCTCTAAGCAAAATATGAGAACTATGTGAAAATTATGCTAAAATGGACTTTTGTTCAAGAAAGCTTTATTCATCAGCCCCCAATGGATGTGATCTTTAACTACTAACACCATATCTTAGTCTGGATATAAGAATAATTTTAAACGTCAGGCTTAAAAAGGAAACCAAAGTATTAAGATTTCAATTGACTAGACCAAAGGTGTTTGCCCACACACCTAACTTTTTTCCTTCTTATTTAATATTCAATGTAACAATGTCCACTTTTTTATTATACTGTAAGTTTTGGGATACATGTGCGAACATGCAGGTTTGTTACATAGGTATATATGTGCCCTGGTGGTTTCCTGCACCCATCAAGCCATCCTGTAGGTTTTAAGCCCCACATGCATTAGGTATTTATCCTAACGCTCTCCCTCCCTGAGTCCTCCACTCCACAACAGGCCCCAGTGTGTGATGTTCCCCTCCCTGTGGCCATGTGTTCTCATTGTTCAGCTCCTACTTATGAATGAGAATATGTGGTGTTTGGTTTTCTGTTCCTGTGTTAGTTTGCTGAGAATGATGGTTTCCAGCTTCATCCATGTCCCTGCAAAGGACCTGAACTCATTCTTTTCTATGGCTGCATAGTATTCCATGGTGTATATGTGCCACATTTTCTTTATCCAGTCTATCATTGATGAGCACTTGGGTTGGTTCCAAGTGTTTGCTATTGTGAATAGTGCTGCAATAAACATATGTGTGCATGTGTCTTTTTTTTTTTTTTTTTTGAGACGGAGTCTGGCTGGGCTCCCAGGCTGGAGTGCAGCGGCGTGATCTCGGCTCACTGCAAGCTCCGCCTCCCGGGTTCACGCCATTCTCCCGCCTCAGCCTCCCAAGTAGCTGAGACTACAGGCGCCCGCCACCACGCCCGGCTAGTTTTTTTGTATTTTTAGTAGAGACGGGGTTTCACCATGTTAGCCAGGATAGTCTCGATCTGCTGACCTCGTAATCCACCCACCTCGGCCTCCCAAAGTGCTGGGATTACAGGCTTGAGCCACCGCGCCCGGCCAACATGTGTCTTTATAGTAGAATGATTTATAATCCTTTGGGTATATACCCAGTAATGGGATTGCTGGGTCAAAAGGTATTTCTGGTTATAGATCCTTGAGGAATTGCCACACAGTCTTCCACAATGGTTGAACTAATTTATACACCAACAGTGGAAAAACATTCCTATTTCTCCACAGCCTCACCAGCATCTGTTGTTTCCTTACTTTTTAATGATTGCCATTCTAACTGGTGTGAGATGGTATCTCATTGTGGTTTTGATTTGCATTTCTCTAGTGACCAGTGATGATGAGCTTTTTTCATGTATTTGCTGGCTGCATAAGTATCTCCTTTTGAGAGTGTCTGTTTATATCCTTTGCCCACTTTTTGATGGGGTTGTTTGTCTTATTCTTGTAAATTTGTTTAAGTTCTTCGTAGATTCTGGATATTAGCCCTTTGTCAGATGGGTAGATTGCAAAAATTTTCTCCCACACTGTAGTTTGCCTGTTCACTCTGATGATAGTTTCTTTTGCTACATAGAAGCTCTTTAGTTTACTTAGATCCTGTTTGTCAATTTTGGCTTTTGTTGCAATTGCTTTTGATGTTTTAGTCATGAAGTCTTTGCCCGTGCCTATGTCCTGAATGATATTGCCTAAGATTTTTTCCAGGGTTTTTATGGTTTGGGGTTTTACATTTAAGTCTTTATTCCATCTTGAGTTAATTTTTGTACAAGGTGTAAGGAAGGGATCCAGTTTCAGTTTTCTGCATATGGCTAGCCAGTTTTCCCAGCACCACTTATTAAATAGGGCATCCTTTCCCCATTGCTCGTGTTTGTCAGGTTTGTTGAAGATCAGATGGTTGTAGATGTGTGGTGTTATTTCTGAGGCCTCTGTTCTGTTCCATTGGTCTGTATGTCTGTTTTGTTACCAGTACCATACACTTTTGGTTACTGTAGCCTTATACTATAGTTTGAAGTAGCATGATTCTTCCAGCTTTGTTCTTTTTGCTTGGGATTGTCTTGGTTATATGGGTTCTCTTTTGGTTCCATATGAAATTTAAAGTAGTTTTTTTTAGTTCTGTGAAGAAAGTCAATGGTAGCTTGATGGGAATAGCATTGAATTTATAAATTACTTTGGGCAGTATGGCCATTTTCACAATATTGATTCTAACTATACATGAGCATGGAATGTTTTTCCATTTGTTTGTGTCCTCTCATATTTCCTTGAGCAGCAGTTTCTAGTTCTCCTTGAAGAGGTCCTTCATGTCCCTTGTAAGTTGTATTCCTAGGTATGTTATTTCCTTTGTAGCAATTGTGAAAGAGAGTTCACTCATGATTTGGCTCTGTTTGTTATTGGTGTACAGGAATGCTTGTGATTTTTGCATATTGATTTTGTGTCCTGAGGACTTTGGTGAAGCTGCTTATCAGCTTAAGGAGTTTTGGGGCTGAGACTATGGGGTCTTCTAAATATACAATCATGTCATCTGCAAACAGAGACAATTTGACTTCCTCTCTTCCTATTTGAATACCCTTTATGTCTTTGTCTTGCCTGATTGCCCTGGCCAGAACTGCCAATACTATGTTGAATAGGAGCAGTGAGAGAGGGCATTCTTGTCTTGTGCTGGTTTTTAAAGGGAATGATTCCAGTTTTTGCCCATTCAATATGCTATTTGCTATGGGTTTGTCATAAATAGCTCTTTTTTTTGAGATATGTTCCATCAGTATCTAGTTTATTGAGTGTTTTTAGCATGAAGGGGTGTTGAATTTTGTCGAAGGCCTTTTCTGCATCTATTGAGATAATCATGTGATTTTTGTCATTGGTTCTGTTTATGTGATGGATTATGTTTATTGATTTGCATATTTTGAACCAGCTTTGCATTCCAGGGATGAAACCGACTTGATCGTGGTGGATAAGCTTTTGATGTGCTGCTGGATTCGGTTTGCCAGTATTTTATTGAGGATTTTTGCATCGATGTTCATTAGGGATATTGGCCTGAAATTCTCTTTTTTTTTGTTGTGTCTTTGCCAGGTGTTGGTATCACGATGATGCTGGCCTCATAAAATGAGTTAGGGAGGATTCCCTCTTTTTCTATTGTTTGGAATAGTTTCAGAAGGAATGGTACTAGCTCCTCTTTGTACCGCTGGTAGAATTCAGCTGTGAATCCATCTGGTCCTGGGCTTTTTTTTCGGTTGGTAGGCTATTAATTACTGCCTAAATTTCAGAACTTGTTATTGGTCTATTCAGGGATTTGACTTCTTCCTGGTTTAGTCTTGGGAGGGTGTATATGTCCAAGAATTTATATATTTCTTCTAGATTTTCCAGTTTATTTGCATAAAGATGTTTATAGTATTCTCTGATGGTAGTTTGTATTTCTGTGGGATCAGTGGTGATATCCCCTTTATGATTTTTTATTGTGTCTATTTGATTCTTCTCTCTTTTCTTCTTTGTTAGTCTTGCTAGTGGTCTATTTTGTTGATCTTTTCAAAATACCAGCTCCTGGATTCATTGATGTTTTGAAGGGTTTTTCATGTCTCTATCTCCTTCAGTTCTGCTCTGATCTTAGTTATTTCTTGTCTCCTGCTAGCTTTTCAATTTGTTTGCTTTTGCTTCTCTAGTTCTTTTAATTGTGATGTGAGGGTGTTGATTTTAGATCTTTCCTGCTTTCTCTTGCGGGCATTTAGTGCTATACATTTCCCTCTTAATACTGATTTAGTTGTGTCCCAGAGATTCTGGTACATTGTGTCTTTGTTCTCATTGGTTTCAAAGAACTTATTTATTCCTGCCTTAATTTTGTTATTTACTCAGTAGTCATTCAGAATCATCTTGTTCAGTTTCCATGTAGTTGTGCAGTTTTGAGTGAGTTTCTTATTACTGAGTTCTAATTTGATTGCACTGTGGTCTGGGAAACTGTTTGTTATGATTTCCATTCTTTTGCATTTGCTGAGGAGTGTTTTACTTCCAATTATGTGGTCGGTTTTAGAATAAGTGCTATGTGGTGCTGAGAACAATGTATATTCTGTTGATTCGGGGTGGAGAGTTCTGTAAATGTCTATTAGGTCTGCTTGGTCCAGAGCTGAGTTCAAGTCCTGAGTATCCTTGTTAATTTTCTGTCTCATTGATCTAGTATTGATAGTGGGGTCTTAAAGTCTCCCACTATTATTGTGTGGGAGTCTAAGTCTCTTTGTAGGTCTCTAAGAACTTGCTTTATGAATCCAGGTGCTCCTGTATTGGGTGCATAAATATTCGGATAGTTAGCTCTTCTTGCATTGATCCCTTTACCATTACGTAATGCCCTTCTTTGTCTTTTTTGGTCTTTGTTGGTTTAAAGTCTGTTTTGTCAGAGACTAGGATTGCAACACCTGCTTTTTTTTTTTTTTTTTTTTTGGCTTCCCATTTGCTTGGTAAGTATTCTTCCATCCCTTTATTTTGAGCCTATCACTAAGATACTCCTCGAGAAGAGTAACCCCAAGACCACATAATCGTCAGTTTCTCCAAGGTTGAAATGAAGGAAAAAATGTTAAAGGCAGCCAGAGAGAAAGGTCAGGTTACCTACAAAGGGAAGTCCCTCAGACTAACAGTGGATCTCTCTGCAGAAACCCTATAAGCCAGAAGAGAGTGGGGGCCAATAGTCAACATTCTTAAAGAAAAGAATTTTCAACCCAGAATTTCATATCCAGCCAAACTAAGCTTCATAAGTGAAAGAGAAATAAAATCCTTTACGGACAACCAAATGCTGAGGGATTTTGTCACCACCAGGCCTGCCTTACAAATGCTGAGGGATTTTGTTACCACCAGACCTGCCTTTGTCACCACCAGGCCTTCCTGAAGGAAGCACTAAATATGGAAAGGAAAAACTGGTACCAGCAACTGCAAAAACATACCCAAATATAAAGACCAATGAAACTATGAAGAGGTTGCATCAACTAATGTGCATAACCAGCTAGCATCATGATGATAGGATCAAATTCCCACATAACAATATTAACCTTAAATGTAAATGGGTTAAGCCAGGCGCAGTGGCTCATGCCTGTAATCCCAGCACTTTAGGAGGCTGAGGTGGGTGGATCACCTGAGGTTGGGAGTTCGAGACCAGCCTGACCAACATGGAGAAAGCCTGTCTCTACTAAAAACACATAATTATCTGGGCGTGGTGGCACATGCCTGTAATTCCAGCTACTCAGGAGGCTGAGGCAGGAGAATTGCTTGAACCCGGGAGCCAGAGGTTGTGGTGAGCCAAGATCATACCATTGCACTCCAGCCTGGGCAACAAGAGTGAAACTCTGTCTCAAAAAAAAAAAAAAAAAAGTAAATGGGCTAAATACCCCAATTAAAAGAGACACAGACTGGCAAATTGGATGAAGAGCCAAGACCCACTGGTGTGGTGTATTCAGGAGACCCATTTCACATGCAATGTCCACTTTTAATTCTGTGCTTGAGCCAGTGGTATCATAGTCAGTGCTCAACTCTACCCACAGATTGTGCTACCTGCTGGCAGGTCCAGGGGTAGCTAGCTGAACATTATGGATGGTAAAACAATAGTTATGGTTATGTGTGTATGTGTGTGTGCGTTTTTTTAAGTACCTATAGTTTAAACTGTTGTCTAATGAGGTTACTAAAAGTTGACATTTTTGTTTGAAACATTAAAGAAGGGAAGTTAAACACAGTTCTTTAAAATTACAATTTTGTATTTGAGAGGTTGTGGGCATAGAACACCATCAGATATGTTCCATCTCTGTTGAGTTGACCTCCCACCCAGAAGTTGGGAAATTATCACTATAGAAATTATATAAATATAATTTCCAGACTCTCCTACCTTCAAACATGTTGGAACTATTCTTTCATTCCTCAAATATTCATTAAGATACTGAAGTAGAGATGCTAAATTAAGATGAAGGAAACATGGTTCTACCATCAAGAAGCCCACAATTTAGCCAAGAAGAAGGATATTTACAAATACATGCATGTTAAGTTCAGACATGGAAATATGTCTAAATGTTAGAAGAGTCTAACTCTACTGAAGAGAATCAAAGGAAAGCTTAAGAAAGTATTTGATTTGGGTTTCAGTTTGAGTTCAGTCATGAGGGATGATTTGATTTGCGTTTCAGTCATGAGGGATGATTAGAAGTCTTACAGGCAGAGAAGAGTGTTCCAGAAAAGTGAAGTGTCTGTGCAAAGACATAAAATGTTTGAGAGCAGCAAGTACATAGTTTAATTTGGCTAGAACAGAGATTGAAGGATTAGAGGTTAACCAGAGGAGAGGAGAAAGATAGCTGGAGGTCAGATGAAGTTTGCATTTTATCCGACTGACCAGTGATTCCTAGCCTCAGTAAATGTACACAAATCATCTTGCCAAAAATTTTAGTATGATTCAGACTCTTTACTACCCTCTACCAAAGTTTCCAGGCTAAGAACCACTAAACTGCTAAAGGCGGTGGGGATCATTGAAGTATTATATTTTAAGCCAGAGGCTGATGCCAGAGGCTGATACAATAAAACTCGTGTTTTAGAAAGACTGCCTTTATAGCGGTGTGGAGATTGTTACTTATCACCTCTAATGTGCCAGGTTTGAAGAGAGACAGATGAGAGGCCAAGAGACCCATTAGTGTCTCAGCCAGCTCAGTTTCTTTAA
Source organism: Papio anubis (assembly GCF_008728515.1). Lineage (NCBI taxonomy): Eukaryota > Metazoa > Chordata > Mammalia > Primates > Cercopithecidae > Papio > Papio anubis. The sequence goes on along the minus strand of NC_044979.1, from coordinate 54,564,653 downwards.
ATTATGGCTCTCATTCCCATAGGTGATTAAAACATACATAAAGAAACATGTCAGTGTATGAGTGGCATGTGCATTATTGCTGGTTTTCAGCCCAGCCTCTCTCACCTGTCCCCAATTGACTTTCTTCCTGACCTATGACCTTTTGACTTATTGCTTGGATCTTGATTAAAATACCTCATTTGACAGGAAATCTCACAGATTAATAATTTGCTACAAAATCCCTTTTGGCACAGTCTCAAGACCTCTCACATCAATGTATGTTTCTCACAGGCTGCTGACAGCAGATTTTCTCTAGTTCCATGGGCTACTCTCAGAAAGTAAGTAAGCCAATGTCATCTCTTGGTGAGAGCTGACAAGACTAAACAAAGTAAGGGGTATTGGAAATAAAGATCTGTCACAAGTAGAATTAATAGGACTTGGATACCAGTTGGATGCAGAGGACGAAGATGGCAATGATGAGGGATTGACAGCTTTGAGGTTTCTAAGTTAACAGACTGAGATGCTTGACAAAAAGGTAAAGAGGAAAAGGAAAGCAAGTTAATTTAAAGAGAAATCAGTTTGTTTTGGATCTGCTGATGTTGAACCTTCTTCAATTTATCCAGGTTCAGTAGGGCATATTCTGCCTATTAAATCTTGATGAATCCTGGGGTTTGATTCTTGCTTGCCTTTTCTTACCCTTGCACACAAACTCTGCATAATCTTATCCATTCTCCTGGCTTCAACCACCACTTCCTTGTCTCTCTGCTTCCATTCTCTCCTCTTTCCAGCTGGATATTCAATGAATATTCATTGAATACATTAATTATGGTTGAGTGACTCCATCTTCCATAATGCCTCTAGAGTTCTTTTTCTTAATTTCTTTTTTTCTGAGGTAGGGTCTCACTATGTTGTCCAGGCTGATCTCAAACTCCTGAGCTCAAGCAATCCTCCCACATCAGCCTCTGCCACCATGCCGGGCTAACAGTTCTTTTTCTAAAATATGAACACAAGTCACTCAGGAGCTAAGAATCATTAATGTAGAATCAACAAATAAAGCCATGGCAATAGAAGAGTTCACCCAGGGAGAATATGTGGCTAGATAAGTAAAGATAATAGAGAAAAGAACCTCGGGTGTCAACAATGTTTAAGAATTATGCAGAGGAAAATGAACCAGGGGAAGTTACTGAGGAAGATCCTTGTATCTTGGAAGTTAAGCAAGAAAATGTTTTGGCCAGGAGGGCCCATGAATGAAGTCGCCATGGTGACAGTCCCATGGATGCCCTGCAACATGGATATCCGCTTATCAAGACTGATCTAGTTACAGCCATTGCTAAATATCCAACCAGCTATTAATAGAAACCAACACTTAGCTCCCAATGTGTTATCATCTCCTCAAAAGCCTGTTGGTCACTTGGTGATAAATTGACCACACTGGACATTTTTCACTCTGGAAAAGACAGCAATTCATTCTAACAAGAATAGACACATATTCTGGGATAGATTTGCCTTTCTACCCCCAAGGCCTCCATCAGCACCACTATCCAAAGGCTTACGGAATGTTTGATCCATAGACTCAGGATCCCACATAATGTCATTTCAAATCAGGGCAGTCACTTTATAGAAGAGGAGGAGTGGGCATATGCCTATGACTATGCAATTTACTATTCCCATCATACAGGATCACCCAAGAGTGAATAGCCTGATAGAGCTTTGGAACATCCTGTTAAAGGTATAGCTGACATGTAAGCTCAGAGACAATACTTTACAACGATGGGAGGATCAATATACAGTCTAAGTTGAAAAAGTTAATAAGGTGCTGTGTCCCCAGTAGGAAGAATAGATGGGCCCAGGCAGCAAAGTATGCAAGCAGGAGTGGCTGTGTTTGCCATCACTCCCAAGTAATTGGTGCTTCCCATCCTTGCAGCTCTGATCTCTGCAGGTTCAGAGGTTCTGAGTCTAAAAGGGAGGATATGTCTACCAGGGAATGAAGCAAAAATTCCTTTGAATTATAAACTGACTGCTACCTGGGCACTTCAGGCTCCTTGTGCCAAGGGACCTGCAGGTAAGAAGCAGAGTTATCATCTTGGAAGCAGCAATTGATCCTAGTCATCTAGAAGAGGGAGCAGGGAAGAATATGTTTGACAACTTTGGTGGCCCTCTGGTGGATGGGAAAGTATGGTAACCTTGTTTGGAGTGATATGACAGTGAGACCAGCAGAGGTGCTAGCCAAGGATGAGGGGAATCTAGAATGGATAGTGGGGCAGGGTGATGGTGAGTATCAATTGCAGCCTTGAGACTGGCTGGAGTAGCAGGGGCACAATTCACTCCCTTGACCTTCTCTGCTAAGTTTCCCCATGAAAAGTAGTCCACTGGAATCCTAGAAGAGCTGCTGCGAAGTGGATCAAGATACATACGAAGTGGATCAAGCAGCACAAACTGTTCACTAGGGTAAACTCTGTGAGGCACTGCCCAGATTCCTCTTCAATGAAGGATTTGTTGTCCTGGTTGCCGGGAGTGCTGTTTGCAAAAAACCTGCAGCTCTCAGCCCCTTCAGGGATTGCCTCGGCTTCTCAGAGTGACTTTGCTTAAAGTCATGCCCCTTCTCAGGACAGTTTACATTATTGACATGGGCGTATAAAAGCTTGGGCATCATGGCCCACCTCAGGGTAACTTTGAAGGTCTATTCTAGCTCCAGCGTTCCCCTCATGGTCAGCCAATGCTGACGTTAGGCTTGTGCCACAGCTTCACTTCTCCCCTTTTCCAATCTGGTGTTCTTTCTCTCCCTTCCACAGGTATTAATCCTAAGGATTCATTTTAATAAGCATCCTGCATGCTAAACTCAGATTCTGCTTCCCAGGGAGCCCAAGTTGTGACACTTCCCTAATGCCTGATCACATCATTATTCCCAGGTGAGGATCCTCTTCACCCCGCTGCTCATCACATGTTCGAGGTTGAGATCAGTATCCTCCTTAGGGTTCTCAAGCTCTTGGTTTCAGCTCATGGGGTCCTTTAGTCATAGGATCTTCTCTGAGTGGAGACCCATCTGGCTTGGCATCTTCTCTCAGCCAATCTGAAACATCTGCATTTTCCCTTGCATTACTGTGATTAAAAAGTAGAGCCTTGGAAGCCAGGTGTGGTGGTTTGTGCTTTTTATCCTGGTTACTCAGGAGGCTGAAGTAGGAGGATTGCTTGAGGCCAGGAGTTCAAGATCAGCATGGGCAATGTAGCAAGACCCCATCTCGGAAAAAAAAATGAAAAAAAAAATAGGTGGGAGTGTTGGTGTGTGCCTGTAGTCCCAGTTATTTAGGAGGCTGAGGCAGGAGGATCACTTGAGCCCAGGAGTTCCAGGCACTCCAGCCTGGGCAACAGAGCAAGACCTCTTTAAAAAGACAAAACCAAAAAGTAGAGCCTTGAAATACCCTATCAAGTTGTCCAGAAGTGATACAGTAGAACACATAGACAAGGAAATTCAATTCAATTAATGTTTATCAAACATTGTAGTAGGGTGGATGTTAAGGAGGAGTAGGACATGGAAATGCAAACAAACAAACAAACAAAAAATCTAAAAAGTCTGAAAATAAGTGGCCAAGTAGAAATTAAGCTTCATCCCATTAAAGAGAAAAGAAAAATACTAAAACACCGAAGACTGAGCACCAAATGGACACAGGGAAACATCCAGGACAGTCTAGGCTTCAGGGGATGAGGTTCAGGGAAGGGAAATGGAATAGGCCTTTTAAAGACAAACTGTGAACTGTGTCTGTCCCATGCTAGGAAAGCAAAGCCTCTGAGTGTTGCTGATTGACAAGCAATGTCTGAACTTGTTGGATAAAGGAGTACTAGACTAGCTGGAGGTGGTCTACTGCATGTGTGGGGTGCCTGATACAGACTTATGACATCAGCTGCTTCTGGTGCTGACATGAGAGATACCTGCCTCGAGATTATGGTGTTCAGCTCACCGCTGCTCTGTATGCAAAGTGCTGGAGTTGGGATTATACCACCCAATCTGGTCTGTACTGCTGTTGTACCAGGTGTTTCAGGGTTTATAAGCTTTCAATCTTTCTCTTTCCCGAAACTTTACACCTGCAGCTCCCTCACCAAGGCCTTGATGGGAATACAGAACTTAAGCACTCTATGCCTAGATTATTGATCTAGATCCCTCTTAGCTTCCAGACTCTAACTCCTTTCTGCCTTAATTCTCATTACATTGAGTCTGTCCCTCCCTTACAGACCCTTGCTTGTTTTTCAAATTGAATTAAAATTCCAGCTCCAAGGATTCATCCCATCCTCCCATGGAAAGCTCCCGTTCTTGCCTGTGCACGTGCTTTCTTCCATTAGGCTGTCCTGTGTACCCTCAGGCTCTCCCTCTCTGAATCTGGGCCAATTCCACTTCCCACTTGCAATGGCCTCCCCACTTTTCTCACCATTTGTAATGTTAATTTATTGTTTTAATGTTGAAAGGTGGGCTTATGTGTGATTTTATGGAAGTTCAGCATAGGAATAGAGTGACTCAAAGGGTAATTGACCCAAGCATGGCTTATTTATCTGAAAGATGGCCTCATCACTTTGGAAACAACACACGTTCTATGGTAAGAAAGGAAGGGATGACTTCCCTGAACAAGGGTCTAGAAGCTACAGCTTGTTGGTCTAATCCAGTCTGTTGCCTGTTTTTGTCAATGAAGCTTTATTTGAACACAATTGTGCTCATACATTTACATATTGTTTATAGTTGCTTTCATGCTACAATGGCAGTGTTGAGTAATTACAACAGAGACCATATGGGCCAGAAAGCCTAAAATTAAAATTCGTTATCTAGTCCTTTACAGAAAACATTTGCCAAACCCTGACCTAGAGCTTTCTTGTTTATTTCGGCCTGCCTGGTCTCCTCCATTAGACTGCAGCCTGCTTAAGAACATGTCCATATTTCCCCCACTGCAACTTGTAATGCACTCCATATAGTGAAAGCATTGGATTTCTGATTGAATGACAGGCATTCATCCAAGAAGCATTTTTAAGTGCACCAGATGAGCAGCAAAACCTAGAGATGATTTATATTTTATGTGGTGAAAAGGCTATTTCTATGCCTTTTCTTCTCAATACATTGATTTTTTTTTTGTTTTACTCCACAAGGTCATTTTAATATAATTTTTTTTAAAAAACCTTCAAAGTATGTTGAAAATTTTAAGGAGACATAGTCTCTTTGAGGAAAGGAACTATCTGGTTCACTGTTGCAGCCTCCATCCTACTACAGTGCTTGGCACAGAGATGCTCAACAGACATTAGTCAAATGAATGATGAATAAATGAGCTTCCTTTGCTGGTTGCAAATAATTTTATTTAAAATATGTTGTTTGAAAACATATGTAAACTTGAATTTCACAATGTTCATAGCTCCATGGTTAATTAAATAACACCCAGGCATATGTTTGTATGCATGATGCCAATGGATTTGCAGGGAGATCATCTAAAAAGCAAGCATTGATAAAAGGAGCCTATTAGGCCAATTCTGTATATTGTGAAGAACCCCTCCTACCCCAGAACAAATAATAGTATTATGATTATAATGAATATAGGCAATCTCCGTTTAAAAAGCAGGCAGTGTTTCAGAATTGTATTTGTAAGGCAAAATTTCGACCTACATTTCCTTACATAAACATTCTTAGAAGGAATGGCTAGATTCTACTCTAAAGAAATTATTGTGGGGAAAGGGCTTCGTTTGGAGGAAAAGGAATTTGGATTCAATGAATCCTGGCTGTCATTAATCAACTGACTTGGATAAGTCACTCTCTGTGGCATCTTCTGATCTTTATTTAATCTGTTAAATGAGAGGAAAGCAACACAAGGACTGTTGGGATAATTAAATGTGACAATGTATACGAATTGACTTTCACTATTCCTGGAACCTAGTAGATACTTTTTAAAAAATTTAATTTCGGCCGGGTGCGGTGGCTCACGCCTGTAATCCCAGCACTTTGGGAGGCCGAGGCAGGCGAATCACAAGGTCAGGAGATCGAGACCACGGTGAAACTCTGTCTCTACTAAAAATACAAAAAATGAGCCGGGCGAAGTGGCGGGCGCCTGTAGTCCCAGCTACTCGGGAGGCTGAGGCAGGAGAATGGCGTAAACCCGGGAGGCGGAGCTTGCAGTGAGCCAGGATCGCGCCACTGCACTCCAGCTTGGGCGACAGAGCAAGACTCCGTCTCAAAAAAAAAAAAAAAAAAATTTAATTTCCAGCCGGGCGCAGTGGCTCACACCTGTAATCCCAGCACTTTGGGAGGCCGAGACGGGTGGATCACTTGAGGTCAGGGGTTCAAGACCAGCCTGACCAACATGGTGAAACCCTGTCTCTACTAAAAATACAAAATTAGCCAGGCGTAGTGGCGCATGCCTGTAATCTCAGCTACTTGGGGGCTGAGAGAGGAGAATCACTTGAACCCAGTAGGCGGAGGTTGCAGTGAGCAGAGATTGTGCCATTGCACTCCAGCCTGGGCAACAAGAGTGAAACTCTGCCTCAAAATAATAATAATAATAATAATAATAATAATTTCCCTTTCCTATAAATTGGTAAACGATATATGGGAAACCTCTTCTTTTCTGCATTTTTATTTCACTTCTAGAACCCCTTTCCCCTCCCGCAACTCAGTGACCTAAATATTAAAAATATTTTTGCCTTAAAATTAATGGTAAAAACCATAGTTACTTTTGCACCAATTAAATAACTTTCCAGGTTCATTTCATTTCCCTTAGTGGAGGTTTCAGAATAATTAAAACTCTTCTTCCTCCAATGTATCTGATCTTGCCTAGGTGTTAAAAGAAAAGCAATCTGATTGAATTCACTTACACTAAAGTGTTAATGGATCACCATCCCTTTACTCTCCCAAAATTGTTTATGTTTTCAAAAAGGACTACTAGATCTCCCATGAGTTTCTAGCAGTCAAATTAAAATGTAGGCAAAGGAAAGGAAGTGCCATTCCATTTCTCCTCCTGAAATGGCCTCCCCACTTTTCTCCCTGTAGGTGTGCTGGTCCTCTTTGGGAGGCAGCTGTTGTGGTCAGTTTTTCTAAGCCTGGGTTTCTGTGGATAAGTGACTCTAGAAACACCCTGAAATTCTGCGTGAGTAAACAGAGGTGCGTTTTTGTGGGCAGAGGGTCTTCAGTTTTCATTAGATCCTAACAGTGATACCTCCATGACTCCAGAATGCTTAAGAATCTCTGTTCTATGCTGTAGCTGATTCCACAGCTTCTTCCCCACCTGCACTTCTGAACTCTTAGACTTGCTAAACGCTCAAGTTCTGACTGCTTTCACTACAGGCACAAGAGTACTCTTAGTAGTTGAGAGAAAGGGGAAGGCAGACAGGGCATGAATAGTACTATTTTCTCTATAGAATTTTTTCGGAACATAATTTTTCCTTGTATAAGTGAATTCTCACTAAAGAAAATGTAAAAACGGCTTGGCGCGGTGGCTCACCCCTGTAATCCCAGCACTTTTGGAGGCCGAGGCGGGCGGATCACCTGAGGTCAGGAGTTGAAGACCAGCCTGGCCAACATGGTGACACCCTGTCTCTACTAAAAATACAAAAAATCAGGTGGGCGTGTTGGCGGCGCCTGTAATCCCAGCTGCTGAGGAGGCTGACGCAGGAGAATCCCTGGAACCTGGGAGGCGCAGTTTGCAGTGAGCCGAGACCGCGCCACTGCACTCCAGCCTGGGCAACAAGAGAGAAACTCCGTCTCAAAAAAAAAAAAAAAAAAAAAAAAAAAGAAAAGAAAAAAATTTAGGAACTAGGGACAAATAGAAACAAGAAACAGAAGAAAAGTACTCATGTTCTAAGCATATGTGCCACTTTGGTAGCTGCGTGACTACTGTTCCTTAGTTTCTTTACTTTTAAAATGGGTATACTAAAAGCATTTACATCATATGGTGGTTGTTTCTGTATTAATTTCTGGTATATGACTGGCATTCAATGAGTATTAACCGTTTTGTTACTCTCAAGCCTGAGTTTGTCTATAAAACTGGGAAGGTGACATTTCAGTTACTGTGGGGCCAAAGATATACCTGTAAAATACCTGACATATAGCTATTATTATTGTAGTATTAGTATTATTATATTAGTATTATTAGTAGTATTGTTATTAGTATTATTATAACCTTTCATAAAATAACTTTAATAGTAGCATACTATCCCACTGAGTGAAGACACCATCTTTCACATGACCATTCCCTCATAGAGGGCATTTTAGGTTTGGTCCTTTTTGGGGTAAGGGGTAAAGAGCTATGTAGTTTTGTATTTAGGCTTATGTTCTTAGTATATAGTCCCAGAGGTAAAAACTACTGGTCAAAGTACTTCACTTGTCCAAGTACTTTACTTTTTAAAGTATTTTACAATATACTCTTAGGTCGAAGTATATCCATATTTTAATGATTTGATATATACTGCTAAATTAGTTTTCAAAATTGTTGTACCATGTTGCCACTGGTATAACAATGTATATAAGATCCTACTTTGCAACATCCCATCTGCAGCAAATAGCAATATTAAAAGTGATTCTGTTAATTTGATGGGGAAAATGAGGCCAGGTGCAGCCGCTCATGCCTGTAATCCCAGCACTTTGGGAGGCCAAGGCAGGAGGATTGCTTGAGGCCAGGAGTTCAAAACTAGCCTAGAAAACGTAGTGAGACTCCATCTCTCTATCTCTCTCTCTTTTTTTTTTAAGACAGAGTCTCACTCTCGCCTTGAGTGCAGTGGTGCGATCTCGGCTCACTGCAACCTCTGCCTCCCAGGTTCAAGTGATTCTCCTGCCTCAGACTCCCGAGTAGTTGGGACTATAAGCGTGTGCCACCACGTCCGGCTAATTTTTTGTATTTTCAGTAGAGACAGGGTTTCATTGTGTTAGCCAGGATGGTGATACCCCATCTCTACAAAAAATAATTTGAAAAAATAGCCAGATATGCTGGTGCACATCTGTAGTCGCAGCTACTTATGAGGCTGAGGTGGGAGCATCACTTGAGCCCAGGAGTTTGAGGCTACAGTGAGCTATGATTGTATCACTGCACTCCACATTGGGGAAAAAGTGAGACTATGTCTCTAAAATTAAAAAAAAAAAAAAAAAAAAAAACAAAGAGAGAAAAAAGAAAAATAATACCTTGTAGTCATTTTCATTTATAATTGCTAGGTACTGTTATGGTGAAAGAATTTTTTTTTCCTACACGATTGTTGACCAGCTTTCATTACTCTTCTGTAAATTGTTGGAACATTTTGTCCACATATCTAACATGGTCTTAATGTTTTTCTCATCAATTTCTACATGGTCTATTTACAGGGTAAGAATTAGTCCTTTGTTTGGCTTGATTAATATTTTACCCCTACTTTATCTTTTTAGTGCAGTGCATTTTTTTAATGGCCAAAATAATTTTATTTTCATGTAGTCAAATAGACCACCTGTTTCATTTATTTTTAAAATTTAGTATTCTTCCTCTTTCCAGAAATGGTGTAAATATTCTCATCTCCAGTTCTTCTAGATTTTTTTAAATGATTTGAAATTTTTATATGTAACTCTAATTCTACCTTAAACTTATTTTGATATATGACTAAAAAGTAACAGTCTAAATTTTGGTTGAAATTGCTAATTCACAGTCTCAACACCATTTATTAAATAATCCTTTCTTTTCCAAATTGGATGCTCATTTATAAACTGAGTGTTTAAAAATTAGGGACCACTGGTAGGATTTTAGACATGGAAGGCTGTGAAACTCTATTTTTATTTCCAGAGATCCAAATGCAAATACCTGCAGTGTTAAGCAGGTAACATAATATGTAAAGTGCTGAATGTTCCTTGTAAAATCAGGTGATTTTGAGGAGTACTGGTCAGGTCTATTGTACAATATATTGCTCTGTTATTGCAAGTATATTGCTCTGTTATTGGAATTTGTCTGATGTTTTTCTCATGATCTTTATAGTTATGAGTTTTTGGGAAGAAGATCATAGAAACAGTTCCATTTTTACCACAGTCATCAAGATTACATACTATCAACATGATTTATGACTGTTTATGTAGACCTTGATTACCTGGTTGAAATAGTGTTTCTCATGTTTCTCCATTGTAAAGTTACTCTTCCCCCCCAGCCCAACCCCAGCCCCACTTTCTGTACTATATTCTTTGGAAGGAAGTCACTATGTGTAGCCCATACTTAAGGAGTAGGAATTATACTCCTTTTCCTTTAGGGTGCAGTGTTACATAACTGATTTGGACTTCTGCATAGGAGAGTTGTCTCTTTTACCTGATTTGTTAATTTTTAAAATTATTATTTTTTTAAGTTCTGGGGTACATGTGCAGAATGTGCAGGTTTGTTAGTTTGTTAAATCATTTATATCACTATGGATTCATGGGTACTTATTTTATATTTTGGGTTATAATTCAATACTTTGTTCTAGCTTTGACCATTGAGAGCTCTTTTAGCTGGCTTTTGTGCCCCTTTGATATATACTCCTGCTGATACGGATTTTTGTTTTGTTTTGTTTTGTTCCTTACTTTCTGTTACCAAAAAACTGCTCCAAGCTCATCTTATATATTTTCTATCACAGTCCTAGAATCAGCCATTTCTTTAAGGACCCCTATCTCTTTTACTGGAGAATAGCATTAGAAACCTATATTGGGTGCTACATGTGCTTGTTACTGTAGAGTGTCATTTCTTTAAGGCTCTGTCAGCCAACAGAGCAAAGAAATGTATATGTGTATACTAACCTATGTACATATACATATCTATAAATATCTTTATATGTAACCACCTTATCTATATGAATATAAACATGAATTCTTAATGATGTCTCCAACTCTAATTCATTACCACAAGGATCATTTTAGCATCCTTCCCTTGACTATCTGTAAATTTCCACTCCTTTGGTAAGAAGTATATCTGCCACAATCTGACATCCATTTACTTATCTAATTCCTGTAAACATCTATAGCAATATCTGAATTGTTAACTTGTACTCCCCTGAGAAACTGTTTTATTGACTACAGTATTTATGTGCAGTTCCTTTTGCCTTTAGTTTTATGTTAAAAGTTGGTCTATCTATGTCAAAAGTCACTCTTCTGTTATAAAGTTCTGTGGTTTTGACACACACATAGTGTCATGTATCCATCATTCAGTATCCGTCATTCATACAGAATAGTTTCACCATCCTAAATATCTCTTATGCTTCACTTATTCATTTTTTCATTCCTCTTTGAACATCTACCAAGCACTGATCTTTTTGTTGTCACTATACTTTTACTTTTTCCAAAATATGATATATTTGGAATTGCAGGGTATGTAGCCTTTCAGACTGGCTTCTTTCACTTTGTAATATGCATTTGGGGTTCCTCTATATCTTTCTGGTCTTGATATCTCACTTCTTTTCATTGCAGAGTAATACTCCATTGTATAGATCAACCACAGTTTGTTTATGCATCACCTATTGAAGGATATCTTGGTGGTTGCCAAGTTTTAGCAATTATGCATACAGCTGCTATAAAGGCTCCTATGCAGGTTTCTATGCATAATTTTCTACATGGACCTAATTTTTCAACTCAGTTCGATGAATTCTGAAGAGTGCAATTGTGAATCATATGGTAAGACTATGTTTAGCTTTGTAAGAAACTGTTGGACTGTCAAAATTGTTGTATCATTTTGCATTTCCACCAGCAATGAATGAGTGTTCCTATTGCTTCCCATCCCTGCCAATGTTTACTATTGTCTGTTTTTTTTTTAGTTTTAGCCATTTGAGTTATGTGTAGTGGTATCTAATTATTGTTTTAATTTGCAATTCCCTAATAACGATGATGTTGAGCATCTTTTCATAAACTTATGTGCCATCTGTATATATTCTTAGCCCAAGTATCTGTTCACATCCTTTGCTCCATTTTTTCTTGTGATTTTGGTTTTCTTATTGTTGAGTTTTAAGAGTTCTTAGTGTATTTTGGATACAAATACACTTTATCAGATATGTGTCTTTCAAATATTATATCCCAGTCTGTAGTTTGTCTTTTTTTAAAAAATAGTCTTTATTTTATTTATTTGTTTGTTTTGAGATGGAGTCTTACTCTGTCACCCCAGCTGGAGTATAGTGGAGCGATTTTGGCTCACTGCAACCTCCACCTCCCAGGTTCAAGTGATCCTTCCGCCTCAGCCTCCCAATTAGCTGGGACTACAGGCACGAGACACCATGCCCAGCTAATTTTTGTATTTTTAGTAGAGATAAGGTTTCACCATATTGGCCAGGTTGGTCTCAAACTCCTGACCTCAAATGAGCCACCCTCCTTGGCCTCCCAAAGTGCTGGGATTACAGACATGAGCCACCGCACCCAGCTGGACTTTATTTTTTAGAGCAGTTTTAGGTTCACAGCAACACTGAGCGGAAATTAGAGAGTTATCATACACCCCCATCTCCTACCGTCAACCTCCCTCACTATCAACATCCCATATCAAATTGGTACTTTTGTTACAATTGATGAAGGTACACTGATACATCATTATTATCCAAAGTCCTTAGTTTACATTAGAGTTCACTCTTGGTGTTGTATATGCTGTGGGCTGAGACAAATATATAATACAGTGCATTTACCAATAGTATCATACAGAATGGTTTCACTGCCCTAAAACTTCCCTATGTTACTCCTATTCATCCCTCTCTCCCTGCAACCTTTGGCAATCACTGATCTTTTTACTATTTCCATAGTTTTACCTTTTTCAGAGTTTCATGTAGTTGAGATAATACAGTCTGTAGCTTTTTCAGATTGCCTTCTTTCACTAAATAGTGTACTTTTAACATTCCTTTATGTCTTTCCATGGCTTACTAGCTCATTTCTTTTTAATGCTGAATAATATTTCATTGTCTGGATATACCACAGTTTATCTGTTCACCTACTGAAGAACATTTTGGTTGCCTCTAAGTTTTGGCAATTATGAATAAAGCTGTTATAAACATTCTTGTACAGGTTTTTGTGTGAACATAAGTTTTAAACTCGTTTACATAAATGCTAAGGAGTACAATTGCTAAATTGTACGGTAAGAGTATGTTTTGTTTTGTAAGAAACCACAAATTATCTTTCAACGTGGCTGTAGCACTTTGCATTCCCATTGGTAACAAGAGTTCCTGTTGCTCCACATCCTTATCAGCATTTGGTGTTGTCAGTGTTTTGGATTTGTGGCATTCTAATTGGCATGGAATGACATTTTGTTATTGTTTTAATTTGCATTTCTCTGATGATATATAATGTGAAGCATCTTTTCATATGCTTATTTATTGTCTATGTGTCTTCTTTGGTGAGATAATTGTACAGATCTTTTGGCCATTTTAAAATAATGTTCATTTTCTTATTCGTGGATCAACTTTTCATCCTTTTAACCATGTCTTTTACAGAGTGAAGTGTTTAATTTTAGTGAAGTCTAACTTCCCAGTTTTTCCTTTCATATCTAAAAACTCATCACCAAATCCAAGGTCACGTGGATTTTCTTCTATGTTAACATCTAGAAGTATGGTAGTTTTGTGTTTTACATTTATGATCTATTTTGAGTTAGTTTTGTGAAAAGCATAAGATCTACATCTAGATTCATTTTAAAATCTTTTCCTCTCTCCTCTTTTTCTGACTTCTCTGATTTTGCCCAAGCATTTTATATAATTCCATTTTTTCTCTCTTAGCATATTGACTATTCCTCTTTTTAAAAACTTTTTAGAGGAGGCCCTAAAGTTGGTCTCATATATATATATATATTTAGAACTAATCTTAGTCCACTTTCAAATAATACTTTATGGTTAGTGCAGGTACCTGACAACAGAGTCCCAGTTCCTCCCTTCTCACATTGCTGCTATTCATTTCATATAACCATATGCTATTGAAACTGCCTTTGCAAGAATTATAGCGGTGAAAGAAATCTAACCTAACTGACTTCATCTTGCTGCTAACCTCACAAGCTAACAGCCCTTGCTCATTCCTGGATGTAGGCCTTGCTAACTCTGGAAAGAATTAAGTTTGTAGTTTAATTTTGCAGCAAAAATGATATTACCTCTCAAAGCTGACCCCTGTGGGGACTGAAACACCTTTTGTAAGACTAATGGAAGACCACAGTTTAGGATTATGGGAAGGGCCTGAATTGTGCTAAAGGGTATGTACAATTAAACAATAACCAGTCATTATTCTTTAGCTTGCTTTTCTATAATCACTTACTGCTCAAGAGTCATATAGCCAGAGGTCACAAGATGTGTATTCTCTCTATCTGCTCCTACAAATAATATCACTATTGTAAAACCTAGGATTGGTCTTTGAGATATTTTCACACTTTTGTATTCTGGCAACTAGATGACTCCACCCAGACCTATGACTCATATCAAGGGACTGAATCAACTGGTCCTAGGATCGCACTCAGAAACTTACTTAGTGCACAAAGACTGTTTTCAACACTACTATGATTTCATCCCCAACTAATCAGCAACACCCATTCCCTAGCCCCCTGCCCATCAAATTATCCTTAAAAACCCTAGCTTCTGAGCTCTTGAGAAGACCGAGAAACATCTCCCATCCTTCTACTTGGCTGGTCCTGAGATTATTTAAACTTTCTCTACTGCAAGTTCTGCTGTTCTCAGTGTTTGGCTTTTCTGGGCAGCAGGCAAGAAGAACCCATAGAGCAATTACACTATAGTCACACAATACATTGTTACTATTATTATTTTGGTAAACAGCTATCTCTCTTAGATCAATTCAGAATGAAAGTAAAAGATTTTATTTTGTTTTCATTCATTCTTCTCTGATGTTCTCTTCCTTCCTTTATGTAGATCTGAGTTTCTAGCCTACGTAATTTTCCATTTCTCTGAATAACTTCCTTCACAGTTTCTTGCAGGGAAGGTTTACTTGTGACAAATTTCCTCAGTTTATGTTAGTCTGAGAAATTCTTTATTTCTCTTTCACTTTTGAAGGATAATGTCACTGGATATGGAACTCTAGGTTGATGCTTTTGTTCTTTCACCACTAAATATTGTACCCCACTCTTCCCTTGTTTCATGATTTCCCATGAGAAAACCAGTGTAATTCTTATCCCTGTTCCTCTACAGCTGAAGTGTTTCTCCTTCCCCTCTGGCCTCTTTGAAGGTTTTCTCTTTGTTTTCCTATAGTTTAAATATAATATGCCTAGGGTAGTTTTGTTGTTGTTGTTGTTGTTGTTGATGGTGTTGTTGATGATGTTGTTGTTGTTGTTTTGTCATTGATCCTATCCTGTGAGCCATTTGGATCTGTGGCTTGGTGTCTGTCACTAATTTTAGAAAATTTTCAACCACTGGTACTTCAAATGTTTCTTCTGCTCCTTTCTCTCTTTCTTTTCCTTCCAATATTTCAAACTACACATATGTTATACGTTTTGTAATTGTCGCACAGTTATTGGATACTCTGTTCTGGTTTTTCCATTCTTTTTTCTCCTTGTATTTCAGTTTAGGAGGATTCTGTTGGCATATCTTCAGTCTCACTGATTCTTTGGTTGGCCATGTCTGGTCTTATTGTAAAACCATTAGAAGTATTCTTCATTTCTATTATAGTGTTTTTTATTCTTTTGATTGTTTCTTAGCATTTCCATCTCTCTGCTTACATTATCCATCTATTCCTGTGTATTCTCCACTAGAACCCTTAACATATTAATAATAGTTATTTTAAATTTTCTATCTCATAATTCCAAAATGTATCATATATAAGTCTGGTGCTGATGCTTGCATTGTCTCTTTAGATTGTGTTTTTTTCTTACCTTTTAGAATGCCTTGTACTTTTTTGTTGAAATCCAGACATGATGTATCAGCTACATAGGCCTGACTAAGAGCTGGGCTGTGTTTAATGTTTTCTGTAGTGGTAGGTGCTAAAGGCTTCAGTTTCCTCTTGTCCTTGTCTTTTTATATTTCCTTCCTTGTTGTCCTTGAATTCTTTTCTACTTCTTAAATAGAGTCTGTGTCATGCATTTCTTTCACTTGTAATCCACTGTTATTATTTTGGAGCCCTGTTGATTTAGTGACAAAATGTAGGGGAGAGAAAGTGGTTTATAATCTTGTGATTAAATCTCAGTCTTTTCATGGGTCTGAGTCCTTGAGCTGTCACATTCAGAAGTGTTTCTTCTCCTTTTCTTCTCCACTTAGGTGAGACCGGAAGGCTAGAGGGGACTGCAAGTTAGGTAATTGCCCTTCCTCAGCCAGAGAAGACCCTGGGGAAATGTATTCCCTTTGATAAGCAGGCCTTTGTTTTGGAGAATGCTTGAGCTGCTTTCATGCTTTGGGTGTTTTAGAAAATAGTTACTTTTCCCCTTCCCCCTTCTGAAACAGGAGAGGATTTTTCTCAGATCTTCACTTGTGAACCTCATGGGGTTCCTGGAAATAAAACCCATAAAAAGTGTAGAAGCCCCACCTAATATCACCCCCCAGGAGTTTCTCAAGCTCAAATTAATTCATACTCAGTCTCCAGAAATTTGTCAAAATGACCATTTCAATGTTCCTACAAGTTTATGGTCCCAACACATCCTATTCCACACAAGCAGATCTTGGCTGTTTTGCCACTTTCCAGATTTTAGGTGTCAGTTTGCCATATGATTTCAGTTTTCTAATGGTCTAAGAAATTTTTTTATCTTTCAGTTTGTTTAGCCTTTTTCATGTTGTAAGGATTGGCGTGATGACTTCCAAGTTCTTTACATGTTGGAGCTAAAACCAGAATTCCGTGTGATTATTTTTAGTCGTAGAACCCATCCTGAAACAGGTCTGCTACATTGGCCTTTTTCTCCATATCCTCCCCTCATTCTTTGTCTCCTATTTTCTCAGACCAAACTTAGTTTAGACTGTTATCCTATATTCTGTACCTTGAATCTATTTCCTCTCATCCTATCCTATACTCCAAGTTTCCTTTTGTATTTGTTATTACTTTGGATATTTTAAAATAATTTTAATTTATAGCCTTCAACTTGTCTTATCTTCAAGAATACATTTGTTTACCTCTTCTTTTATTTCTACTCTTGGAATAAAGTTTTTGATGAAAACAGTATTGTCATAGTTGGGATATATTGTTTGTATATGCAGTAATACTATAAAGAATGCTCACTAAATATTGTTGAACAGGTCTTATTCAAGATCATACTTAGCTACTGATTTTAAATACAGTTATTTTATTCTAAAATTTACCTAACTATTCAGACTTTTCTGGTTCATTTCTTTATGGGTTAACTCTCTTACCCACTAAAGTTTTTTCTTTACAATTTTTTCTTCATTTAGAACAGCCAGAAAATAATATATTCAATGTGTATGGATAAGGACAAGCAGAAATATGAGTAATAGAAGGGTAAAAATAGGCTTTAATTCCAAAATAATCTACTTCTACTATTTTCATTCATTAAAAATAAGACTAGAGAATTAGAGTAACCCAAAATATTTTTGAAGTATTTTTAAAAATTGCTTTGCATAGAAACTAATAAGTCTATTTCAGTTTAGACTTTCATTGTAAAGTCAAAGGAATAGAGAATAAATGGTAGGAGTCCAGGAACCATTGATAGTGGCAATTAATATTCATAACAACCATCATATAGCTATAAAATATTACTGATTGTTATAACTACTATATAAAATTCAATTGACTTCCTCAGGATTAGCACAGTAATGTCATTATAGTCTGAAATTATGTTATACAGTTGTAATTATGTTGGCCTAAATAAAATGAGAGTTTGAACTAGAAAAAATTAACCCATTTACTTACATTTTGCATTTGACTTATCTCAAATGCCTTTTATCTAAATTGTACATCACATAGTCTTATCTGAATTGCATGAACTTAGGAAAAAATGGGAGCACCAACTAAGATGCCATCTAGAGGTTATCATAGAAAATGCAGTGTTTAGTACTGTGGGAATATCTGGTTAACAAGAAATAAACCTATAAGCTACTTTCTGGGATAGAGGACATCCAGGAGCAAGATCGCAAAAAACAAAGCAAAATACAGAATTGAAAGAGCTAGTTAACTACTATTTTGACTGGATGGAGTAAACTGCTTGTTTCCATTAATGAGCTTCGATTCTAACTTGTGTTTGATCTTACAGTTTTCTATGCACCAAATCAAGTGAAAAAATTTATTGTGCAAAAAATTCCTTCTGTAGGTTTGATTTGTCCAGGGGGCATTTTAATGAAATAAAGGCCCTTAAAACAATGAGTTAAAAGAGATCTGGGGGTTAGGGGTGGTAGCCCAACATTTTGGGAGGTCGAGGCAGGAGGATCATTTGAGTCCAGGAGTTCAAGACAAGCCTGAGCCACTAAGCGAGACCTCATCTCTACAGATAATTTAAAATAGCCAGGCATAGTGGCACATGCCTGTTGTCCCAGATACTCGGGACGCTGAGGTGGGAGGATGGATTGAGCCTGGCCAGTCAATGGTGCAGTCATGCCACTGCATTCTAGCCTGAATGAGAACCCCATCTTAAAGACAGACAGAGAGAGATTGAGAGAGAGAGAGAGAGAGAGAGAGAAAGAGAGAGAGAGAGACCTGGGGCCAAGTCCAACTACCTCTTACTGTCGTGTCATCTTGGATTATCATGGTTAGAAGTGTGGGCATTGGAGGACACATCCTGGATTTGAATTTTCTCCTTTCTCTCCCAGCTCTTCCCCCTTCTCTCATGACTTTCCACCCCCTACAAATTCTTTCCTTTAGCATGTCCTCTAGATTCTTCCTTTTCACTCCTGATCCTGTCTCACCCTCATCTCTGCCCTCCATTTTTTCACCTTGTTGGCCAGGATGGTCTCGATCTCCTGACCTCGTGATCCGCCCGTCTCGGCCTCCCAAAGTGCTGGGATTACAGGCTTGAGCCACTGCGCCCGGCCAAAGTCAAGGTCTTGATATCAGTGCTTCATGAGGGCTATGGTAGACATTTCTTTATCAGGGAAGTTCAGACATATGGGTTGGAGCATTTTCCCTGGAAGCATAGGCTCAAAGCTCATTGTGTAACTCTGCCTATACTTCCATGAGCTTCTTAATATCCTAATATAAAGCGGAATTTGTGCTTAATCAGCCAAAGTCACTTTTTTGCCTTATGACTAAGAACTTTTGATACAGAAATCTATTACAAAAGTGATTATAGAAAACAGAAATGCAGAGAAATGGAGAATAATTGGAATAGGCTATCTGAACTAATTGGGACTGGTGGCTCCTAAAATTCAGCTAATACTAAGAGACGGATTTTGGCATCACATGAAACACACACAGTGGCAAATGTGCTAATTAAATTAGGTCATACAATTAACATCTAGAGTATCCATTAAAGGCAAGGCTTTCGGTGACCCAGAGGCTGCTACCACAGGAAAAAATACGAAGATTGTGAGGAATTTAAGCGGTAAGTCGGTTGCTTCCAATTGTATTGAATAGCTTAAAGAAAGAATGAAAACCTCAACTTTCTAAATTCTCAGTTCACAGAAAACAGAAAATCATAGAATGTCTATGATTATGCTATGAATATCTCTCAACAAAAGGAATTGCAGGATAATATACTAGAGAATCAAATTTAAAATTCATATCAGTTGAATTCATAACCTTGCCTGTCTCTTATAAGAAAGCTAGGGGAAAGAAAGGGACCCCAAACTGGCATGGGAACTTACAGAAGGATTTAGAGGCTGAGATGCCAAACCTATAAGCTCCCACGAGCCTCCCTCCAGGAGAGGCACGACCGACTCCTCTGCATGAGGAGGCCCCTCCTGCTTGGAGGTGAGATAAAGACCCTGTGATTATCTCATCTCAGTTATCTTTCAAGGAAAAGGCAATTCTCCTTCTACCATACTTGTATTATCTCCCATTGTTTCCAGACTTTTACCTGGAATCAAATCCCATCAAGCCCAAGGTATGCAAATATAAAGTCATACACAAAAATAAAAGATGCACACACCAAATGAGTTGCAAGATTTAGCTAATTTGTGTTGATGAAAGGAAAGGAAATAAGGGAGGGAGGAAGGAAAAGAAGGAAGGAAAGAAGGAAGGAAGGAGGGAAGGAAGAAAGGGAGGGAGGGAAGGAGGGAGAGAGGGAGGGAAGGAGGGACGAATACATATAGTAATAGATCCTAAAAGAGATAGAAACAAGGAGGGGGAAATATACAACTTTACACTGGCCTAAATTTATCAATATAAATGTACTAACCAGAGTATTTGGATTAATGTTTGAGAAGATTATATTGGTATGTTTGCATGGTTGGTTGACTAAAATACAGACTCAGGGTTGGCTGCTGTGAATGATCACCAGACGACCCTCTGATAATCCTCTGGGTCAGCAGGTATACAACATAACCCACCCTGAGGCTGTCAGACAATCTCTTTCCTCTGCCAGTCCAAGGTTTACTCAATGGGCTCATGGAAAACATAGCTAAGTCAGCCAGAGTCAGATTCTATTGCTTGAAACTGAGAACTCTAATACAATATGTATCTTACATTTTTAAAATTAAGCACCATGTGTATTATTCGCAGTCCTCCAGAAAAGCAGGGCCATTATGATGTATATGCTTATATAGAAAGATGTTCATTTTGAAGAATTCGCTCATGTGATTATGGAGTTTGGTAGGTCCAAAATCTGCAGGTTGGGCTGGGAAGCTAGAGATCCAGAAAGAGCCAATGGTGCAATTCAAGTCTGAAAAGATGTTTGCTGCAGAATTCCCTCTTGCTCAGGGCAGGTCAGCCTTTTGTTCAGGCCTTCAACTGATTGGATGAGGCCCATCCACATTATGGAGGCCAATCTGCCTTAATGAAAGTCCACTGATTTAAATGTCAACCTGACCCCAAAACATCCTCACAGCAACATCCAGAACAATGTTTAACCACATATCTAGGCACTGTGGTCTAGCCAAGCTGACATATAAAGTTAACTATAGCAGATAAAGGTCTTATCAAAAGAATTTTGATTATTAATCGGAATTATAATAATTATTAACTTATAATCTGCATTATATATTAATAATTATTAACTTATAATCTGCATTATATATTAATAATTATTTCTATAGATTACTGCATTCAGTCTTTTTGTAAGTAAGTAATTGAAAAACTAAATGACTAGGACTGTATAACTTGAGTCCAATTTAAAATGATGAACTTAAATCTACAGAATTCCTTACCACACATTTAAAACAATTGCTTGTTCTGATGATTAACAGTTAGAATAGGAGGGCACCAACCTAGTATGCTTACTCTCAGTTCTTTTCTCTAAGTCGATACGCTTTACTCAGAGATTCCAAGTAGATAAACTTGGTATTCATGGCACATACATAAGCAGAAGCCTGTGAAACATCATGAGTAAACATTAAGGCTCCAAAGTTCTGATCCATGGGGTCATCAGGCTGTTGATCTTACTTGTTTATATTTGTCTTGCCAGTGAAAATCATAAGATATGTCACCTTAGTGTGTATTACTAGACAATAACTACAAAATCAAAGAATAGATCATGCACTTCAGTAAGAGGCAAACATATAAAACTGATTGAGATTTAGAAAACCTTTTTTCCCCCTTAGACAAATAGAGATATAACAATGAAAGCATATTCTTTTAATTTCATTCAAGTCAAGGTTACTTTTTCATGATGTTAGGGTGATAGAGGCCCTATAGATAATATTCTCATAAAATTTATCTTCCAAATATGTACACTCAAGTGAGATATAAAAAGAATCAATGGATTAAATTATTCTGTTGAAAGCAACTTTTAATAATAAAAATCTACAGAAAAAAAGAATTAGTAATATAATTGTCTGACCTCCTTGAATGGAGAATTTCAAGGACTCTGAAAGCCATTTAATTTCACTAAAGATTTTATAAGTGTACTCTTTAAACCAGGCTTGGGTTAAACCTCAAAGTGATGATTACTTAGTGAATCCCAATAGGTTATTGGCCACTAACAGAAGTAGTATACTAAATACACTAGTTTCTTACCAGTCTTCCTGTGTTAGAACCCACAACCACACCTCAAATCTGCCCTTTTGAACAAGCCTTACTATTCTAAAAGCTGTATTTGACAGTGTAATGTTTTAGAACAGTCACTTAATTATTATTTCAAATCATCTTCAACAGTTTACTGATATAGCTGGGGATGACATGGTAAGACATTTTCTCTTGTCTCCTTTCACAATTCATAAAATGCCTATGCAATCTGTGGCCATTGCAGTAGATGGCAGTGTCTTAAAACTTCCTCCATTTGCAAGTCAGGCTGGTTGGATGATTATCTGTAATCAGGCTATTTATATTATATATAGATGAGTCTATACAAAACAGTCACGCTTTGATTCTCGCATTTATTACTTCCTGGGCAAATGCTAAAAGGCAATGAAACTTGAAATAGCAAACTATCTGTGTACTTGAGGTTTATCAGATGTTACTTGGTGAGTACATAACATTCCCTAAGTTATAGTAGCAGGAAAAGTCGGAGTTCAATTGTATAATGGTTATCAGCAGAAACTAATAGGGACTAGAAAATATTAAATGTGCTTTAAAAAGAACCCAGTACTGAAATACAAGTTTATATCTCATATATTGGACATTTAGTAACCCCAAGAGAGGTGAAATTATTCTCTGCATTGAAAAATTTTTCTGACATTCAGATTTGCATTGGAAATCTAGAACATGCTTTTGACTATTGTGATCAGTAATATGTTATTTATTTTCATTGATTATTATAGGCATATATGTCCTGGCTTTTGCCAACTGCACTTAGAAGCAGTTAAGTTTTTTTTTTTTTTCTTTTTTGTCAATTGTTTCTTTTTACCTTATAGCTACAATGAAAATAAAATTTTCTCCGTTACCCCTATACTGGTTACTATAAGCCCTCCAGAAATTATTTTTCTACAATTAGAGAAACTTTAACTGTAACGAGTTAAGGTTCCTCTAATTGAAGGAAAGTAATTTCTGGAGGGTTTGTAGTAAACAAGTATAGCTCTCGGTTACTTTGTGGACTCCATCCTTCTCCAGCCTGGCACTTTATTCTCTTCCAACACTGCCTGTATGCAAAATACTAAACATTTCATCAACCAGTCATGAGCAGTGGTTCTGAAAATCTTCTTCATACATACCCAATATGTGTTTTTCGTATTTAAGACCAATCCCTGCATCATGCCCTCAGTCCTACTTCCTACTGCTTCCTTAGGAGTTTTGCTCCATTGATTATTCATCCTGTCTTCTGTCTCTTAAACTTTTCTTTTTTCGTTGGCATCCTCCTCTCATTGTAGAAACAGACTCAGTATTGCCTATCCTAAAATAATTAAGTTTAAAAGCTTTTCCCTTGGTTCAGAATGGCATTTTGGTTATTGCCTGTATTAGTTAGTTCAGGCTGCCATAATAAAATATCACAGACTGGATGGCTTAAACAACAGAAATTTGTTCTCACAGTTCTGAATGTTTGAAGTCTGAGAACAGGGTGCCAACATGATTGGTGACTGTTGGAGGCTGTCTTCCTGCCTTACAGATGGCCAACTTCTTGATGTGTCCTCACATGGTGGAGAGAGCAAGTGACTTCTTTCTCTTTCTCTCCTCATAAGGCTACTAATCCCATCATGAGGGCCCCACACTCATGACCTAATCTAACCCCAGTCACCTCCCAAAGGCCCCATCTCCAAGTACTATCACATTGGGGGAATAGTGCCTCAACATGAGTTTAAGGGGGATACAAACATTCTTCGTAACATTGTCCTCATTTCCCTTTCTCTGGAGCCTTTCAGATAACATTTTGGAAGAAATAACCTTCAGTGCCTGCTCCCTTTTGTCACTTCTCATTTTCCCGCAATCCTTTACAATTTGGCTTCTGTCCTCACAATGTGACTAAAATCACCAAGTTCACTGATGACATTATGCTTGTCAAGTCCAAAAGCTGCTTTTTCTGCTCTTATCTTACTTGACCTCTCTTTAGTGGAATGCTGCTGGGCATTTTATTCCTTCTTGGCTTCCTCATTTGGCTTCCAAGAAATGATACTATTTTCTGTCTCTTCCTAATTCTAGAGTTTCTCTTTCTCAATCACATTGGGTTGTCAACAACTTCAAGTCAAGATTTCATCCTCAGTAATCTTCTCTTCTTAATCTATATCCTCTCCTTTGAATCATTCCATGTCTTAATTACTGCCTCTGTGCTGTGGTAGACCTTTCTCAGACCTATTGTAATGCAAATGAAAACCTGTAGCACTGTGCAAGTTATTTAAATAAGTATTCCTAAAATGGAACTGAAGTCTTTTCCCTTATTGATTCTGCTTTTGTCATTTGTTTTTTAAATGAAAACAAATTTATTCTCTTGTTTCTATAGGAAAAAAAATGTTCAAATATGTATTTCTAAATCTCTATGATGGTCTTTCTTAGTTTTCTCTTATCCACGTGAGTCTAATGCTCTTCAGTTACCACAGTGTCCAGGTCGCTCCAATCACCACTGGATACTTCACAATTTGTCAATGTCTTCCTTAAGATGTGCTGCTAAAAAAATAAAATACAGTATTCCAGACATAAACTGTTCAGCCTAGAAGTCAAGGAACTATTAACCTCGTGCTCTTGACTCTATTCTTTTAAAGGTGGATTGGTGTTCTATGTGTTGTTTGGGGGCAGACTCACATTGCTTGACGCTGGCTTACATTAAGTTTTATTTTCCTGTGTGAAAAACAACCTCTTTCAATACTTTCAAGGCACACATATTCTAATGAAAAATACAGGAATTATCATTTATTTCTACTGAATTTCACCCTATAGATTTTAATCAATTGTTGTAGCTCATAGAGATTTTGAATTGTATAATTATGTGATCTATGGTATAACTTCTTTCTATTGCATTAATCGTCATTGCTCATTCTGACCTCTGAAATCTTGCTTTCTGGGAGTTCAACCAAGTCCCCACTGATATTGTTGACTTCAGTCACTGAAGTAAAGGAAGAGCCTCTAACACATTACTGGAGATGCTGCTCTATTGGCAGTGCTGTGTGTCAAGATTCACTCAGGAAGTGGCAAATGACATCCACATGATGTCATTCATAAGCACCGACAGTGGTTGTGAAAGCTCCATGACTCACCAGTGGTACTGCCATGTCAATAACCCACTCATGAGACTGTCATTAAAATATGCTTCAAATATTTATTAGAAATCAAGATATATCAAATGTCTATGCTGTTTCTCTGTTCTACCAAACCAAAATCTCATCCAAAAGGGAAAAGATTACTATGATATGATTGTTCTTTCTGAACTCATTTCTGTAGCCAATAAGTACTATGCTTTCTGTTAAATAAATACTCTGTTTTGTCATGTCTAAGACTTTCACTTTACCTTGATTTTAATTTTCAGATAAATTGTAATTTAACTTTTTATTTTCTTTCTCCTTTGCATACTTGCCTTGAATAGTTAGGATAGGTCACTGGCCAGAGAGAATTCCTCCCTCAAGAATTGCTTCATTGTTCTAAGGTGTTTCACTGATACAATTCTGCAGCATGGTTTGTTACAGTGATTAGAAATTCCTCACAATCTGAATAATATGGATTCCTTTTCCTGAATAATTCTTACCACTGTGCCACACAAGAGCCCAAAAATATAAAATGTATGCTTTTATTGTGCCTTGCATGTCAGAGTCTCCTAAATATGATAGTGAAGTTTGGAGTGGTTTTTATTCAGTACTTTAATCCTAGACATGTGAACATAAGCATATTTCAGGAAATCCTGATTGGCTACATTATGGGTTTGTATCACACTCTGTTACAAACATTTCAAACGCTTTGATTGGAGTATAAATACTTAGCCTCAAGATTCTTCCACCTTCAAAAATATTGCCTCGTAATGAACAGTTGTGGATCCTTTCCTCCACATTTTCACACCTTTCCAGAAACCTCTTAGTCAAGCAAATATACATGTGAAAATGCCACCACCTCTGAGTTTTGCCTCTTCTTGACTTCACTCTATTTGTCATTAGAGCCTTACTCAATAGGGCAGAACAACTCTAGCTGCCCAGTCTTCTGCCCACTTACTACCAGGCTGTATTTCCTCTGGAACTTCTCCTTTAAGTCTACTCCTATCACTGACAACCTCCTCATTATTACAGCCACCATAGTCTTATCTTCCCAAGCTTACATTTTCTTTATTATTATTATTATTATTATACTTTAAGTTCTAGCAGAGAAATGCAAATCAAAACCACAATGAGATACCATCTCACACCAGTTAGAATGGCAATCATTAAAAAGTCAGGAAACAACAGGTGCTGGAGAGGATGTGGAGAAATAGGAACACTTTTACACTGTTGGTGGGATTGTAAACTAGTTCAACCATTGTGGAAAACAGTATGGCGTTTCCTCAAGGATCTAGAACTAGAAGTACCATATGACCCAGCCCCCATTACTGGGTATATACCCAAAGGATTATAAATCATGCTGCTATAAAGACACATGCACACGTATGTTTATTGCGGCACTATTCACAATAGCAAAGACTTGGAATCAACCCAAATGTCCATCAGTGACAGACTGGATTAAGAAAATGTGGCACCAATACACCATGGAATACTATGCAGCCATAAAAAAGGATGAGTTTGTGTCCATTGTAGGGACATAGATGCCGCTGGAAACCATCATTCTCACCAAGCTTACATTTTCAACACCCATAACAGCATTTGCAGTTAGATGGAATCTCATGTACACTAAAGTGTACATCTTCCAGGTGTTTGCTCTTGGTTTCTAGCTGTAAAATGAGACAATTTGATTCCTGTGAAAATAGTATCAGACCATAGTCAGCAGGTAAAAGAAAGTGTTTTGTTTTGTTTTGTTTGTGTGTTGGGGGGAGTTATCTCCACCTTGATTCTGAATCAAGATTATGCCTAAAGCTGGCCCTGAAAGTAAGGCTTCATTTAGGATGCTTGGGATAAAAGGGAGCTTGGTCAGAATTCAGAATGGGTAGTGGAGATTCTGGTCAGCCCCCTAAGACAACTATTTCAAGAAAGCCACAGAGCAAAGTTTTTGGAAGAAAAATAAAAACACTCACCCTCCCCAAATTGTATTATATGTAGCAATTAATTTGACTAGTTATGTAATTGTTGGATTGATCTTAATCTATAGGAAGGTTCAACATGAAGAATCATAAAAGATCTCTAGGATAGTAAAAATTGCAGTTACCTTTTGACCTCTGTATCAGCCAAAAGAAAATCAAATAACCTATCTCCTTTATAATTTTAGGACTCCCTGTTCCTTAAGAACTGTATTGAAATTGTATTTTTGTTTCACAAGCCTCATGAGTTATAATGAGTTATTGAATAGCGTAGTAAGCAGCACTTGACTGAAGTTGATTCTATACTCCTGATGGAAGAAAAAGTCCCACATGAGGTCAATTGTAATTTCAGATAAAAAATGATTAAGTCATGATTCTTAGCAAGATTGGTTGAGACAGCAAAATATTGGTCCCTCTGGTAAGTAGCCATGTAGGAGATCAACAGATGTTACATCCCGTCAAAATTTCAAGTTCTACTGTAACTCTCTACATATTGACACACCATTGTCAATTCCCCATGCAAGACCAATTTCATGCAGGAAAGAAAAAGCCCAGAAAGTGTGAAAGTAATCTTTGTTTCATAAAAATTAACCTACACACCAAATTGATTCAAATTATAAAAAATGCAGTATTTCATCTGGAAGAGTGAGATTTGAATCTTCAACACTGTACAGCAAGTTGAAGGGGTGGTATATGAGTAAGGCTGACATAAAAATTTTCTCATGAAAAGTTTCTCATGATTACTTAATTTTCCAGATGTAAAAAGACAAAGAAAAGAGGGCCATATTAAGTATTAGTATAGATTTGCATAAATATAATGAGGATCTATTATTATTACATACAGTATATGAGGAAGGCTAGCAACTTGAGGCATGGTGGGAACTTCTAAGCAAGTAGTTCATGTTTGGAATGTATTGCTTAACAGCAACAACAATAGGGACACATTCTGAGAAATGTGTTGTTAGGCAATTTCATCACTGTGTGAACATCATAGAGTGTACTTGCATAAACCTAGATGGTGTAGCCTACTCACACCTAGGC
The DNA here is from genome assembly GCF_008728515.1 of Papio anubis. NCBI lineage: Eukaryota > Metazoa > Chordata > Mammalia > Primates > Cercopithecidae > Papio > Papio anubis. The sequence continues at coordinate 54,536,640 of NC_044979.1, read as the reverse complement.
TAATATGGTATAGCCTATTGCTCCTAGACTGCAAACCTATACAGCATCTCACTGTACTTAATACCATAGGCAATTGTAACACAATGGTATTTGTGTATCTAAACATAGAAAATGTACAATAAAAATATGGTATCATAATCTTATGGGAGCACTGTTGTGTGTGCTGCCCATTGTTGACTGAAACAAGGCTATGCAGTGCATGATTATACACTGCATGCTTATGAGACAGGGATCTGGAATGCTTATGTTCGTTTGGTTGATTCATTCTTGGTAATAAAATAAACCTTAAATGCTGGAATTTTTGTAAAACTCAAAACAGTTTTTTGTCCAGATATTTTGAATATCTTTTAAAATATAGCCTTCCTTAGAATGGTAGGGAGGCACTACATACATAGATATATTTATCTTTATTCACTTATGTTGGCATATTTTCAAAGAAATTGAAACTGGAAAAAGGTATGAAATCTACTATGTAAATGCAAAAGTCCAGTTTCAGTGAAATTGGTATTCTATCAAAGGTAGGAGGTTGTCTAGTGACCAAATGCAAATGAATGAATGACTTGCTAACATATTCCACCTACATAAAGCAGATGGCCTTCTGGGGTCCCTCAGTATCCCTCAGTCATCTTCCTCCTCTCCATCCAGGATTAATTAGGATTGATTGAAAAAATAGTCTTCTTAAACTATTTCTACTGCTTTGGTATTAGCTTTTGCACTTTCTTTCTCTCTCTGTCTCTTTAATGTGACTGGTAGAAACCATTCAGAAATGTCTTTGGGAATAGGGTATCTGTTTCTATAAGAATAAATAAGTTTAACTAAATAGAGAGTCACAAGCATCTTATGCAACATTAGAGAACTCTGTACCAGCAAAATCAAGTGATCCAGGAAATGGAATAGCTCTAAACTTCATGGGAACTTCTGAGTAAGTAGTTTCATGTTTGGCATCTCCAAATAGCATTAAGGTCATGTACTGCTGATCTTGCTTAAGAATTTTCATTGTGTTCACACAAGAGCTCTGGGTTCCTGTGAAACAGCAGAAGCAGGACTCACAAGATGGGTAGCAATCAGACGATTGCTGAAAGTTTTTAGTAAAGGTAGACCCTGAGGCAACTAGCATGTGTTTTATGGAACTGAAGCACTGTAAACAGCAGTGTTCCTTAGGGTATACCTTTCTCCTGTCGGGAAAGAAGAGCTGGTCACGAATGGACATTTCTAGCCACAGCTGGGCTATTGTACCTAGCAATAACAGAAGCAGTAGCAGCAGCAATACTATGTATGGGTTTATATGCTGGTGCCTATATGTCATATGTGTTTCTATATGTTGTGTTACTTAAACTTACTGAAGAGGTACATCTAAGTTGTATGTGAAGTTCATTCATTTAAGAAAAAGGTATTACAGGAAGATTTTACTTTTAGTAATCTGTCGTCTCTTGATTTTAAAATAATCTAGTGTTCTCAGTAAAGACTTGTGTTTGCTTGGGAAAAAGACAAATTAGCATTGAGAGAGTGTTAAAATATGGAACAGTATGGCAGGTGATGAGCAGAAGAATAGACTGGGTTGATCTATAACTCCCAAAAGCATGGGAATCAACATTTTCACCTTTTGAAAGGATTAAGGCCAGGTGGCTCACGCCTGTAATCCCAGCACTTTGGGAGGCCGAGATGGGTTGGGATGCTGAGGCAGGTGGATCACCTGAAGTCAGGAGCTTGAAACCAGCCTGGTCAACATGGTGAAACAGCATCTCCACAAAAATACAAAAAATTAGCTGGATGTGATGGCAGGTGCCTGTAACCCCAGCTACTTGGGAGGCTGAGGCAGAAGTGCTTGAACCCAGGAGGTGGAGATTGCAGTGAGCTGAGATCACGCCATTGCACTCCAGTCTGGGGGCAACAAGAGCAAAACTCAGTCTAAAAAAAAAAAAAAAAGGAAAAGATTAAAAGGAAATATGTGTGTGTGTATTCAGCAGTGTCCCAGCATTTGCCATTAATTGTAAGTTAACCCAGTTGCATACTGAGGAGCAGTTACAGTCCTTCAAGATTTATGTAACACTTATAGCAGTATAATTTATTTACAAAGAGCTTCTTTGATGTGCTCTTTGAAACAGCCCAGTAAAATCATATGTCTTCCACCCAAATAATGTTTGAGTTGAATTCCAAATTCAGTCCTGGAAAGGAATACAGACAGTCAAGTGCATTTTGCCTTGGACAGGAGCCATGTAAGGATTTCACGTGAGCTGCCCTGACCCATCTGGGCCCAATAAGGCCTCCTGAGGCTACCTTCTTTATCAGCATGGTACCTTGAAGGCAGTGGTGGTGGATACTGTGATTTTCCACTGGTTACCATCTGCTCACTCTTCTGTCAGTTGTCTCAGTTTTGTCACAAGGGATTACCTGTCCCTCCCTCACTAGATACAAGCTTGATGAATGTGTCTATCAAGGTGTCCTGACATCCTCTAGCCAAGGGATAGGACTGTGACACAATCAAGGCCATTAGAGACTCTCTTCTGGGGGTTTGACTTTTGAACTGAGACTGATACAGGAAATGATCTGTTTCAATCATGGCACTTGAAGAGACTGTCCATTGGCTCTTGTAGTATTGAGGTCCCCAGACAGCTCTAGACCCTCTCTTTACTGTAGACTTCCTTATTTGAATTTGCAAGTCACCCCAACAATTTACTTTCCTTTCCCTTCCCTTCCCTTCCTTTCCTTTCTCTCCCCTTACCCTCCCTCCCACTCCCACTCCACCCCCTCCTCCTCTCCCTTCTTCTCTTTTCTTTTCAAGACAGTCTTACTCTATCACCCAGGCATAGTGGCACAGTCATGGTTCACTGTAGCCTCAAACTCCTAGGCTTAAGCAATTTTTCCACCTCAACTTCCCAAGTAGCTAGGACTAAAGGTGCACACCACAATACCTGGTTAATTTTTATTTCTTTTTATTTTTTTGCAGAGATGAGGTCTTACTATGTTGCCCAGGCTATTCTCCAACTCCTGACCCTCCTGCCTCAGCCTTACAAAGTGCTGGAATTACAGGTGTAAGCATGGCACCAGCCTTTTTTTCTTGATTAAGTTAGTTATTTTCTTCTTGCTGGCAAACAAAGAGCCCTCACTGCTGAGCTATGCCTCTCAGCCTATAGAACTTTGCTCTCTGGAATGCCTGTCCACAAGGCCAATTTCTACATTTACTCCACTCTCTTCACAATCTCTAATTATCACTTGGTGAGTGACCCAAGGACTGCTAAGTGGAGATTATTCTGAAGAATATAGTAAGGACAGGAAAAGAGATGAATAAGGATTTTAGGAACAAATATTTAATATTTAGATATCAGTCCCTTTTTTCCTAAGGTTAGACTTTCTTTTACAGCTGAACCTCTGATAGACCAAAACTAGATCCTACTTTATCAGAAATTCAAATAAAGATGTTCATCATCAACTATCAGCAATTCAAATAAGCACCTGGCACTCCTCCAGAGAATGTTGCATATCCCCACTGCTCTCAGGAATTGTTCCTGCTTATTTCTCTCCAGCAAATTGCATACTGGTCAGGCTAATGTGGGAGATTTCTCATGAGAGACATCCTGGAAATCACCATGGTGACAGCCAAAATGTGTCCCCTAAAAGCTTTCTCTTTCTCACCTTTCCTCTTATCCTTTCTTGTCCTTCAAATTTTTCTAGCTCCCAATCCCATATTCACTTTTCTTATTTTCTAGACTTCTGGTTTGAGGTCTAGAGAGCTAGTATGAAGCTCTTTATCTAGAAAAATTGCTTTTTATTAACATGGTAAAACATCATCCTATTATAAATAAAGACTATATGAATCTTCATTACAAATCCTAAAGTAATGTTCTTCAAACTATGGATCAAAACCCATTTGTGGGTTGTGAAATTAATTTTAGTAAGTTGTGTCCAGGATTTTAAAACATAAAATTGTATATAGTAGAGTAGATCTGAATAGAAAACATCAGAGTATTTCACTCATAATTTTTTAAACAAAAATTTTTTTTCTCAGTAATGTGTAATTCATGGTCAGGTCTCTTTAAACTAGGTCAAGACCCAGTTGAGATGCCTGATTCACATGATTTCTTCTCTTTCACTCACTGAAAACACCAGTTTCTGCCATATCCTCCACCTAGCGTTTGGCCTTACTGGAAGATGCAGTAAGGCATCTACATGATGGTACAAAACTATGAGCTGAGTCCTTCAAGCTCAGAAGTAGATATGCCAAAGTAGGACATGACAAATTTTTTTTTTTTTTTGCATTACAATAATGTGACTAGCAAAACTATTATCTTGTAGCCTAATCCTATTTTGCATGTCAGAAGCTGAATACGTTGCCATATTCTTACTCTGTATTCCTTCTGTAATGTTCCTAATCTCTCAGATAGACCTCCTAACCCACATTTGGATATCCAGGCTCAATGGAGTAAAGGTTAAGTATCCAGGAAGGCAGAAGAGAAAATCACATTAATTTAAGAACCATTACTGGGTTTCTCATATGAATGTTTCATGCAGTGCCACAAGACATCCAAATGAGTAACCTAATAATGGTTCTTAATTAATACCATCATAGTATGACCATGCTTCTCTGAATGACAGTTTGATTTGACAACCTCTAAGTTTCTATTCAACTCAAGACTGTCATATTGAGAACATCTGTACCAGTTACTCTTTAAACTGCTTACCTATAACTCTCTCCACCTTTCCAAGAAACTAGTGTACTTTTGCTGTTCTATGGGGGTTTCTTTCTTTGGCCAATGCCTCATTTACTGTTCTTTTTGGACTTTCCTCCTCCTAAGAAAATTGTTCTAGATTGCTTTCCTCAGGGGTCCTCTCATGGATCTCCCCTCTTAGTGTTTTATATGCCCTCCCTGGGAAATCTTATCCAATATCATGACTTTAATTCTATTTATATAACATTAACGTTCATGTCAATATCGCTATTCTGAGCCTCAAGACAAAAATTTAACTCTTTATTGAAACTTTCTACTTGTATATCTCACAGGCTCTTAAAATTCTATTATCTAAAATAAGATTAATAATTCTCTCCCCCAAAACATTTTTGCTTCCCTTAACTGGTTAGTAGCAGCACCATTTAAATAGAATCATTAATTTAAAACTTCAAATCACCTTTAATTTCTATCAGTCAATATTTTCCATCAGTTTTACCTACTGAGTGTCCCTTTTCCATCTCTACTTACACTCTCTAGGTTTTGGGGCTCAAAACTTGTCAACTGTTCTATTGAAACAACCTCTTGACTGAAACAACCTCCTTGTCACTGTAATATTCATTTTCCATAGTGACACCAGGGTTATTCTGAGACACAAATCTGATCATGGCATTCTCCTGCTTAAAAATGGCTAATGGCTCTTGACTTTCGACAGGACAAAATCCAAACTCCTCACGGAACAGCTAAGACCTTTCAGAGTCTAGGTAAATCTTGGTTTTTTTTTTTTTCTTTTTTTTCTTTTTAACAGGATGCCCCACATTTCCACTGGAACCAAACCAAATTTCTGGTTCTCATCTCAATCTGCCTTTTTATGTTTTATTCTGTCTGCCTGAGAAGGGAGAGGGAGACCAATAAGCGTGGAATGTCCACTATGTGCCAAGCATTGTGCTATCCACTTCCTCCTTCAATACTCCAAGAAACTGATTGTTTTTCCCATTTTGAAAATGAGGAAAATCATGCTTAGAGAAATTTTAAATTTTGCTCAAATTCACAGAATGATTAAGGGCTAGAACTGGAATCCAAACTCCGCCCTTCTTGAGTCTAAAGCCTAAACTCTTGCCACCAAACCAGGCTATGTTATCTTTGCTATGGACTGAGTGCTTATGTTCCCTCAAAATTCATATATTGAAATGTAATCTTCACCGCATTGGTATTTGGAGACGGGACTTTTGGGAAGTAATTAGGTCATAAGGATAGAGCCCTCACAAATAGGATTAGTGCCCTTATAAGAGAAGACATAAGAAGCTTGCTTCCTTTCTCTCTGCTTTCTGGCATGTGTGGGTACAACAAGAAGACAGCCATCTGCAAATCAGGAAGCAAAGTGGTTCCTCTTTGGACACAAGATCTGCCAGCACTTTGATCTTGGACTTGCTGGCCTTTTCAGAAGCGTGAGAAATAGATGTTGCATAAGCCACTACTCTATGGCATATTTGTTAGAGCAGCCCTAATTAAGACAGTCCTGGAACTTATGCCCTTTTTGTCTTTCGAGACCCAGCCTAAAATATCACCTCCTCCATGAAACTTTTTCTGACTCCCCAAAGTGGAGTTAGTCATTCCATCGTCTGCGCTCCAGTACCACAGTGTACACATCTCTGTGGCAGCTCTTTTCACATTGTATTGTAGTTATGTATGTGTCTGCCTTCACCTTAGCCTGAGAAACAAGAGCCACTTTCAATTCATCAGCAAGAAGGCCAGCTGGAGAGGCAGAAACAGCAACAACTTGCCAAGAATTGCATCCCATTTCTGTACTTATTAACCATACAACCTTGGATAATTTACTGAACCTCACAGAATCTCTTCACTTGCCAAATAGCAATGATAATTCTATAGGCAAGGTTTCTAGGACATAGGAGGCACCTCATACATGTTGAAAGAAAAACTTAGAGGAATATTTAATAGTTTAGTAGTCCTTTCCAGATATAAATTAACATTTCAACGTATCTTCCACCGAACTGTAATAGTGGGATTTTTGGTATTTGTGAAGGGAGAGGTGGTTTGGGGCAGCAGAACATCCAATATTCCCACCTCCCCACATCGTCCCTTATATTTCACTATCCCTCATTGCTTACATTAGTGGAGTAGGCCTGCCCTCTAATGGAAGCAACTTGTTCTTAGCTCTGTTTAGCACCTCTACAAGAACCAGAGCCCACCCCTATGCTAAGCAAGTGTGGAGGACATACATATTAATTGCCTGCTTTAATTGAAAACTCTTAGCTTTATAAAGGAAAAATAATGTGTGTTTTTCTATACATCCTAGAAAACCATTCAGTAGTAGACATTGTTTCACAAAATAATTTTTAAGAAAAATGTACCCCCAAAATATCTTTCATAAAGCTAATTATTGTGTTTTAACATTTATGTGAATCTTTTTATCTAAATATACTTGAAAACATTTTGCAAACAGATTTATTACCTATGTAGTGTGTTCAAGTCAATTAAAGTAAAATTCAATTAAAAAGCAACCACCTCCGAAGTAAGGCACAGCAGATGTTTAACAGCTCACAGCGACACCTCACAGCAGTGCAACTTAAGCAGCAGTTTATGAACAAAAATGAAGAATTCCATTTTCTATTTAAGCAACAGGAGAAACAGAACATAATTATCCAAATTAGAAATTTTCTGTGACACCAAGGTCACCATCTCCACTATTCACAGAAAGGCCGCGAGATATTTATTGATCACATGCAGCCAAGAATACTGCTTTATGTCTCTGCTGGTGGACAGCCCCCTCAGGCACCCAGCCTCCAAATACTACAGTCATGAAAATTCACAAGGAAGCTGGGAATGATCTTCAGGACTTGAAAAGGCAGTCCTTCCCTCCTTATTCTCCTGCTCCTGGGCTCAAGAGAGGGCTTGACCACCAGATTGTCTACCAAGGGACACAAATAGAATGCAATGTAAAGGATGCAGCCATAGTGTATCTTTTTGTGTAATGCGGTAGGGATTTTATTCCTGTCTAACTTGATCTTGAGTCCGGGTGGAGTGAAAAACATTCTGACCACTTCACTCTGTGATTTTCACATTCATTGCTACTGAAGACTAAGGGGTGATGAAGTGGGTCAGGGTTTCTTTCAGTGTTGAGATGTGATTTCAAAAGAATGACTCCACAATCTCAAAGCAGCCTTACAAAAAGCTAAACAGGAAAAATTAACTCAATCATGATACTGAAAAATGCCTGGGTGGAGAACTGAGTATGTCTCCCTTCTAGGTGTGAGCTTGTTCTGCATCCAGAACAAGCTTGATCACCATGAATATATCAACCTTATGCCTATTATATTGCTTTTAATTTAAAACTAAATAGACTAGGTTTCCAAATAAAAATGAAAAAGAGAGACTCCTTGACTGCAGTTTATGTTAGATTAAATAATGATTTGACTCAGTTTTGCTTTTATCTGATAGAATTCTAAAATTAGAAACAAGCAGAAACGTGTTAGTGGATTTATCTTTGGGTCAAATTTCTTCATCAACTTGTCATCATGATGCTGTTAGTTAATTCATTCATTTTGGTAATGGCCACTTGCAAACAACTTACTGATACATATAGAATTAACAATTATTCTCTCCCTGCCTGCTGATAAAAGGGCATCTCTCTGAAGGAGAGAGGAGCCAGCAGTTTCAGTAGAAGCACTGTTTACCTCTAGATCAGTCTATTCAGATATTGTTATTACAATTTTACCTAATAACAAATATAATAAAGGCTGTTCAGAGGTTGTATGACCTTTAGCCTATGGATTGCAGGGATTAAATACTGAGATAGATATTTTCTTTCTGTGTGAGCAAATAGAAGACATTCTCAAGAAGATTACATTGACCTGACTTTCTCAGGATCAAGCAGATGCAAATCAACATGATGATTATACACCTACCATGTGAACAAAACTGTGCTGAATGCTAGGCAGACATAAAGATCAACACAATGATCTCTTGCATCCTTACAATATCTCAGGGATCTACAGAGATAAGAAGGAGTAAAAACTGAGTAATGCACAGGGGTCACACAGCACATTTACAGTAAAGCCAGAAATTGTGGCTATTAAAACTTCTTTTCGTAGTCTGGTGGTACTCCTCAAAAGCATAGTTTTGAATCGGACCCTACAGGTCTCAAATTCTGTTTTCAAAAGCATAAAGAGTAATGGAGTAACAGGACCAAGTAGGTCACCTTCAAGACAGCAAAAGAGGAATTATTCCTGGTCACACAGAGAGGATATACTAAATTTAGAGAACGAGGTAGATGCTGTCATTTCTCTCCAGATTTAGATTTCTTCTGTCATCTGATAAATTTTCTCCTATCAATAATCTTCCTCTCTGGTATCCACCAGCTTCTTACTGACCAACTGGGTCTTTCTCATCAGAAATTTGATCAACTTTCTTATGTCCTAACTAGTCATATAGACAAGGGAATCTTGCTTGAACCCTGAGCATCAACTACACATCTGTCCATTGTTTGCCTTTCCTTCAAAGTCAGACTTAGAGAAGGAGTTGCCTGCACTCATTGCTTCTGCTTCCCTCAGGCACCAGCAATTCAGCACCACATTCTTGAGATTGCTCTTCTAAATCACCAACAGCTACTTTTCTGTCGTCCATCCCAAGGTAGATCATATCGATGGCTTCCTCCATGTTGAATCTCTCCTTTGTCACTGCCTCTATGACACCACTCTTTCTAGTCTTCTCCTCCCTCTCAGATCACCCCTTCTTCCTCCACCCACCTCTTCAACATCGTTCTTTCCCAGGGTTCCATGTTCGGTCCATCTTCCAGAACACCATGGGGAGGAGAAATAAAGTGAGATTTGGAGACAGGCTTGTTGGTTTGACCATTGATTATTCCACTCATTAACTATGTGATCCTGAGCAGTTATTAGCTATGTGATCCTGAAGTTATTTCACCTCATTGAAATGCAGTTTCCTTGTCCTCAGTATGACAGGGTGAATCATGCATAAGTCACTAAGTTCTTGTGAGAAATAAATGTGAAAATAGGTAAAGAGATGAGCTCAGGTCTGCCACGTGATATGTGCTCATTAAATTTTCATTGTTTTTCACCTACACCTCTGCACTGATAATATCCTAACTTATTTCTCTAGCTTGGGCCTTACCTGTCTCAGTGAAGGCATAGCATTACATTAGGGCCTGCAAGTCACCTTAGATGCCAACCTTTTTCTCACTCCCTGCGCCCCCGACAAAGGAGGCTCTTTACCCTAAAACTCTTGCATCAATTATCCCCTCATTTTCCCACTACTGCGCCAGTCTCAGTCTGGGCTACCATCACTTTTTATCTAGACAATTGCATCCTCATCAAGGAGATTTCCCTCCAGTCATTCCCACTACCTTCATCTCCACTCTGTCTTCCTCCATAGCTACCATCTAATGCATCATCTCTACTGGCAAGCCTTTGCTGGCTCTCTGTTGCCTAGAGAACTAAGCTCACATCCTTTGCATGGTATGCAAAGCCTCTCAGAATGGTCTTCTTTAGCTCCATCTCCTTTCCATAGAAATCCTGCCATCCCATTAACCAATCTACCAGTACATTTCCTAACTGACATATCCTTACATTCTCTCTGCCTTTGACGTATTGATTCTCTGTTGGGTACACCCTATGCCCTCTTGTTTATCCTTCAAACTTCAGCTCAGGTATCACCTTCTCTATGGAGCCTTCTTTAATATTTCCCCTCATTGCTACCCCATTTCCACCCTTTCTGCATTTTTTAGGAACAATGTCTCTCTCTGTCACCCAACCTGAATTGTAGTGATACAGTCATAGCTCACTGCAACCTCAGACTCCTGGGCTCCAGCAGTCCTCCTACTTCAGCCTCTCTAGTAGCTAGGATGACAGGTGTGTACCTCCACACCTGGCTAATTTTAATTTCTTTTTTTTTTTTTTGTAGAGATGAGGTCTCACTATGTTGCCCAGGCTGACCTCGAACTCCTGGCCTCAAGTGATTCTTCCACGTTGGCCTCCTAAAGTGCTGGGATTATAGGCATGAGCTACTATGCCAGGTCCATTTAAAAAAAAATCAACAAACTTTTTTTTTGTATTCAATAAATAGTTATTGGACACCAAATCAATTTCCTATTATTCCATGAAAATTACCTCAAAATTTAGTAGCTTAAACAACATTTATTAATACAATAGTTTCTGGTCAGGAATTTGTACACAGCCAAACTGGGTTCTCTGGCTCAGTCAGAGCCTCTCACACACCTTAAATTAAGGTGTTGTTGAGCGCGAAAGTTGTCTTAAGGTTTGACTGGGGAAAGATTTGCTTTCAAGCTCACTCATGGTGGCAGGATTGAGTTCTTAGTGGGCTGTGGACTGAGGGACTCGGTTTCTTGCTGGCTGTTAGCCTGAGGCTTTTTTATTTGCTTCTCCAGAGGTCGGGTCACAACATGGAAGCCTATTTCATCCAGAGAAAGCAAGTGAGAAGATGAGGGAGAGAGAGAGGGAAAAAAAAAAGTCTATTGTCTTAGTTTGGGCTGCTGTAACAAAAATACCAAAACTGTGCCTTAAACAGCAAACATTGATTTCTCACAGCTATGGAGGCTGGAAGTCTAAAATCAGGGTGCCAGCACGGTCAGGTTCATGGTGAAAGACCTCTTTGGGGTTTACAGACAGCTACCATTGTGTTGTATTCTCAGAGAACAGAGAGAGGAAGCAAGCTCTCCTGAGTCTCCTCTTATAAAGGGCACTGATCCCATTCAGGAAGGCTTCACCCTCATGACCTAATTACTTCCCAAAGGCCCACCTCTTAATACCATCCCATTAAGGGTTAGCATTTCAACATATGAATTTTGGAGGGACACATTCAGCCCATAACAACCAGCAAGATGAAAGATACAGTCTTTTACAACCTAATCTCAGAAGTGATACCTCCTAACTTTTTCCATAACTTATTCATAGAAGAAAGCCACTAGTTCTAGCGCACATTAAGGGGAGGGAATAAGAGTCATTTCCAGACTAGATCAGTTAGATAAGTTTCCCCAAAATGAACCCATATGTAAGAATTTAAACTACTGAATATGTTAGAAATATTGCTGCTAGATTACTATAGGTGATTTTTATGAATTGATATCTTAGTGTATTAATGGCTCCTGATTTTTAGGAACCACTTTTTCTTTGAAAATCACAAACATGTAGAGTTTATTCATTTCACCCACCAGGTTCCGTAGAAACTACTGGTTTTCTTAAACTGTTATTAATATCATTTTTAGTCACGAATGACAACATTTTCAGCTACCAAACCTGGAATATTAAAGCCTGACTTCCCATCGGTTGTACATTTAATTCATTTAATTAACTTAAGCCACTTTAATTCAGTTGAAAATCAGGAATGCTTACACTTAGTTAAAGAAAAGAAACCCTAATTATTTATAAAGAACATGATCGTTAAGTTCACATTACCCCTTACATTTTTCCTTCTCCATTTTTCATTTTTTTCCTTTTCTTTCTTTTTTTTTTTTTTACTATAAAAGAGGAAGCAGTTGGTTAACATTTAAATTTGGTGGTGGTGGAACTGGGAGAGAGGCGTTATGAAAGCTTTATGTAACCCAGTCTAGAAACCTTCATCTCTGAGACAACCACCAAAGGAAATTAGCTTGGATATTTTCCTGCTTTCCTATTGGAATGAATCCCAAATTTAGGTCCAGACTGTAGGTTTGTCACCTCTGGTCACAAAGGAAGATCCTTTCTCATTTCACTTGGGAAATGCTTCCTGTAAGGGATGAGATGTCTAAATATAGAGAATGAGAATAGTTTGTTCATTCACATCCCAAAGTGTAAGTGCTGGGGCACTGGAATCTGACTTCCTGGATGCAAATCCATTGGTCACTCACTGATTATACTCCCTGTGTCTCATTTTCCTTCTTTGTAAAGTGGGGGCATTGATAATGACAATAAAATATGTGTCATTGGGTTGGTGTTGGTTTTAAATGCATTAATAGATATAAACTGCTTAGAATGGGTCTCGGTCTGTGGTAGGTCTGTAAGAAATGTCAGCCCTTTTTGGCCAGGCATGGTGGCTCATGCCTGTAATCCCAGCACTTTGGGAGGCCGAGGCAGGTGGATCACTTGAGGCCAGGAGTTTGAGACCAGCCTGGCCAACATGGCGAAACCCCATCTCTACTAAAAATACAAAAAGTAGCTGGGCTTGGTGGCACGCGCCTGTAATCCTAGCTACTCAGGAGGCTGAGGCAGGAGAATCACTTGAACCTGGGAAAGGGAGATTGCAGTCAGCCAATATTGTGCCACTGCACTCCAGTCTAGGTGGCTGTTCTGAATGATTTAGTGATTACTTAAAAAAATTCTATGTGATTTATTTCATCAAATCACAGAATGTTTGTGCTGGGAAAAAAAAAAAATCCTAAAAATCACCTGGTCTAATGTCTTCTTCAAGTCCTCTCTATAATACATTTTTTTCCCCCCAGTCAGTGATCATAGTAATTATTTTTAAATGCACATGTGGCCAATGACTTACCACTCTCAAGGTAAAGACCAGACTTATTTTACCTGGTTTAACACTCTAGCAGCTCCCCTGCTCCCTCCATTGCACACCAACAATTCAAATTTTCTCTTTTGCAGAGATCTCTTCTACCTCTACCTTGGGTTTTCTCAGAAGTTGTTGCTTCTGCCCAAAATATTTTTCTAGTCATTTAACTATTCCAACTCTTACTTATCTTAAGGTAAGTAAGTACCCCTCCTATGGGCTGATAGAGAGACCCAGTACTTTCTTCATTAATACCTATCACATTATATTGTACTGTCTCTTTGTTTGGCTGTATCCAGCTACTTATCCCAGTTTTGTTTGTTTATTTGTTTAGATGGAGTTTCGCTCTTGTCATCTAGGCTGGAGTGCAGTGGCATGATCTTGGCTCACTGCAACCTCCACCTTCCGAGTTCAAGTGATTCTCCTGCCTCAGCCTCCCGAGTAGCTGGGATTATGGGCACCCACCACCACGCCCAGCTAATTTTTGTATTTTTGGTAGAGAAGGGGTTTCACTTTGTTGGCCAGGCTGGTCTCGAATTCCTGACCTCAGGTGATCCACCCACCTTGGCCTCCCAAGGTGCTAGGATTACAGGCATGAGCCACTGCGCCTGGACTACTTACACCAGCTCTAGGAAGAGAAGGATCATCTCTGTCTTCTCCATAGCTTTAGCTTCAAGACTAAGTAGGTGGCATAGAGTAGGTGCAAATAAGTATTTGTTTTTTAAATGAATGAAACAATGATTTATCCCCCAGATTACTCAAAGCAAAGATGGACTTAGAATTAAAGTAATTTCTCCACAGATGTTTGATCAATTCTTTGAACAAAATGGAAAGGCTTTATTCATTAGTCATTGAAATTGCCAGAAGAAACATTTTTCCAAATACCAAATATAAACACCCTTATCAGAGAAAAAAGCATCAAGATTATATTTAAATTCACTCATTTTTTTCCTACGTTTATTCCTCACTTCACCTTCTTACAAATATGAACATATTTTAATTTCTTGATGATTTTATAGTTTCCAGTTGGTAGATAATTGTTTTCTTTGTATGTGTATGTTTAATAGAGCTGAGATCAACATAGATATTTTTGCTTGACAACTTCAATTTCTGAAGCTTCTTATTATAACCAAATATCTTTAATTTGATGCCATATCAGTGATTAGGAAGAAATAAAATCTTACGATGGGGAGTGTACATCTCATAGTTACTGACTTATCATAGTGAGAAAGGTAATAAAATCATTCACCTGCTCTTGTAAATGTGGTGGAAGTTTTAAGGCAAACAAAGACTAATTCTCTTTTGTACAAAATTGAAGAGAGACCTTCAGAGCTCAGAGTTTCCGTGCTCAGTGTAAGAACCACTCCATTCCAGCCTTCCCATGAACGCTGGGAACAAGAGATGGAACGCCAGCACTCTGAATGTTTCTGGCAGTGCCCTTGCCTGTCCTCCCCACCCCCACAGGCACAACTCTCTGGCCTGCTCTGTCTTGAAAATCCCAGGATTAATCTCATTATGTTCTTTATCCGTGCTGCTTTAGTAACCAGTAGAAGCCCAAGTTGCCAGGTCATCTCTCCTCCTCCCACTACTGTAATCCCAAAATTGTTCTGCATGTCTCCCAGGGATTTGTCCCACTCCTTCCCTTTCTGCTAATTCTTGGAAACTCATGTTCTACCATCAGAAAATCTCCTTGGTCTTCTCTAAAGATTTTTAAAATCTTCTTGTCCCCACGAAAAGGCAGCAATCCCCTCAGGACTCTCAAATGAAGTCAGTTGTCTTTCCCACACTCTCGTACAACTGGAATTGGAGGTGGTCCTTGCTTCTCATTGTCATTTGTAGACACTCATCCTCTTTCCTCCCACCACCCAATACCAGTTTAGAACTTTGAGTCATCAGAATCTGCCACCTACTACTTGCCCTAGTTGATGTCACCTACGGACTTCCCTTCATTATTTAATGACTTTACTTTAGTTCCATGAAACAGGCTCTGTGTGGGATATTTTCATGCAGCAGGTTTATTGAAGCATACCCTGTGAAACAGAGCCTGGAAGGTAGTGAAGACAGCAGGATTAGACTAAATAGAATTCATCTCTCATCTAGCTGCAAGGAGACTTCAGCTCATCCCCTGGGGAATGCTGGAGTTGGGCTCTTCCTTCAGAGTTGGCCTCAGTTGATGGAAGGGAGTCAGGACTTTGTACTTCATCATCAAACTCTTACTTTCTGAAGTGCCATCTTACAAAGGCCTTCAATACACCTACTATTTTTTGCTCGAACAGTCTGATGAGCATGATCTCCTGGACATAGTGGACCAATGTGATATTCTGCAGAAAGTCCAGATGTTCTTCAAACTAAGACAGAGGAGATAATAAGAGATTTAATATAGTCCTGGATGAAGACATAAATGTGTACTGTTGTCTATGCCTCATTAATACAAATTACTATTGATCTTCTTTCCTGATAGTGATGAAAAAGAATGCGTTCACCAGATCAGTGGCTGCATACCATGTACCTAGGCTGCAATGATCTGCCCTACCAAAGATACCACATCTGACACTGCAGCTTCTACTTGGTTGAGTTTTCAGCAATCCACTTTTATCCACCTAAAAATCATCCTAATTTTTAGGAGCCAGACAGCTGAATGACAAAGTAATATGGTGGGTTGCATCATTTATGTCTTTAAGGGTGGTACTAATCTCTGTAGTTGCCTCTAAAATGTGACATTTTTAATTTATTCTCTTGGTTTAGTGAGGGGGATTCCTGAAGACTCAGCCTTACTGTTATTGTTCAATAACTCTTCCCCTGAAAAGTCATCTCTGGTCTCCATGCAGAGCTTGACTGCTAAATCTCTGTGTCTAGAGAAGCTGGCAGTCTGTTACAATGGCAGAAGTCTCAGCCACGGCTCCATGACAGACCATAGCCATGGTGGGCACTAGTGATGTTTAGATCATAGCCTGGATGGGTTAGCCAACTTAAGGATTTAGAGACCCAACTTGTGGAGGACTTGACGGCAATATAGAGGAGTTTAGAATTGATCTAACAGAGGAGAAACTTTTGAAAATTTTTGAGCGGGAGCAATGGATGGAACATGGCAAAGATCTGGGCCAAGAATGATGGAAAATATTACAGTAACATAGGCATGAAGTGATAGAGTCATGAATTAATATGGCAGCTGTGAAAACTGGAACAATGAAGTAGGAATAAGATTTTTTTTTGTTAAAGATTCAAATGACCTTGATAATGTGATTAGAATCAGGGGATGGAGGAGAGATAGCTGTCAAGAGTGAGTTCTACCTTTTCACACTTGAGTAATGGAGAAATGCTATTCTCTTTTAGGTAATTCAGAAATGGAGGAGGGTGTGGAAAAGAAAAAGAAACCATTTAAAATACAGCATGGCGAATTGGGTTTGGACGTGTTGAGTGTGAGTTGACGGCAAAATTGCCTATTAGAATTCTCCCTTAACAATTGTAAATGTGAAAATGATGGACTCAAATGAGCATTCAAAACCATAAAAATTTAAACCTGGAAAGGAACTATTTTAAGGGACCAATTAGAACTTATTCAGGTGCTTCAGTGGAGGATGACAGTGGTGGTTTTTAAGAAATTGCAGAGTATTTGTGAAGTATATGCCTGAATAATATTTGGAGATATTAGCTCATAT
This sequence comes from Papio anubis, assembly GCF_008728515.1. NCBI lineage: Eukaryota > Metazoa > Chordata > Mammalia > Primates > Cercopithecidae > Papio > Papio anubis. The sequence continues at coordinate 54,519,785 of NC_044979.1, read as the reverse complement.
TTTTCCCCACAGCATTTTCCTTCTCATTTTCTTCTTTTAACTCAGCAATAAATTCTATGCTTTCTTGCCTAAGGGAGAGTAAAGGGCAAAAGTAGTCTGTAGGACCTAGTCTCTCTAAAAGCATAAACCCACTGGAAGAGGTTTAAGGAAGAAACAGTGGACTCAAAGAAGGAGAAAGGAAAGAGAGGCTCTCTCAGATAAAATAGAGACCCTCTTGGGCTGATGAAGAGCTGAGAGGCCTATAGATCCTGGAACAGTGGGAACTTGTGCTTCATTTCTTGACAGTACATGGGACTGCCAAACCCCAGCAGGAAATAGCTTCATGGATTGTCCAAAGCAGTAGTATCCAGCCACGGTTGCACATCAGGTTATCTGAAGAAGTTTTTTTTTTAACCTTTTTAAAGTTATTTTTTATTTAATAGATATGAGGTCTTGCTGTGTTGCACAGACTGGTCTTGAACCCCTGGCCTCGAGCATTCCTCCTGCCTTGGCCTCTCAAAGTGCTGGGATTACAGGGATGAGCCACTGTGCTCAGTCCAGAGTTGGTTTTTTGTTGTTGTTGTTGTTGCTTGTTTTTTATCCCAATACCCAAGTCTATCTTAAATATTCTGATTTAATTGGTCTAACTTGGGCCCAGGAATAGGTGTTTTTCAAAAGCTCTCCAGGTGATTCACGCTGGCAGCTAGATTCACTGGTTGAAGGCAGAGTTTCTCAACCTCAGCACTATTAACATTTTGGATGAGTAAGTCTTTGCTGGTGACGGGGCTTTTCTAGCATTGTAGGATGTTTAGCACTATCCCTGGCCTCTACCTGCTAAGATTTTAGTAGCACTCACCCCCTAGTTATGACAATCAAAATTGTCTCCAGATATTGCCAGATGTCCTTGGGGGACAAAAGTGTCCCAGTTAAGAATCACCATTCTAGGGAAATCATAGGCTTTAAGTTTCCTGGACTCATTCATAAATGACACAGAAGCAACAGAGAGCATTTAAACCTAAAGGAGACGGTGGACAACTCAGAGGAAATATCTGAAGACCATGATGTATATGAACCAATGACTGATTATCAGAACATCCTCCTCCTCATTTCTCAAACCTAGGGCCATACACTGTGACAGCTCCTGATGTCTTGCCACCACTCAGGGGTGAGGGTGAAGGATAGGGGACTGGGAGGAGAGCTCCAAAGTACTATAGCGGAATTTCCTGCCAGCCTGTTAGTAGCGGGGCTCAGAATTAAAAAGGAAATATTAAGAGAGAGAGAAAGAAAGAGAAATAATATTTCTTACACACTTGAATTTGTGACCTGATTTTCATGCCTTATACAGGTTCATATAATACTGACTTATTAGCTAACAGAGACATCACACAAAGCTCTACTGTGGATGTATGCCCATGCCAATCCTGAGGTAGCCTGGAAGACCAAAGCAGATTGGCTAAAACAGAAGCAGAGCTGCTACAGTGACTGGCTAAAAAGTCCATAAGAGACATAAGAACGTATCTAGGAGATATCTGAAGTGGCACACTGCAAAATATGTGCTGGAAAACAGAACTCTGGGGGCTTCTTCAGAAGCTAGAGCAACCTATCATGTCTTGCTAGGGCCCCCAAACTCTCCCACTATGTGGAAGCTCAGTGATCTCAGGTGGACAGTTTAGAGCCCAGGGAGACAACTGAATGAGGCTTTCTCTTCCCCATGGAGGGAGGACAGCTATGCCCCAGGAGGTTTGTAATCCCAGACTCAAATGCCCATCCCAAATAGCAACTGTTTATCTTCCAATCATCTCTTGCATTTATGAGTGGATTTGTTATTTCAATTATGTTAAGAACCACAACCTTCTTAATATCATCCAGTCAAATCCCATCATTTAATAAATAAGAAACCTGAAGTCCAGAATGATTAAATGACACCGCCTAAGGTTATACACTTGGTAAGTAACAGCACCAAGACTAGAGCTTGGTTCTGATGACAAGACTGGTAACTTCACTCATCAGGATACCTCAAGTCTAAATACAGATTTTCAGAAGATTTCTCTATTTGCTCCTAGAGATTAACATAAAAGGAAAAGCAAGATATGACAAGTATATAAATATGCTTAACTGTAAGGTTATTTCAGGCATATTTGACCCAGACTCCAGGAAGTCCTGAGCAACAGGGGTAAGGAAATAACCCATATATTTCAGCAAGATGGCAGCTCTTAGAAGGTTTGTCATGGGCAGCCTTTCCTTGCAGTAGTTTGTGAATAGGGAAAGTTCCTCTTTGTTCCTGGCATAGCCAAGGTCCATGTGCAAAAGAGTTGGCTCTCAGATGTGCATATATTTCCCACAGAAACTTGCTGTTTCCATCTTGGATCCCCCTTTATTACCTGTTTTCCCTTAAGGCTCACAGGAGGAGCCTGCAGAGAGGGCTTGAGGCTAAAGGTCAGATTCCTCACTTTCAGAGTAAAACATACCTTCAAAAGGAAGTGGTGATAGAGTACAAAGAAATTCCTAAGGGAGAAAGAGGCTTCAATACGGCAGGAAATTCATCTGATCCAGGCATCCTGTATCCTCCTTCAATGTACAGAGTGGATTTTGGGTGGTCTACTATATCTATGGCACCATGTGATGACTCTTCAAGGTGTCACTTGAATCCCTTTAAAGATAGATTTCTTTAGAATTGAAATCTCTAAGGTTCAATGATTGGGTGACCTCATGATCCCCAAACACTAATGGACAGTGACACAGCAGAGATGAAAGGTGTCAAAGAGCTGGGAATAGTACTGGCTGGTGGTGGTGGGGCCAGAGTAAAAGTGGAAATAGAAGTGGGGTCAGCAGGTGGCATCAGAGACTAAAGTTATGTTGGAGTCCGAATTGAAAAGGTGACGTGATGGGTCATGGAACAGTAACATTACCAGCCTAGGAGAAGTTAGAACTGGTATGGCATGGAAGGTGAGCCACTCCCTTGATCTGTGTTCCTTAACAGGGATACAGCCTTATACCCTTCACCTCTGTCCTAGCAGTCCTACCAAGCCCAGTTCTGCAACATACCAGGAGCCCAGGAAATCCAATGAACAGATTAGGTATTAAAAGAGTTTTCCCTTCCAAGGACATTTGCATTTTACGAAGGGTCCTTTACTGAATCAAACATCTATTCAGAGCTACTTTCCTCATTCTGGAAAACAAACAGACAAACAAACAAAAACAAATAGAAATATTAAAAATTTACCTTTCAACATTGAGGAGTTGACAAAATAGTGGAGAACTGCCAGGCCAAATTCTGAGAGAAAGCCTGATTCTAGAGAGTAAGGAAAGGAGCCAGGCACCAACACTGCCCTGAGGGCATTTGCCAATATTAGGCAAGATAACAGAAAACTTGAGCTTTGATTCAGCAGCCTCATGGGTAGGGGAACAGAAACCAAGTCCTCCAGTAGAAAATTCTACCAAACATTCAGTGTGGAAATAAATCTGGCACAAACTCTTCCAAAGAATAGGAAGTGGGAAATTTCCTAATTCCTCTTATGAGGTTAGCATATCCTTGATTCCAAAGCTCAATAAGGGTAGTATAAGAAAGGAAAAATAGAGGCTAATTTCAACATATGAAAATAGTTGCCAAACACAGGTTTGTAAGATTGGGTTAATGTTAAAAATCAGTCAAAATGTAATTAATCACAATAAAAGATTGAAGTAGAAAAATCATATGATCAATTCTAGAGATCAAGAAAATAAAGCTGAAATATCTATCAACAATAGAGACCAATGGAATATTATACACCAATGAATGCCACAACATAAATGAATCTTACAAATATAATGTTGAGTCAAAGAAGCAAGACATAAAAGACTACTTTAACATAATTCCATTTATGTAAAGTTTTTGAAAACAGGCAAAGTGTAATTATATTGTTTAGAATACAGTATAGCTGGAAACACTATAAGAAAAATAAGAAAGTATTACTGTAAATATCTGGAATGTTATTACCTCTAGGAAAGAGGGACGGGGCTGTGAATTGGAAGGGATATGTGGGAGGGTTTTGAGAATGCTGTCATCTCACTTCAGAGGCAAAAACAAAATTAAAAAAAGAGAGTGCTGTCAATGTTTTATTTCTTGAGTTGAGTGGTGGTTACTCAGGTATTCACTTAATAATTACTGTAATTTTAAAACATTATTTATGGTATATGCACTTCTAAATATAGATATTTCACACCAAAAATATTTTTAAAGAAAGCCTTTTAAAATCCACAGAAATAAAGCTTAAATAGTGGCGTTTCAGGCACCATGTATGACAAGTAGCAGGAGAGATATTTTTGGGTAAGGTGGGCAGGCCCATAGTCCCTTCCACCACACTTCGCACCCAACGGTTCACTTTGCTACTCAGACAACCCGGCCCTCCATAGTCTACCTCACTAGACAGGAAAGTGTGATCCTGGTCACTTATGCAGTCTATTGATCTTGCCATAATATTTCAGACCAACCAACATTGTGATTAATTCAACCGTAACACATCATAAATTTAAATTGAAAGCACAGCAATTATTTACATGTCTTTTTAAAAATCTGAATTACCCAAACCAATGAATGTGATTCCTAAACAACTATGATGATTATTCGCTGCTTTGTAGTTTGTCTGACCACGGACCATAAGAAATAATAAGAAAAAAAGTACCAGAAAAAGTCAGTGATAGAAAATAAAAATGCAAAACTTAGTGTTTCTTCAAATGATAGTTACAGCTCATCAGAGAAGAGCCTGCAGTTGCCATGGCAACAGTAATACAGGAAAGTGAACCTCCAGTCTCCAAGTCCTCTTTTTTTCCTCTTTCCTAGTCCTGGCACTAAATAGTAGAGAATGGTCCCAGACGATGTGTAAAACCCATAATGTTTATAAATTAGTCTCAGTTAACACATACAAGAACTTTGAGTTTCTAAACAAATAACATGCTGATGAATGTTAAGAGGGTAGGGACATCTTTGATGAATGTACAATGCATTCAGATCCCATAAAAATAAAATAATAGGGCATATGTTTGTTTTTCCTAACGGTCTCTCCATATTACACCTGATTTGTATCATATGTAGTCTCAATTTCTGAATTTCACTCCATCTTTATGACACTTTCCTGTAATATACTCATCTTGGCCCTCACACACAGATTCTCACCCACAATCTTCAATTAGCACAGACTTATCTTTTATACAATAAATAAGTAGTATAATATACTGATTAGGATACTGGAATTTTGGATCAGATATATCTAAGTTCAAATTCCAATAGTACCACTTATTTACTGGGGAATCTTGGGTGAGTTACTTAATATTTCTAGACTTCAAATTCCTCATCTATAAAATGGAGATGACTATAATTATAATACCTCTTCTAGGGTAGCTATAAGGGTTAAATGAGATAATGTATGTAAAAGCACTTAACACAGTACGTAGCACATATTAAACTCTAAATATTTTTTTTATTATTATAAGTAAAATACTGTCTATGTCCTATGGTCATAGATATATCAAGCAATTTTTGAAAACCACAGAAAAATTTGAGTTCTCAGAATTGTAATTCTCAGCCACTTTATTCTATTTCTGTTTCTATGCCTGCTTTGGTGTGTTTTATTTCTCAGTTACTTCTTGGAAGCTTTATCCAAAGACCACTGTGCAAGTCTTACTCTCTAGCTCTTCCTGCTTTGCCTTGCTTCTGTCTGGGCTCCAATCTTAATCACAATCAACAAGGTCAAATGCTAAGAGACAAGCTCTGTTTAATCTCTGTTTTGGCTACAGTTTGATAAGTGAGATAAGTAAAGGGTATAAATATGTCATGTCTATGGGTATAAAAAATGGCAAATTAGGCAATAGCTGGGGAAAAAAGCTCAAATGAATAACAACAATATGAGAGGACAATCCCACAGCAAGAACTGGTCAAAAGTGTGAAGACAAGGATTGGTAAGGTCTCATGAGTAGGAGAAGGATTATGGTTGGCTTATTGTGTCTACCCATTCTAGAAGGCAAAGAAAGGCCATAACCAGCCTACTGGGGCCTCATTCCATCCCTCAGCTTCTGGGAGTACAACAGAGAAGGATGTAGAGAACCAAGAGTGAGCTTCATGACCGTAAAATAAAAACCTTCACCATCAGCTAACACCTATTGGTTAGCTAACACCTTGAGCAAGATTACTTCCCCCTTTACCCCCCTAAACTGTGCATACATACAGAAGCACAAATCTTTTGTGCATAACTTGATGAATTTTCACAAAGTGAATACACTCGTGTACCTACTACCCAGACTAAAAAGTAGAACATTATCAGTATAACAGAAGGCTTTATTAGGCTCCTTCCCAGTCATTACTAACTTCGGTAGTAACTACTTGCTTATCTATCATTATCAATTAGTTCTGCCATTTTTAACTTTATAAGTAGAGTCTGCTACAGTTTGGAAGTTTGTCCCCGCAAACCTCATGTTGAAATTTGATCCCCAATATTGGAGGTGGGGCCTAATGTGAGGCGTTTGGATCATGAAGTTGGATCCCTCATGAATGGCTTGGTGCCCTTCTTGCAGTAGGGAGTGAGTTTCACTCTATCAGTTCCCAGGAGAGTTGGTTGTTTAAAAAGTGACGGTCACTTCCAATCCCCTTGCTTCCTCTCTCACCATGTGATCTCTGCACATGGCTCCTCTTCTCCTTCCACCCCATGTGGAAACAGCCTGGAGCTCTCACCAGATGCAGGTGCTGGTGCTATTCTTCTTATATTACCTGCCAAATAAAGCTCTTTTCTTTATAAATTACCCAGCCTCATGTATTCCTTTATATAATACTAAATAGACTAAGACTGAATCATACACTATGCTCCTGTGTTTGGTTTCTTTTCATCAACAATATGCTTGTGAGACTCATCCATGTTGTGTGTAGTTATGGTTTGTTTATTTTTGTTGCTATATAGTATTCCACTGTATGAATGTATTACAGTTTATTTTTTTATAACTCATTTATTGTTGGTGGACATTTGAATTGCTTCTATTTTGGGGGCTTTACAAATGATGGTACAATAAACATTCTTGTACCTGTCTTTGGCGTACATCTATGCACAATCCCATGCATTTTGGGGGATTATATGTAAGAGTTAAAATGCCAGATCATACAGTATGAGAATGTTTAGCTTTAGTAGTTGCTGGAAAACCAATATATCCACTTCTTTAAAGTGGTTCTATCAAACTGTACTCCCAAAAGCGGTATAGAAAATTTCCAGGTACTTTCCATCCTCACTAATTCTTAGTAGGTCTGTCTTTTTAATTTTAGCCTTCCTAGTAGGTGTGCAGTGATATCCCACTATTGTTTTGTTTTTCATTTTCTTGCTGAATAATGAGATTGAGCAAATTTTCATATATTAATTGGCCAGTTGGTTCTCTTTTATGAAGCACCTGTCCAAACCTTTTACATGTTTTTCTGTTGTATCGTCTTTTTCTTATTAATTGGTAAAAGACACACACACACACACACACACACACACACACAGACAGACAGACATTTATCTTCTGGATATTATTCCTTGTCAGATTTAGATATTGCTAGTATCTTCTCTCAAACATTGTTTTTCCTTTTTACTTTCTTACTAGTGCCTTTTAGAGAATAGAAGTTCCTAATTTTAATGCAATCCAACTTATCAACAGCATAGCGGTTAAATAAATAGGCTCTGAAGTTCGACAGATACATGTTAAAATGCTAGTTTTGACTCTTACTAAAAATCTCTGTGACTTGGGTAATTATTTTCTCTCTCTGAAATCCAGTTTCCTCATCTATAAATGAATAGTAATCTCATATCCTTCATGGTGCTGCTGTAAAGATTAAAGAGGACCATTTGTGAGAAGCAAGTAGAACACTACTATGTGCTAAAACTACTATTATTCTACTCCACATCATTTTCAATGTAATACCCATTATTTTATTCCCATTTTAAAAATATATGTAATAAAATGTCACATCTTAGGGTAAAAATAATTAATTTGTTCATATTAACTCTAATATGGAAACATACTTTTCTAACACCATTTGGGATTGTGTTGCAGGCCTGGATCAGGCAGCGGAGTTGAAGGAAATTTCCTCTTCATCCAGTCTATATGATTATATGAAAGTTTCACATCTGTATGACTGTAAAGTACTTGATTTTCCAGTACAGTTGATTTTGAATTTTTAATTGTCTTAATACACTTTTGTAGTTAATCATATCAGTTATGTCTCTCTTTTTTTTGAGACAGAGTCTCACTGTATCACCCAGGCCGGAGTACAGTAGTGTGATCTCAGCTCATGGCAACCTCTGCCTCCTGGGTTCAAGTGATTCTTGTGCCTCAGCCTCCTGAGTAGCTGGGACTACTATGCACTACCATGCTTGGCTAATTTTTGTTTTTTTTTTTTTAAGGAAGGGGTTTCGCCATGTTGGCCAGGTTGGTCTCAAACTCCTGGCCTCAAGTGATCTGCCTGTCTTGGCCTCCAAAAGTGCTGGGAATACAGGAATAAGCTACCATGACAAGCCAGTTATATCTTAATATAGTAAAATTCCATTGCACTATGTAGACAAAGCCTTTGAAAAGGAAACATACTACTTCATTTTCCATTTAACCTCACTGTGAAATCATTCTTATGATCATATTTAAGTACATGTTCATCTAGATTTAACTGAAGCTTTATTAAACAATTCTATGGAGGTAAGTTTCTGGAAATCTATTAAAACACTATTGTATTGTTCAGTGTACTGTGTACTTAATTTTCCAAATGACATTCTGGTTCCCCAAGTTACTAGAGTGAACTGGGAGTTAGGGTTGTTCTTTGGCAGGTGAACTTGTAATAAAATTGCAACAGGCCAGGTGTGGTGGCTCACGCCTATAATCCCAGCACTTTGGGAGGGCAAGGTGGGCAGATCATGAGGTCAGGAGTTTAAGACCAGTCTGCCAACATGGTGAAACCCCGTCTCTACTAAACGTACAAAAATTAGCCGGGAGTGGTGGTGTGTGCCTGTAATCACAGCTACTCAGGAGGCTGAGGCAGGAGAATTGCTTGATCTTGGGAGGTGGAGGTTGCAGTGAGCCGAGATTGTGCCATTGCACTCCAGCCTGGGTGACAGAGCAAGACTCCGTTAAAAACGAAACAACAACAACAAAAAAAAACTGCAACAAACATGAAGGTCACAAGAGAAGTAGAAAGGGGAATGAATGATTTGATATGCTGAGAGATAGTCTTAAAGGTTGTAAACTGACTCGTTTCTTCCGAAATTGTTTCATACACATCATAGTTCTATAAAGGTCATGCCGAGATTGGCCATATAGAATGAAACTGGAAGCAATGAGTCATAAGACGAACACAATGTAAGAGTTGGCACTTGTTGAGCACTTCCTATGGCCAAGCACCTGCTGAATGTTTCACAAGGATTATCCCCTTTAATATTCCTAATAACCTTCACGATGTGGTACCATTTTGTACCTATTACACACCTAAAAAAATTGACTCTGAAAAGAATAATTAGCTTGGCCATAGTGACACAATTAAAATATGATAAGCCAGAATTCAAACCCAGGCAGCCAAACTGAAGACCTGGCACTCTTTATTGACAATGTACTATGCTCTGTTTGCATCCTGTCAGTAGACACTTAACTTTAATGGAAGATTGGAGCTGTGCTTATTATCAAGGTATACTCCAGGGAGAGACTAATGATATGCCCACCACACAAACATGAACACTTTACCAGCTTAATCAGCAGCCAGGTTGCAGCAAATCCAGTAAATTTCTCAACTTGTACATATCCAATTAGATACACTCTACAAAGCATAAAAAGTACAATCAAGAATCTGAACTATTCCAAATAATTTTATTCAAAAGAGTTGTCACTGAAAATTCCTTTGATCAGGTTTTTCTATTATTTTTGTAATAGTCTTTTAAGCTACTTCTCTGCTCATCACAAAATTGTCATCAGCCTGAACCCTATATCACAAAATTCGAAACAAAGCAATTTTGTAGATTTAAATAGTTTAAGAATGTGAAATGAAGGTAGGAAAGAAGAGAGACTGAAGAAAAGGGAGTGGGCAGAATAAGCATAGAACCGGGGTCTATATTGGGTGAAAAGGCATAAATCCTTAATAAGATTTCTTTGTGACTGTTTGATGTGCTGTTTTGATGGTTACTTCCCCTCTATTCAATTATTGAAACGGTTAATTGAAAAATACTTTAAGAGTGATCAAATATTCAATCTGATTTAGTGATCTTGACAACCTAATCTGGATATTTTGTCAGTTAAGTATGAATCTCTTTTACTATATGCTCTAGTTCTCTCCTGCTATGTACCAAATCACCCCCAAAACTTTGTGACTTAAAACAATAGCAGTAATTTATTTGGGGGCAGGGCTTTATAGAGATGACTGCTCTATATAATACCAGCTGGAGTGGCTCAACTGGAGGCTGGAGGATCTGTTTTCAGGATGGCTCACACTCATTGCTCCAAAATGGTGCTGGCATTTTAGCCAAGACTGTGAAAGAAGGTCTTAGTCCTTTATTCCATGGGCTTCTCTACAGGCTATTTGTTGTTGGTTGTTTTTTTTTTTTCTTTTTGAGACAGGATCTAGCACTGTCACCCAGGCTAGAGTGCAGTGGCACGATCTTGGCTCACTTCAACCTCTGCCTCCTAGGGCTCAGGTGATCCTCTCACCTCAGCCTCCCAAGTAGTTTGGACTACAGGTGCAGGCCACCACACTCGGCAAAAAAAAAAATTTTTTTTGGTAGAGATATGGCTTCATCATGTTATCCAGGCTGGTCTTAAACTCCTGGGCTCAAGCAATTTGCCTGCCTCGGCCTCCCAAAATGTTGGGATTACAGGTGTAAGCCACTAGCCTGACCCAGGCTATTTGGATTTGGACTTCCCCATGACATGGTGTCTGAGTTCCAGGAACAAGGGTGTCAAAAGAACCAGGCATAAACTGTTGCCTCGTATGACCTGGCCCCAGAAATAACACAACATCATTGTATTCACAAACCTACCTAGACTCAAGAGGAGGGAACATAATCTTCAGCTCTCAGTGGAGGAGCATTAAAGTCACATGTTAAAAAGAGCATGTGGAATAGAAGATATTGTTGTGGCATTTTTGGAATATGCAATCTGCTAGACCATATGTGTTCATTTATTGATTCATTCAATGAATATTTATTGAGCACTGAATTAGAAGTTAAATTTTCAGTGGTGGGGAGAAATATAAACTTACTGGTGTATATGGGGGGAAATAGGCATTATTCAAATAGTCACATAAATAGATGTATTATTGTAAGAATGATAAATGGTAAAAATTAGAGATCCATGGTACCATGAGATAGTATGAGGAAGTCTAAGAGGTCAGTAAAAGCTTCTTTCCAGAAAAACAATAATTGAACTGAGATTTGAAGGATGAATAGAGGTAAATTTCTAAAAGAGCATTCCATATACAAAGAACAGTATGGTAAAGGCCCTATTGCAGAAGGAAGACATGTAATGAGAACAAAGATACACAGAAGGGTTTTGTGGATGATGAAGTGGGTGCAGAACAGACAGTAGAGTAGGTTGAAGCTGGAGAGAATGGTAGAGCTGCTCAGAGCAGGCAGGGGCATGCTAAGCATTTTGCCTTTGGTCTCAGAGCAGCTAGAAGCCATTGAATTATTTCAAGCAAGGGAAATGGCATACTCAGGTTTATATTCAAAAAGTATACTGTTCAGAGTGTGAAAAATTAATAAGAGAGGGTGAAAGCAAGGAGAACAATGATATGGCTACTATAGTAATTTGAGAAAAGAGGTGATTAACAACTTAGGCTAGTTTGGTGGTAAAGATGGAGAGAATTAAATAAATTCAATAAAGAGGCTGAAGCAAGTTATATGTCAGCAAAAGGGGTAACCTAGAAGAAATGGAAGAAATTCTAGAAACATAATTACCTGGCCACCTCCCAACAAAGAAAAGCCCAGGACCAGATAGCTTCACTGTAGAATTCTACCAAATATTTAAAGAAGAATTAATTACGATCTTCCCCAAACTCTTCCAAAGAATTGAAGAAGAAGGAACACTTCCAAACTCATGCTAATGAGGCCAACATTACCCTGATACCAAAATAAGACAAAGACGCAACAAGAAAAGAAGACTACAGACCAATATCTTTGATGAATATTAATGCAAAATATTCAACAAAATATTATCAAAACAAATTTAACAGCACATCAAGAGCATTATACTCCATGTCCAAGTGGAATTTATACCTGGAATGCAAGAATGGTTAAACATATGAAAATCAATCAGTATAACACACAATTAATACAATGAAGAACAAAACCATATGGTCAACTGAACTGATGCAGAAAAGAAAGCATTTGACAAGATTCAACATCTTTTCATGATGAAAATATTCAAAAAACTAGGAACAACAACAGAAAAACCCGACTTCAATATAATAATAAAAGCCCTATATGAAAAACTCATAGCTAACATCATATCTAATGGTGAAAGATTTGAAAGCTTTTTCTCTAAGATTAGGAACAAGGCAAGGATGCCCACTAGGCCCACTCTTGCCACTACTACTCAACATAGTACTGGAAGTCCTAGCCAGAGCAATTAGATAAGAAAAATAATTAAAGGTATCCAAATTGGAAAAAAGAAGTAAACTTACTTGTTTCAGCAAACATGATCTTATGTGCAGAAAATTCTAAAGATTCCACAAAAATCTGCTAAAACTAATAAAATATTTCAGCAAAGTTACAGGACACAAAATCAATACATGAAAATCAGTTGCTTTTTAAAAATCACTAATAACAAATAATCTGAAAAGAAAATTAAGAAAACAATCCCATTTAATGTAGCATCAAAAAAGATAAACCTAACCAAGGTGGTGAAAGTGTTGTACACTGAAAACTACAAAATATTGATACAAAAAAATCGAAGAAGATACAAATAAATGGAAAAAGATCCTGTATTCATAGATTACAAGACTTAATTTTTTTTTTTTTTTTTTTTTTTTGAGACGGAGTCTCACTCTGTTGCCCAGGCTAGAGTGCAGTGGCACGATCTTGGCTCACTGTGACCTCCATCTCCTGGGCTCCATTGATTCTCCTTCCTCAACCTCCCCCAGTAGCTGGGATTACAGGCGTGCACCACCATGTCCAGCTAATTTTTTGTATTTTTCTACAGACAGGGTTTCACTATGTTGGCCAGGCTAGTCTCAAACTCCTCACCTCAAATGGTCCACCCACCTTGGCCTCCCAAAGTGTTGGGATTACAGGTGTGAGCCACTATGCCCGGCCTTAGACGACTTAATATTATTAAAATGTCCCTGCTGCAGAATGTCATCTATAGAGTCAGTGCAATTCTTATCAATATCCCAGTGGTGTTTTTTGTAGAAATGGAGAAAAACATCCTAAAATTTGTATGGAATCTCAAGGGACCTTGAATAGCCAAAATAATCTCGAAAAAAGAAGAAAAAAGCTGGAGGCCTCACACTTACTGATTGTAAAACACATTACAAATCAACAGTAATTCAGATGATGTAGTACTGGCATAAAGACAGGTATGTAGACTAATGGATCAGAATAAAGACACCCAGAAATAAATGATGCCCAAATTAATGAATCATTTGGCCTTGCCTACAAGGTCAAATGATTTTCAACAAGCATTGAAAGCTGGAAAGCCTGGTAGAGGTGACCCAGACTACACAATGGGGAAAGAATAGTCTCTTCAACAAATGGTGCTGGGTAAACTGTATATCCCTATGCAAAAAAAAAAAAAAATGAAGTCAGACCACTGTCTTATGCTGTATACCAAAAAATAGCTCAAAATGGAAAAAAGACTTAAACATAAGACTTAACTATAAAACTCTTAGAAAAAATATAAAGTAAAAGCTTTGGGACATCATATTTGGCAATGATTTTTTAAAACATGACACCAAAAGCACAGGCAACAAAAGCAAAAATAGACAAATGGGCCCACATCAAACTTAAAATCTCCTGCACACCAAAGGAAACAATCCGCAGAGTAAACAGGCAACCTATGTAATGGCAAAAATATTTACAGATTATGTATCTGATAAGAGGTTAATATCCAGAATCTATAAGGAATTTTTATAACTCAACAACAAAAAACAACCTGATTCAAAAATGGGTAAAGGATTAGCGGGGTGTGGTGGTGGGTGCTTGTAGTCCCAGCTACTCATGAGGCTGAGGCATGAGAATCACTTGAACCTGGGTGTTAAAGGTTGCAGTGAGCCAAGATCGTGACACTACACTCCAGCCTGGGTAACAGAGTGAGACTGCATCTCAAAAAAAAAAAAAAAAAAAATTGGCCAAGAGGCATATGATTAGATGCTCAACATATGTAATCATGAGATAAATGCAAATCAAAGCTACAATGAAATATTACCTCAAACTCATTAGGATGGACACTATTAAAAGAATAGAAAATAACAAGTGGTAGCAAGGATGTGGAGAAACTGGAACCCTCGTACATCATTGGTGGGAATGTAAAATGGTGCAACCATTATAGAAAACATGAAGCCGGGAACAGTGACTGACGCCTGTATACATAGCATTTTGGGAGGCTGAGGCGGGAGGATCACTTGAGCCCAGGAATTCAAGACCACCCTAGGTGACATAGGGAGACCGCAGACCCCATCTCAACAACAAAAATAAAAGAAGAAATAAAGAAAACATTATGGAGTCTCCTTGAAAATAAATTAAAAATAGAACTAGCATATGATCCAGCAATCCCACTTCTGAGTATATATCCAAAAAATTTCACAGCAGGATCTCAAAGAGATATTTTTATATCCATGCTTATTGCAGCATTCCTTACACTAGCCAATAGGTGGAAGCAATTTAAATGTCTGTCAACAGGTGAATGGTTAAGGAAATGTGATATATACATGTAGAGTAGAATATGATGCAGACTGGAAGGAAATCCCATCACATGCTACAATATGTATGAACTTCCAGGATGAGATAAGCCAGTCACAAAAGGGTAAATACTATACTATTCCACTCATGTGAAGTATCTAAAGTGTTCAAACTCATAGAAGCAGAAAGTAGAATGATGGTTGCTAAGGGCTTAGGGAGGAGTGAAGGGGAGACTAGTGTTTAATAGGTATAGAGTTCCAATTTTGCAAGATGAAAGAGTTGTAGAGATATGTTTCACAACAATGTGAATATATTTAACACTACTTCACTGTAAACTTAAAAATGGTTAAGATGGTAAATTTTATGTTATATTATTTGTTTTTTTAACAGTATAATAAAAAAACCACAGGAGGTTCTATATTTATTTAGGTCTCTCCTGATTCACTGGCCTCTGCTTCCTCTAAAGTAATAGGAGTAAAATTTTAATAACCTTTGGGTCCCTATCATTTAGATCAACATCTGGAATTTAACAGAATTAATATGAGTGTTGGATGGATGGATGGATGGACAAATGGATTGATGGATGGACAAGACTAATGAATAAGAGGACAGACATACCTCTCTTCTTTAATTCCAAGTTCTCTAATTCTGTCTTGCCTTAGTGCCTTTGCTGGTATTGTTTCTGCTTCTTGCAACATCCTTTCTGCTCATTCTCACTGCCATTCATGCTCTCACCAGTCTGTTCCTCATCAAGGGAGCTTTTGAGGATCCCAGGGTAGTTATATGCTATCTCTCTGTGTCCTCAGAGGTCATCTCTATCAGATGTAAGAATGTACTACACTGCATTGAAATGCTTATTTTGCATGTCTCTTTAACTTGATTGTGTGAACTCCTTCAGACAGAGACTGCGTCTTGTAACCCCAGCAACTAGCACAGTATGCAGCCTACTAACAGTAAGCACTAGTTAGTATTTGTATTAATGAATAAAGGGAATTAATTCACTAAACCTTGAAGATCTGAATAGACTGTCTTTTCAAATTTCTCTCAACTACCAGATTTTTAAAGTTAAGTTTTAGAAATGAAATCTTTGCAGAATTCTCTGAAAAATTTGCAAATGACAATGTAACATTACTCTACATTGTTGATTATCAGAATTCTATAGGTGCAAGACCCCCAGATTCAGAGGCGACACACTATGGAGGAAATTTGGAGGAAATTTAAAAGTACAATTAGTCTTCCTTCCTAAAAGGCTGCCATCGCCTTTGCCTGAGGGTGGACCAGAAGATTGCTGGTGAGCAGCCTTAATTTCCTTCTCACCCTCCCCAGTGTGCAGCCCCCTCCACACATAACAATCTGCTTCAGTATTTAAATAAGTACTCAGCTGAAATCTCAATTTTCCACCATAGGATGCATCAGAAATGAATTGTGCCTGAGAAATATTTAAAGACAGATGTTTTCAATGAAAAAATTAAAAAACAGAACACCCCCCAGAATAGAATAATTAGTTAAAGCATTATTTCATGCTTTTATTGAGGATACTAATGAAAAATAATTACTCATAAAACTGAGAAACATTACCAGGTGAAATACATAATGAGTTAGGTCAGTGCTTCTTAAACTGAGATCTACAATATGTTCTTCAGCATTTGTGAGTTCTGTAGGGGAGTTTTAAATTTTAGTTTTTAATCAAACGTTAATTTAAAAATTAATATAAGCATATTTCAAGTAATAAGATTCACTTACTGTCTGGTGGGGAAATGACCTGGAAAACAATACTGGCAAACACTTTTAGAGTAGAGGCCTCATATTTATGACTGCATTGATACTGAGTGATCCACCCAGGAGTTTAGTTCTTAATATGTTGGTAAGCATGTCCAGCTCCATTAGACATTCTAACAACAAAATAATAATATTTATTTTACAACTACTACTATGTAATTATTACTAATTTCAAAGACAAAGCAAGCAAACAAATAAAAAATCTTTTCTCTTTTGTGGTGAAAATTTGCAACTAAAATCATTTTCATAGAATAAGATATTAATTTCTCATTTAGTAACTATGATACTGTCATTGGAAAATGATAGAGTACATCAAAGTAATATCGTAAAATACTAACACATAATAAAGTGGACTTTATATTTTTTAATTCATTTATTCTTTCAATATATACAATATGCCATGCACTGTTCCATGCTTTGGGGATACAGCACTGAGCCAGAAAAAGTTCCTGTTTCTGTGGAGCTTACATTCTAGTAAAAGCCAAAGCACATTGTAGTTCAACTGTGCAAAGGAAAGTTTTGTAGTAGTTTGAAGGAAGAAAGGTGGTGAGAAAATTGAGTTGCCAAGGAGCACACTGTAGTGTAGACATTGCAGTCTCTAAAAAAACCTGACTAGATCAACCATGGCCAAATTTATACTGAGAGAGGATTTTTGAGTTGATCTTGTCTTTCTGCATATTAACTTGCACTATTAGTATAAGTGAGTAAATAATATGCCCCCAAAAATTTGTTGGTAATATCTTTAAATTTCTCAGTTATATTCTGGAAATATTCATTTGAATTTTATTGGTTTGGTTGTTTGACATATTTAATTTGTGGATTTCTCTTAGGCTGATAATTTCTTGAGTTGTTTTTATAAAAGATATAAACTGTCCACAAATGCAATCTTTTATCATAACTTACATGGCTAATATGGTCCAAATTACCCTTAAGCTCTCACTTTAAGGTCCATTAATAGCCCTAAGGAAAATCCACCGTGGCATACACAGTCCTTTCTTGCTGAAGCACCTACTGTACTCTTCTGCAGCATACTTTCTAATAAAACTTTCCTTTTCAAACCTAGAAAAGGAGGTATAAGCATTAATTTAAATTTAATTTTGCAAACAGTTTTATTGAGGTGTAATTTACATGTTATAAAGTTCAACCATTGTAAGTGTGCAGTTTGATGATTTCTTAGTAAATGTCTAAGTTGTACAACCATCACCACAACCCAGTTTTACAACATTTCCATTTCCTCAAAAAGTCCTCCTGTGCCCACCTGAAGTCAATCCCTACCCCAACTCCAGGTCCAGGCAATTATTGATCTACTGTCTCTAGAGATTTTCCTTTTCTAGAAATTTCATATAAATGGAATATTTTGTGTCTGGAATCTTTCACTTAGCATAATGCTTTTGAAGAATCATCCACTTGTAGCATGTATTAGTAGTTTTTCATTTTTATGGCTGATTAATTCTGTTGTATAAATTAAGCACATTTTGTTTATTCATTACCAGAACGCATTAATAGATATTTGGATTGTATTTTAGCCAATCTGATAGTCTCTGTATTTTGATTGATGGTGTTTATTCTATTCAGTTTTTTTGAAGTTTGGAATATGTATACATTTATTTTTACATATAATTTTAAAAATCAGACTTTCTATTTTGGGATAATTATAGATTCATATGCAATTATAAGAAATAATACAGAGAAATTCCTCTGTGTTTTCTACCTAATTTTCCCCAATTGGCAATACTTTGCCAAACTATAGTACTATAGCGTGACCAGGATACTGAATTATCCTTCAACTTTGAAAGATAATTTTCTTGAGTGTAGAATTTTTGGTTTATAGTTTTTCTTTCTGCCCTTTGAATATGTCACTACAATGCCTTCTGAGCTCTGTTGTTTCTAATGAGGAGTTAGTAATTAATTGTATTGTCATTCCTGTTTTCCCATTAATTACTTTTCTCTTGCTGCTTTCAAGATTTTCTTGTTGTCTTTGGTTTCAGGAGTTTAAGTATATGTCTAGGTATGTATCTTTTTGCGTTTATCCTAGTTGGCATTTTTTGACTTTTTTGGATCTGTAGATTCATGTTTTTCATCAAACATGAGAAGTGCTCAGCCATTGTTTCTTCAGATAAACTTTATGGGACTCTCATTACACATTCATTGGTACATGTGATATTGTCCCACAGGTCTCTGAGATTCTGTTTATCTTTCTTTAATTTTTTTCCTCTTTGTTCTTCAGATTGGATACTTTCTGTTCATTTATCTTCAAGCTCCCTGATGCTTTGTTTTTTTAAAAAAATTATTTATTTTTTATTATACTTTAAGTTCTAGGGTACATGTGCACAATATACAGGTTTGTTACATATGTATACATATGTTATGTTGGTATGCTGCACCCATTAACTCGTCATTTACATTAGGTATATCTCCTAATGCTATCCCTCCCCCCTCCCCCCACCCCACGACAGGCCTGGGTGTGTGATGTTCCCCTTCCTGTGTCCAAGTGTTCTCATTGTTCAATTCCCACCTGTGAGTGAGAATATGCAGTTCACTCAACTGTTTGGTTTTCTGTTCTTGCAATAGTTTGCTGAGAATGATGGTTTCCAGCTGCATCCATGTCCCTACAAAGGACATGAACTCATCCTTTTTTATGGCTGCATAGTATTCCATGGTATATATGTGCCACATTTTCTTAATCCAGCAAAAGAAACTACCATCAGAGTGAACAGGCAACCTACAGAATGGGAGAAAATTTTGGCAATCTACTCAGTTGACAAAGGGCTAATATCCAGAACCTACAAAGAACTCAAACAATTTTACAAGAAAAAAACAAACAACAGCATCAAAAAGTGGGTGAAGGATATGAACAGACATTTCTCAAAAGAAGACATCTATGCAGACAACAGACACATGAAAAAATGCTCATCAGCAGCAGCCATCAGATAAATGCAAATAAAAACCACAATGACATACCGTCTCACACCAGTTAGAATGGCAATCATTAAAAAGTCAGGAAACAACAGGTGCTGGAGAGGATGTGGAGAAATAGAAACACTTTTACACTGTTGGTGGGACTGTAAACTAGTTCAACCATTGTGGAAGACAGTGTGGCAATTCCTCAAGGATCTAGAACTAGAAATACCATTTGATCCAGCCATCCCATTACTGGGTGTATACCCAAAGGAGTATAAATGATGCTGCTATAAAGACACATGCACACATATGTTTATTGCGGCACTATTCACAATAGCAAAGACTTGGAACCAACCCAAATGCCCGATGCTTTCTTTTACCATATAAAATCTGTGTTAACCCCATCAGATAAATTTTTTATTTCAGCTTTTATACTTTTCAACTCTAGAATTTCCATTGGATTCTTTTTTGTAGTTTCTATTTCTCTATTGAGATTTCCTATTTGTTGAGTAATAGTCTTTATACTTTCCTTTAAGTCTTTAAATATGGTTTCTTTTCATTTTTAAAAATATATTTTAAATTACTTTGAAGGTTTTGTCTGCTAAATCCAACACCTGGGAGTCAGTTTTTACTAAAATTTTTTTCTCCTAAGGGTGACATTTTCCTGTTTCTTTGCATGTCTCATAATTTTGAATATAAAACTCAATATTTTGGATAGTAAATGACAGCAACCCTATATTCTGATTTTCTCTCCTGAGGGATGTTTTAGAATACCTTTCCTGAACTTAATTTGTAGAATCTGTCTTCCTATGGTGCGTGGATGCCGATGTCTGTGCACAAGTTTTTAAAAGTTATTCTGATTTTTATTTTTTATTCTGGGTTTCTAAAGGTTTTCCCTGAGTCTGCAGATCTTAGTGGTCAGGCAATGATTTGGGCAGAGATCATACACAAATACATTAAACCTGTAAGAATTCCATCCTCTGACAATGGATTCAGCCATTTCTCAACTTTTTCTCAGCCTCTACTTTTTTGCCAAGAAATGCTCTTTTGTCTCCTCTGAACATGCATGTCATTTCAGGGTTGGCTAGAGTTGTGTGGAGAGCTTATTTAGCTTTTGTACAGTTGTCTAATTTCCTGGGTAGCTTCATTAAATTCTGGACTAGTCCTGCTACCAACTGTGACCTCAAGCTAGCAGAACTGCGGGTTTTCCATACTCATTTTCTATTGAGCTTGCTACTTTCAGTGATCGTATTTTTTGGCATATATCATGTTCTTCTGGCCCTATACTTAAAATCAAGTCTTCCTTTTCTGGAAGAAGCTGCTAGTTTTCACTGCTGCCCCGTCACACTAAAACTAATGTGCCGATTGAGCTGGGGGTGGATAAGAAGGGTGGCACCCCACACAAAAGGTCACAAACTCTCACTTTTCTTACCCAAACTCCAGCAGTTCTTCATGAATAAACACCTCTCAATTCATTGTTTGCCTATAGCCAGTCTTCAGAGCCCTGAAATGAATATTTTGACAATTTTATTCAGTTTTACTTGTTTTGGAGGAGAAGATACACTAATTTCTTCATGCTGCCATGACTGAAAACTGATTAAATTAAATGTTATGCTTTTAGTATTTATCCTGTCCATTTAAGAAACATTAAAATAATAACGTAGCAAGTCATTACAGTAGGTCCACCGAGGTTTTTTTTTTTTTTTTCCTTTAATAAAGATTCAGGCTGGGCACGGTGGCTCAGGCCTGTAATCCCTGCCCTTTGGGAGGCCGAGGAGGGTGGATCACAAGGTTGAGATCAAGACCATCCTGGCCAACATGGTGAAACCCCGTCTCTACTAAAAATACAAAAATTAGCTGGGCATGGTGGCATGCATCTGTAGTCCCAGCTACTTGGGAAGCTGAGGCAGGAGAATTGCTTGAACCAGGGAGGCAGAGGTTGCAGTGAGCCGAGATCGTGCCTCTGCACTCCAGCCTGGTGACAGAGTGAGACTCTGTCAAAAAAAAAAAAAAAAAAAAAAAAATTCATATTCAAGTTTGGAAAACACTATAAATAGTCCCGAAAATTCATAAGGTAACTTTTTTATCCACTTTGAAACTACATATCAGTTTTTACAATATACATTTTAACAGGCAGAATGATATCTCATGTTTGAATATTGTAAAGTGAAGAGATTTAATATAAATTCAGCTTTTCATTGGCCTTTTTCAGTTTGCAATTTTTAAAATAAAAAGACAGAAAGAAACATATTCTTCAGTAAAATAGTGAGTGGGATAAAATGGCTATTCATTTTGAAATGGTTATTTGATGTGAAAGCCTATAGCCTTCACACAAAAATCACACATAGTCTTGCCAGGAAACATTTGGAAAATAAGTTGGTGTTAAAGTTTTATCAGCAGGGAGGGTGAATGTAACAACTTTTATTAAAGTTCTTGAGTTTTTCACTGGGCTGTTTTCTTTAAGAGGATAATACATCCCCATCACATTGACTTTCACATGATTTGCTTTAGCCAATGGAATATGCTTTGGCCAATGGAATGTACTATAACCATATTTGAGCAGAAGTTTTGAGCATGCCATATTTGAGCAGAAGTTTTATATACAGTTTTATAATTTGCCTGACCCTTTTGTAGTTCTGTCCTCTGTCATGAAACAATATGTCCTCAATAGAGGCTGCTCTTTCAACTGGGACCCCATGATGAGAAGATAGATCTGCAGTCAGGTCCACTTGCTAGAGCAGGAGCACAGCCAACCAACAACTCATTATGTGCTGTGGGTAGGAAGCAAATGATTGTGGTTATAAGCCACTGAAAGTTTGGGTTGCTTCTGCAGCAAGAGCTGACTAATAAGATATAAAAATGTGCCTCTACAATGAAAGTACTGAATTTTCAAGATCAATATTTTTGTGTTACTATGGCAGTAAAAGAAATGCATTTGGAATTATAAGACTTAAAACATAGAATATGTGGCTTGGGGATTGTCTCAAAAAGGCTGAACTTGAGGTTTGAGAGATGCAAGTGATTGCCAAGTAGGAGAAACAAGCTGCATGGATACGGATGCCTTTAGCAGAGAATCCAAGTAGTGGGTTCAAATACAGGCCCCAGACTGAAGGTACAAGGGTAGATGTTTCAGATTGTAGGTGTTTATTTTCAATCAAGCTGCACGTCCGTGGGAAACTTCATGAAGCATGTTCAGAAGGTACAGCAGATAGAATTTTCTTTTTTAAAGATCAAGAAGACCAACTAGTGTTAGATTCAAAGAGAACAGGACCTGCATACTGAACTTCAGATTTTAACATATCACTATGACGGACTTTTAAAACCCATACTTCAGGTGATGGTCATATTTCTATAGTATTTTATTCAATAGAGGTCACTACGTATCTTTAGACTGAATTATTCTAAAATTATCAAGGGCTTAAACAGATTAATAGCAAGATAGTTCTTTTAGTATGTTCTTTTAGATAGTCAGCCTTATGAGAAAACAACTTATGCTTTTAACTGAGTTCTGGAAAAAATTTTTAAAAAAAACTTAAAGAAAGGGGCAATTTACACATAATCCAATTCAAAATAGAGGAGAAAAGGAAAGAAGGAGAAAGTCTGGCATTTCTATTTCCCATTTCCCTCCCTATTTGGAGTTCTACACAGACCAAGGTGCAATGAATTCAGAGTCCTATGATGAATTTGATCTTGGTTTGCAGGGAGAGTTGAAATACTCAATCTATCTGATTGCCACTGCTAACTTAGTGATTGATTATCTAAGAGGTGGTTCCTGGTTTCTGAAAATCGCTAAAAGAAAACTAAAGGGGAGCAGAGGAAAGCCTTGATGAGTGAAAAGAGCTTCATTATTAAAATCTTTATATTCTGGAGTAGAATCTGATACTGACCTTGGCAATAGCCCTAAAAATCGATTAAGTAACAGATTTTAGAAATCATCTTTCTCCATTATCCAAGGTCATAGCAATGACTCTTCTGAAAATTCTAAGCAGCCATTGCTTGAAAAATTATACTGATGGGATTTCAGAAGGGGTTTTCAATTGTAAAGAAAATGTCTATTTCACCACAGTCTGATATATATTCCTTAGGTCTCAACTAATTTTTCCCCAAGTGCTGGGTTGTATCTCCCTTTTTATATATTTTTCAAAGTTATCTTGGAAGAATATTCATAGAATAGAATAAAACTACTGCAGAAAGGCAGCTCAGGATACATCTGATGTCCTTTTTCTCCTTCAGCATAATTTTAGAGATGAGAAAATGGATCCCTAAGATCCTTGGGCTTTTGTAGTTAGACAAAGATGGTACTAGGTCTGTATCCCAAGGCTCTTGTCCTCTAAGGCTTTCACACTCTCCCTTACCTTTTCAGATTAGTTTGGGATCAAAATATTTAGCTCTTTACCTTACCCGGGATCTTTTTGGCAGTGTTACATGGCCCCCATTCTTCTTTTGTTGCTTTCTCTTGTATAGTCCTAACATTCATTGAGATACAGTTTGCAAAAAGTGAGGGTGTGGGTCTCACTACTGACCCTTTGCGGCAGTCACAGAAAAACATCTTAACAGTGAAGTTTGAGATTTGCGTGTTCAGTGTTTCTAATTCGATGCTGTCGATGACACTGGCTTCTACTAGTTATTTAGCACATATGAATCATGTTATAGTTTCAAAATACTTTTCTATCAATAGCAACTTCTTAGCATGAATCAGGCTAGTTTTATTATTTCCTCCTCCCCAAAACAGCTTTCCTGGTCACATCAGATTTAACGAGGTGCAATAAGTTGCCCAGATGCTTAGCTGTCACAATTCCTAAAGTCTACAGGGTGCCAGCCAAAAGTTTTAGATTAAGGGTAGAAATAGTCTTACCTCTGGGATTCCTGGTTACTAAGGACAAGGTTGGGGGGTGGGTGACAAAGGGGTTTGGGAAAGGGTAGAAGAACATCTTGCATTCATTGATAGCAAGCCAGGAGTTCACAGGTATTTTAGCTCATCCCTAGTTGCTAGAGTCTTTAAAGATCCTGCTTCACCCTGAAAATCTGCTGTAGTACAAGGAAGGGTGAAGGTAGGCAGAAAGGTCACTGGCAGAGTCCAGTTCATCCCTGACTGACCCTAACTTCAAGAGGCAACAACTCAAATTCTCAGAGGGAATGGGAGCACTTTATTTTATTTTATTTATTTTTCTTTTTTTTTTTTTTTTGAGACTGAGTCTGGCTCTGTCGCCCAGGCTGGAGTGCAGTGGCCGGATCTCGGCTCACTGCAAGCTCCGCCTCCCAGGTTTACGCCATTCTCCTGCCTCAGCCTCTGGAGTAGCTGGGACCACAGGCGCCCGCCACCTCGCCCGGCTAGTTTTTTGTATTTTTTAGTAGAGGCGGGGTTTTACCGTGTTAGCCAGGATGGTCTCGATCTCCTGACCTAGTGATCCGCCCGTCTCGGCCTCCCAAAGTGCTGGGATTACAGGCTTGAGCCACCGCGCCCGGCCGGGAGCATTTTAGATCAGCAATACACCAACACTGGTCTGATCCTAGTTGCTGTTGACAACAGTGGACACTGAGTGTGCTCCTTGGTGTGGTGATTCTGAACATGAACCCAGAGGCGATTCCAAACCTGGAATAAGAATAAGGCTGTCCTTGGGCATGACTCAAATAGAAAAGCTCTTTGAATCGCATTTGAATCTGAGTCACCCATCAGTCTTTTCTTTGTCCCATAAAGGCAATTCAAGCATTGAGGTATAAACCAGGCTTTTTGATTCTCAGCCTTCCCTTCTCAGCCACCTCACATCTCAACCACCCCATGGAAACAGTAAGATTTCTTTCAGGCATTTATTTTAAAGAGAGACTACTTCATACAACCAGGTTTTGGGGATTTGAGGGCTTAAGAGAGTTACTAGAAATTACTGTCAGTTCTTGCTGTAAAGCTATCTCTGCCCCTGGGACACATGGCCTGCCAAATGGCCCCATAAATCTGATTATTCTCCTTTCCTTTTTCTCCTTCCATGTTAAAATTCTTCTGATTTACCAGCAACTTCAGGAGAGTTAAAACAAACGAAACCTAACAGAAATTCTGACCCTCCACTGCCACCAATGCACTCATGATGCATCATCATGAACTGTATTTTTAGAGACTTGCAAGTGTTATATTGGGCTAGCCCATATTTAGGTCATCTTTGTCACCTCCTCCAAATCCCTCTGATATTTATTTTGAAGACCTTCTGAGAGTCTACAACCACACTTGCTAGAAATTCGTACTCACTTAAACTTACATGTCTCATGCTACTGTTTAATTCTGTTCTCTCTTGATTTTCAAAGCTCTGTCTGATGGACCTTGAAGTGTAATACATGAATTACATGCCTATAGAAAAAGCTGAATGGAAGATTCTGAAACTCATGCTTTTAGATCCTTTCCCAGTTTCAGCAGCAGCCCCTTCATTATCTTATGTGTCTCACACCCCTATTCCACTTTCTCCCCCTCCCTCTTCATGGAATCTCGAATCTTCAGACTATCAAATGAAGAGCATAGTTAATTTTCATCACTTAGGGTATGACTCTTCTTCCATGGAATAGCCATTGATATAGCCAATTAGGTATAGACTTAGGGTCCAATTCTATCAGAATTCTCTCTGATAGAAATGCTCAGAAAATTCAGGGATCATATGGTTCAAAATGATTTCTTACCAAAATCCACTCCTACAATTAAGCATTCTGGTTTCATGGCTGGGGGTGGGAGGCAGTTACATGTTTCTTTATATTAGAATCAGAAGGAAACAAACAAACAAAAAATAACCAACGGAAATAGGGAAATGCAGTTTGAAAAGTAGAAACTGTTAAAAGAGCAATAGAAAGACTGTTAAAAGGGAAAATATAAGCTAAGGAAACAGCACGAAGTGAGGTGTACAACAGCAATGCCATGCGAAAAAGGAATTCTATATGGGTAATTCGGCGATAAATTAGCCTGAAAACAGCTCTCTGGTTAGCTTTGGGTTGTAGGGGGAGATGGAAGTTCCCGGACAACGAACCATCTGCTGCGTCTTTTTGTACCCTTACCACCCAGCTCAGCGCCTGGGCGCAGAGTAGCTGTCAATATTTGCATAGTAAGTGTAACACTGGCAGAACTACCCTGTTTTCAAACAAACTATAAAATTCTGTGACACACTCCCTTCCAAGCACACACAGGCCCAATCTATGGAAGGATTTATCGGGGAAACGACTTAAAGGAAAGTATGGGGCATCCATTAGCTACAGTTCAGCTGGCTGCCTGGGGGAAAAACGCAAAGAGGACGCAAGCTCAGCTGTGCTTGATGTGAGACCACCCTTGAGGTTTGTCTTTTACATTATTGTCTGCCAGTCTCCTGCGCAACTTCTGTCTCCACCTGTCGACCTGAAGGCAATCGAGGAGTTAGCCAGGGGCAGTTCTGTGGTAACAAGAAAGACTCTTGGGGGCTGTACGCCTCCTCCCCCTTGGCGTTTCTTGCCTGCATCTGCCGCGCTGCCCCTCGTGCCTCTGCAAAGATGCAGAGGTCGAAGCACGTTGCTGTGCGGTGATGAAATGCTCCCTGAATCAGCCTCTCGAGCCCGGCCCCTCACACCCACCAGGATCCTGGGGTTGCCTCTAGGATCCCTATGGGTGCTCCTGCCACCTTCTTAGACTACCCTCGCCCTCCTAATCCAGGCCCGCTTCTCTGGCTCGTGTCCACCCCTTGATGGGCGTTCCGGGGTTGCCGCGGTCCTCTGCGCCCCTGGGCACTGGCAGCGGGGAGGGAGGCGGGAAGCGGAGTGGGGGGCGCCCCAGGCTTGCGCGCCGCGGTGCTCCACGAGGGATTTGCCGCCTTCAGCTGCAGCAGCTGCAGCGGCGGCGGCGGGAACAGGGGTGGAGAGTGGTGAGGAGGGCCGGAGCCAGGGCCAGGAGGGAGGAAGGGAGGGGAGCCGGGAGGCTGTGCCAGGCGAGCCGGAGGGGTGCTCCGCGCTCCCCCGCCCTCCTTCCGGGAGCGAGAATGCAGACTCTGAAACTGGTGCTGCTGGGCTGAGGCGGAGGCAGGGGAGTTGCAGCGCGCGAGGCTCCGTGAGTGTGTCTCCTGCGCGCGGAGAGGCGGGGGGAGGCGGAGGACCAGGAGGAGGAGGAGGGGGAGAATGCCCGGAGCCGCCGCCGCTGCCGCCGCCGCCGCGATGCTCCCGGCTCAGGAGGCTGCCAAGCTGTACCACACCAACTATGTGCGGAACTCGCGGGCCATCGGCGTGCTGTGGGCCATCTTCACCATCTGCTTTGCCATCGTCAACGTGGTGTGCTTCATCCAGCCCTACTGGATAGGCGACGGCGTGGACACCCCGCAAGCCGGCTATTTCGGGCTCTTCCACTACTGCATCGGCAACGGCTTCTCCAGGGAGCTGACCTGCAGGGGCAGCTTCACGGACTTCTCCACGCTGCCCTCGGGCGCCTTCAAAGCCGCCTCCTTCTTTATCGGCCTCTCCATGATGCTCATCATTGCCTGCATCGTTTGCTTTACCCTCTTCTTCTTCTGCAACACGGCCACTGTGTACAAGATATGTGCCTGGATGCAGCTCACCTCTGGTGAGTGCGCGCTCACCTCCGCGGAGGCGGAGGACCCCGGGGCGCCCGAACCGGGGAGGGGCCAGAGTGGGAGGGACGGGGGCTGTGAGCGCCGCTGCGAGCCCAGCCGCCTAATCCGCTCAGGCGTCGAGGTGTGGGGGGGGGCGGTGGCGGGAGCCCAGCGAGGCCGGAACCCCCGGGGTTCCCCAGCCCCGGCGCTGGCGCCTCGTCCCGGGGCTTGTGTGAGCCTCCCAAGTGTGGGGGACGCCACCCAGAGGGACGCGCCGGAGACAGGGCGGTTGTGGGGCCGAGTCCGCTCAGAACTATGGTTGGGGGGCGAAGAAGTGGCCGCTTAGAGAGATGAGGCTGGGGGTCCGTGCTGAGGGACTAAGGAGGGACTAACAGGGCGAAGTGAAAAGCGAATTTGGAGAGGTCGTAGTGGAAGGAGCAGCCAGCCTGCCCTGCCCCTTGCTGCTGAGACTATTTCTGTCATTGATCCTGGGAATGGGGGCGAGGGGCGGTGGCTGGAGTGATACTGCTTCTCTCAGTCCCGGGCAGTTATATATGTTTTCTCCTCCATCTGTAGGTGAAGAGATGTTTCTGTTTTGGGTTTCCCCCTTGTAAGAAAAATGTAGCTTAGAACATTCTTTAGCAGTTCCTCAATGTCAAGTCTTCAGTTTGCCTCCTTGTCCGTGCAAAGATCCTTCCATTTCATCTTTAAACAGAGAGAAGTCTTTAGTAAATCAAGATTCCTCAAAATCTCATTTTTGGAAAGTGGCTTTGGGGAAGTGGGCAGAGAGGAGAATCTGTTTCATTAGTATCTCCGCTCACTCTTTGCCTGTGGATGATATTGTTGCCAGCTGGAAGCTATGAAAGTACTTTTTTACTGTGCATCAAAGTTACTTTTAACCCAGAAAGAATGGGGTACATTTCCTGGTGACTTTGAAGAGTCCTGAAACAAAATTGACTCCTTACTGTACTTCCCCTGATGCCGATTGCCTCTCTGCCAGCCACCTTGGATGCCCTCCCTTCTAAAGTAAAGGGTCCAATGGTCCTGACAACTTTCTGTTCCAACATTGTTGAGATCCTTTTGATTTTATGGATGGTCTGGTTGTAGAAGAACACTGAATATCTTAGGCAGCTAAACTTCTCATTTGCATTTTATTTTATTGTTCTCATTTTTAAGATGTTTCAAGATTTTGTCGTTTATTGTATTCCTGGGAAGGCTTTCAGGGGAGCAGGGATTCAATCCCTGAGTTTACCAGAGTGTTGTAGGATGAGTAAATACTTCAAGGTGCTGGACAATAGTGTTAAGGTTCATAATCCTATACTGTTAGTTCGATAACGAAAGATGAAGCTTGTAGGAGACTACACTTGTGTGGAAGTACTTATTTTGTGTTTTGTCTCGCCTGATTTTGATTTGCCATATATTGTAAAAGTGTGTATGTGAAAAGCAAGAAATAAGCACCAGTGGAGACTCCCTGCTTTACACATACCATTATCGCCCTGAAATGTGAGTTCTGCGTCTCCTTCTGCACCCCCTTCTGCACCCCCATCCCCAACTTTTTGTAGCACCCCCTCACTCTATGTTTTTATATATAATGTTAACATTTATGGCCATTTCAAGCAGAATAACTACGATTTGGAATAAATTCACATATTATGGCTGTTCTTGACACTTAGCTCTGGTTTGACTTTGAAGAGAAGAGGACACACAAGATGCAGATGCTGTAGAAAAAAATTGACCCTGCACAGCTAATTTTAATTTTTCTAAGTTAAATGACCTATTTAGAGAGGTGATTCAAATTACATCGTTTTTCAAAGGTCTGAAAATACTTTGCAGGTGCTTTCTCAACAACACACTCTTCAATGTTTGATTGTTATGAGGTTTCATACTCCAACCCCCCGCTTTTTTAAAGGACAGAAAGAAAATGATCTTTGAGAAAGAAATACCAGCTTTGAAGTTAATACAAACTGCAACCATTACAAGGTTTATTTTGGTTTTTTTCCTTTTCTCTTTCTGGAATAGAGCACACAAAGATTGTCTGTCCTGGAGTAGTGAAATATAATGTTGTTCTCAGGCATTTGACATCAATGTTTATCCTGTTTTCCATGTCATGTAAAATGTGGGATAGTTTTTGTACTAAAGATGTAAGGACATTTACTTCATTTTGGAGAAGTCCAGATCCTTAAGTGACATACTTTTTAAAACCTTTATTTGCAATTATTTGGTATTTTATTTCTAGGTAAACTATAGGACATGATTTTGTTCATTAGTGAAGTATATCAATAAAAGAAGAATGGATTCTGATGACAGGTCAAATAAGAATCTGTCACCCATTCACAGATTTTTAAGGAATAACATATAGAAGATATTTCTAAAGAATGTTACATTTAACATGGTTTTCAGGGTTTTTCTAAAAAAAAAATTAAGTCTCATGATACTAACAAAAAAATTAACATAATCTATTGTAAGTTACTTTGAAAGTTTAGTCTAGGCCTGGTGCAGTGGCTCATGCTTGTAATTTCAGCACTTTGGGAGGCTGAGGTGGGTGGATCATTTGAAGTCAGGAGTTCAAAACCAGCCTGGCCAACATGGTGAAACTCCATCTCTACTAAAAATACATAAATTAGCCAGGCATGGTGGTGGGCATCTGTAATCCCAGCTATTTGGGAGGCTGAGGCAGGAGAATCTCTTGAGCTCGGGAGGTGGAGGCTGCAGTGAACTGAGATTGCACCACCGCACACTAGCCTGGGAAACAGAGTGAGATCCCATCTTAAAAAAAAAAAAAAGTTTAGCCTTTAGACTGTTGCTTTTTAATGTTAAGTAGCCTTCTCCTGCCTATTGTTTGCCTGTAGCTAGGCTAATCTCAAGTGTAATTTGCTAAATATGAAAGATGAGACCTTAATGTACTATTTGCTTATTAGAGACTGTTTATCCCTCATTGGAAATCAAACTATTCACTTGTGTATTTAGTTATCTAAGCATTTTTAATATACTAACATCCTGTATGTAGTCAGGTAGAATATAAAATCCTATTTCTTTTTCTTTCTTTTTTTTTGAGATGGAGTCTCACTCTGTCACCCAGGCTGGAGTGCGGTGGTGCGATCTCGGCTCACTGCAACCTCTGCCTCCTGAGTTCAAGCGATTCTCCTATTTCAGCCTCTTGAGTAGCTAGGGCTACAGGCATATGCCACCACACAAGGCTAATTTTGTGTATTTTTAGTAGAGACAAGGTTTCACCATGTTGGCCAAGCTGGTCTCGAACTCCTGACCTCAAGCAATCCACCTGCCATGGCCTCCCAAAGTGCTGGGATTACAGGCATGAGCCACCGCGCCTAGCCAAAATCCTATTTCAAGTGATACATTAAGATGATGAAACAGGAGACTTCTTATGATATTACAATATAAAAAATTATTATTTTTATGATTCTGAACGATGAACCAGAAAAATTAATTTATTTATTGGACCTGAAAATGATGTTGCTCATTCATCTAGGCGTGTGAAGCACATTTAATTATCGTGCTGTTATGAACACTTACCCTCTCCCTCCTCACTCTAAGTCTTTATCAAACACAGTAGCGTGAAACTAGGAAGCACAGAATTAGGAGTTAATATATCATACTGTCTTTGGATGTAATCCTGTATGTACAGACCATGTCTTATGTAAAAACTGGAGACATAAAAATAATACATAAAATAAATAATGATAATAAGAGATATAAAACTTTCCTAAATCTGTAGAAACGCAATTTCTTCAGAAGGAAAAAAAAGAGGCTTTTCTTTCTGTGTGATTTCTCTGACACTAAAAGGAAAGGAGTAGATTTATAATTGGTCAAGCAGGGTAATAAAGTCCAGATTTTTAAAAAATCAGGATGGAAAGGGAATTTTCTTCCCCTGGGAACCTGATTTTCTGCTTCTATGTTCTTGTTCTCTTTAAGTCATTTGTTTCCGTTGGTTTCTGAGTCTACTAATAACCACATTTTATAAACCACGTTTTGTTTGTTCTAGTGACTATAAGCCATACCTTGAATTGTTTCCAGAAGCCCATGTGTTCACCATATTAGGCAAAATAAATCTTTTGTTTTCTTTTTCTTTTTTATAAGCTGAAGTATTCAGGTGGAATTTAAGGTTTTGTAGACATCGGTCATGCATTTCTTGGTCAAAGGCAGCAGATGAGGGAAGATACTCGCTTTCATCTGTGGAGATGGGACACCTGATCCAGACTGGATTTTCTCATTAAGGAGAGATGGGGACAGAATGGGTTGTATTCCCCTGATTCCTCATCTGTATCATGCTGAGTGTACCAGCAAGAAGGGCCACCAAGATGGCAAGGCTTTATGGCAAAGTCTGACTATGGCAAGGGATAAGGGGTGAATTGTTTAGTCTGTTACCCCTAGCCTCCCAGATTTAGTTCTGCCAAATTCTTTTTACCCCGCTTGCTTTCTTAAATTTTATAACTTTGTCGTTGAGGTGAGATGAGAATCACCCAAGGTAATCACTGTATTTCTTAGCCTGCAAGAAGAGCCTTTGAAATGTTATACCATCCTATCTTGTGGCACCCTCCTGTTTTCTTATAGATCTCATTAGCATTTGAAATTACAACACATTTCCATGTTTATTTAATTTCTGTCTTCTCCACTACACCGAAAGTTCCATAAGGCCTTGCCTGTTTTTCTTTATACAGCATAGAGGTCAAAAGCATGGAAACTGGAGTTAAAAGATGTAAGTTTGAAGCCTGGCTGTGGCACTTATGGACTGTGTGACCTGGGGAATTAATCTTTCTATGCTTTAGTTGCTCATCTGCAAATATGCGTATAATTGTACCTGTCAGGAGACTGTTGCAAAGACTAAATGAGCTCATGTATATACTTGGTGTCTGGTTTATAGTAAGCAGACTCTCTATGAGTGTTGGGTATGGTTGCTGTTGTTGTCTTGCTATTATTACTATATCCTGGCATATAGTAGTATGTGCATATAGTAGCTATTCAACAAATTTTTGTTGAGTTAATTAATTAAAAAAGAATGAATAATTAGGTGAAGAATGAAAGGAAAGAGGACTTTAAATGTCCCATATGTTGGGCTGGGTACAGTGGCTCACACCTGTAATCTCAGCACTTTGGGAGGCCAAGGCGGGCAGATCACCTGAGGTCAGGAGTTTGAGACTAGCCTGGCCAACATGGTGAAACCTTGTCTCTACTAAAAATACAAAAACTAGCCAGGCACGGAGGCGTACACCTGTGATCCCAGCTACTCAGAAGGCTGAGGCAGGCGAATCACTTGAACCCGGGAGGCGGAGGTTACATTGAGCTGAGATCATGCCACTGCACTCCAGACTGGGCAGCAGAGTGAGACTCCATCTCAAAAAGTAATAAAATAAAATAAATTTCCCATATGTTGTGGTGAGAAGTGAATGCTGTGTACTTTGAAAGTCATGATACTCATTTCTCAGTGGTGTGTGGCATCACTAGTAGTGACCACACTGAAAGAACTATTCCTTGTTCTTTGATGACAATGGTTGTGACTTGACACCCTAATTTGTGATGAGCTATTTGCCAAACAGAGGCTTTCTGATGTGTAGGTAATGATCTTTATTACAGCATTGGGAGATAATCGTATCTCAGGCTTTGGCAAATTTTCCCTTACCATTTATTTTCTCATTAAAAATCCCCATGTCTTCCAAAATGGAGGCTTTATGTAAAAATGAAGAGATTGGGTTTTCTTTCATAAAGAGCAGGGACTTGTTCTAGGTTAGATTTCCTTATGTACCTTCAGGAGCAATAAAGACAGGAAAAGACATATTTTCCAGGCTTTCCCACTCCTTACTTGGCATCAGTGCAGATGTGCTCTTGGACTCCCATGGAGCCGCCCAAGCCCTCTCTGATAGAGTGATTCTGAATGTGCTGAGCTCTGATGGGGTGCTCGGAAGAGGGGACAAAACCGGGATGTACTCAGGTGTAGACTCAAGTGTTCAGGACAATCTTCTGTCCTTACCATTTGGCTGGTGCTGAGCAGTATGAGAAAGTGAGTTCTTGCTCCAAAGTGCTGCTTATGCATCCTAAGTTCAGTGCCATGGAGTGACCCTAAAGAGAGGCTTTTCCTCTACCAGAGCATTTCAAATCTTCTCCCACATGTAGAGGAAAGGATGCGTACTGCTGGAGGGGGCAGTTTTTGTTTTCTAACAACAAAAATAAAAAAAGAATTTTTTATTTGCCGAGACAAACTTACAAGAAAGTGATCTGGAATAATTTAGAAACATTTCCCTTATATGTAACGTGACAAGGAATGTGGCAATTGAAGAGATGTCACATATATTAAAATATATTAATGTGATGTCAAAACAAACAGTTTTTATAAAAGTGAGATTTTAAGCAAACATCTGTGAAAAATAACCGGTCCCATATAACTCATACAATATATTGTTAGGAATTTTTTCTTGGTGCAAGGCTGCACATTTAACAACTTTTCCACTGTAAAAATATAATAAATTACTTCTATACTTCTGCAAGTAAATACTATAGTAAAAGTCTAACCAGAATGTGCTATCAGAGGCTTAATATGAAAACACCTATTTGGTAATTTTTGTTTGGCATGTTGCTACCACCCAGGAAAGAGAATCCAGATGGCTAGGCTAGTATATTGCACTGTAGGTACATACCTCAGAAATCTTTCAAAGGGAGTAAAATGAAAAAAAGAAAGAAAGAAAGAACAGAAAAGCATATAGCTAGAGTGCTAGAGTTCCAGTATGTGGCTCAGTGCACTTCTGTGTGTGGTATCAGGAGATAAACTATGGGGAGAGGAGTAGAGAGAATTTTGGATCACATTGGCACAAAGCAAATGACACTCTAGGAGAATTCTACTTTGAGGGCTTGATCTCATGATAACTGGGCTAGTTTTAAAGTGTAATTTCCATAATATATTTGAACTTTAGGAGTCAGCACCAACTTTAATTAATGTGAATTTTCCTTATCGTAATAAGTCAACTGGAATTTTTATTTGATATGAGGAAAGATCAAGGAGCTGACCTTTATTCTTTTTTTTTTTTTTTTTTTTTTTTTGAGACAAAGTCTCGCTCTGTCACCCAGGCTGGAGTGCGGTGGCGCAATCTTAGCTCACTGCAACCTCCACCTCCCAGGTTCACACCATTCTCCTGCCTCAGCCTCCCAAGTAGCTGGGACTACAGGTGCCCACCACCATGCCCAGCTAATTTTTTTATATTTTTAGTAGAGATGGGGTTTCACCATGTTAGCCAGGACGGTCTCGATCTCCTGACCTCGTGATCTGCCCGCCTTGGCCTTCCAGAGTGCTGGGATTACAGGCGTGAGCTACCGTACCCGGCCGACCTTTATTCTTAATAATAAAAAGAAGATAGTAATAATGATGGAGAGCAAGAGGCTGCTTCATATAGCAAATAGTAGATAAGTTATTTGATGACTTAAACGTAATGCTGTTATAAAGAGTCACTGAGGCATTTGAAAAACAGAAATAATCTCCCTCAGCATCCTAAATGTTTACATAACTAATATCATAATTAAAGACATAAGTGCTCAAATTATGGCAACAGTTCTATGATACTCCCACTGCACAAGATCCTGGTACTATTCATAGTTTAAATTGTCCTTACTATAATCTTGAGTGCATATCTCACCTTTTTCGGGGAAAAAAAAAAAACCCAGGAAAATAAGTGGTTTGCAAGGGGAAGATAAATACTTTTTCCACCAATATAGACATGAACCATATCTGACTACTATTGGGTAGAATGAAAGAAGAAAGCAAACCTTTTGGAAACAGAGTAGCTGGCACAGAATTGCGATACTTGAGTTCTGATATTTTCCCCACCCTAATGAAACCAAGGGCTGCAGCAGGGTAGGGGCTGCTATGTGTGCTCAACAGGAAGAAAGATCCTAAATGATTGTCTGAGTGAAGTTGATCTTCTAATTGCATGAAATTTTAAGATTATGACTTATCAATGAAAGGGCTTAAGTAGAAGGGCAGTGAAAAATAATGAGATAAATGAAAAATAGTTGTAGATCTGAAAAGAGGCCCTAACTCAGAAGCAGACATGCACAACCTAACTAATCAAGGGAGTTTTCCACATTCTTTCCCTGTTAGAGAACAATGGCAGATAGGATTTTGAAGGGGATTCAACTTTAGCTTTCGTACAGAATGCATCACAGACCCATTTATTTAAGTGTTTGTAGACTCCTTCTGGAAATAGTCTGGAGGGAATGTTTTCTGCATGGCCCTTAGTTGGTTTCAGTGAAGATCAAGAGTGAGGTGCTGCAAAATCAAAATGGGAAATGTGTATTATAATTGACAGAAGGCTCAGTATTAAACAAACAAACAACAACAAGAACAACAACAAAAACAGCCAAACAATCCAGCTGTGAAGAATGGCAGGGATAGTGACACCAAAAGTAAATGAAGTATGAATAGTAAAGAGGCAATGAAATTCAAGGTTGGAAAACCTGTGGAATTTTGTAACATCAAATGCCTATTGAATTTGATACAATAAATGGCTTAAAAATGTATTGGCACAGGACAAGCAGAGAGCTGGAATATGTCATATGGTGCAGAGCTGTGTGCAAATTCCAGTTTTTAAGAAAGAAAAATTATGGCTTTACCCCCAATCAAGGAATTATAATAAACTCTAAAATCAAGCTATTTAAAGGGAGAGATACTAGATGTATGGCAGGTGGAAATAAGGAGAAAGGTTAAAATAAGGCAATGTAAGAAAGAATAGGCCATTGTAAAATTTGATGAAAAGCATTTCTATAGTTTCTCTTTGAAAACCTAGTTATAAATTGTGAGTTTAAATTGATTTCTGTAGTATAATGCCTTTAATGGGGAAAGGGTACGTACAGTGAACATTTGGGTAAATACATTTACAGAACATTTTAAGAACATGTATAATTACAAACTAGACTAATTGAATTCATCCAAAATTCAAATGATTAATAGCCAGCGATATTGTGGATCTGTGTGATGCCAAATGTGAGTTAACTGAATATCTACATTTTAACCAGTTGACTGGACAAAACATAGTACTGACCACTTGACATGTTATAAAAACCTTCATAGAGAAAGGAATGCTCTATTCTAGTGTTTTAAAAACCATGGTTGATGACCTTTTAATGGTCATAGTATCAGTTCATAGATAATCAACATTAGAACTTGGATTAAAACAGAGTAGAAAATACTAATGCAAGGCATATAAAAAGGGTCTTATGAAACTTTTATTTTCTAAAAACATTTACATATTTACACACGTGTGTGGACTAGATTGCGACGTAAAATGTATTACTTACTGTAGGCTGTAGTCACAATGTTTGAACAATACTATTCCAGAGAAAAGATGATTTAGTGTGAATTTAGGAAAATAATCATCTCTTCTTTGGAAAATTGTGGAAGATTTATACAAGTTATTCATAGCTAATTTTGTATTAGAAGCTAGATTAGATAAAACATACTTAAGCAATTTGAGACTTTTTTCCTTTGGTTTTATTTTCTCACCTCCATTTATGACTTTTATTGCTAATGTATCCCCAATTAAATTGTGGGTTGATTGAAAGTTAGACTTATTTTTAATCAAAATCCAGGTGTGATTTGATTGACCCTTTGTGCTATAAAAAATGACATGGCCCACCTCTGAGAAACAATATGGCTTAAAAACCATTTAACAAAATTATTTAACCTTGTATCAAGTAGATATAGACTCATAGGCTTTTGAATGTTGGACTGATATTAAAAATCATTTAACATAATCTTCTCATTTTCTTGATTAAGAAATAATAATGGCCGGGCGTGGTGGCTCACACTTGTAATCTCAGCACTTTGGGAGGCCAAGGTGGGTGGATCGCCTGAGGTCAGGTGTTCAAGACCAGCCTGACCAACATGGTGAAACCTGTCTCTACTAAAAATACAAAAATTAGTCAGGCGTGATGGCAGGTGCCTGTAATCCCAGCTACTCGGGAGGCTGAGGTAGGAGAATCGCTTGAATCCAGCAGGTGGAGGTTGCAGTGAGACAAGATGTTGCCATTGCACTTCACCCTGGGCAACAAGAGCAAAACTGCATCTTTAAAAAAAAAAAAAAGAAGAAGAAGAAAAGAAATAATGGTAAATACTAACTATTGAGTAACTACCACTTGCAAAAACCTTTAGCTTAACCCTCACAACAATCCTACAAGGTTTGTATTATTATACCCATTTTGCAGATGAAGAAATTGAGGCTTAAAAAATTACTCAAAAGAACTTGTTCAAGGTCATAGAGACCATAAGTGGTTTGAGCCAAAATCAGACTCTTTCCCTGGCCTACAGCATGTTTCCACTAAGTCTGAGAGAAATTCAGAGTCTTGCCAAAAGAATACCTTGGAAAAATTGAGATCAACACGCATCTGATTCCCACTGCAGTTCCATTCTACCACGTTCTTTTGCCACCCAATGTAACGTCCATTTATTTAGTGTAAGTTTTCAATATGCATTTTCACCATTCTGTATCACCATGCAAGGAAGGAGCTGCTCTTTACAGGGGAAATAATTATGTATTTACCAGAATTTCCTCTTCAAGCATACTTATGTGTGATGAACCAGCCTTCACACCATCCTTTTCATTTCTCTAACCTAGAGTCTGCAGTGGTTCTTTTCCCCTAATGCCCCCTTGGTTACACCTCTGAGATTATTGCCATTAGTCTTAGACTGTGAATTCCTACAGGACTAGAGCAGCATCCACATTATTGGCTCTATGTCATCCAGTTTTGCCCTAAATTAAATGCAGAGATGTTCTTAATAGATTTACTTATTGATGGTGGTGGTGAAGATGGACAGAGTTGCTAAGGCATAGACACAGTTCCAGAGAAGGTAATAATAGACTTGAGCAGTTTCTGGGGGGATCAGGGTGAGGAAGGGAAGCTAGTGTGTGGTCAATATTTGCATCTTGACCTGTCATCTTATTGGCTGGATGACTTTGGGTAAGTCATCTAACTATTTTTGACTTTTCATTTTCTTGACTTAATTTTTCTAAGGCTTATACAATTCTATTCCAGATTTTTAAAAAAGGAGATTGCAAGTTATAGACATTTAAAAAATAACATCTGCTAACCAAATGTTGCTGTGTATTTACCAAGAAAGTAAATGTTAGGCAAACCATCAAGGATAGAGTGAAATTAAAGCAGAAAGAAAATAAAGAAAAACTAGAAAGACAAGTAGGCATCTAAAGTTAAATTTTCTCAGTCTAATGAAACTTTAAATAAAATCTCTTTTCTTTATCCCTAGGATTATTGAATTAATGCACATGAAACACTTAAAATTGTACCTAGAATATAGTAAGCACTCAAAAAATGTTAGCTATGATTACTGTTACTACTACTACTACTACTACTAAAGAGATCAGGGCCAGAGGCATGGTTAGTGTTTACAAAATTTAGTAAACAGAAAAAATTGAACTTACAATATACTACCTAATGAAGGCAATTGAGTAGCACAATTTGTGTATGCTGGATCTACTTTGTTTTGAGATTAAGAAAATGGTTACGAGCATTTTTAGTAAACTGCATGGTGTTATAAAAATGCTATTGTGATCCTTGAATTGTATGCATTACTAACAAAACAACAGGTTCAATTAAGAGTTTAATTTTGTGTTAACAGGACTAGCTCTTCCATTTTATTTGTCTGGAGTAATGACTCAAAATAATAGGAATGTATTTTGGAGATAATTTTGAACTGTTTGATAACTGCAACTAAACAAACTTAAAAAAAGGAAGCCATGTTTTGAGGAATGCATGGCAAGACAGTTTTTTAATTGTGTTAAGACCTGAACATTTAGTCATTCTTACTAAATTCCTCCAAATGATAGAGAAATATTATCAGCTGTTACCCAAATTATTTCCTCTTCACAGTTATTGAAAGCAAAATTGAATATTCTCCATCTCTAATAACATCAGGAACAAATTAGAAATAGCATTTTCCTCTGCTATTCAAAATGTAACTATAATACATTGAAAATTAGGTTTCTCAATCCCTTATCTGTGAATCTTTATTGTTTTCCTAAGCAAAGAAGGTAGTGATTTAAAATTTTCAGATTTATGCTCAAATGAAGATTACGTTGTTCTGTTTTCATTAACATGTTAAGTCCTTGTATTTCTTTAGCTTTTCTAAAGAAAGTTAAAAAGCAGCAACAACATTGCTTCTTATAAATGTTTCAAAGTCATTGGTTTTAAAGTCATCAGTTTATTATAAAATCAGACTATCAAGTTTGCTGTGACTACATCTATGACTATGATACAAACTACTGGATTAAACAATCAGCAAAGGAACATTCTCTGCTTTACATATTCATCCAAATTCCTTTTGTGGTGACTATTTAGAGCTGATTTTGACAAGAGAACTTACTAAATAAGCTTGTTCGACCAGATTGTTTTTGGAGATGCCAGTGAGCATCACTGAGCAGTCTTGAAGTCCATGGTGAATAGTTCTGCTCTTCCAGACCTCTCAGTCTTTGGAAGGGCTTTCCAGTAAGATGAGCTGGGATGGGGAAATGGGTCAGTATCCACCAGCCCCAGTTCACTTTGCTGAAGACCCCTCCATTGTCGGCAGGATGGGCTCTAGAGGGAGCTCCAGCCCTGTCATCTTGTACTTCTCAGAACTTTGCCTTTTACAGGGTCAGGTCCAGAGTCATTTTTCTCCCTGACACTGCCTGTAGGATGATATTCTAGAGGACGGAGGGTGGAGGATAAAATATGAAGGTTGAAAAAGAATAAGAAAAAGGATTTATCAAAAAACAGAGTAGAAGAGAAAACTCCTTTACCTACAAGGGAAAAGCCAGCTCCTCCTGAATATTTCTGCAGCCCCTTGCCTTAATATAAAATGCTTTGAAATCCCTCTCTATAATTTATCTGACCTTTGAAGAAGCTGCTGTGACATCCAGTGGCCTCGTTTTTTGGAGAACTCATTGGCATGGTCATCCCCGTCAGGACATTTTGGTTGTTGTTTCTTAGACTGGAGATGGATGCATGGGAATGACTTGAGCAGGTCCCTGGATAATTCAAAATAAATTGAGGAATTCAGAACTGTAAGATTCTAAACAGTCATTTGGTCTTGGTGGTCATGAGCTATGCATTATAGTTATGTCTCTGCAGGTGCCTGAACTTGTTTTGAAAATTTAAAAAGTAGGATTGGAACATTTCTTGGGAACCTTTAGGGACTTTTCAGAATTTAAAAAATAATGTTTAAGGTAACTCAGAACATGGACCGCAGTCATAGGCAAATAATGCTTCACAAAATAAGAATGAAAAACTGGGCACCTAATTTAATTACCGGTTCCTACCTACATATTCCAGTCTCCATTTCCTTAAATAAAACAAAAGAAAAGGAAAGGAATGAGTTCCTGTTATACCCACAAATAGCATTATCCACTGAACACTACTCAAAGAAGACACAAATTCTCAAGCTGGTTCCTATTTTATCTCTTTAGGAAACTGAAGTGTAGAAAGTTCTTTAGAGGAAAATTTTCCAAAAGCACACTTCCCTTCTCTAAATCAATACTTTTTTCCATCTTATACTCAGAGAGCATTCTTTTTAATTCTCACCAGAATTTTCCCTCATTAGCCCCAATGCCCTGCTATGGCCCCAGTACCCACTAAAGTGTCTGTGGGTGAACAAACCAAGTAGAACATTTGAAACTGTACTGATAGTGCAATTTAATTCAGCATGCTAGCATTACTGTGGGAATGCTTAGAATGTTTTGGCCACACGTAGTGTGCAGAGAACAAAGGAGAAAATTCTACAATCAATATGAGTTTGCATTTCATAAGGGCTGTTCCCTTCTTTTGCATATTATTAAAGAATTTATTTATTTTTTTGCAAAGTCTCTAGAAAGCCAACCAAATGATTTGTGAGAGGTGGTCCCTATACACTAAAGTTTTAATTATAATAGAGCTATTCAAGAAATGGAATAAGTCTCACTTATAATTCTTCATCTCCAACTCTTATGATGCCATGAGCAGTTCATTTGAAATCTTTCCCCAAATGTGTTAAAGTATTATCCAAGTTTAGTGTAGAAATATGATTTATAAGAAGCCAAAGGCTGGGTGTGGTGACTCACGCCTGTAATCCCAGCACTTTGGGAGGCTGAGGAGGGCAGATCATAAGGTCAGGAGTTCGAGACCAGCCTGGCCAACATAGTGAAACCCAGTCTCTACTAAAAATACAAAAATTAGCCGGGCATAGTGGCACATGCCTGTAGTCCCAGCTACTTGGGAGGCTGAGGCAGGAGAATCGTTTGAACCCGTGAGGTGGAGGTTGAGGTGAGCCGAGATCACACCACTGCACGCCAGCCTGGGCAACAGAGCGACACTGCATCTCACAAAAAAAAAAAAAAAAAAAAAAAAGAAAAAAAGCCAAGCTTGAATTTATACAATGAAAGAGAAGGTGATTTAAATACCTATTGTAGTTGTAAATGTTATTTAGCCTAGCCATTCAGTTTGGTTTTGTCTCACACTTGCAAAATGAACCATTGTTTCACTTCATCTGCCTCATGTTATGAATAATATATTTTACATTTGTGTGTGTGTGTGTGTGTGTGTGTGTGGTTTACAAAAACCATACTAAAGCGACCATTTGTATACCTGCTGCCCACTCCCCTGATTACATCCCCTCTCACCCAGAAGTAGCCACTTTCTTGAGTCTTGAGTTTCGCGTTTATTACCTTACATTTTCTTATAGCTTTATCACTGATGTACACATTCCTGGGTAGCATATTGTTTAATTTTGTCTGTTTCTGTTTTTAAATGAAATGCTTTTAATATTTCACCATTTAGAATGACATATGCTGTAGATTTTTATTTTTGCAAATACTAATTAGGTTAAAGAAGCTCCCTTATATTCCTACATTGATAAGTTTTTAAATTGTGAATGTAAGTTGAATTTTATTGAATGCATTTCTTGCATCTGTTGAAATGATCAAATTACTTTTCCAAATTAGTATATAGTGACAAGATAATTATAATTCTGGATTTTCTAATGTTGGAGTAATTGTGCATTTAAAAATGAAACCAAATTTGCCATATATCATGAGATTATATTGCTAATATTTTGTATATTATTTTTGTTTTTAATTTTTTTATTTCAGTAGCTTTTGGGGTACAAGTGGTTGTTGGTAACCTGGATGAATGGTATAGTGGTGAAATCTGAGATTTTAGAGCACCTGTAGCCCGAGTTGTCTACATTGTGCCCAATGTGTAGTTTTTAAATCTCCAAGAAGGGGGAGATTCACCCTCTCCCTTCTGAATCTCCAAAGACCATCATATCACTCTGTTTGCCTTTACATAGCCATGAAAACATACAGTATTTGGTTTTCCTTTTCTGAGTTACTTCACT
Organism: Papio anubis; assembly: GCF_008728515.1. Taxonomy (NCBI): domain Eukaryota; kingdom Metazoa; phylum Chordata; class Mammalia; order Primates; family Cercopithecidae; genus Papio; species Papio anubis. The sequence goes on along the minus strand of NC_044979.1, from coordinate 54,476,358 downwards.
TAGAATAATGGCCTCCAGCTTCATCCAAGTTGCTGCAAAAGACATTATTTTGTTCTTTTTTATGGCTGAATAGTATTCCACGCTGTATATATGCCACATTTTCTTCAGCCACGCATAAATTGATAGGCACTTAGGCTGGTTCCATAGCTTTGCAATTGTGAATTGTGCTACAATAAACATATGCATGCAAGTGCCTTTTTGGTATAATGACTTATTTTCCTTTGGATAGCTACCCAGTAATGGGATTGCTGGATCAAATGGTAGATCTACTTTATAATTTTTTTAAGTATTTTCATGAGTAAAGTTGGTCTTTTTTTGTTTCCTTTGTCATACTGTCTTTACCTAGTTTGGATAAGAGTGTTATATAAGATTCATGAAAGTTGAGAAGTCTCTCTCTTTTTCTGTCTTTGAGAAAAAATTTTGTGTATGAATCAAATGATCTGTTTTTGGAATGTTTAATAGAATTATCACATAAAACTGAGCCTTGTGTTTCTTTATGGAAGGATTTTTATACTACTATTACATTTCTTTAATTGTTATAGAATCATTTAAGCTTTTTATTTCATCTTGAGTCAGTTTGTAAAGATATATTTTCCTAAGAATTTGTCCAATTATTTTATCTAAAATTTCAAATTTGTTGGCATACAGCTACTCCTAATATATTCACATAATAGCATAAGGGTTGCTTGTGTATTCTCTATTTTCTTTAGCTCAGTGTTGCCAAAGTTTTGTTATCGTCTTTTTAAAAGAACCAGCTTTAACTTTGTTGATTTTCTCCATTACATTCTTCTGTCCTATAGCATTCATTTTTGCTTTTTAAAATATTTCCATTTTCTATTTTCTTTGGGTTTGTTCTCTTGTTCCTTTTCTAACTTTTTAATTTGGTTACCAAGTTTGTTAATTTTTAGCCACTACAACTTTTATGGGAAAACAACCCATAAAATAGGTTGTCTATGCTGAGGTTTTTGAAAAGGTTATTATTATAAGTTTTGAGCTGGAATTGCCTGCAACCATTATAAGCATCATATAAAATGACAAAATTCTATGTTCATTATAAAAAGCTCAAGTTACTTGTTAAAATATTTACAAGTATTTCTGTGGCATGGTTTATACAAATTACATATACTTGATATTGAAGTTATATTCAATATATTTTTAATATTTAGTACTTTATATTCAATTTTTTCTTATGTTACATGATGTAAATATAATAAATGGCTTTACAAAGTTACATTTAGCATAATAGATGATGCTCCCAGATACCTTCCCATTTATTCTAGCAATTGCTATTGTACTAGTATCATTTTCTATGATATGAAAAAGCTGAGAAAAAAACTCTTTACCACTAGTGGTCAGTTGATGCCCCCATGGTTAATGTCAGCTTTAGTGCTCCATTACATCTTTGGATTTTTGCTCTGTCTTTTTTCTTACTTCTAATAATGTCTTACTTTACCATAAGCTCAGTCATACATGCTTTTTAAAGTTTTGAATTTTTATTCCTTTTTTTTTTTTTTTAGACAGAATCTTGTTCTGTTGCTTAGACTGGAGTGCAGTGGTGCAATCTCGGCTCACTGCAACAGCTACCTCCCGGATTCAAGCAATTCTTCTGTGTCAGCCTCCTGAGTAGCTGAGACTACAGGCATGTGCTACCATGCCTGGGTAATTTTTGCATTTTTAGTAGAGACAGGGTTTTTTCATGTTGGCCAGGCTGGTCTCAAACTCCTGACCTCAAGTGATCCACCCACCTTGGCCTCCCAAAGTGTTATTCCGTATTTTTAAGTGTTCTAGTTGTCAGGGTTTTTTGGGCATCTGTTCTGCTGTATTGTCCAAAATGTAAGTTCCATGAATAATAGTCTATTGCCTTTGCTTAGCTCTGTGGCCACATGAACTCCAAACGTCAAAGTGCCAAGTCACCACTTTGGGTCATTGCTCAATGGGGAACAGGATGGGAGAAATGGAGACAGATGCATGCAAAGTAATTGTAGTTTCTGAACTGACTACTTAAAACTCATGAATCTCTCATACTGGGTTAACATCATGGTTTTCTGAGATAAACTATATTAGGAGCAAAGGAGTGAAGGTCTCCACTTCCAGTGACATACGTATGTAGTGTAGTTGATTTCTTTTAGTTCTCCTCTAAAAATAAAAATGCCAAATGAAATAATAGAAATATTGTAATTGGATTCTCACTCCTGTTCTTCTTGCACTCATTCATTTATCCTTCCCTGTTGCATTCCTTTTATGTGTATTAGAGGAGATATGAAGACTAACACACTTTCTAATGTTGAGGATCTCTTTGGAATTAGTTTTCTTCATAAGACTGGAAATAATTTTGCATTACCAGGAAGAAAACTATGGCGGCCATTATACCATGCTAGATAAGTGCATAAGTTCCAAAGCCAGAACATCTGGGTTTGTGCGGTGGATACTTCTTTTACAGGGTAATTGTATGACCTTAGACCACTTCCTTAGCCTACCTGTGCCTCAGTTTCCTCATCTGTAAAATGAGGATTAAAAATAGTACCTATCTCAGATCTGGTACACAGAAAACATTGATAAACATTAGGTATTAGTATCACCATCATCACCGTCTTATCATCACTCTAGAAAGGTAGTCCCAGAAAGAACAAGAAGTATAAAGGACCGGCAGATTGCTCTTCTATAAAAACTCCAGGTGACCTAACTGTTTTATTTCTTTTTTAATCTAGAAAAAAAAATCATGCACATTTTGGTGTTGCCAAGCCATTGCTACCCCATTATTTATTGAGAAAGGTCAATCCTTTCCACACTAGGCCTTTCTAGGGATTTGGTAATAGTGAGGGGAGAACAGAACAAGGTATGAAACTTTCCAGGGGTGCGTCCCCTTTTAACCCTCTTTTTGGAGTTAGGAATTGGGGTGCTGTAGAATGATATCATTGAGGCTCAGGCGAAGGGTTGCAAGGAGCTGTAATGGCTCCTTGTAGCCTGTTTACTGGAAGCTTCCTAAGGACAGGGACCAGGCTGTTTTACTCTCCACTGTAGTTTAGTGCCTAGGTTGCTTGTTATTGAGAGTTTGCCTTCTTTTCTAGCTGGGCGCAGTGGCTCATGCCTGTAATCCCTTGGGAGGCAAAGGCAGGTGGATCACATGAGGTCAGAAGTTCGAGACCAGCCTGGCCAACATGGCGAAACCCCATCTCTACTAAAAATACAAAAATTAGTCAGGTATGGTGGCAGGCGCCTGTAGTCCCAGTTACTCGAGAGGCTGAGGCAGGAGAATCACTTGAACCCGGGAGGTGGAGGTTGCAGTGAGCCGAGATCACCCATTGCACTCCAGCCTGGGCGACAAGAGAGAAACTCCGTCTTTAAAAAAAAAAAAAAAATTGCCTTGTTTTCTAATACACGAAACTGATGTCACAATCCAAAGCTTTCTATTAGAAACTGGTATAAAGACAATTTCTCAGCTCTTTTTAGAGAAAGGGTTAATATACCGATTTTTCCCACAGAGTCAGTGCAATGGGAGATCGTATCATTTTTATGTGATCTAAGCTCTATTTAAGAGAACAGATTTGGCGGGGCTCAGTGTGTCATGCTTGTAATCCCAGAACTTTGGAAGACTGAACTTTGGAACTCTGACAAAGTCAAGAGATCAAGACCATCCTGGCCAACATGGTGAAACCCCGTCTCTATTAAAAATACAAAAATTAGCTCGGCATGGTGGCACACACCTGTGATCCCAGCTATTGGAGGCTGAGGTAGGAGAATCACTTGAACCCAGGAGGCAGAGGTTGCAGTGAGCCGGGATCACCCACTGCACTCCAGCCTGGGCGACAAGAGTGAAACTCCATCTCAAAAAGAGAAAACAGATTCAATTTTTATTTCAAGATTAAAAGCAATGAACTATGAAACAAACTTGTTTATGCTTTAACATCTTGTGTATTAAATATGGAATGACACATACTCTAAATGGCTCACCTTGACTAGGGAAATTTGGCACTGAAAAAAAGATTCTCTGTTAAAATCAGATATGTAGGTCCTATGGTTTGTAATGTTTGACCTTAACACAAAGAAGAAAAACATTATAGAGCCAAGTAAACACTAACACATTAGAGAATAAACCTTGTTTTTAAACAGATAGTTTTCCAAAAGAAATTCTTTTCATTCTCAGCCTTCAAGGTAACTATAAAATCTGAAAGCTGAGCAAGGTGGGAAGATCTAGAGGACAAAAGAAAAAGACAAAAAGACACTGCAGTATAGTTCAAGATGCTAAACAGATGAGACTGGCACATGTCAGAAGCAGCAGTGACCTTGTGCGCTTCGTACCATCCCTGCTCCATTTAGACATTTATACAATGGTTGCAAGAGGAAGACTGATCAGGCAAAGTCTAATCAGGGAGCTGAAGAACTTTATTCTCCTCGTCCTCCTTCTACCACTCTTCTCCTTTTTCTCCTTTGCCTCCTCCTTTTCCTTTCATCCTCCTCCCTCTCTTCTCCTCCTTCTCTTCTTCACAAATCTGGCTTGAAGTTAAAATTCTCTGGGAAGACAAAAATGCATGACATTTATAAATGAAAAAAAAAAAAACCTATATAGGTAGAGAAAGAACATTTTACTTAGAAGCTAACAAAAAGACAATATGAGATAATAAAAAATTAATTCAAGTCTCCTTCAAAATATAGCAGCATCAATTTGCTGCTTTGCAGAGCAATAATAAAGTGGTGTCCTAAGAGATATTAATAATTGTTTTTTCTTATAAAATAATTGTTTTACCTTTTCCACTGTTGTGAGGGTTTTTTAAAAAAATAAACCCCAAGAAATAAGAAAAATGTGTAGAATCTTGAGTGCAGTTGTAAAGTAGATATTGAAAGCTAGAGAAAAGTGTTGGGAAATGAATTATTCTGTATAATAAACCCCAGACATACAAGGGAGCCCTTTTATGATATTGCTCAGATACATTGTTCACAAGGTTTCTTTAAGAAGATGCTCATTGCCTTTGATTTTGAAATGACTTTGTGATGTCTGGCTGCTATGGTAACTGCTATTTTATTAAAAAGTAGCATTTATAGCATTAGGAGAAATACCTAATGTAGATGATGGGTTGATGGGTGCAGCAAACCACCATGGCACGTGTATACCTATGTAACAGACCTGCACGTTCTGCACATCTGTCCAAGAACTTAAAGTATAATTTTAAAAAAGTAACATTTAAATCTAAAATTTCTAACTTTTTGACACACTATTCTAGAGTTCCTTTACACTTACCCCACTTTCCAACTTACCACATATTTGCTATAACCTTACTTTTTGGAAATGCCTTTATTTCCCTTTTTTTAAATATGGTAGATTGGTATCATTGTCATGTTTGAGTAAAGATTTAGTGTTATTGCAAATCTACTTCCTTTTGCTCACAATAGTGCTATTTGCTGACAGCTTTCCTTATACCAAGTACTATTCTAGTGCTCTACATATTATCTCATTTAATCCTTGCAACAATAATATGAGGGGTATTATTATTATTATTATTATTATTATTCCCATTTAACTGACAAGGCAATGGAGGCACAGAGAGATTAGGAAATATTGCCCAGGATCATACAGCTACAACTGTCCAGTATTGTAGCCTGTAGCCACATGTGGCTACTTAAATTTAAATTTAAATGAAATGAAATTAAAAGTTCATTGTCTTAGTTACACTAGCCACACTTCAAATTCTCAATTAGTCTATGGGACTAGTCGCTACTGTATCAGAGGGTGTAGAACAGATTGTCTCTATCATTGTAGCAAATTCTGTTGGACAGAACTGTTAGAGAAGCAATGAAGCCAGTCATAAACCTAGCGGATTTGGCAGTTTCAAAGTCTAGACTTGTAACTACTGTGCTGAACTGTCTTTTTCTCCCTTCCATAAGAAATAAAGGGACTAGTGTAGACAGTCTATGAGTTGATGTTAACCAGAAGTGGATAAAGGGCAACACTGATGAATAGAGACTGAATGGGAGATTCATTTATTCATTCCACAAATGTTTATTGAGCCTCTGCAGAGTGATCAGCTGTTCTAGATGCTATTGATACAGCAGTGAACTAAACAGATGGGTTCTGTGACCTCACAAAGTTTACATACCACTGGGGGCTGGCAGATACAAACAAGTAATTAACTATATAATCTATCAGGTGATCATAAATACTATGGAGAGAGAAAAACAGGGTAAGGGTGTTAGGGAGTGCTGATGAAAATGTCTCTTTGGCCAGGCACAGTGGCTCACACCTTTAATCCTAGCACTTTGGGAGGCCAAGGTGGGTGGATCACCTGAGGTCAGGAGTTCGAGACCAGCCTGGCCAACATGGTGAAACCCCATCTATACTAAAAATATAAACATTAACTGGGAGTGGTGGCTCACGCCTGTAGTCCCAACTACTTGAGAGGCTGAGGCAGGAGAATTGCTTGAACCCGGGAGGCAGAGGTTGCAGTGAGCTGAGATTATACTATTGCACTCCAGCCTGGGCAACAGAGCAAGACTCCCTCTCAAGAAAAAAAAAAAAAAAAAGAGGAAAGAAATTGACAAGACACCATTTAAGAAGTGACTTGAGAGAAGAAAGTGAAAGAGGAGAATTCCAGGCAATGGGAAGGGAACATGCAGAGGCCCCAAAGCAGAGATCAATGAGTCTGGTTAACGTGGTTAGTACCATGTAAATTGGCAGCCATCTAGAGAAATCCCTTCTCTTCCAGATCGTCATACCTTATGTATTTAGGCTTCTTCACCTTGAGTCTGATGTTACCTTTCTTCCCTGGTTCTATTACATCTGCCTTTGAAAGTCAATAGAGCCCATTTCACTTCTCTGATAAAATATATATTTTTTAGTTTGCCAACTTTGGAACACAAAGCAAATCTTAGCACTCTTCTATGATTAACCTTGACTTCAAGGGATTGCAGGATCATATTGTTTGAAAAGTTTTTCTACTTGTCATGGGCTCCTTCCTCTAATAAACAGAAACTAGCCTCCTAGACCAGAAGTTACTATATGTAAAACCAGGCTGATAAAATTATTTTTCAGGAGAAAATTAAGATGGAAGGAGACTAAATCATAGTTTAAAATTTTACTTCTAGACTCAAGTAATAGCCTTAGAAGCTTCATTTTTTATTGTTAATAGTTTGGCCAAACGTAGAAAACAAATCCTAAGTGTTTTAGCAAATTTACAGTTTTCAAGATGGCAACACATTGACGTTCTATAAGGATAAATTCAACCTCTCATATGCCAAGTATTAGGAAAGATTTTATTCTTATACCTAGGAATTTCCATAGCACCCTCCTGTCCTGACCATCAGCTGTGCTTCTCTTGGTCTCTACATCCTGTTACATCCAAGCCCATCCCTTTTTCTCTCTGTTAAGACCCTAATACAACTAGGCCAGGGGTAGTGGCTTATGCCTGTAACCCCAAAGTTTGGGAGGTCATAGCAGGAGGACTGCTTGAGGCCAGGAGTTTGAAACCAACCCAGGCAACATAAGGAGACCCATCTCTACAAAAAATAAACAAACAAATAAATAAATAATTAGCTGAGCTGGGGCAGGAGGATCCCTTGAGCTCAGAAGTTGGAGGCTGTAGTGAGCTATGATCTCACCACTGCACTGCAGCTTGGATTACAGAGCGAGGCCCTGTATAAAAAAAAAAAAAAATCTAGTACAACTAGATCATTATTCCCTTCTCTAAATTGCAAAAAGAAAATGAATAATATATGTAAATTATTACTATTATATTTATATTTTACTCATAGAAAATGGATAATATATGTAAATTATTACTATTATATTTATATTTTAAGTGTTTTACATATGAAGTACTTTTACATGTAAAATCCTTAGAATACTACCAAGTAAGTAATAAGAACTTCATAAATATTAGCTATTATCATTATTATTCTCAGCACTCTAACCACTTTCTCTGCTTTATTAAAGCAGATCTTTATTAGATGCCTTAATAGATGCTTCAAGGCATCCAATCTACCTTCCTGCAGCTGCCTTTATCTTCCAACCCCACCCCTGTGTCCTACACTGCTCATGTACAATGCATGTCCCCTTTGATGAGCACTGCTTCTCCTCATCTTCCTAATGTACCCTGCAAATTGGAATTCCTGACTCTGAATCATGTAGTAGGCACTACTGAGATTTCACCTGTTTACCACAAGCATTTTATAATCTAAAGGAAAGATCTCAACGCGGAGAACAAAATGTCTGTTTCTCCAGGGGTAGAGGTCTTTCCACACTTTTCCCTCAGTGCAGGGCAGTTCACGTGGCCTCACTTCTACCGCTGCAGCCAAGAGTTCTGGGTTCCATGGATGTGGGCAGGATCCAGGTATAACCATGAGTTCCTGGCTGCTCTTTCAGTAACAGTTGGGGCTTCCCAACTCCATTTAAAAACAGTCTAGAAAAACTCGAAGGTTGGCAGCTGAGATAGAGTGAGTTTCCAAGTGCGTTGGGTAAGTGCCTGATTTCAGTGGGGAGCCTATAAGGGCTACCCAGAAAGGCGATTATCCCTCTGCAGTTCTGGATGCCTCCCAGAGGCTCCTAAGAGATTAAAATTTACTGATTTTTGTTTGCAATGTATGTAAAAGGAAGCACTGAAGCCCCTACATGGTCATGAAACCAGACATTTTATTCATTTTATGCTACAAACGAACAACAGCAGCAAAAAGCCAGCATATCATGAGCCAGACAATGGAGAAGTGTAAGATATTTGGCAGCTTTTAATGTTGGAAAAATTCATGTATTAAAACTACCTGTGCTTATAGGCAACTGCATGGAACAGGAGTAAATTAGGGTGCACCATGTTGCTGAGGTGTGATGTCAGATGAGACCACATGAGGATGGTAATGTATCTGAGGGACCACAATTTTCTCAAAATATCTTAACAATTCTGTCATTGAATCACATTAGTCTTTTTATATTTATGTTTCCTCAGGCCTTGGTTTGGGCCTGTGTTCTTGAAAGACACAATGATAAATTATTCATTTGTATATAAATAAAGGCAGCAGATTCTGGATGGAAGAAGTATTTGCAGAGTGAAAGTAATTCCTGTAGATAAAGGGTGATTCTGAATTATGGCACCTTATTTTCTTCATCAATGCCCTGTTAACCTGAAGTTAAATAAGCTATGGGCATTAGAGCCTAATAGGGAGGGAAGGATGTGCTTCAAACTGGTGAGCAGAACCTGCATAAACTCTGAGTGATATTAGCCATTTCTATTTAAGGAGCCTTGGGATATACCAGTGTAGTTCTGGGCACTTTATACACAGTGCCTTTGATTTTCTTAACCCTCTTTCAGTGTTGATTTTGCTTTTTGCTGATGATGTAGCCGAAGCTCAGAAAGGTTATGTGACTTGTCCAGAGCCTACCTGGTAAGTGGAAAAGCAAGTTTCAGTTCCATGTCTCTCTCTTCCTTTATATATATATATATATATGTTTTAGTTAGTTCCTTTTATTCTTATTTCCTCATTTCCCACTCTCATTGGCTTCCTCACCCACTGACAAACCATTATTGTAAGTCTGATATGTATCCTTTTGCTTGTATGGATTCTTGTAAAAAAAAATCTCTATTTTGTTCCTCCATTTTTAATTTCAGTAAATGGTATTCTGCTATAGATTTATTTCTCTTGTTGTTATCCATTTGTTTATTTTTAAACTGTTTCCACACAGTGCTAGGTTTTGAAGCTCCACCCACGTGACTGTATGTACCTCTGGCTCGTTATTGCTGATGACTGCACAGTACTCCAGAGTTGCGTCCACCACATTTCCGCCCTGTCCATTGCCCTGGCAACAGATGCCCAGATTGCCCCTAGATTTCCACCACACCAGATAACCGGGAAGTGGACATCTTGTACACATTCTTTGATGAGTCTATGTGGGATTGTTTGGGAATTGCTGGACCATAGGGCACACATATGTTGACTTGGACCACATTGGGCCAGTTCGTTGCCGTCCAGCCTGGCTGCTCCAGCCCCCACGCATCTGCCAGCAGTGCAGAGCAGTCTTGCATCCCCTCATCCAGACTGGCGCTTCCAGTTTTCTCATTTTTCTAATTTTCTAATTTTGGCCAGTCTGATTGTATAAAGAGATATTTCATTGTTTTAATTTGCATTTCTCTAAATTATTAATGACTTTGAAAATTATCTCTTCATATGCTTGTTAGTTGAACTTTTTCTACTGCTACCCTGTTGTCCAGTTCAGGAGATGAAGGTCATGGTCAGGATCGTGACCATCTCTCTAGACTAGCATTGTTCATCTAAAATATAATGCCACCCACATATGTAATTGCACAATTTCTAGTAGCCACATTAAAAAAGGTAAAAGGAGATAAGTGAAATCAATTTCAATAATATATCTTAACTCAATATATCTAAAATACAGTAATTTCTACATATAACCAATATAAAAATTATCAGTGAAATATTTTATATTCTTTTTGTACTGTCTTTCAAATCTTGTGTATATTTAACAATGAAAACAAATCTCAATTTGGATGCTAAATTTTCAATGGTCAAATTGAAATATAGTCACTTTATGCAAGTGAATTTTCATTTAACCAAAATATATTTTACACTGCTTATAAAATTTTGGATATGCCTGATTATTAGAAAGCTCTTCTTGTATTGGGCCAAATAGTACTGCTTTCCATGACCGCATATAAAATGTGTAATTCGTCTTGGAGAGAACATCCAGATAAGCCTTGAATTGTTGCTCTTGGGTTTCTCTTTCCCCACAACATCTCCTTTTCTCAGTTGTCAATATCCCCAGTTCCCCCAGTTGTACCTCACATGACATAATTCCTTTGCTTTATCACACTGGACCCTTGGGTTGTATGCATTTCAGATTGTCTGTACCTCTCCTGAGATGTCACACTTGGACCCGCATGGTTCTCTAGATGTAGTCCACGGATGGAATGGTGCCCAGATGAATTTTAGTCCCCTATGACCCAGACACTCTGCTACAACCAGAGTAACTTGAAACTAAATTTTCATTTAGCAATCACATTTGGACTTAGTGAACAATTGCTTGTTGTCTGTTTATTCACCTGTTGACATTTTTCAAGCACTCACTACATGTTTGGTATATCTGTTAAAGTATAGCTTAGACATAACCTTCTACTCACAATAGTTTCTCAGCAAGGAGAATCAACCTTAGAAAAATAAAATTCTTTTTAACAGAATAATTGGCTGCCCTCCATTGTAGCTCCCCACAAAAAGTCTTCCACAGATTCATTCTCAAAAGTAAATGTCACATGTTTAAAAAACTGGACCAGAACCTGAAACTACATAGCGGCAAAGCCTCTTCCTCCACTAGCATCTATCCAGGACGAATTCGTAAAAATCTTTGAACCTGTTGTCAGTCTGACATAGGATTAGTTAATGTATTTTATGCAAAGGCAAAGCCAGGACACATTCTCATTTTAATAAGAAATATATGATATAGAAAGATAAATTTTCATCTTTATATTATTGATATAGTACATTATACAGATGTACCCAGTTAAGAGATAATGATATGTAATATGGTAGGCATTAATAACAAAGACAGTGTGAAAGATTGTGGGATAAACCATCAGTGAAATGACTGTATTAGGATATAGCTTTTGTAACAGAAGGAAACATGCTGCAATGAAGGCAAGAAAAATGCGGTTGTTTACAGTCACTTTTCCAGGTTTGGTCACTGTTCAGCCTAGGGTAGGTGATGAGAAAGAACAGAATGCAGACTCCAGGCAAGAAAGAGAGTAGAGTAGATAAGAGAACCTCCTTCCTTGTTTCCTCTACTCCTTGGTGTTGATTACAGGCTGCCTCTGACCATATATCCAAAGAAAGGAGTAACAACTTTAACCCTTAACTTAGGTGAGGACCAGTTTGAGAAATACATGATAGTAAGGAATAATCAAGGGCATGGAAAGATAAGTGGCCTGGAGTCATCCTTTCCTGACTCTTCCAAATCTATCCATTTTTGCCATTGTCAGGAGTAGTTTCATTTGGACCATGGTAGTTAAAGGGTGCAAGTGTTTTTCCTTTAGCTTTAATCCATCTTGGAGCAGGGGGAGTAGGTGGAGGTTGGGGAGCAGAGAACAAGTGAAAAAAGAAAAACCCACATCTGAGCCAAGAAGACTAAAGATGGACTCTCTGACTCCCATTTGTCTCCAGACTCCTAGGACTAATTCAGTTTAGCAAAGTCTCCCAAAATACACTGAGCTAGTCATTATAGGATCCCAAGGACAAGAGATGTATCACTCCCACAGCCTAGTGGGGAGGAGACAGCACCAACACACAGATAATAAGAATCAAGAGTAGAATGTGCTAAATGGTCTAAGGGGCCCATAGCCCCTGGGCCATGGACCGGTCCTGGTCATGGCTTGTTAGGAACCCAGCCACGCAGCAGGAGGTGAGCAGCGGGCTAGCGAGCACTACTGCCTGAGCCAAAAAGGCTAGAGACCTCTGGCCTAAGAGAAACACAGAGCACTGTAGAAGCTCAAAAGGCAAGCCTTCACATTTAATTTGGGGACTTGGGAGAAACTATTGAGTAAATAGTCTTTGAGGTAAACCTAAAAGGATGAATAGGATTTTCATAGGTAAAGATGAGCAGGAAAATGCATGCTAGGTTGTTACTCCAGAGGGAGGTCCCAAGTGATATTATGCACACAGAATTCTTTACCTACTGTACCTAAAGAGCTAAGTTGTAAAGACTTCCATGTTCTTGCTCTCTGGGTCTCATAGCATCATGAAGATAACCCAGATTATTCTCAGAGCTATGAGATCACCTTTGCTTCCTTGACAAGTCACGTGCAATTTTGGCAGCCAGCTACCAGGCTAACAAATATAAGTCTGAACCCAGGATACAGATAGAGTCAGGTCTTTTTCCTCCTCTTAAAGGCAATTAATAGTTATTGACCTGGGCTTCTGGGTAAATGATTATCTAAAACATCCATTTGTAAAGGACATCTTTACAACTCCGTAAGCACTAACTTTCAGGTAGCCAACTTCAGCAGACTAGAAAAATCAGCATATTATGTATTTAAGTCTCCCTTTCCTCTCCTGTATCAGTCAGGGTTCAACGAGAGAAGCAAAACCAAAAGAAGATAAATATTAAGAGATTTAGTCTAAGGAATTGGCTTATACAATAGTGGAGACTGGCTGGGCAAGTCTGAAATCCCTAGGGAAAGCTGTCAGGAAGGGCAGACTGGAACACTCAGGCGTGAGGTGAAGCTGCTGTCTGCAGGTAGAATTTCTCCTCTTCCTCCTCCTCCTCCTGCTCCTCCTTCTCCTCCCGCTGCTTCTTTCTCCTTTTTCATTTCAGTTCTGCTCTAAGGCTTTCCAACCGATTATGGACTTTAATCACATCTACAAAATACCTATGTGGCAACAGCTAAATTAGTGTTTGATTGAATAACTAGGGTCTGTAATCTAGTCTATTGACGCATAAAATGGACAATCACAAATCCCATAGACAGCCCTGGTATTAGGGTGAGGGAAGGTAATATAAACAATGGGATCAGGAAATTTACAGCAATGGCGGAAGGGAATCCATCAAAGACACAAAAGGTCACATAGTATATGAGTTTCTTTATATGAAATATCCAGAATAGATACACTTACAGTGGATTTGTGGTTGCCAGGACTGGGGACCAGGGGTAGTGGAGAGTGACTGCTGAATGTGTATGAGGTTTCCATTTGGGAAAGACGAAAAAGTGTTGGAACTGGTAGTGGTGATGCTGTACAACATTGTGAATGCACTTAACACCATTCAACTGTACACTTTAAAATGGTTAAAATGTAAATTTTATGCCACGCATATTTTTACTGTGTATATAAAAGATAATCAGATTTTTATTTGGTCTGACCACAATGGGCTCGAAACTGAAACATCCTTCTCTTTGGGGGTCGGTAGGGTGTAATTTAAAAGTGTCAGTTTCATATGTTTACCTTTGTTTTAGCATGGTATTTACCTGTTTTTGACAAGTGCCAGCCATAGTTCCCTTACACAGTTGAGATGTAGGTTGTTTCAGCCTGTTGTTCTACATGTACAGCTTATAATGTGAGAGTATAGACAGGCTTTACTTAGACAACTTGAAAGTGTATTGAGCCATAAAAATAATACAGCATTGCGTGACTTTCACAGAGCCAGTGATGGAGATCTTCAGATACAAGAAGCTTTTGTTTAGAGCATGCTGATGGGGAAGATGATCATAAATCTCTGGACTGTCAGAAAGAAAACTGATATTTAGCTAGGTTATTGTAGTTGGGTTCCTGGGAATATTTTACTGCCATGGCTCTTTTCTTCTCGATAAATTCTTTTCAGGCTGGATCTTTATTGAGAGCTGTGATGTGTGGATCCTTTCCTCTGTGTATAACATGAGCTGTTGCTCGATGGATGTCAGCATAATGATCCTTTTGCAATGGTGACAGTTTGGAGAAATGTTTTCCAAATGTGTTGCTACTGACAGACATAGATGAATTTCCAACTAGGGTTACGAATCACCAGGAAAATGGGCTCTGACAGTGCCCTGGAGCCAGGGTGTGAAATAGACCTTCCCCTGGATAAGGCTGCATGGGGCAGATGTACAGAACCACACAAAGAGCGCCAGCCTGAGAATACTCTCCTATTTATGCCTATGCTTCCTCCTCCTCAACTGGAAATCACACATTGCATGTTTATTGCCCTCATACAGAGATTTCTCCTTGGGAATATTTTCAGCTCTTTTAGAAGCAACATTAAGTATTTTGAAGCCACTAAGGAGGAATTTATTTACTGGCATAAGTGGAACATTAGACACCTGAAAGAGCCTTCAGAAGGTCCTATGTTAGGCTTCACTTATGTCACTTTACAAGTTAAAAATAAAATTTAAAATTCTATACTATCATAGATGCCATTGTTAACTGATTTGGGTCACTGAAAGACATATTTCAGATAAAATTAATTTTTTGAAGTGTCAGTGTTCCCATTCTGAATGACTCAATAAATATATAAAAATCCTAAGTATAATTTGGAGTGGTCTTTTCCACAAAACTCAGCCAACTCATACATCTCAGCCATTCTTTGACTCTTCAGGTTCTTGAGTCCTGCATGTAGGAACCCATGAGCAGCTTTAATCTTTATGGGAGAAAGGATTCTACCCACTCATGTCCACCAGTGGCCAGCACAGTGTTCAAATGGCCACTGTTGGCACTCTCCAGTCAGGCTGGCCTAGCTCTTGGGAACACCTATTGAAAGACAATTATTTATGAGTGTGACATAGTATGTTGGATGTATAAGATGTGCTAAATACTTCATAGGTATTGTATAATTTTTTTCCAATGACAATTTTGTGTAGCATGTATTATAAACTGACACTCAGAAAAATGAGCAACTTACCCAAAGTCACACAAATAGTAAGTGGGAGAGTTGCTTCAATTCCAGGACAGCCTGATCCTCAAACTCTGACACTTTCCATTGCACCATGGTAACAAGGATTTTCAGCATAGTTATCCCCAGAGCTAGTCACCAGGAAGTGCCATAGGATACTTATACTTTTAAAGGGATGGGGTGGGTGATCCAGGGAAGCCAGGCAGTAGGAAGATCTGGGCAATGGCAAGTAATTCACTTGAAGAGCTCCTCTTATCTTTGAAAACACAGCTCGTGCATAACCTGCTCTTTGGAGCTTTGCGTTCCAATGTATCATATTCCACAGTTAACCTCCCCTGTGCTTGCTGTGCACCTGCTCATATGTCTGTAGTCACACTTGTTGTACTTTATCGTGCCTGGCACAGAACTTGCCATAAAGTAAGATCTTAATGAGTGCTTAATGAACTGATAAGGTAAATGCATCCAGATAAAGCTCAGAGAATGGGAAGCCAGAGGGAGGAAACTGAGCAGGTGAAGTAGGAGGTTGGGGACAATCAAAGTGGACTTGAAGAGGAGCCCCAATTCTATGTTTGCCTTATAGCAGGTGAGTCAACCAGCCCCAGAAATATACGTGGAGCTTGATGATAAAACACAGGCTTTCTAGTCATTATATTTTCAGCTTTAGGGAGGTTGATTTCCACAGTCAGTTTTTGGGTTTTTTTTTAAAAGTGCTTTCGTGTGTGTGTGTGTGTGTGTGTGTGTGTGTGTGTACATGTAAATACTTCTTGCCCAGGATGAAAACAAGGAAAGAATTTGAAGAAATACTTCGAGGAGAGTGGAAATAGGGAGATCAACTGCTATGAAGACTCAAAGATCCCCACTTTGGTCTCTAAGCCAGGGATAGGCAAACGATAGTCCATGGGCTAAATTCCTCTTGTGGACTGTTTTTGTATGATTCTACATGCAAAAGCAGAGCTAAGAATGACATTTAAATTTTCAATGGCCAAAAAAATCAAAAGAAGAATAATTTGTGGCATGTGAAAATGACAAGAAATTCAAATGTCAGTGTCCATAAGTAAAGTTTTATTAGAACCCAGCCATGCTCAGTCACTTGTGTATTGTCTATGGCTGTTTTTGCATTACAAGGGCAGAGTTGAGTGGTTGCCACTGAGACTGGATGAGCCCACTAAGCCTAAAATATTTGTGATCTGGCTTTTTGCAGAAAAAAGCTTGTCAACCCTTGCTCTAAGCCATGGTAGCATCATCCCCTTTTAAGGCTGGCGGGAAAACAGAATAACATTGTTTCCATTGTTTCAGGAGCCTTCTAGCAGAGTATATTGATTGTATTTATAGATTCCTTTTGATTTTTGTTGTTACTTTAATCTGTGTTTGTGTGAAGGGCCTGGAATAATTTTTGTACATTGTCAAGGTACATTCTAAATAGCATCTGGAAAATCTCTCATGATTGATTTTGGTAAAGAAGCTTTAATTTCTAAATTGCTTTTGAACTTTTCCATCTGAAAGTGGGAGCTGAAGGGGAAGCGAGGAATAGGTAAATAGCAGCCTTTGGCCCCACAGTACTTTGTGAGCTGCCCTGGGGATTAATGAGATAATGTACAGGCAGCATTCTGTGCTTGTCAAGGAAAGGTACTACATAAATATAAGACATTATTATTGGTAACACAGAGAGGGCCTTGAGGAAACGATCTTCATTTCTGACTCACAGAATAATAGGTTTCTGCAAAAATAATTAAGATCTGATGATTAAATGTAGGCTTGTAATGGGGTCAAAATAGAAAGGGTTTAGGAGCAAGGTAATCTTGGAGTAATGAGAGAGACCATTGTGATTTCAGTATATACAAATCTATCTGGATTTAAAAAGTCAGGCAATAATTTTCTGCTCTCTTGACACAATGTAAGATTTGATGCTGCAAGAATAACTGTGATTATTGATCAGAAATCACTTTGGGATCCACTCTTTTAAAGGGTTGGCATTACACCACCTGACCAACACCTAGGCTCTCCAGGAACTAGGGGATGTGAAAGTGTGATGCAGAAATGCTCCTGAACTTTCCCCTCTACCCTGCTAGGTCGTCTTCTTCCCAGAGATGTTCCTGGGTTCTAGTTGGGGGTTCTCCTTAGAATAGAGGCTGGGACAAGAACTTTGGTGCAGGCAGTTTATTTGGGAGGTGCTCCTCAGAAACAACAGTGAGAGATCAGGAAGCATAGATGGCCAAGAGGAAAAGTCAACCAAAGGTGTATTATTGGGCTGGGTAACCTGCAGGCAACTGGGGCTCTATCTGCTGGGGACCCTTTGAGGCACTGTGTTGGATAAGCCTCAGACTGTCCTTCTGAAGGAGGCTGGAATTAGTAAACTCATTACATCATAAAAAGAGCCATTGCCAGGTTTTGAGGTCACATGTGCCAGATCATTTGCCTAAGATATTTTGTTTAATTCTGAAAACAATTGAGAAAGGTATCTTTAGTCACATTGTACAGACAGGAAACTGAGGATTTTAGTATAAACGTTATAAAGTCACTTAGTGTTTGGATGAGGATCCAAGTCTGCCTAACAGCAAACCTCATGCTGCTTCCTCAATGCTACGTAAGGATGTAACTGCCCAATGGGTTTATCTTGTCCACTGCCCAGATAGAGCCAATTTATCAAGACAGGGGAATTGCAACAGAGAAAGAGTTTAATACTGTACATCCAGCTAAATGGGAGACCAGAGTTTTATTATTACTCACATCAGCCTCCCTGAAAATTCAGAGGCTAGAGTTCTTAGAAGATAGTTTGGTGGGCAGGGGGCTAGGGAATGGAGAATGTTGGTTGGATCAAGGATGAAATCATGGGGAGTCAAAGCTGTCCCCGTGGGAGCTACGAGACCAGATGAGCAAGTTTACTTGCCTGGGTGGTGCCCAGAAACATCAGAATGCAGGGTCTGAAAAAATACCTCAAACACCAATCTTAGGTTTTACAATACTAATGTTCTCTATAGGAGCAACTGGGGAGGTTAGGAATCTTGCAGCCTCTGGCTGCATTACTCCTGAGCCGTAATTTGTAATCTTATGGCTAATTTGTTGGTTTGACAAGGGCAGTCTTCTCCTCAAGGGAGAAGGGATTTTGTTTTGGGGACTGTTATCACCTTTGTTTAAAAGTCAAACTACAGCTAAATTCCTCCCAAAGTTAGTTCAGCCTATGCTCAGGAATGAACCAAGGGCAGCTTGGTGGTTAAAGGCAAGATAGAGTCAGTTAGGTCAGCTCTTTTTCACTGTCATAATTTTCCCACTGTAATAATCTTTGCAATGGCAGTTTCAAGAATGCAGCCTCTTTCTCTGTTGGTGGATTTTAAAATTATAAATGGTTTCTGATTTGTAATGTTGGGAGGATGAGTATGTAGTGGGAGATGCTGCTGCAGTAATAGATAATTCCTCAAATCTCAGTAGTTGAACCACACCTTACTTCTGTCATGACGTGTGCATGCAGGTGATGAGGTGGCTCTGTGTTGGTGCAGTCCTCACTTGGGGATCTAGGCTGATGCAGCAGCCACTGTCTGGTAGTGCTGGCTTTAGGCTGAGACAGGCGAGGTATCTGTGGCATCCACTCTCAGGGTTGTGCAAGTGCTAACCTTGAATTCACATGACCTTAGGAGTGAATGCCTCCTTCAACTTTGCACCACACATGCCTCACTTAACTTACCCTAGTCATATCCTTGCTATTGGGACTGCAGATGGCAGAGGGAAGAGGGCCTGGTGAAGCAGCCTCTTAAAGCTTTCAGCCAGAGTGACATGCTTTTTCTGTTCACATTTTATTGGAAAAGCAGGAAGGATGCTGGATTTTGATGAGCAGTAGTAGAGTCTCCCAGAGCAGGTTTGATTTAATTCATTTTTACAAGCCTCCTCCTTTTCCTGTTAATAGGTTAACAAGTTTAAGCTATTCAGCAGATCATCATGGCTTGGAATATATTTAATTCAAATGTTGATTTTCCTGTGTGGTCTCATGAAAATTCAGAATAAACAAGTGCTGCAGCTGAAGCTTCCTATATCTGAGTATTAAAAGTTGAGTCGCAAGGAGAGTGCTCTGTAAAGATTTCCACCCCATAATCACTCATCCAAAACTAACCTTGAGATTTAGCCATTTTCTAGATAGCCTGGGAGACAGAAGAAACAGACAGGCAGTTGTTATCCAAAGATTTCATCTTGAATGTGTAATAAGAGCCATTGGCTATAGGCAAAGTTTGATGAAATTACAGTGTGGTGAGGGTGGGGGGACTTGTTTACTAGTAGTTGCCTTCTTCAGCATGTGGTCCAGCAAATTCGTTTGTTGTGGACTGCATTTTCTCTGTGAGCTGAAAACACAACCAGAGTAAATGTAAAAGAAACATTAACCATTAACATACACACACACACTTCAAAGAGGCACTGTGGGAAGAAAAATGGCTTAGTTCAAACAATTGCAAAGCTGGCAGTAGAAGTTAGATTTTCATGTCCACTTAGCCCTGTATATAAGTCCAAAGAACCCAGATCTTCTACCAAAATTGTACTCTTGTCTTAGGGACAAGTTCTAGCAGTGGAGAATGCTGGGTTATGGTCACAACTAGATTTAGGTGTTGGGAGAAAGGATAGGGTGTTAGAAGAAGGGGAATATCATGGTGAAAACCTGTTGCATCCTTGTATTTTTGTCCACTGTAGCAAGAACACATTGTATAACTGTGGGCAGGTCATTTAACTTTGCTGGACACCAGTAGAGTGAAACCAGGAGCAGGTCATTTAACCCTGCTTTCTTCAACTGTAAGATGATCCTGGAGAAGATTCTTGCTCTAAATTTGGCAAAGTAAATAAAGGAAGAGATTATTGTCAGCTCAGAGAGATAGCAGGATGTTGAAATTTCTTTTTTAGGCTGGAATAGACTTTAGAAATTTATACTTTGAGAGAAGGAGTCAGTTCAGAGAGATACTGAGGGTGCAGGAGAAAGAGGATTTCTGCCATTAAAAGGTTGTGAAAGAGGTGGGAGCAGGCCAGGCGCAGTGGCTCATGCCTGTAATCCCAGCACTTTGGGAGGCCGAAGCAGGCAGATCACCTGAGGTCTGGAGTTCGATACCAGCCTGACCAACATGGAGAAACCCCATCTCTACTAAAAATACAAAATTAGTCGGGTGTGGTAGCACATGCCTGTAATCCCAGCTACTCTGGAGGCTGAGGCGGGAGAATCACTTGAACCTGGGAGGCAGAGGTTGCAGTGAGCCAAGATCTTGCCATTGCACTCCAACATGGGCAACAAGAGCAAAACCTCGTCTCAAATTAAAAAAAAAAAAAAAGTGCGAGCAAGTGGTAAAAAGAGGATGGAAGACTCCATCCTGAACAGGGATGCTTTTCCCTCTAAGACAGACTGGAATGATGGGTGGAGATCCTGTGATTGTTTTTGTGATTTTTTTTTAAGGTAGTGAAGAGGGCAAGGTAGCATCAACAAGATGAAAAGCCTCTTTCCAGCTTGGTCATCTTCCTAGAATGTGCAGGCAGGGAGGGGAGATGGATGTACTGACGGGTAGAGAAAAGGTTTGGAACAAATGTGTGAGGAATAGAAACATTTTGGAGTCCAGGAAGAACTCAAAGTTAAACAGCAAAAATTGCAGCAGACCCAGTTGGCAAGGCATGTTTTTCATTATTTGACACACCAGGACCAGGGATGAGGACGTCTAAATGTAAGACAGGGTCATCTTGGAGTGATTGCCCTTGGCAACTTGGCTTAGGAGAAAAACAGAAGAGTTTGAAGTTTCCTGTGGTCTCTCGTGAGAACAGAGAGGGTTCTGTGGGCACAAGAGTGTGGGAAAGATGGAAAGGAAGTTTTGGACACTCAGAGAACACTGAAGGTAAAACAGTGCTCAATAAAGATGAGACCCTAAAGATACTAAGACCTATGAGTGATTGAAATGGAGCAGGAATTGCATTATCTTTTTGAGAAGTTGGAAGAAGAGGGGAGCAGAGTGCTGGATTGTGAGTTTATTAGGATAGGGCCAAAGATCCTCTTTATTTTGATATCCCAGACCTCAGCATGTTGTCAGGCACACAGTGGATGTTTAACAAATCCCTGTTGAAATAAATTAAGCTGAATATTATCCAGGATGATAGCAGAAGATGAAGACAGAAAGCAAATTCTGAAATTACTGGGCTGTAGACAAGGTTGGCATGTGCAGGTCTTGTCTAATGCAGAGGAGGTGACCTAGTTTATCTTGCCAAGCACCCCATCAAGGGCTTTCCCTTCCTTTCTCTACGACTGACTCCACAAATAAGAGGTAATTTCCCTAACTGTTGCCAGCTGTGCCTCCCACTTCTATAGGATGGGTTTCTGCTTATCATCCTAATACAAAATTATATTCTTCTGCTTGCCAGTATGAACGCATTTTATGGAAATGGCTTTGACTACATTCTTGATAAAAGAGTCATTCCTAGGGATTCAGTAAATATAATATTGAGAAAATGAAACAGAAATGAGAACCTAGCTAATTTGTATTAGAAATGGGGTAGTTCGTTTGTGGATTGCTGAATTTTGAAAGATAGCCAGGAAAGAAAAAATAAATAAATCAAACAGCCAGCACTGCTAAATGTAGGTTTTTTTCTCATTTATTTTGCCAACTGTGGATGGTTGTTAATTACATATTTATGGTAATACTTCACAGCTTACTTATGAATGTCCTGAAGCATGTTTTCTAAATGTAATAAAGTCCGGACTGCATGGGGCCCTCTGGCTCCATTAGTCTGCCATTAAATTTTATCTGATAGGTGGTTTAAGTTTGCTATGGAGTTTGTAGATTAATTCTATTGAGGTGGATTAAGCTGGGTTCTAATGATGAAACTAAAATACTAGAGAGACAATCTTAATGTTTATAAGGTTCTATAAAGTTTCTACCTTTAGTACATGCATATGAATAATGCATTTGATCATCAAAAAGAACGACTTAGGGGTTGAGTTCTGAGTGCCTTTGGACTGTAAACATCAGGGCAGTCCTTATATTTCCAACTTGGGAATCAGATGTTCTATGGTTAACTTGTAACCTATGTCGTCAACATCTTTCTTACTCTCCTATTTCCAGACTAGAGAATTGGTATGTCGTCGTACTCAAACTTCTGTGTATTAAGACAGAACTCAAGTTTAATCATTACCTAGCATTAATGTTGGGTCAGATCAAATGAGCTGTTTATGGCTTTGGGATCATCAGATGCTAAGCAGGTGGAATAGAGAGAAAAACTGGCTTGTTGATGACCATGGCTAAAACTAGTGGATTTGGAAATATCAGCATAGGGGGTGTATTTTCCAACTTGGAAATTCTGGAGCTATTTACATAATATTAGAAAGAAAAATGCGTGCAGTATTTTGGTTGGTTTGCTTTTGTTTTTGGCTGCCCACGCAAATAAAAAATTGAGTTGTAATGACTTGCAGATAAAAGTCACTGTTGCTCAGGAATTGTTGAGACTTTAGGGGGAAGGAGGGCCTCAGTCATTTTTGTTTTAATTTTGTCTAAAGACACAGGGAGCAAATTACATCTCTGTAATGGTTCATTTCCTAGAAGTAGTTATTTCCCCAAGGCGTACTTTCCCCTTGTACTTTTGAACTTTAAGCCTTTAAAACCTTTAGCCCAGCACTTAGAAACTTGTCATTGCAATTCCTTGGCTATCATTTCTTGCCTGTGAACCCAGCTTTCCTCTTATTGGGAATTCAGTGTTCTTGCTAGGTTGTTTATCCATAGAGAGCTGTATTGAGTGAAGCTGTCAGCTCATTAGCAGTGGGGCGTGTGATTTAGACTTGATAGGTGTACCGTGAAATTCGGGAGGGCTGAATTAGGAGCCCTCGCCAGGCAGCTTTTGCAGCCTTTATTTTCCCCACCAGAACAGTTTGGGTTTGAATAATACTTTGCTTGTGGTTAAAACTCTGTGCAGCCTCTTTTAGTTGTTGTTGTTGTTGTTGTTGTTATTGTGGTAAGAACACTTAACATGAGATCTGCCCTCTCGTTTTTTGAAGGAAAGTATGAAGGAGACAAAAAAAATAAAAATAAAAAAATAAAATAAAATAAAGGGGACCTGAATGGTTCAGTTTGAGACTTTTAAGACTGGTTTTAGCTTAACAAGAAACTCCAGGACCCAGGCCAAGGCAAGATGCTTGCAGACATCCACTACCTGGATGCAACGGTTGAGGTAGGGTCCCACTTCTGCGGCGTGTAGTCTGCTTCTTTATGTTCACCAGTACTTCTTGGCTCTTTTATTTCTTTGTTCCTGCCTCTACCTGAATATTTCCTTTCCTTTTCTGCTTCTGACTCTTGGCCCTAGTATCTTTGTCCTTTTCCAGACATGGTGTGCACACGTGTGCCTGTGTGTGTGTGTGTGTGTGTTGTTTTGTTTTGTTTTTATCTGCATAGCATTCTCACAGACCAATAATTTTGTAGTTTCCATGTGGATACCTCCTTTTGGCTATACCAGTCTCCTATGAGGGCATGGCCAACTTCTTCTGCACTGGTACTAATTTTTATTAAGCATCTACTATGTGCCAAGCATTGTACCAAGTGCTGCATACATATAATATTTAATTTGTGGTAGGACAAAGTAATAATAATAACACATATAGTCCTTACTACATACTTACTAGCCCTTACAAACACTTTGTGCTATACATATTCTATGAAGTTATTTTATATTCACAGCAATCTTATGAGGGTTACATCATTTAGGATCTCTCCAGGAGATGTAAACCATACCTTTTTAAAATTTTATTGAGGTGCGATTATATACTGAAAAAATTTGTTCATTAAAATTACATTCAATGAGTTTTAGTAAATTTATAGAGTTGTAATATGATCACCATAATCCAGTTTTAGAACATTTCCATCAACCCCCCAAAATTCTCTTGAGCCTGTATGCACTCAGTAGTTGCATGAGGCCAAGTTCCACCTCTAGCCTCATGCAAACACTGATCTGCTTTATGTCTCCATAAATTTATCTTTTCTGGATATTTTATATAAATGGAGTCCTACAATATGTGGCCTTTTGCACTTGGCATCTTTCACTAATATAATGCTTTTAAGCACCGTACATGTTGTTGAACGTATCCAAAGTTTGTTTCTTTTCATTACTGAATAGAATTTTTATTGTATAAACACACCATATTTTGTTTATGATTCTCCTATGAGTTCTTCCAGTTTTGACTATTATCAATAATGTGTGGACAGATGTTTGTATTTCTTTTGAATAGATTTCTAAAACTGGAATTATTGGGTTGTATGGTACATTTATATTTAACATTTAAAGAAACTCCCAAACTGTTTTCTGGAGTGGGTGTACAATTTTACATTCTCATGAGCAATATTGGAGAGTTCGTTTCTCCGTATCCTTGCCTACACTTGGTATTATCTGTTCTTTTGATTATAGCCATACTTGTAGGTTTGCAGCGGTATGCCATTGTGGTGTAAGTTTGCATTTCCTAAGTGAATAATGATGTTTAGTAACTCTTCATGTGCTTATTTGCCATTCATGTCTTAGCTGGTAAATTTCTATTCAAGTATTTGCTTGTTTGGCTTATTTTTGAGTTATAAGAGTTTTTAAAATATTCTAAATATAAGTCATTTATGAAAGACATAATTTGCAAATGTTTTCTCCCCAAGTTATAGCTGGTCTTTTCACATATCAATTAGTTTACCAGAAATAATTTGATATAAAGAATATTAATTGTGTTAATATACATGTTAGCCATGTATTGAAGAACTGAAAAGGCAGAAAAGAACACAAATGTTTCACAGAAGTAGCCAGTGCAGGAAGCAGATAAAACCTCTAAGGATGGAGGAACAAAGGGAAGAGGTTGAAAAAATTGAGAAGCTTGGAGAAGGAACTAAAACTTGGTCCCCTGAGGAGAGGCTGCTGCCAGCTAGTGCTGGTATCTCTGAGGGGGTGCAAAGAGCCTGGTTCTAAGAGTGTAGGAAAAACTGCAAGCTGGAATGAACTACTGCTACTGGAACTTGCTGTACCGACTGGATAAGGAAGAGAGGCTGGGGAGACTGATGGGAAGATCAAGGGTCCTTTTTTCCTCTTTCAGTCTTCCAGGCTCCCTCTAGCACCACTGCCCTCCCCTTTCCACACCATTGGCAGAACCAAAAAGGGAGCAGGGTGGCAAAGCAGAAATGTGACTTCCAGAGTCCCAGCCCCAGCATCCAAAAAGAGAGTACTCGAGGGGTGGGTTTGAAGCTAAGAAACAATAGTTTAATAACATGCACAGGTAGGTGCTACTATTATCCCTATTTTAAAGATGAGGATAGGGCCGGGCATGGTGGCTCATGCCTGTAATCCCAGCACTTTGGGAGGCCGAGGCTGGAGAATCACCTGGGATCAGGAGTTTGAGACCAGCCTGGCTAACATAGTGAAACCCCTGTCTTACTAAAAATATGAAAAATTAGCTGGCCCTGGTGGTGGGCACCTGTAATCCCAGCTAGTCAGGAGGCTAAGGCGGGAGAATCGCTTGAACCTGGGAGGCGGAGGTTGCAGTGAGCTGAGATCGCACCATTGTACTCCAGCCTGGGCAACCAGAGCAAAACTCTGCCTCAAAAAAAGATGAGGATACTGAGGCAGAGACAAGTTGTGTAACTTTCTTAAGATATTAAAGCTAGTAACAGAGCTGAGATCTGAACTGCACATATGGCTCTGGAGCCCATTTTCTTAAACTGCGACAGTATTCCACCTCACTATCCAACATATATTGTAATAAATGCATGGTTTGCAAACAAAGCCCTTCCTGTTGTGAACTCCTGGATCTCCCGTGGTTCTGTGGTCTGATTAGCTGATAAAAAGCTACTATTGTTTTTCTGAATTCTTGACAGCATGGACTCTACTTAGAGAGTTTCCAAGCTGTCACTTCTCCAGTCTTCAAAAGAAACCAACCCAGCTGGTTTATTTTTAATTTTTTAAAAAAATAAACTTGTCTCCCATTTTCATCTCTCCACTTCTTACAACATCAAAATGGTTAACTGGCAAGGACACATGGTTTATCTCCCCCAGTGTTACCCATGAAAAGTGTTACCTATGTTTCTCCTCTAGTTGGCATTAGAGGAGAACAATTTGGATATGGTTCTCTCATGGCAACAGGCTAATTCACATGCAATCCCATGATTCTGTGGTTTGTTTTTCTGGTTATATTACATTATGTCATTCCTATTTTTTAAATTGCTTTCTAGTCCTCTGAGTTTCAGAATATAGCTTACTGTTTTCACTTTGGACTGAAACTTGATGGTTTCATTGCTTAACTTGCAAATTCTGGAATAGTGATATTACCATGACTTTCCTCAACTGAGAAATTAGGCAAATTTTCTTTTTTTTCTATATGAGTCACAATGTAAATGTTATACATGCATAATCAGTTCAATAGGCTATGTGGTCCTCTTATGCTTAGAATTCAAAAGTGACATTTTAGGATACTTTTAACAATATAGGTACATAATTTTGCATAGACAAATAATTTTGCGACAGAATAAAGTGAGCTGTCTGGCATATGCACATAGCATAGGAGTGTTTCCCCATTCCGCAAATAGACATCTATGAGATACATATTTTCCCTGGCAGATTTATTCAGACTAAAGTCTGGAGCAGAATTTTCTCACTGCTAGTTGACAACATCAGAGAGGACAACATTTTTTGATGGGTGGATTACTAATGGCCAGTTAATTAGTATTTCTTTTCCATGAAAGTTACAGTCCATTTAAGAATAACTTGGTCCTTTTGGAACCATTGCCTTTTTGGTGATAATTTGTTACTGTTCCAAACAGTCATTAGAAACAGTAGGAATGCAGCCAGAGTAGCTGGGAACTAAGTATGACTTTCATCCTGTAGCTGGAAGTGCTCATGTATCCACCCACAATGTTAAAATCCAGCCTTGTGCAGCCTGGAGGTGGTGAGGAAACTACTTTTTCAACTTATACTTTACCTTTTAGGCTCTTGTCCTTTTCCAGTTAGGGAGCCTGTGAAATGGAAATGCAGGATTGCAGTTCCAAATATATAAGTTGATTTGGGACCAACAGGAGCAGTGAATCTAATGCTCCAATCCAAATATTAGCATGGTTCTTGATTCATCTGTGATTTCCTAGTTTCCAGAATGCTGTTCATATCCTATTATATTTAGGATATGCTGGTTGTGATTGGTTTTGAGGCAGTTATTGGTCTACAAACTCAGTGTGCCATTTGATACACCAAAGATGCAATGTGCTGTGGAGAAGTCCTGGTCCTCAAAAGAAAAGGTCTAATGGTTAACATATGGGCTCCACCATTCAGTACCTGGTGAGATCTTGGACAAGTAATTTTATGTCACAGAGTCTCAGAGTCCTCATTTGTAAAATAGGAGTGATAATACAGTATCGTGAGATCCAAGTAAGATGTGAAAGTAGTTTGTGAATTTTTAAGTATTACACAAGATGTTATAAATATCCTTGTATGGTGATTTGTAAATATTAGGGCAAAGGGCAATATAGAGGTTGCTGTGTTATTTGCTGGTTTGCTTTTGGAAATGTTCTCTTGTGATTTTGTTATACATTGTCCATTGAATGGGTGGATCATGAATTAATCCAAATAAAACACTGTGTTTCTCACTGATCATACTTCTAAGTAAAGGAAAATGTCTGTGGCTTGAACATGCTTTCCCAAAGTTTTCCTGAGAGCTACTTTCCAAAAAAAAAAAAAAAAAAAAAAAAAAAGCAGTTCCCTGGGCAAATAAGTTTGTGAATGCTGCATGCACTATTTTCTTGTAGAGATTCATAACACATGTTAGCATATTAGAGGTTCTGAGAAATCCCACAATAATTCTGGTGAACTTTGTTAATCCAACATTTCATACTTATTTGACTATTAAGACCTTTCTCCCATGTGACATCTAATGTAATAATGTATCCCTTTGGTATTGTAGCAGGATGAGCCGCAGACAAAACTCCTCAGACACCGAGTTAAAGAAGGAAGGGGTTTATTTGCCAGGGCATCGGCAAGACTCCTGTCTCAAGAGTGGAGCTCCCCGAGTGAGCAATTCCTGTCCCTTTTAAGGGCTCACAACTCTAAGGGGTTGCATGTGAGAGGGTTGTGATTGATTGAGCAAGCAGGGGGTATGTGACTGAGGGCTGCATGCACTGGTAATTAGATCGGAACAAAACAAGATAGGGATTTTCACAGTGCATTTCTATCCAATGTCTGTAATCTATAGATGACATAACCAATTAGGTTAGGGGTCGATCTTTAACTACCGGGCCGAGGGTGTGGCACTGGGCTGTCTGCCTGTGGATTTCATTTCTGCCTTTTAGTTTTTACTTCTTCTTTCTTTGCAGGCAGAAATTGGGCATAAGACGACATGAGGGGTGGTCTCCTCCCTTATTACCCCATTTTGAGACTCTCACGCATTTTATTAGTGGGAGTTCTCACTTTCATTTTCACTACCCATGTCTTCTTGCAAGACAGATCGATAGTGATTCACATAGTACACTTGTGCTGAAGCATTTTGGTGAACTAAGGTAGCAATGAAGCTTTTTATCATTTGAAGAAGTACAGGTAGCAAACAAGGGAGCAGTAGGCAGGTTCCTATTATTATTATAACTCCTATTATAAGAGTTTTAAATCCTTCTAGCGCTGGGAACCATTTTCCAAACATGGTCCCAGGGTCAAATCCATGCCACACTTCCATGGGCACATGTGCCAGTTTTGTCATATCTCTAACTATGTCTTCAACTACTTTCCCTTGATCATCTATGCATAGACAGCAATTAGTAAGGTTAAATTTTCCACAGACCCCTCCTTCAGCTGCTAGCAAGTAGTCAAGAGCCAATCTATTTTGATAGATAGCATTTCTCATCTGAGTTTCTTGCCGGGCCAGAATAGTAAAGGCTCTGCCGGTTTTATTAGTGATTATTTCTAAGACAGCTTGTAACCGTATGATTCGGTTGATCACATAAATGGGGTCTGGTATCCCCATGAGCCGTTTTGTACCCAAGTAGCAGGCCCATAATTTTGTACAATTCTCTCAGGGGGCCATTCATCATCTTTCCAATTTCCTATAACTATACTTCTCTTTTTGAGGGAAGCATAGACAGGGAAACCCAGGAGTTCGTCTGTTTTTATGGGCAGTAGGAAGAAAGATGGTTTAATAGTGCCAATAACACAACTACCTGCCCACTGGTCAGGTAATTTGGCATAAGCTCTATGCCCACATATCCAGTATAATCCAGTGAGGGCTGTCCGGTCCCGGACTCCCGAGTGGGTCCACATGGTTTGCAACTTTGGGAATTTGCTAAATGGATTCCTCTCTGTTTGATTTGAACTTCACCAAGTGACTGTTTTTGTGGTACCATTATACAGTTTCTGTCCCAGACAACTAAGTCGTCCTACGGGGTGAGTGAATTATTTTCCTTCTCTAACTATGCAATATTGTCCAATAATTGAGGCTTTTAGGACCCAGAAATTATCAAGGTGATTCTTTTGAGATGAAAATTCATCAGGAACTGGGTCTGTAGGTACTAATTCTTGGGCTTCCCATGGCCATTGATCTCCCATTACAGTTCCTCCACATACATAACATGAAGTGACATTGAGAGACTGGGCTCCATGCTCGGCTAATTGCAAAAACAAATTTCTTGTTTTTCCTGGAATTTCTGGTACTGGTACATTTAGTTCATCATAGAAAGTTTGAAACACTGGCTCAGGAGAGCGTTTGTAAACTTCTCCTCGAACCAAGATATTTACTCGAGGATCCAGTCCGGCCCCATTGATTCCTAAGGTCACACGCTCCCCTTTTTCCCAGTGAGGATCAAGGGGATTGGTTATTACTAGTTCTAAGGGGTTACATTGTCTCAGTACAGGAAGGGCCATTTTTTTCTTTCTGAAGGTGGACTGGATCCTTTTCGTTATTTATTCAAGTGACACAAGACCAGTATCCACATTCATTTCCACACAGTGCTAATTCATGACAAATGTACTTATTTTCGGTCATATAGCCTTTTTCCCAACTAAAAGAGCCACATCCGCTTCCTAACTTATTACTGTTAATGACAGCACAGGCATCAAATTTTAAGGTGACTTGTTTGGGCACCCCTTTTTCTTCTGTTTTGGCTAACACTTTACTTGTATTGTTTATGAGCCGCTACCAGTCTTCAGTTCTTAATCTTATTTTAAAAGCTGTGGTCATGGGAGGCTCAGATGGGTCATAACACACATCAGGTTGGTCATTTCCTGGGCTACATACCTTAGAATAACATTATACAAACAAGTTCTTTTTAGAGTTCCAGTACACTTATAATAACCATAAAATAATAGGATCATAGCAACCTTTTGTCCTACCTCAGTGACTTGATGTATACACTGGGAACAGCCTTCAGTCTGAGGAAGGTCAGTTGAAATCCTTACTGTGCAAGTCCAGATTTTAAGGAAATGAGTTCTGCGATGAGTTTCCTCATGCTTCAGCTGTGCATGGACCAGTCAGCTTCCAGGTGTGACTGGAGCAGGGCTTGTCGTCTTCTTCAGAGTCACTTTGCAGGGGTTCGCGAAGCTGCTCCCATCCACGTACTGCTCACAGTCTACTGTTTAAGGAGGTCTTGGAGGTTGGGCCTGCTAGAATAAACTGAGTCCAAAACCTCTACACAGTTATGTTCAGCTGGGCTCTCTGATACCGGGAGCAAGGTGGTGGGGTTTAGGGTGTTGCAAACGTCAATGGCTATGTGGGGATTTTCACAGAGCAAGCTTTGGTACTTGGTTAATCTAGCATTTGTTAACCAATGACGTCCTTTGGTATTTATTAAAGTTACCACAGCATGGGGGCCTTTATATTCAGGTTTTGCCTAAGGGTTAGTTTATCTGCTTTTTCTGACACATAGAATGTAAAGAGATTTGTCAGGTCAGGTAGCCTCAGGGCTGGGGCCAACATGAGTTTTTCTTTTAACTCATGAAAACATCATTGATGTTGGTTGTAATAAATGTAGTTTATCTAATCTACATTTTTATTAACTGTCACCTACCAAAATATTGACTTAAATCTTGTGGCTATTTGATTTCAAGCTTTAAATTGATCTAGTATTACTCGTGGGACTCCAATTGTGTCTAAATAGACATGAGAGTCGAAAGACCCATAAGGGGCTTCTCTTACTTTACAATGTCATATTATTTTTTTCCTTTTGGTTGATGAAATGCCAGGGTGAAAGGGATAGCCAATTGGACTAAAGTACAAGTGCCACTCCAGTTATTCGGCAGAGTGCCTAGTAAAGGTCCACCACAATACCACCACACATCCACTCAGGGATGAATAAGGGCTGACTGATCGATAAACTCTTGAAAATTCTTAAGCTCACTGCATCCCTTCAGATCTCCAAGGAATTCTAAGTTTCCTCCCTGTAGTGAGAGACACGAAGTGAACTTAGTGTTGGGAGACGGAAGCTGGATGGCCCTTGGGGGCTGACCTGCAGGGTGCCAGACTTTGGAATATAGCAGAGAGAGCTTGGCATGACTTATTACTCCAGGTTGTAGAATCCTGGAAAAGAGTTACCATGCAGCCCATACCTGGTCCACTGGAGGACCAACTTAGTGGAAAGGGGACAATCTGGGCCTCTGGCCTGCCATGTGCACAAGCATAACAATTGCTTTTGTTCAACTTGCAGATGGAGTAGTTGATCCATTTTAACTAGGCATCTGCATCTTGGTATCCTGTCTTAATTGCTAAAGTTTGTTTGAAGTCTTTAACTTCTATGATCCTCTAGTAAAATGAATGTATGGTTTTAGGAAATTACAAAAACCAGTTGGGGCAGTCCATCCTTGCTCTTTAGTGGTCCACAGAACATTGGACCAACTATGGCAACTACATCAGGGGGCAAGACTCCTGGTTGGCACTGGGGTCTTTATTGAAATCTCCCCGGATTAAATGGTCCTAGTTTACTAATGCCCAGTCTGAGGACAGCAGGAGGGACAGAAGTACTTTTCTGAAGTAGAAAGCTGTCTTTGACTTGGCAAGTCCTCACACGGTATAACAAGGCAAGCATTAAATGCAATAGTTTGAGGCAAAATTGACTTGGTTATGTTAATAACTAGATGGTCAGCAATAGAACCAGGAAAGAAGAAAGAGTAATAGAATAGATGAAAAGAGTTAAATTTTTCTTAGCTTTAGTTTGGTAGGGTTTTCCCCTGGGACTATGGCCCACGACTCTGGAGGGGGTGGCACTTTCTTGACTCGGGTGTGATATACATCCTTTTTTGCTGTACGAACAGCAGTCTTGGTGGTTAGCAGCACAAGGTAGGGTCCTTCCCAGGCTGGCTCGAGTTTTTCTTCTTTCCACCTTTTGATGAGAATATGATCTTCAGTCTGTTGCTGGTTTACCAGAAATTCTAGGGGTGGTACATGTGCTAAAAGACTTTTAGGTTTTTTTTTTTTTTTTTTGAGACAGAGTCTCGCTCTGTCACCCAGGCTGGAGTGCAGTGGCTTGATCTCGGCTCACTGCAAGCTCCGCCTCCCGGGTTCATGCCATTCTCCTGCCTCAGCCTCCCAAGTAGCTGGGACCACAGGTGCCCGCCATTGTGCCCGGCTAATGTTTTTGAATTTTTAGTAGAGACAGGGTTTCACTGTGTTAGCTGGGATGGTCTCAATCTCCTGACCTCGTGATCTGCCTGCCTTGGCCTCCCAAAGTGCTGGGATTACAGGCATGGGCCACCATGCCCAGCCCAGGCTTCCTTCTAATGGCCAACCTACCTCTAATGCTGGCCAGTCTTCTTACATGAATTTTTAAGTTTGCCTAGTGTCATAGTACTCCATAGTCTCCTTTGAAGTTTTTTTTTTGAAATTTTTCAACATAGTTCCTAGTAATGGGCTTATTTGTGCCTGACCTGTGCTTCTTCGAGACAAAACACCAAGCTCACACCACATGCACACCACAAAACAAAGAACGGGTAAAAAGGGCACATACACAGTTTTGCAGTTTGCACCAAACCAAAATCAAAACCAAAATCAGAGTATCCAGAAATCCAAGCCAGGTCAAAACCAAAACCAAAGTATCAAGCAAGCCAAGTCAAGTCAAAAACAAAAACCAAAGTGCCAGTACAGGCCCACCGTGGGTGATCAGATCACGCTTCCACTCAAATGGAGTAGGCAAGTTCCCAAGACCAATCCTGTCAAGCAATTCAAACCGAGTCAAAACCAAAACCAAAGTGCCAATAAAGGCACGCCCTGGGTGATCAGGCCACGCTTCCACTCAAACAGAGTGGGCAAGTTTCGAAGACTAGTCGTACATGTCCAGACTCCAAGTGCCGGTTCCTTCCTGGTGTTCAGCCACTGCATTGATCCTCCATGGGGGCCTGCCATGTGCTGCTCTGGCGAGTAGTCCCATCGGGGTAAATGCCTACCCGGGAGTGCTCTCAGGATCCGCATAGCTCGGGCTGGTCGGAGTCCCCCGCAGGGATGTTCCACAGGGCAGGCTTAAGCCTCCTAAGGAGCTGCCTCGACCATCCACCATTCACCTCGCTTTCTGGTCAGGGAACCAAGAAATGTAGCAGGACTAGCCGCAGACAAAACTCCTCAGACACCGAGTTAAAGAAGGAAGGGGTTTATTCGCCGGGGGCATCGGCAAGACTCCTGTCTTAAGAGCCGAGCTCCCTGAGTGAGCAATCCCTGTCCCTTTTAAGGGCTCACAACTCTAAGGGGTTGCATGTGAGAGGGTCGTGATTGATTGAGCAAGCAGGGGGTACATGACTGGGGGCTGCATGCACCAGTAATCAGATCGGAACAAAACAAGATAGGGATTTTCACAGTGCATTTCTATCCAATGTCTGTAATCTATAGATGACATAACCAATTAGGTCAGGGGTGGATCTTTAACTACCGAGCCCAGGGTGTGGCGCCGGGCTGTCTGCCTGTGGATTTCATTTCTGCCTTTTAGTTTTTACTTCTTTCTTTGGAGGCAGAAATTGGGCATAAGACGATACGAGGGGTGGTCTCCTCACTTAGTATATTCTGCTTTAAGCCAATTTTTCAAGACAATGAGGTGCCTGAATTTTAATTGGAAAAGAAATAAAAGAAAATAATACTCTTTCTTATATGCCAGTAGCAGCCACATTTCAAGAAAAATTGTGAAATAAATGAATGTTTAGTTGGATGAACTTAGGAAACACTTGGTTCAAAGTATTATGTATGTTTTAAATATTTTTAAAGTTATTTTTGCTTTCTACTTATTGATGGTCACTGTGCGATAACCTGTCATCCCTTCAACTCCGGTCGACTAAAAGACTCAAACTCTGTAAAATATTTTAAGAGATTTATTCTGAGCCAAATATGAGTGGCCCATGACGCAGCCCTCAAGAGGTCCTGAGACCATGTGCCCAAGGTGGTCAGGTTACAGCTTTGGTTTTATACATTTTGGGGATCATAAGACATCAGTCAAATACATTTAAGAAATACATTGGTTTGGTTCAGAAAGGCGGGAAAAACTCAAAGGCAGGTGGGAGGTGGGAGAGTGGGCAGTTCTATAGTGGCTGCCCTTAGACAATAGATGACAGATGTTTCCTATTCAGATCTTCAAAAGATGCTAGACTTTTAATTAATCTCTTTAGAATTGGGAGGGCCTGGAAGAAGACCTAGCTATGTTAAGAGAGATTCTTTACAGATGCAGATTTTCCCCCACAGAGGACTGCTTTGCAGGATGTTTTGGGGTAAAATATTTTGATTTTCTTCCCTGTCTCATAATGTTATGCCAGAGTCAGATTGGAAAGTAAGTCACAATATATAGGGTTAAATAAAACCCATCTGATGAGGATTTATAGTTTGTAGGGCATGACTCCTCAGACCCCTTAGATAGGAATTTGAGCAAGATAAAAAAAATCAGAGCTTAGTCCTCACTACCAAGCTGGGAATAAACATGTTTTCAATATTTCTTGATTTAGAGAGTAATTCTATTATCTGTGTGTGTGTGTGTGTGTGTATATATATATATTTTTTTTTAGACAGTCTTGCTCTGTCACCAGGCTGGAGTGCAATGGCACGATCTTGGCTCACTGCATCCTCCACCTCCTGGGTTCAAGTGGTTCTCCTGCCTCAGCCTCCTGAGTAGCTGGAACTACAGGCGCGTGCCACCACCCCCAGCTACTTTTTGTATTTTTAGTAGAGACAGGGTTTCACCATGTTGGCCAGAGTGGTCTCAATCTCTTGACCTCATGATCTGCCCTCCTTGGCCTCCCAAAGTGCTGGTATTACAGGTGTGAGCCACCATGCTCGGCCTCTATATATGTATATTCAAGTTTCCTTGTAGGCTAGAAATAGAGCATGGGTGGGAGACACATGAAAAATGGACCATAAGTACTATGTGGGGGTTGCCTGGGTTGTTAGAAACACATGGAGCCCTGCCTTGATCTAATGGGATAGTTTTGGTACCAAACTCTCTGTGGTTGGCATCAAAGGGATCAGTGTTACGTGAATGATTCTGGAACCTACTACAAGTGTGAGTTCCTCCACCAGACTGTAAGCTTTTTAGGGCAGGCTTTATGTGTTGTTGTGTCCTTAGGTCCTAGCACAGTGCAAGGCACATTGGAAGCATGGAATTATTATTTCTGAATGTTTAATGAAGTAGTAGAATTGGCAGCAGAATGGTCTGACTTCCTCTGTCATTTAGATCATGTTTCTTTGCCTTAGCAACACTATTTGCTTCAAGCAATAAATATCAAATGTTAGTATATTTTCATTTCAATTTTTAATGAATTTTATATGTAGAAATAATAATATAGGCCAGGTGCAGTGGCTCACCCCTATAATCCCAACACTTTGGGAGGCCAAGGCGGATGGATCACTTGAGGTCAGGAATTCGAGACCAGCCTGGCCAACATGGTGAAACCCTGTCTCTACTAAAAATACAAAAATTAGCCGGGTGTGGTGGTGTGTGCCTGCAGTCCCAGCTACTCAGGGGGTGAGGCAGAGAATCACTTGAACCTGGGAAGTGGACGTTGCAGTGAGCTGAGATCGCACCACTGCACTCTCGCCTGGGTGA
Source organism: Papio anubis (assembly GCF_008728515.1). Lineage (NCBI taxonomy): Eukaryota > Metazoa > Chordata > Mammalia > Primates > Cercopithecidae > Papio > Papio anubis. The sequence continues at coordinate 54,440,025 of NC_044979.1, read as the reverse complement.
CAGAATGGGATTCTATCTAAAAAATGAAAAATAACAACAGAAAAGAAATAATAACATAAAGAAAAATGAAAACAATAAACATTTAACATGGTAAAATTTGGTGTGTTTGGCAAACTAGTTGTAACGTAAAATTTGTTTGGCAAAATTGAAAGCTGTAAGCACTTTAACATATTAGAGGTTCTGAAAAGAATTGGACTTAATGGGAAAAATTGCACCTGGGAAAAATTGGACTTGATGAAAAGTAATCAAAATAGTATAAAGCTAACAAGGCTCGAAATTACACATGGTTACATTTCTTATTGGCTAAGAATTTTAAAAATAATGAAATGTTGATAACATTTAGATTTGCACAATTCGACCCTAGAAAAAAATTAATGAATTTGGTAGAAACAATAGGTGCAAAGGAAACCTCATAAACACTATCCTGGATTCTTTACCTAACTAATGGGTTTCTGAAGGAGAATCTGCCTGGGGTATTTCCCTCTATTTTCCAAAGAAGTCATTATTACGGTTCTCTAGCATCATATCTTTCTTACCTATTAATGTTCTATATGAAACGGTTTTGCCATAGGCTTTTCCCCAGCTCACTGTTTCCTAATGTGCTTCAGCATCATCTGGAATATTTCCTAAAAATCCAGATGCCTGGGTTCTACCCTTAGATTACTAAATCTGATCTATAGAGTTTGGGCTAGGATTTGTATCTTTGCTGCACATTAGGTTATCCTTATGCAGGTTAAAATTTGGGAACTACTGGTTAATATGTAGGATTCATGCCTTTAAAAAATCAACTGATATTGGATATGCGGAAGAACATGAACAATACTATTGGTGGCAAGATGCCAGGTTAGCACAAAATCATCCATTCATTAATTTACCAAATCACTTACCACAGTTTGTGGGCACTTTTATGTGCCAGGTTCTGTCCTAGATGCTGGGGAGTATAGTGGTCAACAAAGACAAGGTCCTGTCCTCACTAAGTTTACATTTTGGTGTGAAAGATTAAGTACAAGTAAAAATTAAGTATTTTCGGGTAATGATAATTTCAATAAATAAAGGGTAGAGAAGTTTTATATGGGATTTTTCAGTGTGTCATAAAATGCCAAGAGAACACAAGAAAGGAGATGCTAGATAAAATCTCTGAGGAGATTCCTGTCCCCAGTAAGGGTAAGGGTAACAATGGGAATTTTCTCCTTTCCATTCTCCTGATAATGTCCTTGCTACTTTTTATGGAATGTAGGTGTTCTTGATGATAAGATGGGTCTGAACTGGCAGGGAGTTGTGAAAAGCTGCATCTTGAGAAGGAATTTTCACTCTTTGAAAGCTTTTATTAAAATATACTCCTTGGGTGGACCTCAAGAAGCTAATACAGTTGTGAAGTGTCTGCAGGCCAGGCTCTATTACTCTGGGCTGGGAGGGAAGCCTTGGCCACACTCCTCCTTGCCCTTGCCAGAATATATTGGTGAATCAAGTTATTACAGTCATTTTACTGATAATATTTATACCTCCCAAATTCACAGTATATAGCTTTTTTTCCTGGAAAGTTCTAGGAGTCTTGCAAAGCAAAGTAGCATTGTTGCTGCTATGTAGTCTCCTTGGGTTATGACTTTAATATTTTTATGTATGATGTACAATGAAGCTCGGTTTTCTTGTTGGAAATTTTGCTAAGTAAGGACAAAAAGGTAACATCGCAAATTGGCTACATTTTCCCAAATATTTGGACAGTGTCCAGTTCCCAACTAACTCCATTAGGTCTGCAAGAAGGTCAAAAATATCTCTGTTCTTGTGGGTGGCAGGGGACTGGATGCATTTTGACATCTTGTAAAGTTCCATGCCTTATTTCATCACAGGATGGAAGGATAGAATTTGCTGATTCATTTGCCATCCTCACAGGTGCCTGGTTTAAACCATCCCTAGGAAAGGTGACTGAGAGAGGAATGCATCAGGGTGCTATAAAACACTGAATACCTCTTGCAAAACAAATTTAACTGTTAAAATGTCTTTTTATTTCCCTGCTTATTTGCTACTTCAAGAGAGATATAGCACTATTCTTTACAGGAAAAGAAGGGAAATCAGGTTTCAGTGTATCACAAAAGCACACATAGGAGGAAAAGGAAGAGTTTAAGCAAAGGAGCGTTTCAAAGTGAATGCTTGGAAAAGCATCTCTCCATTATAATATCTTTTTATTCTTTGGAATCAAGTTTTAAGGAAATGACAGAGCCTTTTCTTGGAGTACTTAAAACTGTCTAGAGCAGAGGACAGTATTGGCTTTGTTGAAGAATTTGCTTGCACCTGTGAGGAGCTGGCTCAATTAATGTAAGTTGGCTCTCACCACTTTCTGTGACAGTTGGCAAAACAGTGACTGCTTCACTTTTCACTCCTACCCCCACCTCAAATCATCACAGTATCTGCTCAGCATTACATAACCCCTGGGAAGGACAAACCTGCATATTTTAAAAAACGAATAATGCATCCTAAATTTCCCCATGTATTCTCAATAGTAATAACTAAGTTTTTATTTGTCTTTAAGTTAGAAATCTAGAATTTGCTTGCCTGTGGCTTCTTCAATTCTTGTAAAAATTCTACCTTGTGAAAATAAAATGGATGCAGCACTGCACTAGAATTTTGAACTCTTCCAGATGAAACTTTCTTTCAGCCTATTCTTTAAAAAAACAAACAAACAAAAAAAAACAGCTCTCTTGAGGTATAATTTATATACAAGAAAATGCATCCAGTTCAAATGTATAGTTTATAGAATTTTATTTCATTTTTATATTTTTAATTTTTGTGGGTACATAGTAGGTGTATGTACTTATGGGGTACCTAAGATACTTTGATACAGGAAACAATATTTCTAGCACTCCTAACACTTCCCTCCTGCCTTTTTGCAGTCATCCCCTCGCCCCTGACCTCAGGTGACTTCTGTCATTAGAGATGAATTTGCTTTTTCTAAAATTTCAGAGAAATAAACTATGAAGTATGTAGTGTTAAGGTTTTTTTTTCAAAGCATGCTTTTCAGATTTATCAAAGCTATTGTTCTTATTAGTAGTTCATTTCTCTTCATTGCTAAATAGTATTCCATTGTGTGGATGTACTATATTTATTCACCTGTTGATGGCATTTATGTTGTTTCCAGGTTTGAGCTATTACACACAAAGCTACTGCGAGCATTTATGTACAGGTCTTTGTGTTGACACATGTTGTTACTTTTCTTGGGTAAAAACTTAGGACTAGAATTTCCTGGACATATGCTAAGTGCATGTTTTAACTGTTTTCCAAATGGTCATACTGTAGCAATGTATGAGAGTTCCACTTTCTGTGCTTCTTTGTTCACATTTGGTATTGTTTTTCCTTTGATTGTAGACATTTCATGTGTGTACTGCAGTATCTTATGTTAATTTGCATTTCTCTTATGACTAGTGATGATATTAAGCATCTTTTTAATGTGCTTGCTGGCCACTAGTATGTCTTCTTCAGTGAAGTGACTTTTTAACTCTTTTGTAAGAGTTATGCATAAGAGTTCTTCATATATCCTTGATACTAATCCATTGAGATATATTTGGATCTGGAATATTTTCCCCTAGTCTGTGATTTGCCTTTTCATTTTTTAAATGGAGTCTTTCAAAGAGTTCAGCTTATCATTTTTTTTCTTTTATTCCTTGGATTCAATTTATTCCTAATTCTCCCAACACATCATCCAAGGCATTGCTCCCAAATTCTGAAATCAGGAACCCGTCATATAAGGTGAGAGTGCTGACTTTCATTTTATAAACTTAGCACAGAAGTTTTGAAAGAAATATTGCCAGATGGCCCGAAGATACAGACTTCGCTGTTTCCTGCCAACTACAGCCTAACCAGGTCCACTTCTAGGGCAAGCTTGGAAGTCTAGATTGATTGGCAGATCCCTGGTACAATTCCAGGACAGAGTCAAATCTCCAAATTGGTCTCCCAGGGAATTAGAGGTAATTTGGGGGAACAGTCTGCACTTCCTGGGCCTTCCTCGGCACAGAGTGGCCTGAACCAGAGAAAACTGACTGCCAACATTGGGAGCTTCCCTTGTAAGTTTGTAAGTCTGCCTCTTCATTTTTTATATTTTCTTGAACATGAAAATGGAGTCTGCCCCTTACTCCAAGAAGCTAGTAATGGGGTTTCTTAAGGATAATGATGCAGTGAGAGAAGTAATGTCTGAAATAATAAAGTGTGTCTTAACAAATCTTGGACAAGTCAATTATTTAAATCGTTCCAAGCTGGCAGTAAGGAGCAGGACGTCTGAGGAGGAGGGTGGAACAATAGACACATTGACTGATGGACTTTTTGGTAGGTGCACCAGTCAATGCTTCTAGGGCAAGATCTAAGAAAAGAGAAAACCAACATGAAGTTTCATGGAAATGTGGAGATACGATTTCACCTTTAGGGTAAAGAGAGATGGAGGGAAAGGGCTTTTCAGCACAGCCACAGCTCTGCTCTGCAGAAGAAGCGATGGATGTGGCTGGAGCCACAGCCTGGGACCCTCAGTGATAGCACTATGCCAAGTGTTGCACAAACTTGTGCTTATCATGGTTAGAAATACCATATTTGAGTATTTACTGGACTGCTATATGAAAACTATCTGATTAGAGCAGAACATTGAATTCTGCCTAGGGCATAGATTTAATGGGGAAAATATACTTGTTTATATTATAAAGTCTTATCTGTTTCAGTATGATAAATATCATATTCTCATTAGTTAGCTGGTTAACTAAAATCAAACTGTTTGTCTTTCTATTATGACCTCATTACTTACTGCTATGTGACCTTGAACAAGTAATTGTATCTTTTATAATCCCTAAGTTTCTCCACTGCAAAATGGGGCTATAACATAACTCATCTCATAGAGTTATCTTATGAAGATTCATTGAGATAATCCATATGCCCAGCACATAGTGAATACTTTGTAAATAATAACTTCTTTCTTTAAAATAATGTGCTTGTAGAGATATGTATTAAATATATTGAGTGATGAAATTTAAGAGATGTTAGATGTGGTAAATAGGAAACAATAATCCAGCACATGGTAATTGGTATTTCTGCAGAAGATTCAAGAACAAATAGAACTAAGCAGTATTCATAGATATGAATAGAAAATAAAACAAAACGAAAAAACCTCCAGGGCTCAAGAAAAATCTGCATCTGCAGATTGAAAGAGTTCACCATGTTTGAATAAAAATTAATGAAAATATCTGTAATGTAAACATATCTGTGATATTTTTGAGTTTCAAGAGTAAAAAAAATTCAGGAAACCATTAAGTAAGGAGAAAAAAGTTTCCTACAAAAGAAGAAAGAGTCAAGTTGGATTTAACTCCATTAGATAAGCCTATGAATCAACAGCATTTTAGAAGAAATATTTGTGACTAATGAATTCTAACGCATAAATGCGAAATCAGAAAGACATTCTCAAATTTGGAAGGACTGAAAAATATGTCATTTATATACAGTACTGAAAATTTACTCACAGGAATTCTTTAGCCAAGAAAGAAATTAATAAAAACAACAACAACAACAAAAAGCAAGAAAGTAGAATTTTTGGTATAAAAGGAAATCACTGTGAACATTGAAATCAGTTGTGTAGATTTAATTGAAAATTGTTGAATTTTAAATTAAATGCATAGAGACTGTAAATGGGGATGTACAATTGGTGAATTTTAAGACATAAAAATTGGTAAAACTGTTTTTTTAAATATCAAAAAATAAAATATAATCCATGTCACAAAAGATAAACTGCAAAGGAAAGATCAAGATACTAGACAAAATAGAAAACATAGAGCATGATGACAAGATGAAAACCCATGCTTCACTTGTGACATTTAGCTTTGGAATGTATTCACTGAGAACTACAAATTAAAGTGGGTGCTATTCTTCTGTGTACTAACCAAGATGTACAGATCAAGTTGAGTAACAGTAATTCAACAGAATGTTATGTATTTGAGCAGACGTTAAACAGGGTGACTCAAGACGTCTTCTACTACTATTGAGCTTCTAGTATTTTTGCCTTATGTTCTGAAAAGTTTTTCTTCTCCATATTTCCATGTTATGCTATTCAATACATAAAGATCCAAAACTATTATCTCTTTATTGTACATGATATCCTTTATTAATATAAATAATGCCTTTTGCCCCATTTATTGTTTTGCCTTACATTCTATTCAGATTCCTTCCTTCCTTCCTTCCTCCCTCCCTCCCTCCCTCCCTCCTGCACACAGTTATTAAATGTTTGCTATGTATCAGGCACCACACTAGTTCTAGATATAAAGTTGTGGGTAAAACAGAGGTGGCTCCTGCTTTCATAGAACTTAAAAATCTAATGGCAACTTAGGATTGTGACTTCTGTTATTATTATTTACCTGATGAATCTCTAATCATCCATTTACGTTTTACCAAAAACACTTTTGTAAATAAATAGTGGTAAGTTGATTTTGACTTTTAAAAAATCCCATTTCTTTCATTGATAGTTTGCTTTTGAGTGAAATATTGCTGCTTCCACTGAAACAGAAGTATTGGAATGGTGGGAGACACCAATTTGATTTAAAACTGCCAAATATTAGCATACAAATGCAAACCCCTCATTCATCATTTGAATTAACCTTAGGAAAAATGGTGAGATGTACAGGAGTATATTTAGCTTCCCTTCCTTCTCTGTGCTCTTAACACTCCATTTTGAGATCCCTGGATATCCCTTACCTCCTCATATAATCACTCTCTTACTATATTGTGGCTTCTCAGACCAATCCAGGTACATGGATGCAGAGGGAATTTTTGAATGTCTAAAGTAGTGGTTTTCAAAGTGTGCTCTCTGGACCAGCAGTATCTGCATCACCAGGAAATTTTGTTTGAACTGCAAATTCATGGGCTCCATCCATGCCTACTGAATCAGAAACTCTGGGGATGTGGTCCAGCAATTTCTGTTGAACAAGTTCTCCAGATGCTTTTGATACATGCTCAAGTTTGAAAACCACTGGTCTGGTGACCCTCAAGCTTGGCTACACATTGGACTCACCTGGGGAGACTTGCAAGCCATTGATGCCTGGGTTTCATATCCAAGGATGCTGGATTTAATTGTTCTAGAATGTGGCCTGAGCAGGGTTTTGAATTTGTGCAGCCAAGTTTGAGTACCACTGACCTAGATTTTACAGACTGTCATTCTCTGTATGATGAGAGTTTACATACCCTATGTTCCATTGCCATAAAGAAATTAAAAACCAGTCAGCTTTATTAATGATCTTATTGTGCTAAGATGGTGTGCAAAGTACATGGCTGGGCTTTAAAGCCAAATTGTCTTGATTACCTTTCAGGGCTCTGGCACTCACCTGCTGTATGATTAGTCAGCAGGTTAACTTCACCTCTTTATGGCTCAGTTTTCTCATCTGCAAAATAATCAAAATGCCTATTGCATACTTGTTACATGCCAGTTACTCTTAAAGGCCTTTAAATTACTTTACTGTTCGTAGTAGTCCTGAGAGATAAGTACATTATTTGCCCCCTTTTGCAGATGAAGAAACTGAGGCACCATGAGGCGCTAATACATAGCAGAGCCAGGCTCAGGTCCAGGTAGTCTATTTCTACAGTTCATGTTCCAGGCCACCATGCCGTAACAGCCTTGTCATCTGATAGTAACAGTGACACCTCATGAGATTTTTGTCAGAATCGTTAGTCATTTAATTCCTGTGCCTTTAGCTTCCCCCATCTTTCCTCATGTGAATTATGCATATTTTAGTATTAGTTCTTAAGGAGACATCTTCTTAGCACAGTGACTCTGATGTGGAGGTTTCAGGTACTGTAAGTACAAATTATAGGTAGGGTCTTGGGCCACAAGGACTGTCAGTGCCTCTCACAAATTAGCGACTTTCTACTCTGCTTAAACATAGGCTGGCCTTGCTAATCATTAAACTTGATTTTTAACAAGCCACACAGTAATTGGCTCCTATCAGCGTACTTCCTTTAACCAGATATTCAAACAGGCCAGCATTTCAAGATTTTCAGTTTAACAAGTTTTGCCCTGAGATATTAGCATTTCATTAGCATTTACAGATTGAATACACAACACCTGGCTTCTCTTTCAAGGTGATGCTATAAAGGACCTGTTCTTTTCTCCTAGGGAGCAACATTTTTAATTCATTTGATTTCTAGAGGGAAAAATGCTGCTCTCAGTAAGGACCTTGTTGTAAGTTTGCTACTCTTTTTTTAACAGTATTTAAAATTTAAAGGTAAGATTGTAGGAATTGCTTATCCTTTTTGTAAAAGCTGCAAATTAATAAGAAAGAAATGGTGCTTTTTTCTTCCTTTGCCTTGTTGTTAGGGGGACTGAAGAAGGTCTTATGAATTCTCATTAAAGGTTAATTTTGAATCTTGAATGTTAATGGAGCTCGCTTCTTATATGCCTTGTGGAATTATTTTAAAGAATGTAATCAGTTGTCTGACCTCTAGCAGTGGCCTTCCCTCAGCTCTCAAGAGAACATCTTGTGAATCCTGAAAGTTTAGTGTACCTGACTATTAGCCGCCTGGATCCTGAAAGTTTAGTGTACCTGACTATTAGCCGCCTGGTTTTTTATCTTTTTCAACTGCAACCTGTACAATGGAAGAAGTAGAAAGGAGGGAAATTTTGAATAATTGGTGCAGGATGGGTGGAGAGAATAAGTTAAACAGGGGACAATAACGGTGACAAACGGTGATATTAAATAACACCAGCTACTGGGGGTGCTGAGTGTGGGAGAAGTGGAAGAGCTAGAGAGTAAGCATGTTAGAAAATGTTATTGATTCCAAAAATTGAGAGATTAAATAAAAGGTTTAAGAATTAAAGAAAGATAAAAGACTAGACAGACAGTAAGGGAAAAGAGAAGAATTAGTACCTTTTTAGACAGTTTTGTTGACATGAAATGCCATAGAACCTTTTGGATGCAGATATAAAAAAGAAACCTGGGTGATAGAGGCAAGAAGTGGCAGCAAAACCAAGATGCCACCAAGAACTTGGGTCAGAGCAGCTATCTGTAAGGTTGCTATGAGGGGCTTGTATGAAACAAAAGTATGACTAAAGAATGAATGTATCAGCTGGGCATGGTAGCTCACGCCTGTAATCCCAGCACTTTGGGAGGCTGAGGTGGGCGGATCACCTGAGGTCAGGAGTTCGAGACCAGCCTGACCAACATGGAGAAACCCTGTCTCTATTAAAAATACAAAATTAGCCAGGCGTGGTGGCGCATGCCTGTAATCCCAGCTACTTGGGAGGCTGAGGCAGGAAAATCGCTTGAATGCGGTAGATGAAGGTTGCAGTGAGCCAAGGTCATGTCATTGCACTCCAGCCTAGGCAACAAAAGTGAAACTCCATCTCAAAAAAAAAAAAAAAAAGAATATATCAAAAGAGAGGCTGTCCAGAAATGTCACATATAAATAGAGGAATCAGCAAGGAGGACCTAGGCAAGAACCATCCAAATCTTGCCCAGAAGAAGGAGGTTTTTGGCATCAGAAAGGTAAGGAGCAATCAGGAAATTAAATCTTAGTTGTATTTTACAGTAAGGAATCCTATGGATTCCCCAATCCAAAGAAATTGGCCTCTGGTTTTTGATGTGCCTTAACCTTTACTCTCCCACCTGGAATGACCCATTTGAGAACCTGGTGTGGTGGCTCACGCCTGTAATCCCAGCATTTCATTATATCTAGTGTCCTAAATCAAGAGGAACAAAGCAAAAGTTAAGATCTGAATAGTTTATCAGGACTTGGTAGCCCAATACCATTAAACATTTGAATATTATAACAATTCTTGTTGTCTTGTTTCTCTGCCCATCCTGTAAACTTCTCAAAAAGATTTGTCTTCCCATGTAGATTATCTTCAGGGATAAAATGCACTAGTCTTGGCAATACAATTATGATCCTCCTCATGGCATTTATAATTCTTACTGTAAATTAATATTTGGCATTCTGATCTCTGTGACCTGGGTTAATGAGAAGCTGTCTCAAAGATGTGGCCCCATTTATGTGCTGACAGACTTGTGTTTAAGCTGAGTCTGCAAAGCTGAAGGCCGGACTTGGCACCAGAGTAAAATCACCAAGATAATGATTGCCTCTCTAGAAGGCATCTTGGTATGCAGCCAATCTGTCTCTTTTGGTGACACCTGAGTTCCCTGAGACCATGGGTATTCATCATTTATGCATGCATTCACGCAGTCAATCATTCATTCACTCACTCATGTGACAACTTATTCATTCATTCAATAAATAGAATGAGTTTTACTTTAATGCTAGAATGAACTAAGGTAACTGCACTTTCTTATCTATATTATAATGTGTGGACTACAAATGTTTCTAAATAGAAAATGAATGTATCAAATGTCAGTTTTCTTCTTTTAATATAGAAGTATGTTTTTAAATACTTATTTTTAAAGGTCTGAAAAAAGAAAGCACTTCCAGAATGGTGGAGAAAGGGCCTCCAGTAATTGCTCCTTCCATAAAAGCAATGAAAACATTGGCAAAAAAAATCATCAAAATCAATCTTTTAAGAGCTCTGGAAATTAACCAAAAGCTTACAAAAATGTAAGAAGCGTTTATTCAAAAAACATCAGTAAGGACAGTGAGCTTTGTGGCATTTTACCTTGTCCTATTCCCATCCTCCTCCCCTAGTTCCATGGTAGCCTTGAATACTAGCTGACTCACAATGATGGTAATTGTAAACCAAACAAACAAAAAACAGCAGCCTAACAGCAACTGGAGTGGGCATAACAGGTTTGGAACTTTTCAAAAAGTCCCATTCCCAGGGCATTGTCATTATTTGACATATTTCACAGTTCCCTGAAAAGCTCCATTCACAGGAAATTGTCATTATCTGACCTGACTTGGAGCTCATTCTGTAGGAAAAACACCACACCTAGGGAGTTTATTGAAGACAGTCTTTGGTGATTGTTTAATACCACAGTTGCCTGAGACTACAATAACAACTGGGGCAAACAAGAGCCTGATTAAAAGAACCTCAATGAACTCCAAGTAGGATAAACACAGAAGTCCACACCTACCTACATTATAGTCAAACTATTGAAAGACAAAGAGAATTTTTTTTAACTTTTAGGTTCAGGGGTACATGTGCAGGTTTGTCATATAGGTAAATTGTGTGTGATGGGAGTTTGGTGTACAGATTATTTCATCACCCAGCTAATAACCATAGTACCTGATAGGTAGTTTTTCAGTCCTCCTCCTCTTCCCCGCTTCCACCCTCAAGTAGGCCCCAATGTCTTTTATTCCCTTCTTTTTGTCCATATGTACTCAATGTTTAGCTCCCACTTATAAATGAGAACATATGGTATTTGGTTTTCTGTTCTTATGTTAGTTTTCTTAGCATAATGGCTTCTAGGTCCATCCATGTTGCTGCAAAGGACATGGTCTCACTCCTTTTTATGGCTGCCTAGTATTCCCTAGGATATATGTACCACATTTTCTTTATCTAATCCACTGTTGATAGGCACTTAGATTGATTCCCTGTCTTTGTTATTGTGTATAGTGCTACAGTGAACATATGCATGTGTCTTTATGGTAGAATGATTTATATTCCTTTGGGTGTATACCCAATAATAGGATTGCTGAGTCAAAGGTAATTCTATTTTAAGAGAGAATCTTGAAAGTGACAAGAGAGAAACAACTTATCATGTAAAAGGGATCCGCAGTAAGATATACAGCTGACTTTTCACCAGAAACTGTTAAGTCCAGAAGGCAGTGATATGGCATATCCAAAGTGCTGAAAGACAAGAAGGTGAAACCAATCTTTCCAACTTCTCTAAATACTGAAAAACGAATACTTCCCAACTTACTCTATGAGACTAGTATAATCTTGATACAAAATTAGACGAAGACATAGCAAGACAACTAAAGACCAATATCCTTTAAAATATAGATACAAAATCCTCAACAAAATGCTAGCAACCTGAATCCAGCCACATGTAAAGTGAATTATAATCCACGAACAAGTGGCACTTATCCCAGATATAAGTTTGCTTGACATCTGGAAGTCAATGTAATATATTAATAGAGTAATGGACAAAAAACACACTATTACTTTCATAGATAAAGGCATAGCATTTGACAAAATATAACCCCCTTTATGGTGAAAAAAAAAAAGCATTCAACAAGCTAGAAGTAGAGGGGAATTTCCTCAACCTGATAAAAGACATCTATGAAAAGTCCACAACTAGCGTTATCCTAACAGTGAAAGACAATACTTTCCTCTTAAGATCAGAAACAAGAATGTCTGCTTTAATTATCACTCTTCAATATTGTACCAGAGGTTCTAGCCAAGGCAATTTTGTAAGAAAAAGAAATAGAAGGCATTGAGATTGCAAAGGAAGAAGTAAACTATCTATTTGCAGATGACATGTCTCTCCATATAGAAAACCCTAAGAAATCCACACATATACAAAACTATTAGAGTGAATAAATAAGTTTAGCAAGGCTACAGGATACAAAATCAATATACAACTATCAATTGTATTTCTGTACACTAGTAATGAACAATATGAAAAGGAAATTAAGAAAATATTCTAAAATTTCTATAAAAGTGTAAGAGGTTCAAAATAATAAAAAGTTTTGAAGAAGAACAGTTGGAGAATTCATGCTTCCCAATTTCAAAACTTACTACAAAGCTACATTATTTAAGACAGTGTGGTTCTGACATAAGGATAGACAAATGTATCAAGGAATAGGATTGAGAGTCCAGAAATATATGTATATATCTATAGTTAATTGATTTTCAACAGGGATGTCAAGACCATTCTATAGAGAAAGAAAAAATAGTCTTTTCAACAAATGGTACTGGAATGACTGGATAGTCATACGTAAAACAATGAAGTTGGACCACCTACCTCATATCATATATAAAAATCAGCTCACCATCAATTACACACCTAAATGTTAGAATTAAAACCTTAAAACTGCCAGAAAAAAAAAAAAATCTTAGTAAATCTTCCTGATCTTGGGTAATGCTTTCTTTAATATGACAACAAAAACACAAACAACAACAAAAATAAATACCTTGGATTTCACCAAAGTTAAAATTAAAACTTTTTGTGCATCAGAGGACATTAAGAAAAATGAAAAGACAACCCACAGAATGACAGAAAATATCATACTCTGTTAAGGGTCTACTATGCAGAATATATAAAGGACATTTACAACTGAACAATATAAAGACAACCCAATTTTAAAATGAGCATAGGATCTGAACAGAGATTTCTTCAAGAAAGATATACAAATGGCCAATAAGCATATGGAAAGATGCTCAGCATCATTACTCATCAGTGAAATGGAAATGAAAACAATGAGATACCACTTCCTACCCACTAGGATGGCTGGAATCAAAAAGTCAGAAAATAATAAATAATGTTGAGGTTTCAGAGAAATTGGAAACCTCATACCTTGCTGGTGGTAATGTAAGATGATGAAGCAAGTTTAGAAAATAGTCTGGCAGTTTATCCAACAATGAAACATAAAGTTACCATATGACCTAGCAATTCCACTCCTAGGTATGTACTAAAGGGAAATGAAAACATATGTCACACAAAAACATATGCATGAAGATCCATAATAACTAAAAAGTAAAAAAAAAATGATGTTCATCAATGAATAATTAATAAACAAAATGTCAGCCTGGGCATGGTGGCTCACGCCTGTAATCTCAGCACTTTGGGAGGCTGAGGCAGGAGGATCACGAGATCAGGAGTTCTAGACCAGCCTGACCAACATGGTGAAACCCCATCTCTACTAAAAATACAAAAATTAGTTGGGTGTGGTGGCATGCACCTGTAATGCCAGCTACTCAGAAGGCTGAGGCAAGAGAATCGCTTGAACCTGGGAGGCAGAGATTGCAGTGAGCCGAGACCATGCCACTGCACTCCAGCCTGGGTAACAGAGTGAGACTCTGTCTCAGAAAAAAAAAAAAAGTCATATATTCATACAAAGAATATATTATTCAGTAATAAAAAGGAATGAAATACTGATATGTGCTACAACATGAATGGATATTGAAAATATTGTGCTTTGTGAAAGAAGCTCAAACACAAAAGACCACATATGGTATGATTCCGTGTGTATAAAATTTATACAAAATAGATTTCTATTTTGTATAAATTAATGATTGCCAGGGGTTTGAGGGTAGGAGGAGTGGGAAATGACTATTAATGGGATGGATTTCTTAGCAGGCTGATGAGAAGGTTCAAAAATTATATAGTAGCAATGGCTATACAACTCTCTGAATATACTAAAAAGCACTAATTTGTATACTTTAAAAGAATGAATTGTGTAGTATGTGAATTATATTTTAATACAACTCTTCTTAAAAACTCTAATTCAACATTTTGGCAAGACTGGAAGACTACCTAGTGTAGTGGTTCTTGACTTTAGCGTACATCAGATCACCTGTAGAATCTCATTAAAATGCATGCTCTGATTCAATAGGTCTGAGAGCAGCCTGAGATTCGTCATTTCTAACAAGCTCCCAGGTTGTGTCTATGCCTCTGGTCCTCAAATGAACAGACTGGAGTAAAAAGGTCTGAAAAGATAACCTCAGAAATATTAAATAATGGTAGTATAATTTAGGTAATTTAAATTATCTTTTGTATACCCTTCTAGGTTTCCTGATTCGTTGACATTTTTTTCATAATCATAAAGAGAGAGCCATTTCTAAAAAAGTAAAAGAAAAACTCTTTGAACATGTTTTATTTATTTTAGGGTAGCGTTAGTTTTCTTGCTTACATTTCCATCAGGAGAATTAATTTTTGTAACAGAACTATGGATGAAAATGTAAATATATACATATCATTATTGATTTTATATTTCCTTTTTAAACATTCTGGTTAGCGTTAATAAGGCAATTGAGATTAATTGGTTATAATTGCTAGTCGTCATTCTCTTTTTTATTTTTTGAAATGGAGTCTTGCTCTGTTGTCCAGGCTAGAGTGCAGTGACACGATCTCGGCTCACTGCAACCTCCGCCTCCTGGGTTCAAGTGATTCTCCTGCCTCATCCTCCTGAGTAGCTGCGATTACAGGCACCCACCACCACATCAGGCTAATTTTTGTATTTTTAGTAGAGATGGGGTTTCACCATCTTAACCAGGCTGGTCTCGAACTTTTGACCTCGTGATCCACCCACCTCGGCCTCCCAAACTGCTGGGATTACAGGCATGAGCTACCGCGCCAGGCTGCTAGTCATCATTTTCTAAGAACCCGTGCTACCGTATGCTGTAACTTGTTCTTGCCCAATGAGCTTATTGTATACGACAACTATCCAATGTGCTTCATTGGCATGACAGACACAGAGGAGGAGGGATTCTAATGGTCAATTTACAAAAACCTTAGAATTACTTCATTTGGTGTTAGATAGCTTATTAACAAGTCTCTTTTTAACACGATTAACAAACAAGGAACATGTACAAAATTAAATCTGACTTTTTCCTGAATACTGTGTCCACAGTCAGTTAAAAAGGTTGACCTGTGGTTTGTCAGTTTGGAGCAGTTAGGTAATAATTGCAATAGCAAGATCCTCCTGTTTGCTCACACATTTCCCAATTCTCTTAGTACATTCAGTGACTTACCTGTGTGCTCCAATCAGTCTGCCACTTAGTGTCACTTGTATCATTACAGGCAATAATTTTTTTCTGAAATTGGCAGCCAGTTTCTTTGTCACCTTCTCCCAGACTTTCTCCTCCACTCCTACCCTAGAGACACTCTCCATAATTTTATCTATTTGGTTATCAGAAGGACCTACTAACTGACAGGAGAAGCAGGAGTTAGGAGAGGTAGGAGTAATTGTGCGACAGGTGGAAGAAATAAATTGCCTGCCACTGAGATACTGGCTTTCTCATGCATTTTTCTGTCTCAGTTTCTGCTCTGTCCCAAACATTCAATACTTTATGCAAATAAATTTCCTCAGCCTAGATTTTTCTAGGACACCAGGTAATTTCATATAATGGACTAAGTCACAATGCTATTTATTCTTTATTTTCTAACATTTATGATGTTTAGCTAGCTTTATTTAGATTTTGCAACACTCTCAAAAATTAAACTTTCCTTTTTATGAATATGCACTTATTAGTAAAGACTCTTTTGGTTATAAATGATAGAAATAGGCAAGTAAACCTAAGTCCAAAAAGGGAAATCTAGGGTCATCTCCCTGGTGCCAGTGGCAAAAAGGCAGGTGGGACTGAGGGAAGGACGCTTTGGAAGACCACCCAGACAGCTCCTTTTCATCCTGCCCACCCTGTAGAGCAGCTGTCCCTGGCCTCGGGTTCACATGGTGGAAACCATGGCCACTCTACTGCTTCAGAGTTTATGTGTGACAGGTTTAGCCCCTAAGAGGGACCAACTGTCTTGGACCTATTCTAGATTCTCAGGAAAGAGAGTTAGCCGAGTTCTCTTCAGTTGCCTGCCTTATGTCAGGACCATAATGTACAAATGGTTGCTAAAGACTCACTGCTACAGGACAGCAGGAAGGAGGTCAAAAGGTGAGAAATAGGGATGGCACAAAATGACACAAAATAGCAATGACACGAGAGACATGAAATCCCAGAGATGAAGGTCGCCAGAGCAGCGGCTATGGTAAGATACAGAGAAGCTGACAAGAGGCCAACTAAACAACTGAAAGCAGAGTGAGGCCGATGAGGATAGGGTTAAATGCTATAATGCTGGGCTCCTCAAGGAAAGGATAACAGCTAGAATATTGAAGGTGCCTCAGGTTCAATCTAGAAAAGTCAGAGACATCCTTTTTTCTCCAGCCCAAACCCTTCATTAGATTCTCTTGCATTTTCGTCATGAAATATGGTACAAAAACACAAAAGTTTCGAAAAGAAAAATTTAAAAAGATAAAAAGTGTGCAGAGGGCAGGTGCAGTGGCTCATGCATGTAATCCCTGCACTTTAGGAGGCTGAGGTGGGCTGATTGTTTGAGCTCAGGAGTTCAAGGCCAGCCTGGGCAACATGGCAAAATCCTGCCTCCACCAAATATACACGCACACACACAAAAATTCACTGGGCGTGATGGCCCGTGTCTGTGGTCCCAGCTACTTATGAGGTGGAGGCAGGCGGATCACTTGAGCCTAGGAGGCTGAGGTTGCAGTGAGCCGAGATCGCATCATTGCACTGCAGCCTCGGGCAACAGAGTGAGACCCTGTCTCAAAAAAAAGAAAAGCATGCAGAGATTTCCTTCTGTTTTTAGTTGTAGTATTTTGTTTGGTTGGATTAAAAAACATCAAATGAATATACCTGGGAAGTTTCCATGAAAATCTGGAAATCAGGGAAGACTGAAAAGAAAATCAAATATAAAAGTATATATTAGTACATGAAAATGTTCTGATAGAACTTGAGACATTTAATTTCAAATAGTAGCAAGTGAATTTTCCAATAAAATATGAATTCCATTAAAGTAAAAGTTATAGGCTATTATATTATATAATATTTTTATCTTAAGAAAACACTCTATTAGCCCCCAAAATAGAGAATGATTATTTGTTTGGTTTCAGCACTTTACCATATTTCTCCTAATTTCCCCATTTATTTCATTATTTTTAAAATTTATATGAAATGAAATTGTGATTTTTTACCTTTTCACCACACCACCTAAGAAAACTTAAGACCCTTCAGATATTCCTGGGGATTCATGGTTCATCCTTGCAGAGACAGCATAGAAACATGTAGCTGTTGGTCAAGAAGTCTTCAGCCACTTCATACATATTACCCCTAGTTTTCCCCAAGGGATAGCACTTTCCTTTCCTCCTCCTCTGGCAGCAGTCTCTCCTCCTCTGCATACCTACTGTGACAGACGGAGGGACATTTCTTACCCTCCAGCAGCCTGCTTCTTCAGCAAACACCTACTGAGCATTTATTTACTACATGAAAGGCAGAAGGAAGGGGTGTGAACAACCAGAAAAAAAGCACTATAAATCAAGGAGTGTTTAGTTCAAAAATAAGGTGACAGCAGACTTGGCCTTGGAGGAAGTGTGGGGGAACTTGACAGTGAACAGAGGAGGTACATTCCTTGTTAAGGAAATAGCACACGCCAAGACTCCTATGGACACATAGTTTACCTTGAGTTTCATTGAGAGCAGAAAACAGTTGCTTCAAATGCACGGTTTCTCATGATAGACAGGGTGAGCCTGATTTTATGTTTATCTCTTTTAGGATGATAATCCAACTCCTTTTCATTTTTGACATGGGTATTATTTTCTATGCGTTTAACTTTGTTTTTTGTAAGTCTCTACAGTTTTTCTTCAACTTTCTTCTAACAGAAAGATCACACCTATATAAAATCTTCCTCTGAAGGTTTTAGAAGTGCTGGTGTCTAGCATGAATGGCAGAAGTAAATGAGTCACCGTCATCTTGCAACAAGTTCATGGTATTCTTTCCACTTGTTCACACTGAGGTCCCAGGGACAGCAACCCTGTATTATCTTCCATGTCAAAAGCAGGAGGAAGGGACAGGCTCCAGGCCTCCATCCCTGCTTTCAAATATCATAACCTGAATGAGGAAACACAAAATATCACACATGCAAAGGTAATCTCCTCCAGAGCTAGTCATCTACTGCTGTTCTGTCTCAATCATTTTCTTCAGGTTGTTTGTGGATTGCCTTTTAGTCACTTTGTGATGGAACTAGGGCAAAGTGAAGGGGCATCTGAGAAACTGTTCCAGTAAAAGCAATAACTAAAATTGTTGATGTTTTATAGTATATAAGGCATTTCCATATGTACTGTCTCATTTAATTCTCATATCCATCCTACATTTCTTATCCCATTTTTCAAAAGAAAAAACTGAGACAGAGGAATAAAGTAAATTCCCAGCATGTGCCAGCCATTAGCAAGAAGTTCAAGCCCAAGTCTTCCTGCCTGTCTCACCTTATTATGGTTTAGCAGTTCTGAGCTACCTGGGCAGCTGCCGTATCCCATTTTGCACTCTCACTCTTCTGTTCTTCGCTGGCAGATTTCTGTTGTCACCTCCTTCAGGAAATGTTTTCTCATGCCCCCACCGCCCCAGCCCTGAATACTCCCTTAGAAGCTACATGCCCCCATATCACTACTCCTATCGTGCTGTTTTGCTATGATTTGTTGGCCTGGTTTCCTCCCTTGCTGGCTGTAGATTTGGAGGGCAGGGATTAGGTTCTATTGGTGTTGATATCCCTAGTGCTATGCTTAACAGTTGTCAGTTCCCTTTCTAAGGACAGGCTTTATGGTTGGAGTGCAAACACTGGTTTCCAGAAAGTTCCTGTGTGCTACTGAAAGACACACAGGATAGTGGGGGAAGATGTCACTTCCTGTGGGGTTTTCTGGGGAATGGAGAGTTTCAGTGAGCTGCCCCAGGAGCTGTTGCCCCTGATGTCCCCTCACTTCCCTTGACATCATAGGTTTCTGGCTGGACAAGGCCCTACTGCAGCTTTAGGGTGCTAGAATAAGCATCTAGAATTACAATGAATATGGGTGTTCTGGGCAATTTTAATTTCATTGGGTAAGTTAAGATTAAATTTAACTTTACTATTATTCTGGTTATGTTTTTCCCATTTAGCCTGTAACTGGATGGGATCAGAGTAAATTACCTGGAAATGTACTATGTTCCTCTGGTTTTTTTTGTTTGTTTGTTTGTTTGTTTTTGTTTTGTTGTTTTTTTGAGATGGAGTCTTGCTCTATTGCCCAGGCTGGAGTGCAGTGGTACAATCTTGGCTCACTGCAACCTCTGCCTCCTGGGTTCAAGCAATTCTCCTGCCTCAGCCTCCCAAGTAGCTGAGATTACAGGCACCTGCCACCATGCTGGGCCAAATTTTATTTTATTTTTTTAGTAGAGATGGGGTTTTGCCATGTTGGCCAGGCTGGTCTTGAACTCCCGACCTTGTGATCCGCCCACCTGGGCCTCCCAAAGTGCTGGGATTACAGGTGTGAGCCACTAAGCACAGCCATATGTTCTTCTGTCCTTAAGGTAATTATGTTACCATGGAAGTGACTCCAAAGAGTCATGTTGAGAGGGTTGGCTAAAGACTCTACAAGATTCAGAGGCTGAGGCAGGTGGATCACCTGAGGTCGAGTTTGAGACCAGCCTGGCCAACATGGTTTAACGCTGTCCCTACTAAAAATACAAAAATTAGCTGGGCGTGGTGGCGGGTGTCTGTAATCCCAGCTACCTGGGAGGCCGAGGCTGAAGAATCCTTTGAACCCGGGATGTGGAGGTTACAGTGAGCTGAGATCACACCATTGCACTCCAACCTGGGTGACAAGATCAAAACTCCATCTCAAAAAAAAAAAAAACAAAGACTCTACAGGAGAGCTGGAACTTGACCTTCCATGTGTTTTACAGGTTTATATCTTTGAGCAATCACTCAGGATTGAGTTACTTACTATAGTTCAAAGGAGAAAGAATGCATTTTCTTCTATGATGATGGACATAAAAAGTGTCTGAACCTGCTAATTAACTATTGTTGGAAAGAACAGTTGGGCATAAATTATGCTGAAACTAAGGTGTATTTGGTAGACATTGTCAAGCATTTAATGGGAGAATATAATTAACCCTATCTGGTAGGTCAATTCTTTCTGCTACCTATGAGGATATTCTTATGGTAATCCATAATAGTAAGCCATTTTTGTTATGGGAAGTCAGGAACCCCGAATGGAGGGACTGGCTGGAGCCACGGCAGAGGAACATAAATTGTGAAGATTTCATCTTAATATGGACATTTATCAGTTCTCAAATAATACTTTTATAATTTCTTATGCCTGTCTTTAATCTCTTAATCCTGTTATCTTCGTAAGCTGAGGATGTATGTCACCTCAGGACCACTGTGATAATTATGTTACCTGTACAAATTAATTGTAAAACATGTGTGTTTGAAAAATATGAAATCAGTGCACCTTGAAAAAGAACAGAATAATAGCGATTTTTATGGAACAAGGGAAGACAACCATAAGGTCTGACTGCCTACTGGGTCGGACAAAAACAGGCCCATATCTTTCTTCTTGCAGAGGTCCAATAAATGGATGTGCAAGTAGGAAACATATCACTAAATTCTTTTCCTAGCAAGGAATATTAATATTAATACCCTGGGAAAAGAATGCATCCCTGGGGGGAGATCTATGAGCAGCTGCTCTGGGAATGTCTGTCTTGTGCAGTTGAGATAAGGAGTGAGATAAGCCCTGGTCTTCTTCAGAACCCTCAGGCTTATTAGGGTTGGGAAAACTCAGCCCTGGTAAATTTGTGGTTAGACTGGTTCTCTGCTGTCGAAACCTGTTTTCTGTTGTTTAAGATGTTTATCAAGACAATATGTGCACCGTACTGCTGAACATAGACCTTTATCAGTGGTTCTGCTTTTGCCTTTTGCCCTGTGATCTTTGTTGGACCCTTATCAGTGGTTCTGCTTTTTGCTCTTTGAAGCATGTGATCTTTGTACCTACTCTCTGTTCTTACATCCCCTCCCCTTTTGAAACCCTTAATAAAAACTTGCTGGTCTGAGACTCAGGCAGGCATCATGGTCCTACTGACACGTGATGTCACCCCTGGCGGCCCAGCTGTAAAATTCCTCTCTGTATACTGTCTCTCCTTATTTCTCAGCCAGCTGACACTTACGGAAAATAGAAAGAACCTATGTTGAAATATTGGGAGCGGGTCCTCCCAATGCATTTTGTTTCTGTTCTTCTAAAAATTAAATATAAAAAGTCAAATGTTCTACTTAGACCACACTGAGGTTCTTTAGTTTGTTGGTAATTCATGCCTAATATTTCCAGTTTTCTATTACCTGTCTTCTGATTTTTATTATGCTGCCTAAGTGATACATGAAGAAATCTAGAAATTTGACCCCAAAGACAAAATCCTCTCCACTCAGCCAGACTAACAACTCAAATACCCCTCAACATGATCTAATTGACCTAGTGTTGATAGTTTCTGCAAAAGCCACATGCATTTCAAAATTTTTATCAATATTTTCACCCCAATTGTTAACCTCCTCTTTCTCCACACTTTTCATAAGAACTGTTTATTATTTTCTCATTATATATCATTTGGAATCATTTTTATAAATACTCCCCATTGGTGTGGACAGCCACCATCTGTACAGGGTTAGTGAAAGCTCAATGTGTGCCTCATTACATTGTGGGAAATGTTATTTGACATCTATAATGGAGTCCTATAGAAGTAACAGAATAGTATAATTTTCTTGTTTGTCAAATATAAGGAAAGCCTTAAGATCAGCCTGGGGATAGGCCCTGGCCCTGGAGGTGGCTCTTGGGTCACCTGGCCTCTCCCTTGGTTTGTGGTTAGGGCTTTCACCCTTATATTGTAATGGGAAGTAATACAAGTAATCAGTTATGTGTGGAGAAAACATACAATTCTCAGCTACAAACTTTAAACACAATAGAACATGGCTATTCTAGATCCATTCCTAATATTTATCCCAAATTAGTTTATAAGACTCCATGAGATTCTTGGAGGAAAATTAAGCCTGAGAAAACTATTATTTTGTTCATTTTTTAAAGGCTGTAGCTGACAATCTAACAACATTAATTAGTTCCATAATCAACAGATGAAATTTTTAAAAAAGTATTTAGCATCACATTTAAGCTAACATTTTCATTAAATAAAAGCACCCAAATCATTTCAGTAGTGTTCAGAGGACCAGAAAATAATTTGTATTTACCAAATATGAAAGGACAGAGAATAAAAAAAATGAGCATAACCTTTTAGATGACTTAGAATTTGAAAGACTAAAGCAGAAATCCTAAACTCAAATACATTTTAAGGAACAAAAAGATAACCAGTGCCAGATACTTTTCAGAAATTCAATTTGAGAAAAAGAATATTTAGAAAATAGCAGTCAAGTCCAACTAGATTTATTCTAAAAACACATAGGAAGTAAACTTATTCATTCTCTGATTTAGCAGTTGGGACAAACTAGATTTATTCCAAAAACAGATAGGAGGTAAACTCATTCTCTGTTTTTGCCATTGATGTTTGAGTGGCTCAGCTGTGGACCCCGCATTAGGAGAAACGTTCAGTAAATTAAAGAAAAGATCCAGTGAAGAGAAGACAGACAATACAAATTATTAATGGAACAATGGAAATAATTTTTGAAGAAAGATTAAAGTAGCAAAGAATGTCTAACTTTGCTTAGAAATGACTCACAGAAGTCATAATAACAGCCTACAAGCATTGAAAAGGTATAAAGCACTGAGACAGAAGAGGAATTATTTGGTATAATGCCACATGGGTATAATCAGAAATAACCGTATAAACTCAAAAACAAAAACAAAACAAAACAAAAAACTTCTAAGCCCTGAGTACTTTTGGATGACTATTTACTTCCACTGAAAGTGCTGCAAATTTTAAGCATTGGGCTTTCCAAACACATAAAACAAAAGTATTATCTTTGTTATCCCTTATTAATCTTCTCAATCCACCAACATCCTGAGGTCCAAATTTCAGAGAAGTGGGGGAGATTCTACAACCTACTTAAAGTAAATTTATAAGCAAGTTTAAATTAGGAAATTGTGTCTGGCTTATTCGCCAAGGGCTTTTGACAATTGATTTTGCTTATGCTGATCTGGTTTCCTCTTGAAATTTTCCTCCAGGAATCTCATGGAGCCTTATAAACTAATTTGGGATAAATATTAGGAGTGGATCTAGAATAGCCATGTTCTATTGTGTTTAAAGTTTGTGGCTGAGAATCGTGTTTTCTCCACACATAACTGATTACTTGTATTACTTCCCATTACAATAGAGGGAGTGAAAGCCCTAACCACAAACCGAGGGAGAGGCCAGGTGACCCAAGAGCCACGCCCAGGGCCATGGCCTATCCCCAGGCTGGTCTTGGGCTTTCCTTATATTTGACAAACAAGAAAATTATACTATTCTGTTACTTCTATAAGACTCCATTATAGATGTCAAATAACATTTGTTAGCTCTAAATTATTTCCCACAATGTAATGAGGCACACATTGAGTGTTCACTAAACCTGTACAGATGGTGACTGTCCACACCAATGGGGAGTATTTATAAAAATGATTCCAAATGATATATAATGATTTGGATGAAGCTGGAAACCATTATTCTCAGCAAACTAACACAGGAACAGAAAAGCAAACACTGCACATTCTCACTCATAAGAGGGAGTTGAACGATCGGAACACATGGACACAGGGAAGTGAACATCACACACTGGGGCCTGTCGGGGGGTGATATACCTAATGCATGCGTGCAGCAAACCACCATGGCATATGTATACCTATGTAACAAACCTGCACATTCTGCACATGTATCCCAGAACTTAAAGTATAATAAATAAATTTTAAAAAAGAAAACTCCTACTCAGTCTTTGAAACTTAGCTCAGAACACTTGAGAAACCTTTGACACACAGGAAAGAGTTGGCCGTTTGAGACCTGAGTCCTCTGGAGGCAGCCTGAGAATGCCTGTAGTCTAGCTCATAGCACAGTATGATGGAATCCTGTTTACTTGTGTCTCTCCTGCTAAGACCCTGGGCTCCTTTAGGACAAGGACTATGTCTTATTCATCTCTGCATCCTTGGCCCTTCTCAAGCCACTGTGTACTTAGTAGGCACTGCAAAATTTTGTCACAGGAATGAATGAATGAGAAACAGATGCAAATAGTGATGGAGCCATTCAACTCTTCTCCTTTTGAATACATTATTTTGGTCTTGGTATACATTTTTAATTCTCAGATCTCTTTATACCATTTAAAAAGTGTTATTAAAAATATCTTTGGAGGAAAAAGAAAGATGAGAAAGATTACAAAAAGAACTTCCAGGATCTGGCTGGGAATCTCATCAAGGGAATCTAATCATGTCCTTAGTGAGCGTGGGCTCTCTCTCTCTCTGTCATTAGGAAATAGAAAGCCTCTAATGCAGGTGTCATTCCTATGCTATGTCTAGAGCAGGCTGGGCTCAGCAAACTACAGCAGCCAAGCCTGATCTGGCCAGCCTTCTGTTTGTGTATGGCTCATTATCTAGGAAGGAGTTTTACATTTTTAAATGGCTGAAAAAATTTTGTGACATGTGAAAACTATGTGAAATCCTAATTTCAGTGTCTACAAATAAAGTTTTATTGGGACACAGCCATGCTAATTTGTTTACGTACTGTCTGTGGCTGCCCTTGTGTTACAACAGCATAATTCAAGGAGTTGTTTCAGAGATCGTATGTGCCACAATCCTAAAATACTACCCAGCCCTTTACAGAAAAAGCTTGCTAACCCCTGCTCTAGAGAGAGAATAGAGTCCTACTGTGCTGCAGATGAGAATGAGATCTTGAATCTTGGTCAGTAAGCTAAATCTTTAAAGTTATTTTATTTTAATGAGACCACTTATTTAATTATTTTCTGATTTTCCTACTTCCTATAACAGATACTTGTAAAATAGCCATTGTGTAAAAATTTGAAACTAAACATATTTTTCATTTTTAAAATAAAATGCATTTAATTAAATGTCTTTGGAGTTATATTTTAAGCAGATGAAGCAAATATTTTTTTAAAACTGCTTATGCAATTCAGTAGAGATCAATAGTGATTTAATTATTCGTCAGTTTTTACTGAAGTAAAATTGTTGAAGAAATACATGTCATATTTTACAGAGAGTACATTGAGAGGTAAAGTCTGGCTTCAGAAACAAGGTTACTGACAAACTGCAGTCATCACCTCTACAGTCATAAGAGGAATCAGAATTGAGCCATAAAAGTATAAGACACACTGCACTACTCCAAAGTAATCTTTCTGTCTCCTTGCTTTTCTGCCTCTGACTGTATTAGGAAGGAGCCCTTTTAGGAGGTAGAACAACTCAGCTCCATGTTTCTGACCTCAAAAATTCAGATGAATAGGTGGTACCTTTCTTGCTAGTAACCAGACACCTATGAACTTAGCTAAATATTTATTGAACCATTTTGTACTTTGATCCTGTGCTACTTTACAGAGATTATAAATGTCTCGATTTCATATGATTATCCATGTAGGTCAAATAATTATCCATGTAAACTTTATACATTTACCTACATAAAAAAGGTGAAAATTAGGTTCTCAAATTTGTTATTTTACCCTGGTCTATTGGTGATATTTGGCAATTAACTGATCAGGTCCATAAAACCACTTCACTAAGTTGTTATAGTTTCTTTAGTTACATGGGTTTTTAAGAACTATTTGGATGAGTGTGTGTATAATTTATTTATTTGTTTCTAATAAATTCAGATAGGTAGTTTTTCAAAATAGTATTGATTCTTAAGGTAAAAATCATGATTGGGTTTGTCAGTCTGGTTTTCTAGTGATTCAGTTTTTGAGCCTATCAAAACAATTTCAGTACTACAAAATTATAGAATGAAGTAAAAAATGACATTTGTGATACTATTTTTTCCTAACTAATATTCTATGGTATAAAAACTATTATTTTTCCTCCCTGCTTTTTAACTTATTAAAAATGTAAGATTGGTCAGAAATAAAATATTTTTCATTGCCTATTTCAGTAGTATGTTTAATATTTAATTTATCAGATGGCTGGCAAAGTATAAATAAATTCAGATATTCCTGAGATAATGGTAGTTAATATTTACTACGGAATTGTGATGTGCCTGGCATTCCCTTAAATGTTTTAGATAAATTTTCTGTTTTCATCCTATCAGCACTCTTATGAAATAAGTACTATGATTATTCCCATCTTATAAATTGAGACAGAGAGGGGGTAAGTAAATTGTCCAACATAATATAGTAACAGTAGATTCAGGATTCAAATTCAGACTGTTTAAAATCAAAGTCTGTGATTTTAACCCCTATGTTATACTGCCTTCCAATCATTATCTTCTTGGCAACATTGTAACTCTAAACTTTGTTTTCAGAACTTTGGGGAAAAACAGAACATTTAAACCATGGGTATGTTTGAGAGGACTTGGATATAACAGGTATTAATTGTTTATGTTAGACCCCAGGCCAGGGGCATTCACTTCCTATAATTCCCTTTAATCCTCCTAAGAGTGTTGATGTAGGATTTATGAATCCTGTCTTATGTAATACGTAATGGATGCTTAAAGAGGTTAGCAACTTTCCCTGAATTAAACAGGTAATAAGTGATAGCTAGAAATCAAATGCAGAATAACTCCTTCCTGAGTGTAGCTGGCCAAGAGTCTGCTTTTCCTTTAGCATCCTCTAGACAAGGCTTCATAACTTTTCACAAGCATGCTGTCATATCATAGTCACTTGTTCTAATTTAAAGCTTTCCATTAATAACCAGCCATTCCCCACCTAAATTCTTGTCAATTGACAGCTTCCTGGTGAGCTGGGATCCATGAATGAGGTGTAATTGTGCTCCAGGTACATTCGCGTTTGTCTGGAGAACACTGTGAGCCCCAAAACCAGGGACTTGAACCAGCAACACATCTTTGTAGGCAAGAGATAAAATTAGCATTTTACCTGTGGAATGTAGGGAAGGTTGGAAATATTAAGAGAGCAGTTTTGGAGCTGACACTAGCAGTGGTTGTCCAGGAATATGAATACATATTCAGAGATAAGGAATATGTATTGTCTATCCACTATGTGCCAAGAAATTAATATATTATCATTTATTCCTCAAAATGACATTGTTATAACTATACCCATTTTATTGAGATATGAGTTAAAGGAGGATGATGAGCATGACCATAGTCATGTAGTCAGAATTCTAACCCAGGTCTTCTGATCCCAGAGCCCATGATCTTTCCACTGATCCAAATCCTTTCTTCTCAGAGAAAGACACAGGTAGGTATACAGGAGGAAAATGTGATGTCATTGGTGCTGCACAACAGCCAAGTCATGCCTGACATGACTGGTGATTGACAGGGAAATGCAATGGAAACAATACGTATTCACTGATCTCTTCTTGGGGCCAAGAGCAATGGTCTCAAACCAGGGGGATTCAAAAAGGCAAAGGAGACACACTTTTGCTTGAGGGTACTTAAAATTTAGGGGACATTCTAGGGTAGCTGCATAGTCTATCTTTCTGGAAACCTGTGTTTGATAACTTATCTCTTTGGTCATGAGCTAGAAAGACCTTTGACTTTGAAGTCCAAGGTATGAGTTAGATCCCTGCTTGTCCACTTACCAGCTACTTGATTTGGGGCACCCTGGGGGTCCTCTCCAAGCTACAGTGGCTCTGTTGTACAATGGGGATCACAGTACTGACATCATAGGGTTGAAATGAAGATTCAGTTACATCATCTGACCTCCTACTGGATACAAAAATAACTCTTCCTTTCTTTAGGTTATTCTCACCTAGATGCCAATTCTAAAAGTTCAGGTCACTCTGCTAGGTTCTGTGGTGGGTGAAGGATTGTAAAACATAACCCCTGTCTTTAATTATTTTTAAATTTGGAAGAGATAAGAACAAAAATAGTTTTAACAATAGATAGGGCAAGTTCTATAAGATGAGTACAAAAAAATGCTCTGTGGGTCTAATGAAGGAAAATAACTTTTAAGAGAACCTTCTGGCCGGGCGTGGTGGCTCACGCCTATAATCCCAGCATCTTGGGAGGCCAAGGTGGGCGGATCACCTGAGGTCATGAGTTTGAGACCAGCATGGCCTATATGGTGAAACCCCGTCTCTACTAAAAATACAAAATTAGCCAGGCATGGTGGTGCATGCATGTAGTCCCAGCTACTAGGGGGGCTGAGGCAGGAGAATTGCCTGAACCCAGGAGGTGGAGGTTGTAGTGAGCTGAGATTGCACCATTGCACTCCAGCCTGGGCGACAAGAGTGAAACTCCATCTCGGAAAAAAATAAAATAAAATAAAAAAAGGAGAGAGAGAGAACCTTTTTGGTGTCACTGGGATGTGACTTCTGACTTGAAAGATAGTTCAAGATCTCAACACTGAAGGTAGCAGAAACATGATTGGTAGAGATCAACCAAGTCCTCATGCTTTGTCTCCAACTTGGAATGAAATAATTTTATTTAAATTATTAGACTTTCTTTCATGACCACCATCTAGAAAGTTCAAGTGAAAGCTGAACAATTAGTAAGTGGCATAGTCTGGATTTGAACCCATGAATTACAATTCCAAATCCAGTGATTTTTACTTCAACATAGTGGCTTTCATCTAATTTCACTCTCTTTGACTTTACGACTGCAATTAGACTGCCTCTGAATCTTCTTTTGAACCCTCCCCTCAAGTGGTAGGACTAGAAAACCCAGAAATTTCCTGCTTCACACTACTTATTGAACTATCTGCTTGCCCCCATTAACTCAGAGACATATGAGTGGGCTTTGTCTTACTCTTATTTTATTATCCAGCACAATCTGCAATGACTAAGGCAATATTTGGGATCTTTGACTCTTCTTTTCTGACTTTAACAGTATTTCTAATCTATAGAAGGGCTGTTTGTTTGGAATATATTGTTTCTCATTTCTGTTATTTCAGAATCCCTTTGTTATTCAATTTCAACCAATAGCAAGGGTTAATTGTTGAGCTCCACGTTTCTTGTGGCAACATTTTTTTTTCTAGATTGGATCCAACTTTCACATATGAATTTGTGGTATTTATACATACTAGCTAGCAATTTGCTCACTGGATCTTCTGCTATTTGGAATAAATTTGATAGTCTTCTACAGTCCCCAAATATTGATCAATATCGAACCATATGGTAGAACTCTGGTGTTCTGCCATGGCTTCATGTGAATTGAGCAGATCTTCTCTGTGGGATAAAATCTTAAAAAGATCTTAAACCAAAAAGGAAGCTATCTGGCCAAATTCATTTTATCATCACAACTTGAAAATGTTTACTGGTAGAGTCTATGTCAGAAACAGCAAAAAGGTTATACTCCACATGCCAATGCTGAACTGAGTAGTGGCTGTCTGGATCCTAGCAGAAGTCTGAGGCGTGTTCTCACTCGTTGGAATGAGTGCTGTGATAGACTAGCAATGTCTGCCTTTTTTCGCTGGGGTAGCGGGATGGGAAGAGGAAGAGTAGAAGCACTGGTGTTGTAATTTTCTAACCATGCTGACAGGGAGAGAGGAAATAGCTTTCAATCCCGCTTTTTGTTTAGAAAATCAGACAAGTGACCTTCCCCCATCTTGAATTGGTAAAAACTTATTTATGTGTGCGTGTGTGTGTATGTGTGTGTGTGTGTGTGAAAGTTATCAAGTCTTACAGCTGAAAGCATATTGGGTGACCCCTTGTTGTTGCCTGGATTCTCAGAAGACTCATTTCTTTTGAAGAATAGACTTTTTGAAAAATCTTGAATACAAAAATTAGCTGGGCATGGTGGCACACACCTGTAGTTCCAGCTATTCAGTAGGCTCAAACAGGAAGATCACTTGAGCAAGGGAGGTCAAGGCTGTGATCGTGCCACTACACTCCAGCTTAGGTGACAAAGACAGACCCTGTCAAAAAAAATAAAGAAAGAAAGAAAAGAAAAGAAAAATCTTGGAAAACACTGAAAAGTTAAGAAAAATAAAAAATCACCCATAACCTATTTTATTAAAAGCTATTCATTGTATTTAAATGATTAAATGGTTAAAACAGATTTAACTTAAAACTGTGACAAATGCCTTTGAACATAAATCTTCGCTTGTGTGTCTGACAATGTCTCTTGACTCCTAGAAATGGAATAAGCTCTTGTTACGGATCAACAGATTTCTTTTTAGAGAGGTTATATCAATTGCTCTCCTGCCCACTTTGCTTGGATTTACGCTTTTCAGAAAGCAATGCACGAGATTGTTACCCAGGTGCTATATCAATCGTGGTATCCATTTTCTTCACTGAATATTTAAGTTTGATCTTTATCAGAAATTAGATCTGGCCTGATGTATGAGAAAAAGCACTGGAACCAAAACTGGGAGACATGGTCCATATTCCTTAACTAACCAGCTGCATGACCTGAACAAATTATTAACTCCTCTATATGTCTGCGATTTTTTGTTGTTGTTGTTTGAGTTTTCACTCTTGTTGCCCAGGCTGGAGTGCAATGGTGCAATCTTGGCTCACTGCAACCTCCACTCTTCCCAGGTTCAAGCAATTCTCCTGCCTCAGCCTCCCGAGTAGCTGGGATTACAAGCGACTGCCACCATGCCCAACTAATTTTTATATTTTTAGTAGAGACGGGATTTCATCATGTTGGTCAGGCTGGTCTCAAATTCCTGACCTCAGGTGATCCACCTGCCTTGGCCTCCCAAAGTACTGGGATTACAAGCACAAACCACTGTGCCCGGCCTATATGTCTGTTTTACCCATTGAAGAATCTATCCTACCTATTCCACAGGATTGCTGAGGGTAACATAAAATAATGAATGTGAAAACAAGTTAAAAGTTAACATAAATGTAGGTGTCTGTTAGTGATTAAAGGGAGGAATAATCCACAAATCAAAATATTTCACCATTAAACTGACCCACTAAGTCATTTGTGAGTTATAGCACATTAAAGATTCAAACAATGTCATGCAAAAGACATAAATAGTGCATTATTTTGCAGCAGTGAGGAAAATATGTGCCATAATGTATTTAACATTGTATTGATTAATATGGATCATACAAATATAATCACTAACCAATCTTAATAACTCAGCAAGGAAGCAGCTTAGAAGGGTATTAGTAAACATGTAAATTAAAACTTTTGAAGGATGAATTGGCAAAGTGAAATGTCTAATGCTGACATATCTTGAGTGGCTCAATGTGATTCTGAGTGATTTTCAGAAATGTGATTCATGAATTGCACAGGAAAACAGGAGTGTTGTAGGGCCCAGCCAGACATTATTTTTAATGGGAAACACCTCTTCCTATGATTTAAACACCATGGAATACAGAAAGCACGTTAACCATGCCCTTATGAAAGTAGATTCTAACTGGATTAGTTTCAGTGAGCGTATTTTAATTAAAAGGTAATATGAGTTTAGTTGTATGGAACGTGTTGTAACTGTTCTCTGCTAGCTGGCAATCAGATGGTTTTGAATATATTAACCTCTTGATTTAAGACTTATGAGTTCTGTTCTAGCTATCAGTAGTTTTTTATTGATAATAATGTTGATCATTTATCTTTATATGTGAAATGCGATGACAGATAACTGCAGTACAATTGACTGTAGTGTGAATATCGTAAAGACATTCCTCAGATTGTCAGGTTATTTTGGCTGGATATATTCTTTGCAGCAGAACAACCAGAGGGTTTATTTGTATAACTTCTTGACAAAAGATGGTAGTGGAGGAATGATCATTTATATGTGTTATTGTATATTTTTGAAATCCAATAATTTTAAGTCTTTGAAACATACAGGTAACATTCCTTCAAGCGCCCTACCCATCTTCCTCCTAAAATCACCCATTATAGATCTGATTAAAACTTAGAAGTAGCAGTTTCAGAACAATAAAAATAGGCTACCCAGAAGTCCTTAGGAAACAAAATTTGCTCTTTTCAACCTCGTTAGTGTTTATAGGTTTATTCTAATTTCATTTTGAGGCTATCAGAATATCAGCAGGACACACAGCACACACACGAAAAGAAGTTTAAAGAAGGGCAATGTTGAAAATAAGCCAAAGAAATATTTTCCCTTTAGAAATAATACTGCAATTCAGCTGTTAAAAAAATAAAAATGTTTCTTTAAACTGGTGGCAATTTTTGGAACTAGTTTTGCTAATGCCAGAAATGACATACCAAGCAAGTAGCAATATTTTAAAGTGTTTTTGAAAATCTGTTTCAGAAGGTAGGACTAAAGTTTTCCATGCAAATCTCCTGTCCGACTGTGTGCTCTTTATAACCAAGCTTCAAGAGAACAGAACAAGGAGAACATGGGCATAAAATTAAGTGAAAGGAACAGGATCTTTCTCATTTTACTGTTTTCCTCCCTTCCCTTATATGCCAGCAAGACGTTGATGTGAGATTCAATAAGATCTTCCTTTAGTATTAATAACAGCTGTGATTTAGAAAGTATTTAGTATACTTTTAAGTGCTGTATTATGCCCTTTAAGCATACCGTATTGTTTGTTTAGTTCTCATAGCAATCCCTTGAGGGGGTGTGGCTCTCTCCATTTTTCAGATGAGGAGGCTGAGGTGAAGACAGATTGATGAATCTGCCCATAGTCTTGCAGCCCATGGGTCAGGGAGCCACCCAAAACTCCTGCCCTTTAACAATCCACCCCACACCCCTGCCTCGCTGTGTGATCAGCCCATTAGCTTGTGAAGATGGGCACAGAGAAGGAGCCAATGAAAGCTAGAATTGTTCATAGTTATTAAAAATGTGCCTAGACAACACAAAGCACCAGATAGTGAAATCATACTCACACATTATAGAGATCTGATCTAGTATCGAACTTGACCAATAATTTCAGTGACACAGTAATTTCAGGGTCCAGACATAGCAGAGAGTGGTCTCAGACCTCCAATGCAAGACACCGTGGTTTTTCTTGCTGCATTAGGATCTACTTTGGGCCAAGACTAGCATAGGAGGTGTGTAAGTGATGTGTCCAATTCACATCGCTTACACAGAAAGAGAATCTCCATTTTATACTAGAGAGTTCAGTAGCTTATGTGACATTTTCTATTTTTCTGTTTTTTATCTCATAAATCCTTAGATCCCAGGTTTGTTTACCATAAGCAATCCTAGATAGACCAGATACATCCTACTAAAGGCAATCTATTTATAATGACTCTTTCACTAGTGAATACCATTAATGTGTTTGCCAGGTCTGTCAGGTCTGTCATTAGCATGTCTGTTTACAAGGAGATGTGAACCAGTCACCTGCCTTCTTTCCAAAGTACTTCATCCATTGCACTCCACACACAGAATAAAGGGACAGAATGGATTACAAACCTGCTCCTTATCCGTATACTCCCTGCAAGCTTTGAGGAAGAAATGACAGCTACTGGTCTCTTTTCAAAGTCAATTACTGGCTTGGAAATATGCCAGGAAAAGGGAAGGAAAGAAACAGGCTCTGACTTTTCACCAGTGCAGGCTCCTTCCCTGTCAGACCAAACTAGCAGAGTGAGACCCCAGATAGTGTTGACCTGCTTCTTTCCTGAAATGAATTTGATGTTGTTAAACCCACATTGACACTGGGGCCATGATATAGATATGCCATTCTCACTGTGTCTGTTTTTGCCCAAGTCGTTCCTATTTCCCCGGGGAGTCCTTGCCCTTTGGTTCCCCTTCTCTGAATCTTCACCATCCATCTACAAACGGTTATACTGGCTAAGACTTATAAAGCATTTATTTGTCAGGCACTCTTCAAAGATCTTTTAATATTAGCTCATTTAATCCTCAGAACAACCCTGTGGGGAGATGCTATTATTATATCCATTTCAGAGGTGAGGAAACTGAGCAGTAAGATAGCTTGTTCGAGGTCACATAGCCAGTCAGAGGTGGAGTGGGAATGGAACCAGGTGGTCTGGCTCCAGAGTCCATGTTCATGACCACCAAGCCTCTGCCTTCTCCAAGGGAACTCAGTTCTGTGTCCTTCACCTTTGTGTCCCTCACCTCCAGCGAAGCTTTTCTAGGCTACTCCGAACCATCATGCGTTCTTCTACAAATGTCAGTGTTTACTCATAGAAATACAATCTCACATTGTTTTTAGTATTTTAAGGACATTTTAAAAAAATAACTGTACTCTATTCCCATAAGGGGAAGCTTCTTATAGCTGGAATCACCTGGTTTTATTTTTGTTTGTTTTTACCAGGAACTCTTTTTAGATTTTTCCATTCGACCCACTGGCCAGATTAATTTATTTTCAGCAGAAAAGTTGATTTAATATATGAATCTCTTATTCATTAGAAAAGGCAGGATTTTTAAAAGTATAACGGTACAGAGGGAATATTTAATTTTATTCCCTTTATCCCTTGTAAATGTGGTACTGTATTCCTCATTATTTCAGTTAAAAAAAAAAAAAAACTATTACACAGAAGCTTTTTTTTCTTTCGTTTGAACCCCATTCATTGGCATTTAGTATGAATAGTAGATGGAGAATCAGAGTCATGCTGAAAATAATTAACCATCAGTCAAAGTGACTTTCATGTCTTATCCATGTAAGGAATGTGCTCTTAATTAGAATTTCCCTTTGGCTTTTTAACAAACATACAGAGTTTCAGGAATGAGAAGAGGAAATTGCAGCTGATGAGTTTTTCAGGATCCCTAACAGAGCAATTTCTTTGTGGATTTTGGAAAGCATTCTGTAGAAGGACAACATTGTTAGGCTCTTCATAGAGTTTCTTAGAAGCCTCAGTATTCTGAGCAACACGTGATTGCGCCCAGATCTGAGGACGGGGAACTCTGAAATGAAACACAGCTGTCCTGATATTTTTAAGAAAATTGTAAGGGAGACACTTTGTGCAATCAATTAGATTGTTCTTTTCTTTTTTCCTATTTCAGAAGACAGAAAAAAATTGTAAATGCAGAGTTGCTGTTGAGAATGTAAATTGACTAGAGTATCTGTTTATGCTGTTAGATTTATGCATAAACTTTAGATGGTACAAACAAGGCCTTATTGACCTTCGCAGCTAAGCAGTGATCCAAAACAGGCTCATTGCATTCAATTTCATGCTGCCAACCAGCAGCCTTAACATTTCAGTTTTTAGGGTTTAATTCTCTTACTGACTTAAAAAGAACTTTGACAAATACAGATTATGTTGCCATCTAAAAATTTTAGTCACCATTCCAAATGAGTGTGCTTCCAATATTTAATAATGGGATTGCTGAGGATGTGTTTGGATTTAATGGTGGTTAGCATTCATTCATGGGTCAGCCTGAGAAGAAAACAAATTGCGCATATAGTTACACTTCGGGTAAATGTTAACTCTGATTAGCATATAACTGAGATCATGCTGAAAAACAAGGGCAATAGAAATTGATTTAAGAGCATAACTTTTTAATCATCAATTTAGGTTGGTCTGAGAAGAACCAAGAAATTGGAAATAGATACAGAAAAGTGGGAAAATGATTCTTAATCATGTATCAAGGACACCTACCTACTCAAGCAATTATTAATAATTTAACCATTCGATAACAGATATTTGTGGAACATACTCTGTGATGCTAACAACCAAATAGCGAAGATATAGTTTCTGACTTAGAGCTTGGTTGAATGGATGTCACTCTTAATTATACTGTGAACAATGCCTACTGTTTTTGATATTTTTTCTTAATATCAAAGTGTTACATGAATCCCCCCTTCCCCAATACTAATTTTTAATTTCCTATTATGAAAATAGTAAATTATAGTATTGGATTGGATGCATACTTTGGGTCACTGTTTCTTTCCTTCCCATCCCTTCTGTAATTTTGAAAATTAAGAATATTATATAAAAATATGAAAGATAATTATGAAAAATTAATAAACCACAACTATTCTCTCACCCCAACTCTAACACAATGCTTTCCTAATATTACTTTCCAGTTCTTGGTGACCTAAATTCCTGTTTTCAAATGTCTATAATCATAAAACACAGTCCACTTTCTAGTCTGCTTTTCCATTTAATGTGACACATAAATATTTTTGTACTTCTAAATAGTTATATAGCATTCTTGGTTGAATTCAACAGAGATATATCCAATTTCAGTAGCAAAAAAAAATTATTTAAGGACATTAGAATAGCTTCTAGAATGTTCGGAAGGGCTATCGTTGGCTAGACTCCAGAACAGGGTCCAATCAGGTCACAGCGCATGAAGTGTAAGGATGTCTCACTGCTGCCACCAAGCCGCAGACATTGCAGCTTGCACTGGACTGGCACGAGTCAGTAGATACCACCTATTATGGGTTGCATTCTGTCCCCACAAAAAGATATGTTGAAGTCCTAATGTCCAGTACCTCAGAACATGACCTCATTTGGAGATACTGTAGTTGCAGATGTAACTAGTTAGGTTAAGATAAGTTTACACTGCAGTCGGGTGGGTACTTAATTCAATAGGACCAGTATTCTTATAAGAAGTCAGGAGAGAGACACAAAGGGAGAAGATGGCCAAGTGACAACAGGTACAGAGAGTGGAGTGGTGCAGCTACAAGCCAAGGAATTCCAAGAATTGCTGGTAAACATCATAAGCTAGAAGAGGCAAGGAATGATTCTCCCCTACAAGGTTTCAGGGAGAACATGGCCCTACTACACCTTGATTTTGGATTTCCAGCCTCCAGAACATTGAGACAACAAATATCTGTTGTTCAAGTCAACAAATTTCTGTTGTTACAGCAGCTCTAGAAAACGAATACACCACCCATTACTATATCACCTACTCACTGCTGCCTCCACTCTCATGGAGACAAACCTTCTCTGGCCCTACTTTCTGAATCACCAACTCCCCTTTAAAGCATGGCAAGAGCAACTGAACAGTGAATCCTAGGGCACATGCCCATGTCCTTTGTACAAGGGAGGCTGGGGAAAAGGGGGTCTGGCATTTTCTGTTTCTATAGCCTCTCAGAAAAACTTATGAAGAATGGAATTCTTGCAGCAGAGAAAGATGCTCAGATGCTGGACAACTTAAAAAGAGTGACATGCGTTCAACACAATAGTCCTTATAATCATGAATATTAAAGTATGTATCTTAGTCTGTTTTGTGCTGCTATAACAGGAAGGCAAAGACTGGGTAATTTATAATGAGCAGAAAGTTATTTGG
The DNA here is from genome assembly GCF_008728515.1 of Papio anubis. Taxonomy (NCBI): domain Eukaryota; kingdom Metazoa; phylum Chordata; class Mammalia; order Primates; family Cercopithecidae; genus Papio; species Papio anubis. The sequence continues at coordinate 54,402,451 of NC_044979.1, read as the reverse complement.
CTCACAGTTCTGGAGGCTAGAAAGTCCAAGATTGAGTGGATGCATATCAGCCTTCTTACTGCATCATCCCATGGTGGAAGGCAGAAAGGCAAGAAAGGGGAAGAGAGCAGGAGGAGGCCAAACTCATCTTTTCATAAGGAACCTGCTACCACAATAACAGCATTAATCAATTCATGTGGACAGATACCTGGTGGCCTAATCCCTTCTCACTAGGCCCCACTTCCCAACATTCTTTCACTGGGGATTGTGTTTCCAATGCATGCTTTGTGGAGGACACATTCAAATCATAGGGTGCATAATATTCCATTATGTTGATGTCATTACTAAAAAGCTTTTAAAATGTCTATTGGGCACTTAGAGTAATTTCCAGATTGCTATTATTTTACATCATGACATTTGTGTGCCTGTAAGCTTCTGCTTCATTGAGCATGTCTCATGTCTCAAGTGGAATATTTAGCCTTCATGTCTTCAACTGCATATTCACAGATTTCTTTTCAAAAGCATTATCTCAGTTTAACGTCTTCACAGATAGATAGTATGCAAGTGTCCCTGTTTCATCATATTCCCAACATTAAGTGATTTTTAAAAGTTTCTTTGTAACTCAATTGATAAAATAGGTATAAAATGGTGCCTCAAGGTTGATTTAATTTGTATTTATTTGATCTTTAGAAAGAATAAATATTTTTCTACAGGTAGTTCATGCTTTCCATTTCTTCTGGTCTGTTTTTACTGGGGTCTTGCTGTTTTTTAAAGAATATATTTAAACAAGTACTTTTTAGATATTAGTCTTTAGAGGCATTAATTTGTTGCCATTGTTTTTGCTAAGGATCAACAAATTATATGTAAAATATCTAAGAAATCAATCCTTGTGGGTTTTTTGAATATTTTTCCAATTTACATTAATTCACAAAAAATGTGAGGAAACACTGTACTTACGACATAACTAATATGCAGTAAAATGCTTAGCAGTGATTGACTCATGGTAAGTACACGAATATGCCCAAAACATGTCAATAAATGTTAATTTTTACTGTTATTGGTATTTTCTTTTCTTCTTCTTCTTCTTTTTTTTTTTTTTTTTTGAGATGGGGTCTTGCTCTGTCACCCAGGCTGGAATATAGTGGTGCAGTCTTGGCTCAGCCTCTACCTCCCGGGTTCAAGGAATTCTCCCAACTCAGCCTCCTGAGTAGCTGGGATTACAAGGGTGCACCACCACACACAGCTAATTTTTGCATTTTTAGTAGACACAGGGTTTCACCATGTTGGCCAGGCTGGTCTTGAACTCCTGACCTCAGGTGATCCACCCGCCTTGGCCGCCCAAAGTACTGAGATTACAGGTGTGAGGCATGACACCCAGCTGTTGGCATTTTCTATTGTTCTTCTTAAGGAAAGTAAAATCAAAACTTTATTTACTCATTGTTTCCATAAATATTTCCTGAGGGCAAGAGACTACACCAGGCACAATAGATGATTCAATAACAGGCAAGAGGATTACTTGAGGCCAGGGGTTTGAGACCAGTCTGGGCAACATACTGAGACTCCATCTCTACAAAAAATTTAAAAATTAACCAGGTGTGGTGGTGTGCACCTGTAGTCCTGGCTGCTCGGGAGGCTGAGGCAGAAGGAACACTTGAGCCCAGGAGTTTGAGGCTGCAGTGAGCTATGATTGCACCACTGCACTCCAGCCTGGGCAACAGAGTGAAACCCTGTCTCCAAAAACAAACAATTAAAAAAATGGGTCAAGTCACTTTGAATTAGTGAAAGAAATGAGAACATTTGCTGAGAACTGTATACAATGTGGTAAGTTTCCTAAAAGAGTTACAAGGTGCTTGGGATTTGGGAGAAGAAAGACGTCACTGCAGAGCATAATGAGTCCAGAAGACTTAGAGAAGGTACTGGTTGCATCTCAGCCTTCAAGGATAGGTGTGAGTCTAAAGAACAGACATGGAGTAGAGGCATTTCTGGTGGAAGGGATGGCATGAAAAAGATATGGAATGAGAAATACTCATTATTAGTATTCTAGCTAAAAGATAGTGAATCGTTCTGCTGTGTCAGGCACTGTGCTAAGCCTGAACTGCGCATATGTTATCTAATTAAATGGTAAGAGCAATTCTATGAGACAAGTACCAATTATTGCTTCCATTTTATTGATAAGAAAACTGTAGCTCAGAGAGGTTATACAATTTACCCAAGATTACACAGCTAAAAGTAGTAGATTTTGTAGCTTGAATCCTTGTTTAAGATTTAACAAGATGTGAGAATATTGTCTAAGTTGTCTAAATAAAACCAACAGATCTAATTTGGTTGTAGTTTGGAATGTAAGTTGGAGATTGATGAAAGATAAACTCCAAGGTATATTGATTTAAAAAACTATGGATGGTGCTTTGATATCAGGTGAAGAAGTTTGAGCTTCATTTAGTAGGGACTAGCATGTCACAGTATTCTAAGCAGCAGAGTGACAGGTTCAAAGCATTGCTTTAGAATGGTAATCTGGTGGCATTGTATAGGATTATGGGAAAGAGAGATACTAGAATCTCCTTAATTATCATTGCTAAGGTAACAGGTGCCTGAAATATAGTCAAGAGATTAAAATAGAGCAGTTGTGAATTTGAAAGACATTGCCAAGTTAAGTCAACATAATTTAATGACCCACAGAATATAGGGAGGAGGAAATGAAAGGGAAAAGTCAACAATGTTCATTTCAGATCTGGGTGACTAGAGGATTCTGATATCATTAAAAATACATGTTATAAGAGAAGTAGATCTGAGGAGGAAGATTGTAAGTTTGACTTTAGACATATCGGTTTTTGAGGTGGAAATCAAATAGCTCAAGAATTCAGTGCTAGAACTTGAGAGAAGGATGAAGCCAAAGTACCAGACTTGGGATTCTTCTGAGTAGCGGTAATCATTGAAGTCATTGGACATATTCTTTAGGTGAAGGAAAGGCTGGAGAGGATGAGATGGAGGCTGGAAGCCTAGGAACATCACACTGAAGGGGCAGGATGGATACACAGAGGTGGCAGTGTTCTCTATGTTAACCCAATGCAAATATGCTGTATTGGACTTGGGCACCCAGAAATATCCCAGTTCTGTCCTTGATAAGTTTACTTACATCCTCAGTCTCCAAGAGTAAGAAAAAATACAGAGGAGGAAAGGCAAGGCAGAGGAGAGCTTCACTATTAAAGAGTTTTGGTTCTAACCCTGTGAAGAGTTCCAGGGAGCCAGACTCAGCCATGTGGAAGACCCTACCTGCCTAGATTGGCTAAGCCTTACTAGTCCAGAACCAAAGCAGGGTGGAAGGCACTTTTCTGAGCCTTCTTCTAGGAGATACAGCCAAGCCTTCTGAGCATTTTTGCCACACAGAAGGGAGAGAACCAGAGGCCCACACTAGTAGTGGAGACCCACCTACTGGCATTGGGTCAATACAGTGTCCATGGCAGCCTTCCCTCCCCTTGTTAGTGGAATGGGAAAACCAGGACATAGAACAACTATGACTGTCCACTGCTTTATATTTAATAGAGAGACAGAACAGGGAAACCAGTGGGTAACAAAGAGGATTTTAAAAAAAGAAAAGAGGAGCTTTGAGAGAGAGAGGTGGTTCTAAATATTAAATTCTGTATAATGACAGAGGAAGGTAAAAATGGAAGACAGTGATTTCACTTAAGCTGTACATGGTTACTGGTGGCCTCCCAAAGGGTGGATTTAGTATAGTAGCAGGTTTAAACCAAACTGACAGAATGGAAGAGTAAGTATGTGGGAAAGCAGGGAAAAGGATTATTTAGTGGACTACACATGGGATAATTTGAGCTGAAAGGAATCAGACAGATGGGCCAACAACTCAAGGGCATAGCCAGATTGAGAAGGTTGTGGTTGTTGCTATTTGTTGACTGAAACATAAGGAGACTGGCAGAGAGAAGGTAGTAAGGATAACTATGCAAAAGAGGAAATACATACTCAATGAAGTAAGATCCTGGAGGAGTTGAGAAAAGATGAAATTAGAAAATGACCTGTTATTGAAATTTATCAGAAAAGGAAAAATGCTTGAAAAGTTTTCAATATAACTATAGTCTATAAACAGTAAGAAAGGATAGCTCTGCTCCTGTAGGAGAAAAGACAAGGTATAGGCAAATTCAAGTGAGGGTCGGGAAGAGAAAAGGTGGAAGTGAGGCTTGACCAGATGAGAGGCATTGTGTCAGGAGAAGCCTCAACATGTTGCAGATGGCTACCTGCTAGCAGCTGATTTTTTCAAGTAGTATCTGGGAATTAGGGATATATGAGATGCGGTAAAGAAACATAAAATGTGATGGGAAAAAGTCACTGGAAAGGTTTATTGGGAAGAGGTCGTGAAGATAATTTTTTTCCCTGCAGCATCTTGAACTGGAGGAAATTAAATCTTCAGTGAGTGTTTGGAAAGGCTCACCCAGGGAAGCCAGAGATAAGATTACAGCTGTCAACACTGGAGATTCCTTAAAGTACTAGAAAAGATAGACCTCTTTAGAAAAAAAAAAAAAACATGGGGAAGGATAAGGTAATTTGCCAAGATATGGAGGAGGAAGAAATAGATTTGGAAATTGTTCAGACTCATAAAGAAAAGATTGCTGATATGGACTGAATGTTTGTATCCACCCCAAATTTGTACATTGAAATGCTAACTTCCGATGTGATGGTGTTAGGAGTGGGGTGTTTGGGAGGTGATGAGCTCATGAAGGTGCAGCCCTCATGAATGGGATTAGTGTCCTTATAAGGAAAGACCCCAGAGAGCTCTCTAGCTCTCTCTCCACTGTGTGAGGATGTAATGTGAAGAAGGCCATCTGCAATCTGGAAAAGGGCCCTTACCAGAACCTGACATGCTAGCACCCTGGTCTTGGACTTTCAGCCCTCAGAACTGTAAAAAATACATTTCAGGCCGGGTGCGGTGGCTCACGCCTGTAATCCCAGCACTTTGGGAGGCTAAGGCGGGTGGATCATTGGAGGTCAGGAGTTCAGGACCAGCCTGGCCAACATGGTGAAACCCCACCTCTACTAAAAGTATAAAGATTAGCTGGCCATGGTGGCACGTGCCTACAGTCCCAGCACTTGGGAGGCTGAGGCAGGAGCATCACTTAAACCCGGGAAGTGGAGGTTCCAGTGAGCCAAGATTGTGCCACTGCACTCCAGCCTGGGTGACAGAGCAAGATTCTGTCTCAAAACAACAACAACCACAACCACAACAACAACAACAATTTCAGTTGTTTGTAACCCATCCAGTCTACGGGACTTCATTATAACAGCCCAAGACAATTGGCATAGTGCTTGTAATGACAGTCTCTCTAGTATCTTTCTCCTCCAAAATAAATTAAGCCAAGCTGTGTAGATTATAGAAATTGATTTATTTCAATGAGTATTTACTGCAAAACAGTCAAGCATGAGTTCTGGAGTTAAACTGCCTGGGCTTGAATTTCAAGTCTACCATGTATTATCTGTGTGACTTGGGCAAGTTACTTTATCTCTGAGCATCAGTTTCCTCATCTGTACAAAGGTGATAATAATAGATTCCTACTTTATAAATGGTTTAGATAAAATATGATAGTATACCAAAAAAGATTCACAGACTGGAAACTAGTACACATTTATTAAATATTCCTTATTACCATGACATGCTGGTGGTGACAGTGATGTAACATATATTGGGAATTCAGAGATGAATAACATGGAGTAAGCACCTGTCCTTGAGAAACTCAGAGGCTATTGGAGGAGATATTAATACCTCAAGTGAATTAACAGTTATAAGATTAATTGATTCATTGAACAGATAATGATTGAGACCCCTTCAATGTTCCAGGTACTGGGGACACAATAGTGAACAAAACATACCCAGATTTCCCGCCCTTCCCAGGGAAGAGAGAAAATAAATTACAGAGTACATAAGTACATAAGTACATAAGTTCAGTGTGTCAGGAGGTGATGCATGTTACAAGAGGGGAAGACAACAAGCCAATGGTAATGGAGATTAGGATGGGCACAGGCAGCAGGGATGCAGGTTAAAATACAGTGGGTAAGGTAAGCCTCACTGAGCAAGGTGCTTGGAGGCCGTGATAGACATTTATAATGAAGTCAGTTGGGCTGCTATGGAAGTATATAAGTGGGTCATCCAACTTGGTCTGGCCATGAGAGAAGAAACAGGCTTGTTCAGGCCAGATGTAGTTGCTCATACCTGTAATCCCAGCACTATGGAAGGTCAAAGTGGGAGGACTGCTTAAGTCCAGGAGTTAGAGACCAACCTGGGCAACAAAGTGGGACCCTGTCTCTAGAAAAATAATAAAAAAAAAAAAATTAGCTGGGCATGGTGGTGTGTGCCTATGGTCCCAGCTACTCCTGATCACAGAGTTTCTCACCCATGCCCGACTAATTTTTTATCACTTGATCACTTGAGGTGGGAAGATTACTTCAGCCCAGGAAGTCAAGGCTACAGTGAGCCATGATCATGCCACTGCACTCAGCCTGGGTGACAGCAAGACCCTGTCTCAAAAACAAACAACAAACAGAAAAACCAGGCTTGTTCAGGAAAGCCTCCCCAGACTAAAGGATGTTTGAACTAAAAAGAACTAGCAGCAGTCCAAAAGGTTTGCAGAGAACTGGCATGTGGAGAGAATGGTCAGGGTAGGGCTTTAGCTTTGTGTTTTAAAGGAGGCAGTAAAATGTACCCTAGTGTGCCCTTTTAAAACAAAACCTAGTTTTAGGCCGGGCACGGTGGCTCAAGCCTGTAATCCCAACACTTTGGGAGGCCAAGACGGGTGGATCACGAGGTCAGGAGATCGAGACCATCCTGGCTAACATGGTGAAACCCCGTCTCTACTAAAAAAAATACAAAAAACTAGCCAGGCGAGGTGGCGGGCGCCTGTAGTCCCAGCTACTCGGGAGGCTGAGGCAGGAGAATGGCGTAAACCCAGGAGGCGGAGCTTGCAGTGAGCTGAGATCGGGCCACTGCACTCCAGCCTGGGCGACAGAGCGACACTCCGTCTCAAAAAACAAAAACAAAAACAAAAAAAAAACCTAGTTTTAAAATCATATCACTCAACTAGTGCTTTCAAAAGAAATTAGGCTTTGTATGCTTCTCTCCCTTAAAAAAAGGGAACTGTGTTTTACAGTGTATTTCATATTAAGTTTCTTAAAACTACGACTACTTTACCAAGTGTGAGATTTGCTGGTATTATTATCGAGAAATTGGTTTTCTGATTGAGTTGTCTCTTGATAGGTACTTGCTGTGCAAGAGGCATCAGAGCCCGGCTTGGCTCGAGGTACTTTTGCTGGGGAATCAGAGGGTTGTCTGTTGCACAGAAGTGCTGCTGTACCAAGGTACAGAAAGAAGAAAGGCCTTCCACCGAGGTACAGAGGAACTCTTACAGGATCCACACCAGAACTAGACAGCCTTTCAGTTCATTTCAAAATGCTCCCAGCTTTCCGTTACAGAGAAGATTATATAAGACCACAGAAAGATGTAATATAAATGCAGACTATCTGAATAAATTCATTATAGCCCCCCAAACAATAAATCCAAATACTGCTTAATTTAAAAGGTCAACCAACCAGGTCTGCAGACATTTTTGGTTGTCACAACTGGTTGGGGGAAAGGCTACCCCAGTGGATAGAGGTCAGGGATCCTGCTGACTGCCTACAGTGCATAGGGCAGCCCCCTTCCTAAAGAAGTATCTGACTCGGCCGGGCGCGGTGGCTCACACCTGTAATCCCAGCACTTTGGGAGGCGGAGGTGGGCGGATCACGAAGTCGGGAGATAGAGACGTGGTGAAACCCCGTCTCTACTAAAAGTACAAAAAACTAGCCGAGCGTGGTCGCGGGCACCTGTAGTCTCAGCTACTCAGGAGGCTGAGGCAGGAGAACGGCATGAGCCTCCGTCTCAAAAAAAAAAAAAAAGAATCCGATTCAAAATGTCAGTTGGGGTGAGGGTGAGAAATAGTGATCATATATGGACTTTCAGCTGGGAAAGAAGGGACAAAGACATGAAGTAGGTGATGGACAATAAAAAGTATTCTGATCACTAGATGATAGGGCCCAGTGAAGGGAAAGGAGTATTGGAGTTGGGATAATGGGAATGAGATAGAAAGCAGATGTGAGGTTGGAGAGTAGGGGTTCCTGGAATTGGGATTTTGGAGGGGTGGAGGTATCCCAGTTATTGATAATGACAAAGGAGGTTTATATTTTGCATACGCACAGATGTGGACTTAAGTGTTTATTCCAACACGTAGTTTTGTGACTTCTGTTGACCTCTGAGTCTGTTTTCTTATCTGCAAAAATTATATGTTTTTTTCATTTGCCTGTTAGAAATATTGAATGAGATAGTGTATGTAAGTTCTTAATATAGTGCCACCTAGTATACATTAGGTGCTCAATAAATGTTAGATGTTATTATTGCTATTATGATGAAGATTAGACAGATGATTTTATATATATATAATTTTCACAAAAGAGGAAAAGGAGGGACAAGAAATGAAAGCAAAAGGAAAAAAGTGTAGCTGAAATACTTTCCTTGAATATTCAGCTTTCCTCTTAGCTCTACTATTACATCTTTTGGTAGTTAATTATAATGCTAATTTCTATTTTTAGTGATGAAATTATATTTATATTTTCACATTTGGGAATGTCTGAAGGATTCTTTTAACTCTAGGAGAAGATGAGTTGCTGAAATTATTTCCTAGAAGGCTTTTCTGAAGCTGCTTTAGATAGAGGACTAAATGGAGTGTTTCTTTCACGATCTAATTTTTAGTCTTTTGCTTATGAAATAGAAAAGTTCTTATCCTTTCCCAAGTCTCCCCTAAATTGAGCTGGTACTCTTCAAATAAATTATACATAGAATCTAAATTTCAGGGAAGCTTCTGTGTCATTTGAACTGTTGTCACATCCACATTGCCTATTCCTTCTGTTCGGAATGGCAAAATTGTAGCTTCACACACACAGAGTAGTGTAAAATGCTCCCATTCCCCCACAGATGCAGTGGGACATGACATTTTCTACTATGTCCATTTGCACATTTTTATGCTTATGCGTAGTAGTATTTTAGTTTTAACTTTCCTTGCTTCTAAGGATTGATATTTCTTAGGTTGATAGGTAAAGCTTTGATTCTGGTGTTTTACACTATGTTCTTTTTGTTTGTTTGCTTTTGAGATGGAGTTTCGCTCTTGTTGCTCAGGTTGGAATGCAATGGCACGATCTCAGCTCACAGCAACCTCCACCTCCCAGGTTCAAGCAATTCTCTTGCCTCAGCCTCCCAAGTAGCCAGAGTTACAGGCATGTGCCACCACGCCCGGCTAATTTAGTATTTTTCATAGAGACAGGGTTTCTCCATGTTGGTCAGGTTGGTCTTGAACTCCTGACCTCAGGTAATCTGCCCACCTTGGCCTCCCAAAGTGCTGGGATTACAGGCATGAGCCACCGCCCCTGGCCGGTGTTCTACACTGTGTTCTAAAACACAGTGAAGCTCTTAAAATAAATGACGTCAGTGTTTATGAAAAGGACCCAATAAAGAGAAGTTTAGATAATTTAAAAATAGGTTTGTGCTGGGGTAACTTTGTCCTGACAGTTTCCTACCTTATATGTAGTTTGGGAAGAATTATTTTTCTCTGTAATGTATTTTCTTCTTTGGACAAACCTCCTACTTTCATTTGCATTGGTGAGTTAAAAGGATACCTTTTGATGTATGTCTTAGCATTTAATTTCTACACTGCTTTATAATTGTCAGCTCTTGTCTTCTTTTACTAGATGGAATTCCTTGAAAGGGGAGGAATTGTGTTTTATTCATACTGTCACTGCCACCCGCCCAACCCCAACACGTGTGTGGCACAAAATGAACATTCAAAAATATGTAATGAATAAAATTGAATTAATAAATAACTAATAAACAGTTATAGAGTTCTGTACCTGTTATATACCTGTGCTAAGTTCTAGCGATTCAAAGACCTAATGTCTCAAGGTTTTCACAGTGTATTTAGTACAGGAGATCGTCAAATCCAGGAGAGCCTGGCCATTGTCAGCAGTCGGTAGAAGACGAGGTGCCAGAAGGGAAGAAAGGAGGAAAAACACATATGATGTCCTTGAATAGCTTCAAAAAGACCAGTGTAGTTCTCAAATGAAACCTATGTGAACTTGTAAATTTGGCTTTGTGAATTAGTAAAATATCATTATTTCTAAATCTAATTTGAACTTAATGATAACCCCACCTATACTAAACTATCTACACTAGAGTCTCCTAAGAAATTAACAATGAAACCATCAGAGCTTCCCTTATACATCCCAAAAGAAGCAAATTATCCTATTTAATTATTAACTACTTGTATAAAAATGAACAGTGCTAGTGTAAGATCTTCCCTTAAAGCAGGCCTGATAGGGTTTTTGCTTGAAAATATTTTTTGTCAACATGTAGTTTGAATGGCTATGTGAATTTTAAAGATGCAAACCACATATCTCAAAAAACATTCTACTCTCAGTCTTTGTATTGCCACAGCCTGGCTTCTTCTCTGGCTGATTCTGTCGCCATTAGGGCTTTTCTTTGCTGTGAGTTGGAGGCATGTACTCTCTCTCCATTTGGGGTTATGAGCAGACCAGTGGTTGATGTGGAATCAGAAGTTCTGAATTCTAGTTCAAATTCAAAACATCTAGTTCTTCAAATACTTAACATTTTTATACACAGGTCATGGACAAAATAGCTTAAATGTTTCAGTTCAAGCAATCACAACTCAAAACACCTCATGCATCAGTTGTTGCTGGTGATGAGCATCAGGAGTTAGAAATATCACCAGCAGTCCCAAATGCTTCTTCAAAATATGAAAGCTGAGATTACATAGCATATGCCAGAATAGAACTTGTCTAATTAAAATGGATAGAAAATGCCATCCCAATAAATCGGATAATACCTCAGCGTCACAGTGCATCAGGCGGGTAATGGTAACATTTCACCTTGCTCACTAAGTTTTTAAACGGTAATTCAGCCACTTAGAGCCACATTCATATTATGCAGCCTTTGCCTAATAACATCCTAAGTGCAGCCATTTTTGTAGATGTCTGTCCACAATTATGTTAAAATCTACATATAAAACCTGGTAATGTGGTCCATAATGCTAAGTTTTCTTCCACTTAGGAAGAGACAATTCATGTATGAAAACAGGGTCCTAAAATACTCATTAATTAAATTGTGTCATGCATATTCAAGAATGCATGCTATTGTCTAAATTTTCTCGCAGTTAATGTCCTTTTTTCAGAGATGAGACCAATGGAATCTTCTTGATGACTTAAGAGGTAACAAAGTAGCCATTGTCTTATCATAGTTGATAATTTATAAATCCTCCCTCCAATATATAACTGTGTATACCTGGCACATTAATAGTAGCTGTCCTGGTTATATTTTCCGCTTAATGTTGAACCTAGAATTTTTACTTAATCAGATCCACACAGTGCCTCTTACAGTACAAAATGTCTACCTCAAGCCCAAGTCATGGCTTATGACTTGTCAGTTGTGACCTGTCTTTGTGAAACTATTAGAACTAATCACTTAGGATTTATAAAATAGCTTGGAAACTCTAGAAATTATTTTACTTTTTAGTTATTTTCATGTTTTTATTTTCCCTTATTTAGAATGGGTGACAAAATATGTTTCTACATCCAAAAGCCTAGATTTAATGTGATATCAGTATGGTTTTCTCTGGAAGCATTAATAGACTATTATTTGAAATAACCCAATTGATGCGAAGATATCTTCGGAATCTACCCTTATGTGTACATACTAGCCTCTAGGAATTAAACACTGATGTCAGGGTTAGGTTCAGAATTTGATCAAAAACAAACAAGCAAACCAACAAATTCATCCTGAATTCTAAATGCTTATACAGAGGAAAAAAATCTAGCAATCCTCTGAGAATCTGAAAAACATAATAAAGTCAGTAACTACCAGTGGCATCTTGGTCATAGGTATTTTTCATTTTATTAAGAGATGTGTATTTTTGTTGATGAAATTGTTGGTGTTCAAGCATTAAAAAAATCAACTAAAGGAAAAAAAAATAACTCGGGCCACAACTGCCCTATTTAAAAAATGGCATAAAAAATACCAGAGCATAGCAATAATTTAACCTCCTGGGAAAGATCCAGGGATACATACTTTGGTATCTATCTCTGTCATTCTTTTTTTTTTTTTTTTGAGACAGAGTTTCTCTCTTGTTGCCCAGGCTGGAGTGCAATGGTGCAATCTTGGCTCACTGCAACCTCCTCCTTCCAGGTTCAAGCGATTCTCCTGTCTTAGTCTGCCAAATAGCTGGGATTACAGGTGCCTGCCACTACGCCAGGCTATTTTTTTTTTTTTTTTTTTTTTTTAGTAGAGACGGGGTTTCACCATGTTGGCCAGGCTGGTCCCAAACTGCTGACCTCAGATGATCCACCTGCCTCAGCCTCCCAAAGTGCTGGGATTACAGGCATGAGCCACTGCGCCTGGCCTATGTCATTCTTTAATTATTTCTTGCAAAAAGGTCAGAATCTTAGCATTACCACTTAGGCTATAGCAGTGCAACTCAGGCAAGCTACTCTGATTTTATTTTTCTTCACAAAGGTAGGATAATTATAAGTAACAGGGTTGTTTTGAAGCTTAAATGAAATTATATGTGTATATGAATTTGAGAGGTGACAAGCAAATCGACAAAGAATAATGCAGGTAGACTTTGAAGTCCAAGCCAAGAAAAAAGGAGAGTGACATGTGGACATATGGTTTAGGAAAAGCAATGTGCCAGCCTGCTGATGTTTGGACTCTTCTTGAAAGACAAGTTTATTGTTCTAGTGAAGATACAAAAGGACAAAATCCAGGAGAAATGGCTCAATGGCTCCTCAGACCGCTCTAGCTGCTCGACATCATCTGAATGTAACAGTGAGTCATTTAGAAAACATGAAGGAATAAAAGAGATGTTAGAAACAACATAGGAAAAAAAACAGTTAAAGACATTCTTTTTAAAATCTTGTAGAGGGAAAACATCCTTAGTCTTTGCCCTGTCTACTTTCAAGTACTTTCAAGTAGGAGTAATTGATCCTTTATCTAGGAGACATCTGTTCTCTGTGAAAGAGAATGAAGATATTAGAGTAGGAAAATGACGGACCAAGACAAGGACTTAAGGCACCTCTTTCTTCTAAAGCCTGTTTGTAGCATCTGCAGGAACTCAGATTAGTGTTTCATTGAAAGTTACATTTCTGTGGGTTGATTTTTTTTTTTTTTTTGAGATGGAGTATCTCTGTCCCACCCAGGCTAGAGTGCGGTAGAAGTGATCTCGGCTCCTGCAGGCTCACACCCCGGGTTCACACCATTCTCCTGCCTCAGCCTCGAGTAGCTGGGACTACAGAGGCGCCCAGCCACCGCGCCACGGCTAATTTTTTGTATTTTTTAGTAGGGGCAGGGGGTTTCACCGTCTTAGCCAGGATGGTCTCATCTGACCTCGTGATCCACCCACCTCGGCCTTCCAAAGTGCTGGGATTACAGGCGTGAGCCACCACGCCTGGCCATTCTGTGGGTTGATTTTTGAGTGAAATGTTCTGTCTTTGAACTGGCTACTAGGAAACGCAGCTCCCTCCTCCACCCCATCTTTGCAAGTGTATAAGGTGTGCGTTTTGTATATCCGATGACTTTATTTTCCCACCTTTATTTCCCCTTTATCCTAATTTGCAAAATAGATTTGAGGCGGTTTTGAAATATATACAAACCAGATGATAAATAAATAAATAAAATAATAAATGAAATATCGTGACCAGATGATGATGAATAAAATAAATAAAAATGCTCAATTCCTTATGTAAAAAGACCTTCCACAACTCCAGTACTTCACCTACTTATTGTTTTCTCTGTCTCTTTTCCTTTACAATTTTTAAAACAGCTTTCTATATTTGCTGTTTCTTTCTCACTCATTCTTAAATCCATTGCCATCTACTTTAGCCCCTACTGCCTTTATAAATTGATCATCGTAACAGTCAAGAAAAACATCCTTCATCAGATGCTTCTCAGGCTTTCTCTTGGTCCCTCTGCCATAATTATGCCATTCTTATTCTATTCATTTTTATAAAATTCTTGATTTGGTACTGTCTATGTCTCCCAATAAGACTCCTTCATCCTTTCAGTCCCTGCATACCTACATCATGTTGATATCTTCTAATATTTAAAAGTGAATTGTTTTGAGTCATATTCTTTTGTTTCTTTTCTTTGATCCTTGCTTTTTTAGAGGACAGTACACTTTTCTCACTTATTTGATCATTTTTATTTTCTGTATCTCTTGCAGTATTCTCCTGCATCTATTTTTCATCTTTTTAAAGTACTTTCTCTAAAAATGCTTCCAAAGTGGGCTCTTTTTTGTGGCAAACTTTTTGGGACCTCGTAAGCCTGAGAATGTATTTATTTTACCATCACATGTATACAGTAATTTTTGGATATAAATGTGGAGCTTCAAAGTTGTTCCTTTCAGTATTTTAAAAGGTTACTTTATCTCTTTGCATCTAATATTTGTATTGAGAAATACTATTTCATTCAGATTTTTGTCCCTTTGCAGATCATAAACTCTTTCTGGAAGGCTTAGGGTGTTCTCTGTCTTAGATTTCCCTATCATGTCAATCTCCTCGGTTTGTGGTCTGCCAGTCCTGGAGGTTTGAATGGGAGAGGAGGTAGAGGAATAAATATCCAAGGAGCCAATGAGCCTTGCTGGTATACTCCAGTTCTCTACCCCACTGGGCTTTGGGCTGCCTAATATTTAATATCATACCACAGGAACAGGGCTATTGCTGCTGGTTTCTGTGATTTTCCAAGGCAATGCAGGTGGAGACTAGTGCAAAGTTTAAATGCTCTCCTTCAGTCTGCTCTCTCCCTCTGCTGTCTCTGGCAGCTCATAGCACCAGGCTCCACTTGGCCCTTCCAACTCGTGACATCCTTTGGCCTCCCCAAGATTTTCTCCATTTTTATATCAGTAATCCTTTCTGCCTGTGCATTCTCTAGCTTCTGTAGTTTCTCCACAGTTGATTTTGGGGAAGGAAGTCAATAGCCAGGGTTGGCTCATTATCTTGTCAAGACCTGGAAGGCTCCCTCCCATCAGTGTTTTACTCTGTTGACTTGTGTCTCTTTCCTAAAACACTCTTACCTTGACTTCCCCATAGCACATTTATGGGATGCTTCTTCTTCTTCTCCTTTGAAGATTCTTCCTCTTCAGGCCACTCCTGTTGGTGTCCAAGTCCTGCTCTTTTCTCTCTCTCCATGTCCTCTGGATATTATCTCATCTCCTTTAAAGGCCTCAATTGCCACCCACATGCTGAAGGTTTCTAGCCATCTGTGTCCAGCTCTAGACTCTGTTGCACTGTCTATTCATGCAGCCAACTCACCACTGGACATTACCAAACAGATGCAAAATGCATCACAACTAATCTCAACCCAATCCTGCAGCTCCTCATAGGTTGCCTCTATCTGTGAGGACGCCACTTAATTTTCAAAGCCAGGATCTGAATGTCCTTCTTGATCTCTCCCTCATATCCCACCCCTAATTAATTTCCAGATTCTGTTCATTCTGCCTCCTCAACATATCGTAGATTCACACTCTTTTTTATCTTCCTATGTTTTAGCCTTAATCTGGGCCACTACCACCCCTTGCCTGAGATGCAGATGACTCTCCTAATTGTTCCAACATTGCCCTCTCCCTACCTTGCTGTTTCATTCAGTACAGCTGGAGTAAAACCATAATTTAGCAGTTCTCAAATTTTTTGGTCTCAGGTAACCTTTGCACTGTTAAAATTTATGGAGAATGCCAAAGACCTTTGTTTATATGGGTTATATATAGATACGTATTTTTACCTTATTAGAAATTAAAACCAAGACTTTTTAAAAGCTTGCCTTTAAAAATGTTATTCTTTTATTATATTTGGATGAGGATAAAAATATTATCCTTGAATAACACAAGCACATATTCTAAGAGCCATCAGAACAGACCAATGATGTTGTCACTCATTATGTAGCCTTTGGAAAACTTTACATGCTTAAAAGAATAAGGTGAAAAAGGTAAACAATGTCTTACTATTACCATGAAGATAGTTTTGACTTCACAAATGCCCTGAAAATCTTGGAAACCCACTCCCTGCAGGGCTCTCCGGACTCCACTTTGAGAATTACTACTCTATTACGCCCATCTGATCCCCTTACTTCCCAGCTGAAATCACTTTATTGCCTTGCCGTGGTCTCTCAGGATGAAGTCCAAAAACTCCAGCAAGGTATACAAGGCCCTTCATGACCTTGTCTCTGCCCATCTCTCCGAACTCATTTCCTGTAATGTCTCCTGCTCTGAACTCTGCTTCTCTGCATTGAAAGCCTTGTAAGCCTCTGTGTTTTTTTCTCTTGGCCTAGAATGCCTTTTGCCCCTACGGATCCTTTTGGACTCTGCTTTGTCTTGAGCTTTGCCTAAAACCTTCCTTGAAAACCAGTCCCTTTCTCTGATTTCCTTGATCTACACTGTAAGATTCTTGGGCCTTGATCATCATGGGGTTCCTAGCACAGTGCCAGGCACATAGGAGATGTTCAATAGCATTGTTAATGGATAAAAATACATGCGTATAGTAATACAAAACGTGGACTTTATATTATCTTACATTATATTAACATATATGTAAGTCTATTACATTTTTCTTTTAAATGCTAAGTAAATTGGGATTATTGTTTTCCATACCATGTATTAATTCATCCCTTTTATTATAAAATTCCAATTTAAAAGCATACTAGCAGTGGATGCTAGTGGATATATGCTGTGGACTGACTTATTCAATGGTTACAGAGGACTAACTCCCCTTGATTGGATCCACCTTTACCAACCAATCAGAAAAATGGTATGATAGAGCTAGGGCATAAAAAAGGGAAGCATTTGTATGTGTGACTACTTTATTGGCTGTTTAGAACTATGAAATATTTGCTTGTGGGCTGTCTTTCCATGCCAGCAATAGATTAATTTAGGGTCAGAGAAACAGAGGAGACACTGTATGGAAATTGTATGCAAATGTTTTTGCATATGTAAATTTTTCTGGGGATGAGATGCATCGCTTACACTTTGAAAGGGGTCTAGGATCTGGAAAAGTATAAGAATCACTTTATGATTAATGGATTGGTTTCAATGTGTAATAGGCTATTTTATTTTCAACCAAAAAAAGTGAACTTAGATGCAAGATTAATCAGTATCCCAGGTCCACTTCACCATGGCATATTTATACCTACTTTGACTGTGAGAATTTTTTATTGAACTTGTAGAGTTCTCTACTGCATGTAATGTAAGCTTCTGAGGATGAGAACATTTCTAAATCAGACAGCTAGTGTGCAAATAGATTTGAAAAGTGATTATAGGCAAATTCAGACATAAATTTTCAAGCTAACTCCACTAAATCACATGCAAGATAGCCGTGTGCTCAGAAAGCTATTATGAAAGATCACATTTCAATTGCTGGCCAATTCTACAGACAATTTTTAAAAACCTATTGATATTAATGGCAATATTTTTCATGTGGATATTAGCCATATAATTTTTTTAATTAGGCATTTGCTCAATTATTAATTTATAAATACATTTTCCATTATTTTTAAGTATATTAAGGGTTTATTAAGTGTTTTGTTTGCATCTGGAATGCATCTTTCTTGTTAAAGTTGTGACCCGCCCCCCCTTATTGGGTGGCACAATGACATTAAATTTAAGGAAAAGAAAACATTTTAAAATTAAAATGAATGGAAAACAGGATTAAATGTTTTCCATGATGTTCTCTTTATTATTTATTTGTTGAGATAGGTTCTTGCTCTGTTACCCAGGCTGCAGTGCAGTGGTGCAATTATAGCTCACTGCAGCCCCCAACTCCCAGGCTCAAGGGATCCTCCTGCCTCAGCCTCCTGAGTAGCTGGGACTGCAGGCATGTGCCACTATGCCTGGCTCTTTTTTATTATTATTATTATTTGTTAGAGACTGGGTCTTGCCAGGCTGGTCTTGACCTCCTGGCCTCAAGTGATTCCCTTGCCTGGGCCTCCCTGGAATTATAAACATGAGTCATCACACCAAGCCTTTATTTATTAAAACAAAAAACAGAAAACAAAAACAAAAACACTAGACTTTTATATTTTTCTTTCTAGATTGGCTAATTTTTTTTTTACTTTTCTCACCCTTCCCCACTCAAGAAACACATTGTTACACTTTGAAGCAAGATATTTTCTGAATTTATTAAAGCATAAAAGTGTCTTCAACTGATGGCCCCTTGCTTGGGTTGTTGAATATCTTTTCTCTTTTTCTCTTTTTTAAGTTCACCTCAAGAAAGTTTATTCCATATTTAATTCTTGTCTAAGTATACATTTCCCCCTACATTTGTTTCATGTTTGGGATAACAATAAAATGTCTGACTATTTATAGACTGGCCCTTTGACCTGTGCTTTAATCTGGTGAGATCAACTTGGTTCCTTTTGATTTTCAAGCTGCAGAAATAAGGCCATTTTCAAGACTCTAGAAGGAAAATGGCAAAGGTATAAATGTGTTTGATCTGAGTCTATGTTTTGAATTTGCATTTAAGTGTGAGAATGTCGAGTATTTTGAGAATTTTAGTAGTAGTGATAATAAAAATATTAGAAATAATAGCTATTATACATATTCATTGTAGTCTAGACCTGCACTGATCCATATGGGAGCCCCTAGCCCCAAGAAGCTACTGAGCATTTGAAATATGAACGTGTCACATGTTGAAAGGATAACATTTTGGAGATACATGGTTAATTATAATATATTGTTATATTAGTTTCACCTTAAAATATTTTGTAATGAGGCTGCTAGAATATTTTAAAGTTTTTTAAGTGGTTTACATTACATTTTTGTTGGACAATTGGTCTAGGCATTTTGCATGCACTATTAGCTCATTTAGTCCTCACAACAACCCTTCGTGGAAAGAAACTAAGCATCACAGAGAGTAAATAACTATCCCAGAGTTAACCATGGCAGAACCAGGACTCAAACCCAGTTCATGCTCTTAACTTATAGTTTCTAGTCTTTTTGATAACATACCCCATCAGTTCTTTTTGCTACTAGTGACAGCAATATGACTGAATATGCTTCTTTATTTTTTAAAATCTTGGTTTCTTACTTTGTGATATAGCAATCTGAAGATCATATTGATTTTTTAAATGCATGCATTTAATAAATCTGATGGCTGAAATATATAACTCACAAGGATATGGACATCCATATGAGGAAGGGCATCATTATCATTAGCTGCATTTACTAAATCACGATGCTCAGATTTTTTGCCCATGCATTATTTACTCAAAGAATTTTACTGAAATTTAGCTAGTGGATTTCTATTTCTCTTGATATCATTAAATTGTACATGCAAACTATTTAGATAACATTACATTTTAATATTTTTATTAAGTGATTCCTACTGAAATTATTATTATGATGATGATGATTATTATTATTATTTTGAGACGGAGTCTCGCTCTGTCGCCCAGGCTGGAG
This sequence comes from Papio anubis, assembly GCF_008728515.1. Lineage (NCBI taxonomy): Eukaryota > Metazoa > Chordata > Mammalia > Primates > Cercopithecidae > Papio > Papio anubis. Next base: position 54,382,937 of record NC_044979.1, on the reverse strand, counting down.
TGCGGTGGCGCGATCTCGACTCACTGCAAGCTTCGCCTCCTGGGTTCACGCCATTCTCCTGCCTCAGCCTCCCTAGTAGCTGGGACTACAGGCGCCTGCCGGCACGCCCGGCTAATTTTTTGCATTTTTTTAGTAGAGACAGGGTTTCACCGTGTTAGCCAGGATGGTCTCCATCTCCTGACCTCGTGATCCACCCACCTCGGCCTCCCAAAGTGCTGGGATTACAGGTGTGAGCCACCGCACCCGGCTGAAATTCTTTAAAAGATTTTTAAACAGCTTTTTAAAAGTTTGAGACTTGTTAGAGGTGACACGTAGTTTCCATCAAGAGAAAAATGGAAATACCTCCGTATGTTTATCTTTAAAATGCTTTCTGCCTTCATTGCTAAAAATGACATCCTTATCTTGAAGGGATAGATTAAGTGTGATTATATTTTTTCAGAATAGCTACCATGTGCATATTGCTGTCAACCACCTATCACAGAGAAGTTAAGCTAATTTATAACACTTGTCCTTTGTCAAAAAGTGTGCAACATCTGTAAGTTCAAAAACTTTCTTAACTTCTGTACTTTGTCACAAGATACTAGAGGTAAAACAATTTTTATAGTTAGCAACAATTTTATTTAAAAGTATTGTGGAGATTCTACCAGGTTCTACTTTAAAAAAATTAACTTCATTGATGACTGAACATAGAGAAAGCAACAAATAAGTGGTTTCCTTCTGTTATACTCTCAACACAACACAGAACACTTCTGATACAAGATGTGTGAGTTTTTCCGGACATCTCAATTCTCTGATGGACACCGATGGGGTGTCCTACAATTCAATTCAATTCTGACACTAAGCGGGGTTAGCACAGACCCCTTCCCCACAGGTTAAGGGTTCAGCCCCACAAGACTACCCCCGACTTCAGACGCTAATCATAAGCAGTAGGTTCCCAGGCCATTCACGATCAATTTCTGTCTGACTTAGCTACGAATCAAAAGTTCCCACAAACTCCTTCTCCAGTTTGACCATTTGCTAGAGTGGCTCACAGAGCTCAGGCAAGTGTTTTGCTTTACCATCACCCATTTATTGTAAACGCATACAACTCAGAAACAGCCAAATGCATACGGCTAATTATAGGGGTAGGGACACAGAGCTTCCATACTGTCTCTGGGGACCTGTCCTCAGCACCTCCCAGAACCTCCACTGTTCAGCAACCCATAAGCTCTTCAAATTCCATAATTCAGGGATTTTTTTTAAATGGAGCCTTCATCACGTAAACATGATCAATTATTAACTCAATCCTTAACCCTTCTCCCCTTCTCAGAGCATGAGGGATGGAGCTAAAAGTTCTAAACCTTTCATCATGGCTTGGTCCTTCTGGTGACCAGCCCCCATATAGGAGCCCATTAAGAGTCACCTCATTAGAGCTAAAGACCTTCCTGTCACCCAAGAAATTTCAAGGAATTGGAAGCTCTATGTTAGAATCTAGGGACAATGACCAAATAGTAGAACAAAAGATGCAGGTGGCATCTGTATCACTCAGAGAAATCATAAGAGTTTTAGGAGCTCTGTGCCAGGAACCAGGGAGAGATACAATATTTACTATTATATGACAATGACATTCTGTTACACCATGCACTTTTGGCTTCTTTTCTTTGCTGCATCAGCTTGGCTATGCAATGAATGAATTTCACATGTGCTTTCTTTGTAGTCTTACCTTGGAAATACTTTTTTCAAGATTCCAATTTTAAAAGTTACTCTGCCATTGGTTATACTTGCACAGGTTTCAGTGAAACACCATTCTCACAAAATAATTCATGCACTGTGATTATATAGATTCTCTGGCATATCATTCCTTTAGAGACTTAAAAAATAATTCTTTATGAATTTTGTTATTGAGGTGTAATTTGTGCATGATTGAAATTTTAAAATATTTTAAACTGATAATGAAAATACAACATATCAAATATTGGGGATGCAGTTAGTTCAGTGCTTAAGATAAATTTATAACTTACATGGTATTATATTTATAACTTATGCTTATATTAGAAAGGAAGAAAGGCTTAAAAATAAATGATTTGTTTCCTTGTCAAGAAGGTAAAAAAAAGATAAGCAAACGAATCCAAAAGTAAGTAGAATAAAGTAAATAACATATTAAGAACAGAGATCAATGAAATGAAATACAAACAGCAGAGAAATTTAACAAACCAAAAGTTGTTTTTTAAAAAAAAACAAAATTATTAAATCTCTGTCAAAACCGTGCAAGAAAAAGAGAAAATATATACTACCAACATCACAAAGTAAAGGAAATACCACTCCAGATTCTACAGATTAAAAAGAATAATAAATAAATAATATGAACAAGTTTATGTCAATAAATTCAACAACTTAGATGAAATTGATAATTTCTTGAAAAACACAAATTATCAAAACTTACACAAGATGAAGTGGAAAACATAAATAGCCTTATATCCATCAAGAGTATTAAATATATTAACAACAATTTCCTTACAGAACAAACTTCAGTTCTAGGCAGTTTCACTGGTGAGTTCTGTCAAAAAATTAAGGAAGGAATTGATCTCCCACCTCAGCCTCCAAAAGTGCTGGGATTACCGATGTGAGCCACTATGCCCAGCCCAACAAACTCTTTTGGAAAACAGAGGACAAAGAGTAATTTCCTGACAAATTTTATGATGCTAAAATAACCCTGATAGCAAAGCCAGGCAAGGGTATTACAAAAAATAAAACTATGGATGAATATCCCTCATAAACATAGAAACAAAATCTTTTTAAAATTAGCAAATTAAATCCAACTATATATATAGTACACATACACATCATAACCTGGTGAGGTTTATATCCAAAATGAAAAGTTAATAATTTAACATTTAAAAATCATACAACATAACTTATTATATAAATTGACTAAAAATTAAATACTATATGATTATCACATTATATGCCATATGATTATCAAATACCATGTGATTATCTCTTTCTGTATTGATGCAGAAAGAACATATGACCAAATTCAATGTTCATTCATGATTTTTAAAAAAAATTGTCAGTAAACTAGGAAAAAAGTGAACTTAATTTGGTAAGCAGCATCTGCAAAAAACTTACAGCAAAAATAATATCTAATGCTAAAAAACTGAATGCTTTCCTCCTCAGATTAGAAACAAAACAAGGGTGTCTATTTTCACCATTGTTATTCAGCCCAGTAGAGAGATTCTAGTCAATGAATAAGGCAAGAAAAAAAGGTAAAACATAAAAATTAGCAAGAAATATGTAAAACTGCCTTTATTCACAATATGATCATTTGCTTAGAAAATTCTAGGGGAGGAGCTACAACCACCACCACCACCACAATAAAATATATTAGTACTTATAAGTGAGTTTTAGGCTACAAGATTACTATATAATACAAAGCCATGAGTATGGTCTTAAAGGAGCCATAGTATTAGGTTAGCCATATGAAATTGCAACTCAAAGAGCAATTTATGTAATTTTACCTAAGGGGAAGTAAAGTTTGATTACATATATTACGTAGATCAACCATTATTTCTAAGGAATGTTGATTATCTACATGTAGAATATTTGCATATACTAATATCTAATTTGTGACCTAAGCGGTATGAGTGGTTCATTTATATTTCTTTTTCCTTTTAGCTTTATAAAGAAGTTTTTATTAAGGTATAATTGATATACAAAAGACCATGCATATTTAATGTATATAAATTGATGAATTTAGACATATGCATACACTTATGAAACCATCACCACAATCAAGGTAATAAATATATTCATCACTTCCAAAAGTTTCCTCATGCCTCTTTCTTTCTGTGCGTGTGGGTGTGTGGTAAGAACTCTTAACGTTAGATCTACCCTCTTAATAAATTTTTAAAGTTCATAATACCATAGAGTTAACTATAGGCACTATATTGTACAGTACATCTCCAGAACTTACTCATCTTCCAGAACTAAAATTTTATGCCCATTGAACAACTCCTCTCATTTTTCTGTCCCCACAACCCCTGGCAACCACCATTCTACTCTCTGCTTCTATGAGTGTGACAATTTTACATGCCTCATATAAGTGAAATTGTGCAGTATTTCACTAGAGGATATTATGCTAAATGAAACAAGCCAAGGACAATTTCTGTTACTAGCTTGTTTCATTTAGCATAATATCCTCCAGGTTCACTCATGTTGTTGCATATGGCAGAATTTTCTTCCTTTTTAAGGCTGAATAATATTCAATTGTATGTAAATGTTACATTTTCTTTATCCATTAATCCATCGATGGACATTTATGTTGTTTCCATATCTTAGCTATTGTGAATAATGCTGCAATGAACATGGTAGAGACAATATCACTTTGAGATCCTGATTTATTTATTTTTTATTATTATTATTATTATTATTATTATTATTATTATTTGAGACAAAGTCTTGTTCGGTCGCCCAAGCTGGAGTGCAGTGGTGCGATTTTGGCTCACTGCAACTTCCACCTCCTGGGTTCAAGTGATTCTCCGGCCTCAGCCTCACAAGTAGCTGGGACTACAGGCATGCGCCACCATGCCCAGCTAATTTTTATATTTTTAGTAGAGTCAGGTTTTACTATGTTGGCCAGGCTGGTCTTGAACTCCTAACCTCATGATCTGCCCACTTCGGCCTCCCAAAGTGCTGGGGTTACAGGTGTGAGCCACCACGCCTGGTTGGAATCCCAATTTTAATTCTTCTGGATATATGCCCAGAAATGGAATTGCTGGAACATATGGCAGTTTTAGTCTTAATTTTTTGAAGAAGTCTCTGTAGTGTTTTCCATAGTGACTGCAACATTTTACATTTCTACCAACAGTGTGCAAGGGTTTCAGTTTCTCTACATCCTCACCAACACTTATCTTTTTTTTTTTTTTGAGAATAGCCATTCTAACAGGTGTGAGGTGATGTATCATTGTGGTTTTGATTTGCATTTCTCTGATGATTAGTGATGTTGAGCATTTTTTCACATTCATATTAGTCATTCATATCTCTTCTTTGGAGAAAAGTCTATTCAGGTTCTTTGCTCATTTTAAAATCTGGTTTTTTTTTGTTTTTTTTTTTTTTTTTTTTGCTACTGAATTGTAGTGGTTCCTTATATATTTTGTATATTAACTCTTTGCTTCAATTAAGATAATTCTAACCTTACTGGAATTCTTGTTCATTTCAGCCTTATATCTAGACATTGACATGAAGCTTTGAGATGAGGTCTCTTGCTTTTTAAAAGATAAAAGGAATGACATATTATCTGTTTAATTGAGCTAAACAGAAAATTTATGGAGGCTGAGGGGAAAAAGTATCCAAAATCTCGAAGAAAGTATGTTTAACACAGTACATTGCTAAAGCTTTGTCAACTATTATCTTTTCATGTAGCAAGTTATATTTAGGAACCTAGATTTGTGGCCTACTGGGTAGAATCTGGGTTTTTAGGTTGATGATTCTCTGAATATTTCTTCAGCCAGATGGTTCTGCAGGCTGGGTGCCATCTGACCAGGCAGTGTTTAGTTAGATTATTTAATTCTGTGTTTATTAAAGCTTGCTCTTTCTGGCAACATATTGTGCCTTTTTAAAGTGTCTCCTTGGCAAACTGCTGAGTTTTGGGTGGGAACTTTTCAAAGTATATCACTAGGACTGCCAGAGATCACCACTTCCTGTACTCTAGAATGCCAAAGAATAGGCCTTCCTTAGTTTTGCACCTCACTGTATCCTAACATAGATGCTTTTGATTTTTAAGCCTGATCCTTAATCTTCATAATATTTGGAGGTATCCTTTGGTATGATAATCATTAGTGATCTAGTGATTAGTGACAAAACCCTGGATCCTCTTATTGACTTTCATTATCTTGGAAGAGTACCAATAGTTTATACCTGGCAACTGGTAATCATGTCAGGACCCCATTTTCAAAAAGTGTGCTTGGGACAACTTAAGGAGACAAAGATCAATGTGGCTGGCAGAAACTTGAGATTGTGTGGTCTTATACAAGCTACTGAAGGGGTTGGAAAACAGGCAAGATGCAGCCCTAAGCCTGTCTCCAAAGTTAAAAGCACAGTGTTATGCAATATCAGCATCCCTCAACTCCACCCAGAATACTGCCATAACACCCACACTGGATGGCACAGGTTGGAATGAATGAATTGTCAGAAGAGACAAGAGGAATCTATGACCACTATTTCCAGTGCATGGATGTTTGGCCTTTAGGATCTGTATTCTCCTGTGAGCTCTGATTATTGTGTAACTTATCATCAAGCACCACTAGACATCTTGGTATGACCCCCTCCCCACCATGTCTACCACTCATAGATTAGGCAAATGTTTCAGGAATGTCTAGAATTAAAAAGATCTCCGTGCCAACCAGGAGAACAGTCAGAAGCATTTAAGACAAAAATAGTGGAAGCTAGCTCCAGGGTTTCTGTGTAACCAAAAAGGACATGTAGCTGTAAAAAATTCCATAACCCAGAGCAGCTCTGACTCTTGACCCCTGGTAAGGGATTGAAATGAGGAGCCTGGAACTGTTTCCATTTCATATCAGGTTGCCCTAACAAAATTCTTGTAGATTGCAGATGCTGATGCATCCTTACTTCCTGCGTGTTGCTCGTGAAAATGAGTACAGAGATATTCTTCAGTGGTCAGAAAAAGCAGAATGGGTGTATTATTTTTGAGAACTGAGAGTGATAGAGGAGCATGCAGGGAGCACGACAGAAATTATAGTGATAAAAAGATGATTTATCAAAGTCTAGCACCTTAATGGACTTATTGAACTGAGATATAAACTAATGCAGTATTCATCTCCCAAAAGTCATTGATCATCACCATGTAATATGGATTTGCAAATTGGCACAGGCTTTGGGCATTTTTATAGAGGGTGGGAAGACTATCATTCCACATGCAGTTAAATACTTACCCTAAAATTGGATTCTTTTAGTGAGCTTTCCTTCTCAGACGTGGTCTAGTATAACAGTGGAAGGATAGATACCAGCCAGGGGCCATTTGTAACCAGCAGAGCAGCTGTAACATGCCTACAGAGTGACTTCACCATTCATTAAAGAAAATGCATGCATGTTGGCTCTGGCCAGGTGCACATCTCTGTAGAAAGCAAACAACAGCATTGGTTTTTTTTTTTTTGCGCTGTCAGAGAAATAATATATGTCAGTTAAGCAAGTAGTAGGTTGTGATTGCACTGAAATCCCTTGAACTGAGTGTCAGCTTATCTGACACCTGCCTTGAACACGTTTTAGAAGACAACCCCCTGTATTTTTAGATAATTCTCCATATGGATTATGTTTAAAGGAATTTAAAAACTCTCCATTGAAAGAGCTCTGCGTCTCTGTTGTGTTGTTACAGAACACATTCATTCAACCTAGCATTGTTCTTTTCCAGTAATTCTTAATTATGATTTCCAAGTTGCAGTCACTATATTTATCAAATCATAAATATGGACTGGCAGAATCTAACTATAGGACACCCTTGGTTTGGAAGCTGATTTGGGGTAACTTGTAGGCCAGGCGTGGTGGTTTACGCCTATAATCCCAGCACTTTGGGAGGCCAAAGCGGGTGGATCACCTGAGATCGGAAGTTTGAGACCAGCCTGACTAACATGGAGAAACTCTGCCTCTACTAAAAATACAAAATTAGCCGGGTGTGATGGTGCATGCCTATAATCCCAGCTACACGGGAGGCTAAGGCAGGAGAATCACTTGAACCCAGGAGGCAGAGGTTGCGGTGAGTTGAGATCGTGCCATTACACTCCAGCCTGGGCAACAAGAGTGAAACTCCGTCTCCAACAAACAAAAAAAGAATAGTTATCACAGATGTGGGAAACCCTCTGATTAATTTGAATATGCTCTAAAGTCCATCTGAAGTTTTGGGTTGCCTAGGCAGCGTTTTGTTTGTTTGCTGGTGGTGGTGGTGGTTTTTCTTTTTAATGCTATATTGGCCATTTGGCTAAGACATGTATATGTGGTGGTCTTGTGTATGCAATTGTCCTTGGAAATATGTAAGTGCATTATGTTATGAAAACCGATTGGTCTTTTATGAAACTGAAAAATTAAATTCACAAGCTTCAGTGTATAATGATATGATATAAACATAATAGTCAAGGACATCGGTTCTGGAATCAGAGTTCCTGGGTCCATCTGCAGCTTCCCTTCTTACTAGGCATATCCTTGGGCAAGTTACCACATCTTTCTAATCTTTGATTTCCTCATTGTTACATGGGGTTGTTAAGAGTGTCTATTTTATAGGGTTGTTGTGAAGATTAAATGCAGTAATCCAGTTAACACAGGGCCTGGCGCACAATAAATGTTCAGTAAACTTTTATTTCATCTATTAATGTTCTCACAGACTTGAGAAATGGTGCCTGTCCCTAGAATTATCCTTTCTTGTCTGGTTACTGCATTTACTTTAAGGAAGTATAATATAAGGAAGTAAGATACGAAAAGGCCAGACTGCAACCTGGTTACCTCCTTTTTAAATAGAAACTTTTTCATTTCTAACAATCAAACTTGTATCTAGGCAAAGTTGAAGATATGCAACTTAGGAAGTTAATTTTGTTATTTTATGTGTCTTTTTAAAGGGGGTATTACACAGTGTAAAACTCCCTCAACTTTTCAAATCCCACCTCTCTCGACCTCTCTCCTGCATGCTAATATCCGCAAAGCAAGGCTAGAACCAAGACCATTTTCCTGTCCTTTGATTTAATTTGAACCTCTTGACCCTGATCCATAAAGCAGGATATTTCATCTTCTACTGGGGCTGCTAATGAAAGTCAAGTGTTACAAGACATTGTTCTCATCGCCAGGAAGGTTTATTAGTGGATGTCTTCTCAGAGAGACACAGGATAATTGTACAAAGCAGGGTGTTTATTTGATAAAATGCCTTCTAGGTCAGTTTCTATGAATCTTTTCCTCAAGAGGCCTGGGAATTATCCCAAAAATGAAAAAGAAAAATTCATTGGGCATGAGAAGTAATTCTCAGTAGAAATTGACTTAAAGACAATCAATTCTGTTTGTATTTTCTGCCCTTTGATCATTTGGAATGGTCTCTTATATTATAGGAGGAAGGGGGCAGATTGAAAAACAAAGATAAAAACACAATCACTGAAGATGTGGCCACTGGAAGATCTTGCGGAGCTGTGTTGTTACAGAACACATTCCTTCAACCTAGCGTTATTCTTTTCCAGTAATTCTTAACCATGATTTCCAAGTTGTAGTCACCATCCTTATCAAATTGTAAATATGGACTGGTGGAATCTAAGACACCAGTGTATATGTTCTTTCTGTATCCATAAACTCTCTGAGCAGGAAGATTCTTCATCAAAACTATTTTGTATTTTGTAGATTTTCTGGTTTTTTGTTTTTATTTTATTTTTTATTTTTTTGTGTATGAGATGGAGTCTCACTCTGTCACCCAGGCTGGAGTACAGTGGCACGACCTCGGCTCACTGCAACCTCCACCTCCCGGGTTCAAGTGATTCTCTTGCCTCAGCCTCCTGAGTAGCTGAGACTACAGGCATGTGCCAACATGCCCAGCTAATTTTTTGTATTTGTAGTAAAGACAGGGTTTCACTGTGTTAGCCAGGATGGTCTTGATCTCCTGACCTCGTGATCCACCCGCCTTGGCCTCCCAAAGTGCTGGGATTACAGGCTTGAGCCACCGCACCTGACTGATTCTATAGTTGTATTTGGCACTTATCACATCTAGGTCTTGGCACCTTTAGTCTGAAAAACATTTTGATTTTTAGATTTTATCACCTGGAATTTTGTCCTAATTATCACTTACAAAACAATATGCTTGCTCTGCTTTACTCATACTAATAAATAAATACATTCTTAACTTGCAGAGAATTTTCGGAAACACAGATGTGAAAACAGTGTCACATTAGGGACAGTACTGGAATCTGTAGTTATTTTGCATTTGAGTATTAACTGTAACTCTCTATTACCTTTTACCCATTTATACAATTCTTTTTCTAGCTTATTATATAATTGGATATAAAATTGCTTTCAGCTTGAGTCTCAGACTGCATGCAGAGTGTGGGGACTCTGCTATGTTGTTGGGGTAGACACTAGGAAGAAACTAAGCTTTTTCTCTGAAACTTCCAATGATAACTTACTTCAGTCTGCAGTAAAATTTTTAAGTATCTCTCCCCAGGGGCCTTTGGGACTCGCTTTCTAAATATTGAATTTTAAAAAACAGTGCTTTTTCTAATTGGTCGATCAAAACATGTATGGATGCAAGCTTTTGAACTAGGTGAATGATTCAATTACCATAGAAGTTTTTTACCTTTAAGATATTTTCCATGTAACTGGTGATACAAGTCAAAAAGGCAGTCAGTTTCTTTATAAATCAATGCCACTGATATTATTTAAATTTTCAAATCCACTGACGTTTTCTTAGTATTATATTGTTTTTTGTCTGTTTGTTTGTTTTGGATCTCAATAGTGTTTAGCACCAGTGACTGCCCTTTATTCTGGGAACCCCAGGCTAGGGTTCTCACCTTTTTGACTTCTGTGCTTCCTAAAGAGAAACTTCACCAAGGTTCATATCTTGGACATTTAGGTACTTCCTATTCCCTCTGAAACATTTGTGGGTTTTTTTGTTTATTTATTTTTTAATCAAAATTCTTTTAAAATACACTATATACATTTTATATCTATGGGTCAGTCCATTTAAATAAACAGAAACATCCATTTATGTGAAAGCAAACATTCAGGACACATGTACTATGTTAAGTTGGACTGTAAGAATTGTGATTTTTGTTGGTCAAAACTGATTAAATGTTGGCAATTTCCTCTTTTTTTTAATTTACTTTTTCTACTCCTATGTAAGAAATTCATCTTCTGCTGTATATATTGAGATATGGTTTACCTCTAGACTTCCCAACAGTTTCATGAAAAAAATACCGTTTTCACCCAGATTGTTATATTTTGATGTTATATTTCCCCTCTCAAGTCATGGATATAACTTCTATTATTAATATCAATAGTTAATTGGAAGCACAGATTTGACTGGTAAACATTTTTGTCTTCACCTAAGGAGTTTTGAATAATGAAAAATACTGGGAAACTCCTATTCTTCTTTTGCTTTCTTCAGTGTCTAGTTTATTCATTCCTGTCCACAGTGCCAGAGTTAGAGATAACTGTAGCCAAATTTCAAGGTCTTACTCTAGCAGGTTCATCTCCTTCCTTGGCAGGCACAGACAGTGCGTTATATGAAGACTCTGTAATTACCCAGTTTTGGTAAACATGCATTATTTAGCCAATACAGAAAAATGGCTCCTTCAGAGCCATTACATTGCAGTTCATCAAGTAAACAGTGATTTAGCCATTTTCATGAAAAATATGTGTTATTTTGTTGATAGCCTGTCAATCCACAGCATTCAGCTAATTCCCTGTTCCCCTTTACGAGTATTTTGGAACCTCTTTTTGAAAACCATTACTATACTATATGAAAACTGTACAATGTTCTATTTCAATGTAAAAATAACTTAGTGTGATTGTTTTTATAGATATTTCTATTATGAACAGTCTCTCGGTGTTAGAGATAATGGGACACAGCACTCCATGAATTGCTTTGGTAGAAATGAAAATGAATTGCTTTGTTTTTAAAGAATGGAAAGAAATGATTTTATAATGTTTAGGCCCTGGAAAAAATGTTTACTTGATCATTTTAATCTGTGATAATTTAATGACAGAATTGTAAAACCCCATTCAAACAGATATGCTGATGTGTCTGTTGGTACAGTTTGAAAGCAGGTGTGCACTGGTGAGAGTGTGTGCTTCAATACTAATAGAGTTACTTTCACAAATGAAGTGCCTTTTGGATTAAAATTAAGATGATGCCTTTATCTATCTTTCAGAAGGATTCGTTTCTTTCAGGATAAAATGACAGCATGGGTTTTTGATATCTCCTCCTAAGGGGCAAATGCCAAGGAGTAGACTTCTGAACCGAAAGATAGAATTCCGCGGAGACAGTGGTGAGGAATCTGTGCCCATTTGTTTTTGTAGTGATGCGTCACGCAAGGATTTCTAACAAAGCAATCCATTAGGATGTAGACAGAGTTCCTACTCACTGTAAGAATGTTTGTTTTGTTTTGTTTTGTTTTTCCCCTAAAGGACAAAAATAGCTGCCTTGGCACACCGTGCTGCTAGACCTTGGTGGAAAATGTCATGCTGTTTCTTGCTTCTTCCTTTGATAGCAAGGTACATATATTGAGTACAGGTGTGGCAATCTATACTGAGCCAATTTCTAAATGTACTTTACTTATAAGTAAATAAATAATTTATAGGCATTGAAGTGAGAAATTAAAATAGAATCTCATAAGGAGTTCAAAATGGAATCCCACAAACCACATCAGTCCCTCGTTGGATTTAGTAACTCTGGGAGGACAGGGCAGAGAGTAAAATCTCAATTTCTCCTTAGACATGAATTAACAGTGGCTTATATCTCAATGCATCTCTTTAGGCCTTAGTCAGAGGGTTTGCCTTAATCCATTTACAGCCCCATAGTAATCCTTTCAGCCTATCTTGCTTAATACGTGTGTGATTCCATCAAGGCACAAAACAGTTTGAGACCAAAGGACATTTCTCCAGGGTGCTTTTCTATCACTTTTTGCCGTAATAATGGCCTCAAACACCTTTTCTCTTTGTGTTTCTGAGCTCTCTTCCCAAAAAATGCTGAAATGGTAGTGAAGTTTTCCACCTTGAATGACCACTTGTTGATAATAAAAGGTGTTGGCCTGGATTTTCTTGGTCGGTGACACATGAAGAGGTCAGTTCTTTCACACTTCAGTGGCTTTCCCCAGCTCGTACCACTTTTTGCTTTTGTTTTTACATTTTTATTCTTCATTTGAATGGAAATATTCAAGAAGGAGAGCCAGAAGAGACCCCCCCTCAGAATGAGTATATATGGTAATGTATTTTCTGTGCTTTTTCTTCTCAGAAACGTCTGCGGTCTTCTGAGTTTTCATGAGGACTCTTAGGGAAAAAAATGTCCTGAGCCTATCAGAAATCTAGAGACTAGGGAGAGGAGGGGAGTGGAAAGGAAGAGAAATAAATTGTTTTGCTTATGGAGCTTGGCATCACAGGTGCCATCCTTAGCATTAAAAGACCCTTCTCACCTTCAGCATTGTAAATCGTGCCCTTTAAGAAATGAGGTTATCCTTCTGGATAGAAACAAAAAGGAAAACATGAACGCATCCTTTTTTATGGCTGCATGGTATTCCATGGTGTATATGTGCCACATTTTCTTTGTCCAGTGCAGGGACATGGATAAAGCTGGAAACCATCATTCTCAGCAAACTAACACAAGAACAGAAAACCAAACACTGCATGTTCTCACTCATAAGTGGGAGTTGAACAATAAGAACATATGGACACGGGGAGGGGAACATCACACACCGGGGCCTGTCAGGGGGTGGGAGACTGGGGGATGGAGAGCATTAGGAGAAATACCTAATGTACATGATGGGTCGATGGGTGCAGCAAACCACCATGGCACATGTATACCTGTGTAACAAACCTGCACATTCTGCACAAGTACCACAGAACTTAAAGTATTATAAAAACAAAAAGGCTGGAAAAAAAAAAAAAAAACCCAAAACTAACAGTCTATTAAGTAAAAGACGAATCTCTAATGTAATCTTTAAAATAAAAAAGGAAAAAAAAAAAGGGAAAACCATGGCACCCTGTGCTCTGTGTTTGCCTTCATGACTTCCCTATGAATGTCCTTTCCCCATTCTCAATGAGCTTTTTAGCACTGTCTTTCTCTGTCAATGAAAAGCCTTCACTAAAGCAACAAAGCAGAGTGGAAATAAATGGATGTGGCTCCTACAAACTGTCCTCAACTTATTCCCTTCACCTTCTCGTACAGGGGGATCCTCAGAAGTGGGTGGACCAGAGTCCTGAGCAAGGAACCCATGACCTCTCCTAAAATCAACTGAGACTAGGACCGGAGAACTGAAAATGGAACTGAAACTATAGATTTAGATTTTTCTTCTCAAACTGATATAATAGGCATGCAATGGCTAATTCATTTTTTTCACGGAAATATCTGAAAGGGTGTTGAAAGAAAAGAAGGGATACCACTAACACAGAGTACTGCTTTTTAAAATATCTTCACAGTGATAAGCTGGCAAGGATAGAAAGTAAACTTGGCTGCCATGTTCAAGGTTAAGACAACTGAAGGAGCTGGAATCGGTAAGGCAAGCCAATCAATTATAAACTGACTAAGCATATCTAATCTGTAAATCACTGTGATATTGGGGAAGGAGGAGTGCCACAATGCGGGTGATGAAGAATTTTGTTTTTCTCTGTTTGTCTTCTACTGCAATAGTGTTTTTTGGTTCGAAAAGTAATATACATATAAACAATCAAACAATACAGAACAAGTATGAAGAAATTAAAAATGGGTAATAATCCTACCACACATATCATAACAACTGTCAACATTTTGGTAAAACATCCTTTTTTCTTCTTTTTCTATGCCTAAATATGTATTAAAAATGATTTTAGAGCATACATTCCATTTTTTAATATTTTTATTGTTTTGGTACAAATGACATGTTTAGTGTCTAAAATTTTTCTTTCTTTCTTTCTTTCTTTTTGAGATGGAGTCTCACTCTGCTGCTCAGGATGGAGTGCAGTGGCACGATCTCGGCTCACTGCAACCTCCGCCTCCAGGGGTTAAGTGATTCTTTCTGGCTCAGCCTTCCAAGTAGCTGCAACTACAGGCATGTGCCACTATGCCTGGCTAATTTTTTGTAATTTTAGTAGAGATGGGGTTTCACCATGTTGGTCAGGCTGGTCTTGAACTCCTGACCTCAGCTGATCTGCCTGCCTTGGACTCCCAAAGTGCTGAAATGACAGGGTGGGTCACCGTACCCAGCCTAACATTTTCAAATAATATGGTCAAGTTAAAAAAAAAAGAAAAGAAAAATTTCCCCAAAGTAATCACCTAGAAATAGCCACTGCTGACATTTGGTATTCTTTCCTTAGAATCATCTCTGTATATTATGCACAGGTATAGATTGATTTGTGTGATTTTTACATAAATGGGATCAGCTTATTTACTCAAAGTAAGGGACGGATGCTTCTGACATCAGGCATCATTTAAAATATCTGTACTGTATATGTCTATGGATGAATTTTATTTTACTGGTGCTTTACTGATGGACATTTAAGTTGTTTACACTTTTCATAGTATGCAGTAAGTATTCAGTATCCTTGTAACTTAAACCTTCGTTCACTTGTTTAAATTATTTCCTTAGGATACATTCCTAGAGGTGGAGTTTCTGGGTCCAAGGGCTTGCCCATTTTAAAGGTATTTTATATTTTATTGCTAAAAAATCTAATGATCGAAAAATAAAAAAACAAAGGCCACTTTATACCTAGTGATGAACTGGTATTTATTATTTTAGTTGGCATTTTTTTTGTTTGTTTACCAGATAGACAACCTTTTCATATGTTAATTAACCATTATATCTTTTTAATTGATTTTATTGATATTTCTTTCATCCTTTTATGTGTGTCTTTTTGTGAATTACCAGCTTATACTCTTTAATTTATAAAAGTTTGTTACATAGTAAAGAACTTCACTTCTAGGAATGTATCCTAAGGAAATAATTTGAATACATGAACAAAGGTTCAAGTTAAAAGGATGCTTACTGCATATTATGAAAAGTGTAAACAACTTAAAAGTCCATCAATAAAGCACTGGTAAATTAAAATTCATCCATAGACTAGATACAGTATAGATGTTTACATTGATATCTGATGTCAGAAGCATCCATCCGTTACTTTGAGTAAATAAGCTGATCCCATGCATGTAAAAGTCACACAAATCAATCTATACCTGTGCATATGTACAGAAAGAACAGCCCTGTGTCTGTCATATGTATTTCAGATACTTTTCCAGGTTACAATTTGTCTTAAAAATGTATTTAATAGTGCTTTTAAAGTTGGCTGGTTCTTGGTCTGAGACTTGCTTGTACAAAATAAAAATCATACTAGACCAATTAAACAGGCAAGACTGCTTCAACAGGGCAGAGAAGTTGAACTCAACTCTGTTGAAATAAAAGGTGGAGAATTTTTAAGCACTAGGGGGAGATAGTGGGAAAGTACTGGAGGCCATTTCAGGAAGAGGGCAGGTGAGTTGATGTGATTAGGCCATCTGTGTTTGCTAACTGGTGCTTAGGGAAGTTAGATTTACCCTTCTACAGAAACTGGGAGATAGGGATGCTATCTTTCTTAATTACATTTCAAAGGGAAAGTTTTCAAGTCCTTGAGAAAGACTTTCCTGGGTTGTAGAAGGTTTACATCTTAAAGGAGCAAAAAGAACTTAAAATAGCAAGTTTTCTAAAATAAATATTCTAAGAAAAGGGAGGTTTAGGGACTGATGGCCAGGAAGAAACTTGTCGATATAGTTTGGATGTTTGTTCCCAACCAAATCTCATGGTGCATGTAATCCCCAGCGTTGGAGGTGGGGCCTGGTGGGAGGTGTTTGGATCATGGGGGCAGGTCCCTCATGAATGGCTTGGGCCATCCCCTTGGTAATAAGTAGGCTTTCACTCTGAGTTCTCAGGAGATTTGGTTTTTTTTTTTTTTTTTTTGAGACGGAGTCTTGCTCTGTCACCCAGGCTGGAGTGCTATGGCCGGATCTCAGCTCACTGCAAGCTCCGCCTCCTGGGTTTACGCCATTCTCCTGCCTCAGCCTCCCGAGTAGCTGGGACTACAGGCGCCCACCACCTCACCTCGCCCGGCTAGTTTTTTTTGTATTTTTTAGTAGAGACGGGGTTTCACCGTGTGAGCCAGGATGGTCTCCATCTCCTGACCTCGTCATCCGCCCGTCTCGGCCTCCCAAGGTGCTGGGATTACAGGCTTGAGCCACCGCGCTCGGCCGAGATTTGGTCATTTAAAAGCGTGTGGCGCCTCGCCCCTGCCCCACTTCCCTCACTTGTTCCTGCTTTGGCCACCTGATGTGCCTGCTCCCCCTTCACTTTCCACCATAATTGTAAGCTTCCTGAAGCCTCCCTGGAAGCTGAGCAGATGCCAGCACTATGCTTCCTGTAAAGCCTGGAGAACTGTGAGCCACTTAAACCTCTTTTCTTTTTAAATTACCCGGGCTTCATAGCAATGCACGAACTGCCTAGTACACCTGTCTATAGTTTAATTGGGCTCAGGGGAATGTTAGGGCTGTCTTGCTCACTTTGGGAATTGTTGCAGAAAGTCAGGGACCTCGAACAGAGGGACCGGCTGGAGCCGAGGCAGAAGAACATAAATTGTGAAGATTTCATGGAATTTATCAGTTCCCAAAATTAATACTTTTATAATTTCTTACACCTGTCTTTACTACAATCTCTGAATATAAATTGTGAAGATTTTGTGGACATTTATCACTTCCCTAGTAATACTCTTGGAATTTCTTGTGCCTGTCTTTAATCTCTTGATCACGTTATCTTCATAAGCTGAGAATGTATGTCACCTCAGGACCACTATTGTACAAATTGATTGTAGAACATGTGTGTTTGAACAATATGAAATCTGATTGTAAAACGTGTGTTTGAATAATATGAAATCAGTGCACCCTGAAAAAGAACAGAATAACAGCAATTTTCAAGGAACAAGGGAAGATAACCATAAGGTCTGACTGCCTGCAGGGTTGGGCAGAATAGAGCCATATTTTTCTTCTTGAAGAAAGCCTATAAACGGATGTGCAAGTAGGAGAAATATCGCTGAATTCTTTTCCCAGCAAGGAATAACCCTGGAGAAGGAATGCATTCCTGGAGAGAGGTCTATGAACAGCCGCTCTGGGAGTGTCTGTCTTATCCAGTTGAAATAAGGACTGAAATACTCCCTGGTCTCCTGCAATACCCTCAGGCTTACTAGGATTGGGAAATTCCAGCCTGGTAAATTCTAATCAGACTGTTCTCTGCTCTTGAACCCTGTTTCCTATTAAGATGTTTATCAAAACAATATGTGCACAGTGAGACATACACCCTCATCAGTAATTCTAATTTTGCCTTTGCCTTCTGGTCTTTATGGCCCTTTGAAGCATGTGATCCTTGTGACCTACTGCCTGTTCATATACCCCCTCCCCTTTTAAACTCCCTAATAAAAGTTTGCTGGTTTTGCGGCTTGGGGTCGTCATCACGGTCCTACCAATATGTGATGTCACCCCCAGAGACCCAGCTGTAAAATTCCTCTCTTTGTACTCTTTCTCTTTACTTCTCAGACTGGCTGACACTTACAGAAAATAGAAAAGAACTGATGTTGAATTATTGGGGGCTGGTTCCCCCGATAGGGAATGATAATACCATTCCCAGGAATAGGGAAGCTTACCAAAGAGGAAAATGGAGACTGGGGAGAGATGAACAGTTCTGCCTTTTTCATACACCCACTGAAATACTTCCTAGGCAGAGCAAAAGACTGGAATTGGTGTTATGTGTATACAAGTGGTTGTTGAAGTGAAAGGAATATGGAGTTGGAGCAACATTAGTCAGACCACAGGTATACCAATTGCTTTTCTCCCTGAAACTTTCCACCAGGTCAAGTTGTAAACAAAGCAGTCTACCAAGATACTTGTTGTATTGGTCCTTACCCTATGATAAATGGGGATTATTGTTGTCACTGGCTACTCAGAATTAGGATTCTACTGGTCCCTACTTGAGTTAGTACATCCTTGCCTGCCACAAATTGTAGCTCTCAGGAGTACCTAGAGGTAATAGGCATAATATTAGGAAGAGCCCTGTGGCCCACAGGCCCAGGTTCTAACCTCAGCTTTACTGTTTATCAGTACCTGTAGACAAGTAATTTACCTTCTGTGAGACTCTGTCTTCACCTGTAAAAGGGGATAGTAACTCTGTTCAGGATTATTGGGGTAAGTCAATGAGATCACATATGCAGAGTACCTGGCCCAAGTCCCTCCCATAGAATGAGCTGCATTGCTTGTTTCCTTCCCTTCCATCTTACCTCCCCAACCCGAGAATGCCATTCCACTGCTTTAATTAAAAGACATAAGGGGCATAATTGCTAACTGTTCAATTCTTTAATTCCTATGTTATAATTTTCTTCCTATATTATTAATTTAATTCGTAAAGTACAAATTATTTAGAAATGCTGTTCTTTGTTTCCACGGTCTTGTCTGTATTGTATGCATGCTAAATGGAAAGGAAATGAGGTGTGTAGCCTGCTCCTTCCATCTTGTCTTATTAGCTGTGATCAATGAGCCGGCCTCCTTATTGTGCCTTTGTCATTTTTGCCTCAGAGCCTCCTCAGTGTTTTTCCTTTATAGTTTCATTTAATATTGATGCACAAATTAGGTGTGGATTGCAACTTTTCACTTCATCACCAGTATCAACATTGATGTATAGGCAGCCCTGTTTGCCAAAAATGGATCTTGTGATTTAAAAATGCACATTAATTAGCATTTGCTTTTAATGAGTCATTGGTGATGAGGCATATTAATTGAATCGTGAAATGCTTATCTCAGGTCTACAACATGCAAATTAGTTGATTCACAATTAATTGAAAAATCTCTGATCTTAAAATTTGGACAATGTATATATGGTAAGCACCTCTAAAAAACAGAATGTAAAACCTGAGCCATAAAAAAAGGGACTTAGACTTTCAATTCTATATGTTTAATAGTTATTCCTGGCTAGGTGTGGTGGCTCACATCTGTAATCCCAACACTTTGGGAGTCGAGGTGGTTGGATCATCTGAGGTCAAGAGTTTGAGACCAGCCTGGCCAACATGGAGAAACCTCGTCTCTAATAAAAATACAAAAATTAGCTGGGCGTTGTGGTACACACTTGTAATCCCAGCTACTTGGGAAGCTGAAGCAGGAGAATCACTTGAACCTGGGTGGTGGAGGTTGCAGTGAGCCAAGATCATGCCCCTGCACTCCCGCCTGAGCAAAAGAGTGAGACTCCATCTCAGAACACACAAAAAAATAGTTATTCCTCTCAGATTGCTAATAATTAGCAGCTCATGACAATGACAAAGCATATGCCTTATAAGATTGTACAAATATTAAGACTATTTGTAAGAAAAATATTCAAAAAGTCGGAGCAATCTCTATTTTCATAAATCATTACATATAATTTTTCAGAGGTAACTATTTTATATTTTAAGTGTTTATAATGGAAGTTTATTTAACTGAAAGTGAGTTTTTAAAATTATTTTTTCTGATGTCCTGTGCAGCACAGAGCACCTGAGTACCGGGAATACTTTTGTTTTCTGTATCTGTCAGTGTATGAGATCATAGAGTCAGTTCTCAGTGAGTTGACTATTACGGCTCTACATAAACAAATAAAATGTGTCTTTTGCAATTTTATGCACTCTATGAATAATGAAAGAATAATGTAACTATGTATATGCCTTTAATTTTTAAGTTGTATTTAAACAGTGTGATGCTTTATGATTTTGTAAGCTTAAAAATTATGACTAGATAATTAACTCAAGATAGAGCTATCAGCTGCTTCCTTTCAGAATTTTAGGTTACCTAGAAGTTTGAAGAGTAAAAGGCCAAAATGCATAGATGGAGGATTACTGATATATAACTTTAAAAAAACATATTTAAGCAACTGCAACAATAGAGACACATTACATAAGTGAGACTAGTCAGTGATTCCAAAACACAATAGTGCCCTTCTACTTTCCAAGACCCCCAATGGATGCCTGAAACCTCAGGTAGTACCAAACCCAATATAAACTGTGCATGGATTTCTCTTTCTTTTTCTACAGTTTCATGGATGGAAGATTTGTTCTAACCGTAGATCCTAGCAACCTCAGTATATGATATTTTTCTTTCCTTATTAAGTGGAGAACTTTCACTTCTTCACTTAAATGAAGCACTTCATGGCTTTTCTTTGGCATGTTTGAATTTCAAGCATCACTACACTTGTACTTTGGTGCCCTAAATAAGAAAAATAAGAGTTCTTTGAACACAAGCACTATGATACTGTGACAGTTGATCCGATAACCTACAAGGCTACTAAGTGACTAATGGGTGGGGAGCATCTACAACATTGGACAGAGAGATGATTCATGTCCCAAGGTGTGAGATTTCATTATGCTACTTAGGTGCACCATTTAAAACTTATGAATTGTTTATTTCTGGAATTTTCTATTGAATATTTTTGGACCGTAGTTGACTGCAGGTAACTGAAACCACAGAAAACAAAATTATGGGTAAGGGGGGACTGTTGTACATTCCAATATGTAAACTCTGATTAAGTTAGGAGATGTTGTGAAAGAGATGATAAAAAATGTACAATGGCTGTACATTTTAGCTTTAAATACTTTAACATTGTTTCCAGCTTTTATGCCCACCCCATTTTTAAGGCATGTTTCTTTCTTCTCTTAAAAAAAAACAAAAAACAACTTTATGTGTTATTGGCTAATTCGCCTTCAGCCATTCTATGCTTTTCTAGGTCCCAACATTCTCACGCTGTATTTCTCACATGCTGTTGTCAGCTGGCTTTCCATTAGGTTCTGCTAATAGAAGACATTGTTCCATTGTTGGAGGATTGGGAGGTTCGGTTTCTGGGAGATTTCCAACAGTGCAGTAGTGGTAACAGCATTGTCAGCCAAGGAAGTGGGAAAGGGTCTTGGCAACTAAGCTTTCAGCAGCAGCCTCCTGTTCTACAGCTCACACAGTCAGGCTGTGGCAGGCAGCTGGAAGCTTGCAGCATAGCACCAGGACCTCTGGGTAGCGCTTCTTTCTGCTCTAGCAGCTCAAGGTGGTATCGATTTCCTGCAGCTACTAATCTTTGAGTGACTTTACCTTGTTCACTTTGGTCTCTTAAGTAACTTCTACCACCTGTGTAACCAATTTCTCTATTAAATGTCTTCTTTTTGAAATATCTAGAGTGGTTCCTATTTTCTGATAAGTTTCTAATGTAATGTGTTCAACTCCACATTTAAGTATCATTCATTACCTGTTAATGTGTCCCAATTTCATTATATTAATGTACTCTTTGAATGTTGCCTGAAGTAACAAATTTAAAACCAAAGTGAAATTGTAACCTTGGGCATTGGACTTGATGCTGAATCTTCTTCAGAGTCAAAATAATAACATACATTGGTCAGGAATATTGGTGTGAGGAAATCAAAATTGATGGCGCAAACTGCTGCCATCCAAAGTATACTTTATTTAATCTGCTATGGGAGATGTGAAAGGCAGAAATTTATAGGCACCCAAGCGTCTTTATGTCTAGCTATACCCCATGTTGTTCCTAGCTGTGTCACACATCACTCAAGCAATAGCCAGAAAACTGGCTGAAGGCAAAGGACTGCTTAGTAACAGGCACTGGAGAGGAGACAAATAGCTAGAGGGCTTTACTCTTGTCTTTTTGTTCCTGGATTACTAATGGGATCCAACATTTGAGCAACGTATACTCCTTTTTTGCATATGACTTTCCAAGGCAGTATTTACCTATTAACCTTAATTTTAAAAAAGAATTCATCTTAGTTGCTTGAACAGATGTTTTTTAACTTTTATTTTAGGTTCAGGGATACATGTGCAGGTTTGTTATATAGATAAATTTGTGTCACCAGGGTTTGTTGTACAGATTATTTCATCACCCAGGTACTAAGCCTAGGTTATTTTTTCTGATCCTCCCCTTCTTCCCACCCTCTACCCTCAAGTAGGTCCCAGTGTCTGTTGTTCCCCTCTTTGTGCCCATTGGGTCTCATCATTTAGCTCCCACTTATAAGTGAGGTATTTGGTTTTCTCTTCCTACATTAGTTTGCTAAGGATAATGACCCCCAGCTCCATCCATGTTCCCATAGAAGACATTATCTCATTCTTTTTTTATGACTGCATAGTATTCCACAGTGAATATGTACCACATTTTCTTTATGCATATGACCATTGATGAGCATTTTGATTGATTCCATGTCTTTGCTATTGTGAATAGTACTACAATGAACATTCACATGCATGTGTCTTTATGGCAGAATGATTTATATTACTTTGGGTATATACTCAGTAAAGGGATTGCTGGGTCAAGTAGTAGTTCTATTTTTGGCTCTTTGAGGAATTGACACACTGCTTTCTACAATAGTTGAACTAATTTACACTCCCACCAACAGTGTATAAGTGTTCTTTTTTCTCCATAACCTCACTGGCATCTGTTATTTTTTTATTTTTTAATTGTAGCCATTCTGACTGGTGTGAGATGATATCTCATTGTGGTTTGATTTGCATTTCTCTACTGATGAGTGATATTGAGGCTTTTTTATATGATTGTTGCCCACATGTATGTCTTCTTTTGAAAAGTATCTGTTCATGTCCTTTGCCCACTTTTTAATGGGGTGGTTTTCTTGTAAATTTAAGTTCCTTGTAGATGCTGGATATTAGATCTTTTTCAGACGCATAGTTTGCAAACATTTTCTTCCATTCTTAGGTTGTCTGTTTACTCTGTTGATAGTTTCTTTTGCTGTACAGAAGCTCTTTAATTAGCTCCCATTTGTCAAGTTTTGCTTTTATTGTGATTGCTTTTGGCATCTTTATCATGAAATCTTTGCCCATCCAGAGTGATATAGCCTAGGTTGACTTTCAGGGTTTTTATAGTTTTGGGCTTTACATTTAACTCTTTAATCCCTTGTATTAGTCTATTTTCACACTGCTAATAAAGACCTACCTGAGACTGGATAATTTATAAAGAAAAGAGGTTTAATTGACTCACAGTTTCACATGGCTGGGGAGACCTCAGGAAACTTACAATCATGGTGGAAGGCGAGGCAAACCCATCCTTCTTCACATGGTGGCAGGAGAGAGAATGAGAGTGGAGCCAAGGGGAAGCACCATATAAAACCATCAGATCTCGTAAGAATTCACTCACTATTATGAAAACAGTATGGGGGAAATCACCTCCATGATTGAATTATCTCTACCTGGTCCCATCCTTGAGACATGGGGATTATTACAATTCAAGATGATATTTTGGGTGGGGACACAGCCAAACCATATCATCCATCTTGAGTTGATTTTTGTGTATGGTGTAAGGAAGGGGTCCAGTTTCAATCATCTGCATATGGCTAGCCAGTTATCCCAGCACCAATTATTGAATAGTGAGTCCTTTCACCATTGCTTGTTTTCGTCAGCTTTGATGAAGAGCAGATGGTTACAAGTATGCGGCCTTATTTTGGGGCTCTCTATTCTGTTCCATTGGTCTATGTGTATGTTTTTATACCAGTAACCATGTTGTTTTTGTTACTGTAGCCCTGGAGTATAGTTGGAAGTCAGGTAACATGATGCTTTCATCTTTGTTCTTGGGCAATTTGGGCCCTGGAGTATAGTTTGAAGTCAGGTAACATAATGCTTCCATCTTTGTTCTTGGTTATTTGGGCTCTTTTTTGGTTCCATATCAATTTTAAAATACTTTTTTCTAATTCTGTGAAGAATGTTGTTGGTAGTTTAATAGGAATAGCTTTGAATCTCTAAATTGCTTTGGGCAGTATGGCCATTTTAATAATATTGATTCTTCCTATCCATGGGCATGGAATGTTGTTTTTTCCATTTGTTTGTGTCATCTCTGATTTCTTTGTGAAGTGTTTTGTAATTCTCCTTGTAGAGATATTTCACCTACCTAGTTAGCAGTATTCCTAGGTATTTTATTCTTTTCATGGCAATTGTGAATTCCTGATTTGGCTCTCAGCTTGGCTGTTGGTAGTGTATAAGAATGCTACTGATTTTTGTACATTGATTGTATATCCTGAAACTTTGCTGAAGTTGTTTATCAGCTGAAAGAGCTTTTAAGCTGAGACTATGAGGTTTTCTATGTATAGAATCATGTAATCTACGAACAGGGACAGTTTGACTTCCTCTCTTCCTATGTGATGCCCTTTATTTCTTTTTCTTGCCTGATTGCTCTGGCCAGGACTTCCAATACTACGTTGAATAGGAGTGGTAAGAGAAAGCATCCTTGTCTTGTGCCCGTTTTCAAAGGGAATACTTCCAGTTTTCCCCATTCAGTATGATAGTGGCTGTGGGTTTGTCATGGATGGCTATTATTTTGAGGTATGTTCCTTCAATATATAGTTTATTAAGAGTTTTTCACATGAAGCTGTGTGGAATTCTATTGAAAGCCTTTTTCTGCTTCTATTTTTTTTTATTATACTTTAAGTTCTAGGGTACATGTGCACAATGTGCAGGTTTGTTACATATGTATACATGTGCCATGTTGGTGTGCAGCACCTGTTACATTAGGTAATGTACATTATTACATTAGCACATCATTTACATTAGGTATATCTCCTAAGGCTATCACTCCTCCCTCCCCCCATCCCACAACAGGCCCCAGTGTGTCATGTTCCCCTTCCTGTGTCCAAGTGTTCTCATTGTTCAATTCCCACCTATGAGTGAGAACATGCGATGTTTGGTTTTCTGTTCTTGCAATAGTTTGCTGAGAATGATGGTTTCCAGCTGCATCCATGTCCCTACAAAGGACATGAACTCATCCTTTTTGATGGCTGCATAGTATTCCATGGTGTATATGTGCCACATTTTCTTAATCCAGTCTGTCATTGATGGACATTTGGGTTGGTTCCAAGTCTTTGCTGTTGTGAATAGTGCCACAATAAACATACGTGTGCATGTGTCTTTACATCAGCATGATTTGTAATCCTTTGGGTATATCCCCAGTAATGGGATGGCTGAGTCAAATGGTACTTGTAGTTCTTGATGCTTGAGGAATCACCACAATGTCTTCCACAATGGTTGAACTAGTTTACAGTCCCACCAACAGTGTTAAAGTGTTCCTATTTCTCCACATCCTCTCCAGCACCTGCTGTTTCCTGACTTTTTAATGATTACCATTCTAACTGGTATGAGATGATATCTCATTGTGGTTTTGATTTGCATTTCTTTGATGGTGAGTGATGATGAGCATTTTTTCACGTGTCTTTGGCTGCATAAATGTCTCCTTTTGAGAAGTGTGTGTTCATATCCTTTGCCCACTTTTTGATGGGGTGGTTTTTTTCTTGTAAATTTATTTGAGTTCTTTATAGATTCTGGATATTAGCCCTTTGTCAGATAAGTAGATTGCAAAAATTTTCTCCCATTCTGTAGGTTGCCTGTTCACTCTGATTGTAGTTTCTTTTTTTCTTTTGCTGTACAGAGGCTCTTTAGTTTAATTAGATCCTATTTGTCAATTTTGACTTTTGTTGCCATTGCTTTTGGTGTTTTTGACATGAAGCCTTGCCCATGCCTATGTCCTGAATGGTATTGCCTAGGTTTTCTTCTAGGGTTTTTACGGTTTTAGGTCTAACATTTAAGTCTCTAAACCATCTTGAATTAATTTTTGTATAAGGTGTAAGGAAGGGATCCAGTTTCAGCTTTCTATGTATGGCTATCCAGTTTTCCCAGCACCATTTATTAAATAGGGAATCCTTTCCCCATTTCTTGTTTTTGTCAGGTTTGTCAAAGATCAGATGGCTGTAGATGTGTGGTTTTATTTCTGAGGGCTCTGTTCTGTCCCATTGGTCTATATCTCTGTTTTGGTACCAGTACCATGCTGTTTTGGTTACTGTAGCCTTGTAGTATAGTTTGAAGTCAGGTAGCATGATGCCTCCAGCTTTGTTCTTTTGGCTTAGGATTGTCTTGGCAATGCGTGCTCTTTTTTGGTACCATATGAACGTTAAAGTAGTTTTTTCCAATTCTGTGAAGAAAGTCATTGGTAGCTTAATGGGGATGGCATTGAATCTATAAATTACCTTAGGCAGTATGGCCATTTTCATGATATTGATTCTTCCTATCCATGAGCATGGAATGATCTTCCATTTGTTTGTATCCTCTTTTATTTCATTGAGCAGTGGTTTGTAGTTCTCCTTGAAGAGGTCCTTCACATCCCTTGTAATTTGGATTCCTAGATATTTTATTCTCTTTGTAGCAATTGTGAATGGGAGTTCACTGTTTGTGAGCAGTGTTTGTCTGTTATTGGTATATAGGAATGCTTGTGATTTTTGCACATTGATTTTGTATCCTGAGACTTTGCTGAAGTTGCTTATCAGTTTAAAGAGATTTTGGGCTGAGACGATGGGGTTTTCTAATTATACAATCATGTCAACTGCAAACATGGACAATTTGACTTCCTCTTTTCCTAATTGAATACCCTTTATTTCTTTCTCCTCCCTGATTGCCCTGGCCAGAACTTCCAACAATATGTTGAATAGGAGTGGTGAGAGAGGGCATCCCTGTCTTGTACCAGTTTTCAAAGGGAATGCTTCCAGTTTTGCCCATTCAGTATGATATTGGCTGTGGGTTTGTCATAAATAGCTATTACTTTTATGAGATGTATTCCATCAATACCAAATTTATTGAGAGATTTTAGCATGAAGGGCTGTTGAATTTTGGCAAAGGTCTGTTCTGCATCTATTGAGATAATCATGTGGTTTTTGTCTTTGGTTCTGTTTAAATGCTGGATTACATTTATTGATTTGCATATGTTGAACCAGGCTTGCATCCCAGGGATGAAGCCCACTTGATCATGGTAGATAAGCTTTTTGGTGTGCTGCTGGATTCAGTTTGCCAGTATTTTATTGAGGATTTTTGCATCGATGTTCATCAGGGATATTGGTCTAAAATTCTCTTTTTTTGTTGTGTCTCTGCCAGGCTTTGGTATCAGGATGATGTTGGCCTCATAAAATGAGTTAGGGAGGATTCTCTCTTTTTCTGTTGATTGGAATAGTTTCAGAAGGAATGGTACCAGCTCCTCCTTGTACCTCTGGTAGAATTCGGCTGTGAATCTCTCTGGTCTTGGACTTTTTTTGGTTGGTAGGCTATTAATTATTGCCTCAATTTCAAAGCCTGCTATTGGTCTATTCAGGGATTCAACTTCTTCCTGGCTTAGTCTTGGGAGAGTGTATGTGTCCAGGAATTTATTCATTTCTTCTAGGTTTTCTAGTTTATTTGTGTAGAGGTGTTTATAGTATTTTCTGATGGTAGTTTGTATTTCTGTGGGGTCGGTGGTGATACCCCCTTTATCATTTTTTATTGCGTCTATTTGATTCTTCTCTCTTTTCTTCATTAGTCTTGCTAGCAGTCAATCGATTTTGTTGATCTTTTCAAAAAGCCAGCTCTTGGATTTATTGATTTTTTGAAGGGGTTTTTATGTCTCTATCCCCTTCAGTTCTGCTCTGATCTTAGTTATTTCTTGCCTTCTGCTAGCTTTTGAATGTGTTTGCTCTTGCTACTGTAGTTCTTTTAATTGCGATGTTAGGCTGTCAATTTTAGATCTTTCCTGCTTTCTCTTGTGGGCATTCAGTGCTGTAAATTTCCCTCTACACACTGCTTTAAATGTGTCCCAGAGATTCTGGTACGTTGTATCTTTGTTCTCATTGGTTTCAAAGAACATCTTTATTTCTGCCTTCATTTCGTTATGTACCCAGTAGTCACTCAGGAGGAGGTTGTTCAGTTTCTATGTAGTTGAGCGGTTTTGATTGAGTTTCTTAATCCTAAGTTCTAGTTTGGTTGCGCTGTGGTCTGAGAAACAGTTTGTTATAATTTCTGTTCTTTTACATTTGCTGAGGAGTGGTTTACTTCCAACTATGTGGTCAATTTTAGAATAAGTGCGATGTGGTGCTGAGAAGAATGTATATTCTGTTGGTTTGGGGTGGAGAGTTCTATAGATGTCTATTAGGTGCGCTTGGTGCAGAGTTGAGTTCAATTCCTGAATATCTTTGTTAACTTTCTGTCTCGTTGATCTGTCTAATGTTGATGGTGGGGTGTTGAAGTCTCCCATTATTATTGTATGGGAGTCTAAGTCTCTTTGTAAGTCTCTAAGGCCTTGTTTTATGAATCTGGGTGCTCCTGTATTGGGTGCATATATATTTAGGATAGTTAGCTCTTCTTGTTGAATTGATCCCTTTACCATTATGTAATGGCCTTCTTTGTCTCTTTTGATCTTTGTTGGTTTAAAATCTGTTTTATCGGAGACTAGGATTGCAACCCCTGCCTTTTTTTTGTTTTCCATTTGCTTGGTAGATCTTCCTCCATCCCTTTATTTTGAGCCTACATGTGTCTCTGCATGTGAGATGGGTCTCCTGAATACGGCACACTGATGGATCTTGGCTCTTTATCCAATTTATCAGTCTATGTCTTTTAATTGGAGCATTTAGCCCATTTACATTTAAGGTTAATGTTGTTATGTGTGAATTTGATCCTGTCATTATGATGTTAACTGCTTATTTTGCTTGTTAGTTGATGCAGTTTCTTCCTAGCATCGATGGTCATTACATTTTGGCATGTTTTTGCAGTGGCTGGTACCGGTTGTTCCTTTCCATGTTTAGTGCTTCCTTCAGGAGCTCTTTTAGGGCAGGCCTGGTGGTGACAAAATCTCTCAGCATTTGCTTGTCTGTAAAGGATTTTATTTCTCCTTCACTTATGAAACTTAGTCTGGCTGGATATGAAATTCTGGGTTGAAAATTCTTTTCTTTAAGAATGTTGAATATTGGCCCCCACTTTCTTCTGGCTTGTAGAGTTTCTGCCAGGAGATCTGCTATTAGTCTGATGGGTTTCCATTTGTGGGTAACCCGGCCTTCCTCTCTGGCTGTTCTTAACATTTTTTCCTTCATTTCAACTTTGGTGTTTCAGACAATTATGTGTCTTGGAATTGCTCTTCTCGAGGAGTATCTTTGTGGCGTTCTCTGTATTTCCTGAAGTCGATTGTTGGCCTGCCTTGCTAGGTTGGGGAAGTTCTCCTGGGTAATATCCTGAAGAGTGTTTTCCAACTTGGTGCCATTCTCCCCGTCACTTTCAGGTACTCCAATCAGACACAGATTTAGTCTTTTCACATATTCCCATATTTCTTGGAGGCTTTGTTTGTTTCTTTTTACTCTTTTTTCTCTAAACTTCTCTTCTCACTTCATTTCATCCATTTGCTCTTCAGTCACTGATACCCTTTCTTCCAGTTGATCGAATCACTTACTGAAGCTTGTGCATTTGTCATGTAGTTCTCGTGCCATGGTTTTCCACTGTACCAGGTCATTTAAGGACTTCTCTACATTGATTATTCTAATTAGCCATTCTTCTAATCTTTTTTCAAGGTGTTTAGCTTCTTTGCGGGGGTTTGAACTTCCTCCTTTAGCTCAGAGAAGTTTGATTGTCTGAAGCCTTCTTCTCTCAACTAGTCAAAGTCATTCTCCATCCAGCTTTGTTCCATTGCTGGTGAGAAGCTGCGTTCCTTTGGAGGGGGAGAGGCGCTCTGAGTTTTGGAATTTTCAGCTTTTCTGCTCTGTTTTTTCCCCATCTTTGTGGTTTTATCTACCTTTGTCCTTCGATGATGGTGATGTACCAGTAGGGTTTTGGTGTGGATGTCCTTTCTGTTTGTTAGTTTTCCTTCTAACAGTCAGGACCCTCAGCTGCAGGTCCGTTGGAATTTTCTGGAGGTCCATTCCAGACCCCATTTGCCTGGGTATCAGCAGCGGAGTCTGCGGAAGAGTGAATATTGCCGAACAGTAAATGTTGCTGCCCTGATCGTTCCTCTGGAAGCTTTGTCTCAGAAGGGTACCAGGCCATGTGAGGTGTCAGTCAGCCCCTACGGGGGGGTGCCTCCCAGTTAGGCTACTTGGGGATCAGGGACCCACTTGAGGAGGCCATCTCTCCGTTCTCAGATCTCAAACTGTGCTGGGAGAACCACTACTCTCTTCAAAGCTGTCAGACAGGGACATTTAAATCTGCAGAGGTTTCTGCTGCCTTTTGTTTTGCTATGCCCTGCCCTCAGAGGTGGAGTCTACAGAGGCAGGCAGGCATCCTTGAGCTGTGGTGGGCTCCACCCAGTTCGATTGTCCCGGCTGCTTTGTTTACCTACTCAAGCCTCAGCAATGGTGGGTGCCCCTCCCCCAGCCTCACTGCTGCCTTGCAGTTAGATCTCAGACTGCTGTACTAGCAATGATGGAGGTCCCGTGGGTGTGGGACCCTCTGAGTCAGGCACCAGATATAATCTCTTGGTGTGCCGTTTGCTAAGACCCTTGGTAAAGCTCAGTATTAGGGTGGGAGTGACCCAATTTTCCAGGTGCTGTGTGTCACGGTTTCCTTTGGCTAGGAAAGGGAATTCCCTTACCCCTTGTGCTTCCCAGGTGAGGCGATACCTCGCCCTGCTTTGACTCTCGCTCAGTGAGCTGCACCGACTGTCCTGCACTGACTGTCTGACATGCCCCAGTGAGATGAACCTGGTACCTCAGTTGGAAATGCAGAAATCACCTGTCTTCTGTGTCGCTTATGCTGGGAGCTGTAGCCTGGAGCTGTTCCTTTTCGGCCATCTTGGAACTGCCCCCCTCTGCATCTATTGAGATAATCATGATGCATCTATTGAGATTTAGTTCTGTTTATGTGATTAGTCACATTTATTGATTTGCATTATGTTGAACCAACCTTGTATTCTGGGAATGAAGCCTACTTGATCATGGTGGTGGATTAGCTTTTTGATGTGCTGCTGGATTCAGTTTGCCATTATTTTGTTGAGGACTTTTGCATCAATGTTCATCAAGAATACTGGCCTCAAGTTTTCTTTTTCTGTGTATGTTTCTGCCAGGTTTTGATATCAGGCTGATGCTGGCCTTATAGAACGAGTTTGGAAGGAGTCCCTCCTCCTCATTTTTTTGGTAATAGTTTCAATAGGAATGTTGCCAACTCTAATTTGTACATCTACTAGAATTCGGCTGTGAATCCATCTGGTCCTGGGCTTTTTTTTTTTTTTTTTGGTTAATGGTCTCTTTATAACTGATTCAATTTCAGAGCTCATTATTGGTCTGTTTGGGAAATTAATTTCTTCCTGGTTCAGTCTTTGGAGGGTGTGTATGTGTCCAGGAATTTATTCATCTCTTGTAGGTTTTCTAGTTTATATGCATAGAGGTATCTATAATAGTTTCTGACAGCTATTTTTATTTCTGTGGGGTCAGGGGATAATATCATCTTTGTCATAATTATGTTTATTTGAATCTTCTCTCTTTTCTTCATTATTAGTCTAGCTAGCAACCTATCTTATTAATATTTTCAAAAAATAAACTGTGATTCATTGATCTCTTGAACAGTTTTTTATGTCTTGATTTCCCTCACTTCAGCTCTGAATTTGGTTATTTCTTGTCTTCTGCTAGCTTTAGAGTTGGTTTGCTTTTGCATCTCTAATTCTTTGAGATGTAATATTTGATTATTAATTTGAGATCTTTCTAACTCTTTGATATGAGTGTTTAGTGCTACAAATTTCCCTCTTTACATTGCCTTAGCTATGTCCCAGAGATTCTGGTGTGTTGTATCTTTGTTCTCAATGTTTCATATAACTTCTTGATTTCTGTCTGTATTAGTTCATTCTCATGCTGCTAATAAAGACATACATAAGACTGGGTAATTACAAAGGAAGAAATTTTAATTGACTCACAGTTTAGCATGGCTAGGGAGACCTCAGGAAACTTACAATCATGGCAGAAGGGGAAGCAAACACATCCTTCTTCACATGGCAGCAGGGAGAGAAGAATGAGAGGGAAAGCAGGGAAAAGCCCCTTATAAAATGATCAGATATTATGAGAACTCACTCACTATCATGAGAACAGCATGAGGGTAACTGTCTCCATGATTCAGTTACCTCCCACTGGATTCCTTCTGTGACACATGGGGATTATGGGAACTACAATTCAAGATTAGATTTGAGTGGGGACACAGCCAAACCATATTGTCCAACCCCGGCCCCTCCCACATCTCATGTCCTCACATTTCAAAACACAATCATGCCCTTCCAACAGTCCCCTAAAGTCTTAACTCATTTCAGCATTAACTCAAAAGTCCACATCCAAAGTCTCATCTAAGACAAGGCAAGTCCCTTCTGCCTATGAGCCTGTAAAATCAAAAGCAAGTTAGTTACTTCCTAGATACAATGGGGTACAGACATTGGGTAAATACACCCATTCCAAATGGGAGAAATTGGCCAAAATGAAGGGGCTACAGGCCTCATGCTAGTCTGAAATCCAGTAGGGCAGTTATTAAACCTTAAAGTTCCAAAGTAGTATTTTTTAACTCCATGTCTCATACCCGGGTCACACAGATGCAAGAGCTTAACTCCCACAGCTTTGAGCAGCTCCGACCCTGTGTCTTTGCAGGGTACAGCCCCCTTCTTGGCTGCTTTCATGGCAGGTGTTGAGTGTCTGTGGTTTTTCCAGGCTCATGGTACAAGCTGTTGGTGGATCCCCTTCTGGGTCTGAAGAATGGTGGCCCTCTTCTCACAGCTACACTATGCAGTTCTCCAGTGGGGACTCTTTGTGGGGGCTCTGACTTCACATTTCCCTTCTGCACTGCCCTCGCAGAGGTTCTCTGTGAGGGTTCCACCCCTGAGCATACTTCTGCCTGGACATCCAGGCATTTCCATGCATCCTCTGAAATCTAGGCAGAGATTCCCAAACCTCAATTCTTGTCTTCTGCACACCTGCAGGACCAATACCACATGGAAGCTGAGAAGGCTTGGGGCTTGCACTCTCTGAAGCAATGGCTGAGCTATACACTGGCCCCTCTTAGCTGTGGCTGGCATGCAGGTCACTGAGTTCTGAGGCTGTACTAGCGGCAGGGGAGCCCTGGGCCCAGCCCATGAAACCTTTTTCCCTCCTAGGTCTCTGGGCTTGTGGTGAGAGGGGCTGCTGTGAAGATCTCTGACTTGCCCTGGAGACATTTTCCCCATTGTCTTGGTGATTAACATTTGGCTCCCCATTACTTATGCAAGTTTCTGCAGTGGCCTTGAATTTCTCCCCAGAAAATGGGGTTTCTTTTCTATCACATTGTCAGGCTGCAAATTCTCTAAACTTTTATGCTCTGCTTCCTCTTGAACGCTCTGCTACTTAGAAATTTCTTCCACCAGATACCCTAAATCATCTCTCGCAAATTCAAATTCCGCAGATCTCTGGGGCAGGGGCAAAATGCCACCAGTCTTTTGGCATAGCAAGAATGACCTTTACTCCAGGTTCCAAAAAGTTCCCCGTCTCCATCTGAAACCACCTCAGCCTGGACTTCATTGTCCATATTACTATCACCATTTTTTGATCAAAGCCATTCAACAAGTCACTAGGAAGTTCCAAACTTTTCTACATCTTCCTGTCTTTTTCTGGGTCTTCCAAATGGTTCCAACCTCTGCCTGTTACCCAGTTCCAAAGTTGATTCCACATTTTCAGGTATCTTTATAGCAGCACCCCACTCTCTGCAGTACCAAATTTACTGTATTACTCTGTTCTCATGCTGCTAATAAAGACATACTCAAGACTTGGTAATTTATAAAGGAAACAGGTTTAACTGACTCACAGTTCAGCATGGCTGGGGAGGCCTCAGGAAACTTAGTGGAAGGTGAAGCAAACACGTTCTTCTTTACATGGCAACAGGGAGAAGAAGAATGAGAGCAAGCGGGGGAAAGCCCCTTGTAAAACCATCAGATCTTGTGAGAACTCACTCACTATCATGACAACAGCATGAGGGTAACTGCCCCCATGATTAAATTACTCCCACTGGGTCCCTTCCATGACATGTGGGGATTATAGGAACTACAAGATGAGGTTTGGGTGGGGACATAGCCAAAGCATGTCACTGCCTTAATTTCATTAGTCACCTAAAAGTCATTCAGGAGCATGTTGTTTGATTCCATTGTAATTGCAGGGTTTTGAGTACTTTTTTTTAGTTTTGACTTCTATTTTAATTTCACTGTGGTCTGAGGGTATGTTTGGTATAATTTCAGTTCTTTTGCACTTGCTGAGGATTGTTTCGATTATGTGATTGATTTTAGAGTCTGTGCCATATGGTGATGAGAAGAATATATATTATGTTGTTTTTGGGTGGAGATTTCTGTAGAGGTGTATCAGATCCATTTGTCCAATGATAAGTTCAGGTCCCGAATATCTTTGTTAATTTTCTCCCTCAATGATCTGTGTAACACTTATATCAATAATACTTTTAGCCAGCAACAAATTACATATCTGAAAATTTATGTCTCTTTAAATATTGTTGTTGAGAGTGTGCAAAACAACTAATATTATTGGTCCATGTAGGTATGTTTCTCATCTCAGTTTAGCAAAAACGTTTTAAGAGACCTCCTACAGGCTAGGGATACATTTGAATTGAAGGGATAAAGTACAGAAGCTCATCATGTATTTTTAGGCAATACTGAATCTTTACCCTTCCCCAGGGTTGTAAGAAATGATAACATTGGAGACAAGAGAAATACGTCAACTGTGTTACCATACTTCAGACAACTACGTAGATTGGTGCTACCACTAAAAATATCTAGTAACTGGAAAATAATCTGTTCTTCCACTGCTGAAAAGTGACCGTTGTATTTTCAAATTCTGCCGCATGTAGTTCACTCCCTATCTTGTTGTCAGGCCTGGTTCAGCCACTCCTCTGCCAATGTTTCTATCAGTTATACCTGACTGAAGCAAACTGACTTGATGTTGTTTTTTGTTGGGCCAGGACTTTACAGATAAGTAGAACTGAGTGTTTGCCCTAGCTATGGTCCCTGCCCATGGATTAAAAGGGATTTTAGCTGAAATTGAAATCTTCTGGTGAGAATCAAATGAAACCATGCTGTAGGGCTCATATGTTTCCAGCAGCATAGCATTTGCCCAGAATCAGCATCTGCAATAAGAGTTCTGATTTCCATGCTTTTCTTTCTGAAGAATTGTATTTCTGACCTTTTCCTTTAACCCTTCTTCCTGCCAAAACTGTCTGTCTCTTTCCAAAGTGCTCATCACTGCTAGGAATAAACTCATCTTGATGATTCTCCATTGATCAACATCCTTCTTAACATCTCTTTCCTCTTTAGCTTTTCATTTGTGTACCTTTCTTACCATTTTATCTAAAACAATTTATTTTTTACTCCTTCACTTGCATCTGTGAAGTCCAATAGCATCTACAGTTAGTCACAAGACAGGGCATGGTCAATGACATTGAGTTTATTGTTCTTTGGTGGTGTTAATAACATTCAATGTAAAAAATGGGAATGGGGCTTGTTCTTGCTGTACCTATCTCACATGGTTAGTGCAACAGTCAAACAAGAGAAGACAGTAGGCAGTTTGGGTTAATGGAAAAGACCTAGGATTGGGGAGGGGCACAAAAATTTAATTCACATCTCTGCAACTTAACAACATGGGATCTCCCTGAGTGTCAGTTTCTTCAACTGAAAAACAGGAGTAATAATAATTCCTACCCATCTATTTTGCAAGAGTGTTGGAGAAAAAAGATATGGTTTGGGAGTGTAGTTTGTGCGCTGTAAAGTTCTATGAAGTGCAGGCTGTACAGGCTTATTACTGTTTAAGTAACAAGTGGCAAATTGACTCTGGGGGATTAATCTCTTTTATTATCCCTGTATTAGATTGTGTTGCACAACAGTCTATCTTCTGTTATTTGGCAGACTGCATATAGATGCATATTCAATTTAATAATATTTCCTGGATCGATTTCTCCTCATCCAATGAGGAAATTAGATACATTCAGACAGGATTATCTTTGGGAATATACAGATTAAAAACATGGGTTGATAGTAATTGAGGATTTGCACCAAAGCAAATTATCAACTTGGATACCAAGTCATTTGGTTTATTAATTTCTGCTCTCCTTCATCCTGCTCCTCCTTCTCTTCCTTCTCTTTCTTTTCTAAATTGTTTTCCATGCCTTTCATCTTGTAGGCTGACCCATGAATTTCCTTACAGTTCAATGTTTTGCCTTCCCATTACATTAGAAGTATGGGTTAAGTCTTTATCTGGCTCTAACTCAGGAAAGAGGTATCTGTCTGTTCAGTGTACCCTAGATATTTTAAACAGAAAGATTTAATGCAAAGAATTGGATGCTTATGAAATCTCTGAAATTACTAGAAGAGCAGAAGTTATCTGGACTATTGATTTCAACATCAAAACTGCTGCAACCCAGAGGTCAGGAAGCTGCTAGTATCCTACCCTCCTCTACCTCAACTAGCTTGTACCCTTGAAGCTGGTGACTGGACACTGGAATATGGAATCCAATTACTGAGGTCATAACAACCTATCTAGCCAACCAAAACTCATATGAGGGTGTCACATTGACGGAATATATACTGCATCCAGAATCCTAGCTGCTAGGGAATCTAGAAATGTGGTTTTAAATTTCCCAACCTCTACAAAAATAGAGTAAGAATGGAAGCCAATGCCAATAGCCGGTAGCTTCAGCTTGGGAGGCAGGCTGGCTGCTGTTGCCAGGTCATTCTAAGGTTTTCAGAAAGAAAGGAAGAAAATAATGGTTTGGGGTAAAAACCGTGACAATAAATGCATCATTTGTGCCCTTGCAAGTGGGAGCAGAGACGTGCAGATCTGCTCTCAGACTGAGAGTTAAATACAGCATGTTTTGGCATGCCACAGTTTCCATGGAGAATGACAAATTTCCCAAGGTAGAAAGGTCTCGCGCAAACCTTTTTTTTTTTTTTTGAGATGGAGTCTTGCTCCGTCACCCAGGCTGGAGTGCAGTAGCTCACTGCAACCTCCACCTCCCGGGTTCAAGCAATTCTCCTGCCTCAGCCTCCTGAGTATCTGGGATTACAGGTGCCTGCCACGACACCTGGCCAATTATTTTTGTATTTTTAGTAGAGACAGGGTTTCACTATGTTGGCCAGGCTGGTCTTAAACTCCTGACCTCATGATCCATCTGCCTTGGCCTCCCAAAGTGCTGGGATAACAGGCGTGAGCCACCATGCCTGGTCTTATGCAAACCTTTCTTACATTTAACCACTGAGGTGCTTCGTGAGGAAGAGAGCTTTGATTCACTCAGCTCTGGTGTTGTTCATTCCATAGGAGGCTCCAATTTAATAAACTGACATCAAACCTTTGCCCAGTGGACATATGGATGGTTTGATCCAGCCTCGGTTATTGGAGTAAATAAAGTGAGTGCCAGCAGCTTCTCTGATTTATTTCTGACCTGGCTGCTGCAGATTATTATAAAGGCTGTCTAAGAACAGAAAAGCATTGTCCTGATGCTGAGGCGGGCGGATCACGAGGTCGAGAGATGGAGACCATCCTGGCTAACACGGTGAAACCCCATCTCTACTAAAAATAAAAAAAATTAGCCGGGCGTGGTAGTGGGCGCCTGTAGTCCCAGCTACTCGGGAGGCTGAGGCAGGAGAATGGCGTGAACCCGGGAGGCGGAGCTTGCAGTGAGCTGAGATGGCGCCACTGCACTCTAACCTGGACCTGGACGACAGAGCGAGACTCCGTCTCAAAAAAAAAAAAAAGCTGATTTTTGTTCTATCCCCAGTTCATCAGCAGTGTGTTTTACGTTAAGTAGGAAGAGGACTCTGTCACCTTTTGTGTAAAGAACCTCCTGAAATAAGAGTATCTCATGGTGTGGTTTTACAGCATTATACAGTGGTACTCATTTTGTGACTGTTTCCTGGTAGGCATTAGTTGCGAATGGTGTCAAACTGGACTTTATTTGTTTGTGTCTGTTTTTTCTCCTTTGAAAGTTTTTTCTAAAATAAATAGCCTAAACTGTTCTTAATATTAACCAGGTTTAGCTAAATCATAAAGCTTGGTATGAATCTTCTCCAGTGGGTGGTCACATAACTGAGGCGGCTAACTGAAAATTTGCATTTTTTAAATCAGTTTTCTTGCTTACCCCACTTGGACTTAGCCCTGGGGCATCTCCAGGATTCATGGTGTTCTCTCCTTCTAAATTACCTTTAACAGTGATAGAATTCTGTTTCCTGATAACAAATAGGATATTTTGTTTCTAGTTTCTAGGAGTCCAGGAAAAATGGTTATCAGAGAAACTTGAATCGATGTAGCATATTTTTTTTTGTTGGTTAGACAAAGGTAACATTACTTAACTTCCAGAGCATTATTGATGTACAATTACCATCCTAAATGTGAGATAAGTTATATGTTAATATCTATGTCTAACTTAACATTCGCTCTGAGCACAGTTATAGCACAATTACAGAAAACTGTAGGGAAATAGTTGGTTACGCTTGAAATGCCACACACTCTGAGAATGCCAAAATCCCAGGTAACGATGCTGTGTGGACTTCGGGTGTTTACTGCCTTGTGCTTCATTCTGAATGGAAGGAACGGTGGTGAGAGGTCGTAGAATGAACCAGCTGAGAGACAGTGAGAGAAGAAGAATATGGGTGCTGTTGGGGATTCTTTTCCCCCTGTTCTTAGGATCTGGCCACATATTTTTAAAAGCAAGAAACGGAAAAAAAAATGATCAGTTAAAATGGCTTTCTGCTTTTATTGATAATTCTATTCCACTTCTTTCCTGTGGGATAAGTCTGAATTTGAGAAAATGAGCTATGTCACAAGCAGGGGCTAATCCATATTCATCCTCTTATTTTTAATAACTGTTCATTCTTTGCAAGCCCCTGTTTCCCACATGGACCCATTCATGTAGCGTACTGTGTGTAACAGGATTTTAAAGCATTTGTAATATCTCAGTTTAAACTAAATTTGGCTAAGATAAAGCAAGATCATGAACATTTCCATGCTTGGTCCAGGAACAGTACCAGCATGTTATGTTTCACCAACATTTTGGATGTTCACTCTGTGTACACTAACAGCTCTACAATTATTAACTCACTGATTCTACTAAAAACCCTATTGTTCCCTGTTGTACAGATGAGAAAACAGAGGGGTAAATAGGATAAGAAACTTGACCCAGGTCACACAGATAGTAAGGGCCCAACAGAAATCTGAACCCAGGAAGACTGGCCCCAGAGTTCATGTTCTTACTAGCCTGAAGCTCCAACATGACTACATGTAGGAGCCTTTGCCTTGATGCTTTCTCTTCGCAGTAGTTCCCCTGGCTTTTCTATCTCTTCCCTTTCATTCCAACTCTTATTTCCATCGTCTAGTTTCTGAGGGCAAGGGGTCCTTCTCTGTGCAACCTACAGATCACATCCAGGAGAATGCCTTCCTGCTAGTCTCCTCCCAGCTCACAGAGAGGTTATCCCACCCATTGTCTTATTGAAGCTTTCTCAGTTTCCAGTGAGTTCAAGAAATCCCAGTTTTTCTACCAAGACATCCTTGACCTATAAGAAGAGAATTTCTCCCTTTAAACATGGAATACTCATGATTTTCTCATTTACCATATTACTAATACATGAAAAAGACAAACATTTCTTTCTATAGAGTATGTGTATGTGCTTTTGATATATTTTCTATGCGTTGGTGTTAATGGTTTCTTACACTCTATAAGTCATGAGTGATAGTTGCAATTCAGTTCAAAGCACACCATGGAATTTTCTTAATTTTCTTTATGTCTTTGATGGAAATGATAATAGTTATTGACCTTGACAATAGTCAGTTGTGGGATGGAAATGCTATATTTTGCTGTCCCTGTTGAAACAAAGCAAGATGGCTTCCTCGTCTGTGACCACGTGCTTATAGTGTGCTAACTATAGTTCTCATACACATTATTTCTTTTAAGCCTCAACTCCAGTATAAGGTAGATATTATTACTCTCATGTTACACATGAGGAAACAGATGTTTAGGTAACTTGCCCTAGTTCACACATGGCCAATTCCAGGATTCAAAACTAGGACAATGACTTTAAAGCCTGTGGTCTTGAAAATTACTGAAATTAACTTATAGAAACCTTGGTGAACCTCAGATAAAATGTTGTCTACTCTACTGTGTGGCCTTGGGCAAGCTACATAACCATTCCATGTCTTGTTTTTCCTGGCTACATTTTATTTTAGTTAATAGAACCAGAAAGCTGCATAATGTAATTTCACATTTAATATTTTCCATTTGGAGTCATGCTTTGAAATTGAATTATATTAACAAATGTTTATAGATGCTATGATTAAGAAATATTACACTGAAATTGGATCATTAATGCTTTGCTCAAATATTTTAACTTAATATAAAAATTTTTGCCACATGCAGTGGCTCTTGCTTATAAACCCAGCACTTCAGGAGGCTGAGGCAGGAGGATCGCTTGGCCCCAGGAGTTCATGACCAACCTGGGCAACATAATGAGAACCTGTGTCTACAAAAAGTTCAAAAATTAACCAGGCCTGGGGCATGTGCCTGTAGTCTCAGCTACCCAGGAGGCTGAGGTAGGAGGATCACTTGAGCCCAGGAGGTTGAGGTTGCTGTGAGCTATGATTGCACCATTGCACTCTAGCCTGGATCACAGAGGGAGACCCTGTCTCAAAAAAAAATGAAAATCACTACTCAAGGCTAGTAAATATATACTTTTTTAGTCACTATGACTGAGCAAAACAATATATATATATCACCTTCATGCCACCGATGGGTTTTATGTTTTTAAGAAGCAAGATTGATAGGTGGAGAGAAGCTGCATTTTTAGGAATCCAGACTCACCTTCCATCAAATGGATAACATGAAACACTATCCTCAAAGGCTACTTCATTCTATTTTTATCAGCCCTTAAATACTGCATGTACTTTGTAGAATATTTGAAAATATAGGCAAACAAGAACAAAGAATAAAATAAAAATGTCACACTTCTACCACCCAAAGATCACTACTATAGCATCCTCATGCATGGATTTCCAGGTCCTTTTGCATGCATATGTGTGCAGGAACATGGGTTCCTGAGAGGGTATGTGCATGAGTATTTGCAAATATTCATTTATAATTAATCAAAATGTTATCCTATTATACCCATTATTATGTAGCTCGCTTTTTTTCAACTAATAATTTCTTTTCCATTTAAGTAAAATTCTCTCTCATCTAAAACCAAGTCCATGTTCATATCTCCCCAACTAACCCAGTTTTTTCCTGTACATTTGGCATATCCAAATCAGTATCATTACATTTGGTTACCATCCCTTAAGTCTCTTTTAATCTAATCGGTTCTGTTTTTATGACTCTGTCTTGTTCAGAAATGCAA
The DNA here is from genome assembly GCF_008728515.1 of Papio anubis. Classification (NCBI taxonomy): domain Eukaryota; kingdom Metazoa; phylum Chordata; class Mammalia; order Primates; family Cercopithecidae; genus Papio; species Papio anubis. The sequence continues at coordinate 54,341,061 of NC_044979.1, read as the reverse complement.
TTTTATTGTAAAATGTCATAATTCAATCCTTGATTGAAGATTTTGAGCCTGATCAGAATAAAATTTCATGTGACATTACAGAAACCTCTTTCATTGGACCCTCTGGGAGACAAATAACAAATATTAATGATACTAATAAAGGAAATTCAAAATTTCAAATGGCCATAATTGTAATAAATTCAAGAGTTTACTCTTTGTGGAACTAAAGGCAGTGAAATGGAGAACTATTTTCAAACAAATGGCTCAGAATTGCACTGACATATTCTATGAAATATAAATCCTACCAACATACTGTCAATGGTGAGAACAACTTCCAGAACCCTGTAGGGAATAAATGCTTCTTTCAAACATGAGTTTTACAACCTGTTAAAGTGGTTTCCTGTTCAATTTATGTTTGGCTTTTCTAAAGTTTTCCCTTAATGACAATAAAGATTTTCTTCACACAGATTTCTCCCAGTTTGACTTCTCAATAGAACACCTATACAGCCTACACTTATTTTTAACTTGTGTCTATTATAGAATGAACAGCAAATGGGGTGCAGGTTGCCTAACATCATAGAAGTTTTAATTTAATTATGCCTTATTATTATAATCCTCTTCCTGTCTCATGATTTACCGCCACTATTTGCCATGAAAGCAGGTATTTATACAATGCTAACTTTGTGCCTATCTGTCCATGCATCATGGTGGAAAATTTGGGCTCTGGGAATCAGAACAGCCTGGATTTAAATCCCTTCTCTACTGTGTGACCTTGAACAAGTTACATAACCACTCTGTACCTCTTTTTTCCTGGCTGTAAAATTAGAATAAAACAGTCTGTATCTCATGGGGGTGTTGTGGGAGTTAGATGAGACACCATGTAAAGCATTTAGAATAGTGTCTGGCACATAGCAAGCACTAAATAAATAGAGTAAATTTGTTTTTAAAATTGAATTTCACAAATCATCTGAAGTCACTGCTCTGAAAAATATCCCTTGATATTCCCTCTTCACTAAGAGAAGCAGTAAAAGTAAAAAGTAAAACATTTACTTGGGGTTAAATATTTATAAAACTCTATGACACACATATCCCCTTTCTCCCACACGTGTGCGCACACACACTCTTTTCTAGAAGTTTATTTTCATGTCCTCAATATGTATTATTTAAACACAGCTCACTGCTCTGCCCTCAAACCTGTCACTATCATGGAGCAGGAAAATGTCCCAAGCTAGGGGACACATGTGATCTACTCAGTGGAGAGTCATATAAAATGAATTTAAAGACCTTCTGCTTCTACCCAAGTCCACCATGTATAAGAAAATCATTCCGGCCTAGTTTAGTTCATCACCTGCCTTCTAGAAGGCCCAGACATAAGTCATCCCCTAACAATTAGAATTTGATATGCTTCAAAAGACCTATGAAGAAGGTGTATTTGGGGAGCCAGTTCAATTCAACTGGACAAATTCTTGGGTGTGTATTATCAAAGGACACTGTGCTAGGCCTAAGGCGAATAAAAGGATTAAGAAAGGGTCTTGACCTCAAAGACCCTGTAGCTCCAGAATAGGGGATGTAGATAGCAGAATGAAATAAATACCGAAACGACAGAAGAAGGTGTTATGAAGAGGCTTTATTTCCTGTTGCAGAGAGAAGTTGAGTTCTTCTTAGTGAATGGCATAGAGGAAGCACATGCCAAGATACAATCATGAAAGAAATAAAAGCACATGCATGTAAAACTAGTGTACAGAATGGCTGAAGCACTGGGTATGGTGAAAGAAGACTGAATCACAAAACACACAGAATCCTTGCAAAGAAACCTGTACTTCATGTTTTAGGCCATGGGAGCCATTGCAGTTTGTTGAGATGAAGAGAGACAAAATAAAATCAGTTTAACAGCATTCTTTTCTGGGAATCCTTCCTCATATATAAAACACCCCTCATAAGCTATACATTTACTATTATTAAGTTCTTAGTACAGGTGGTAAAACCATTGTTTCTAATAATATCTAAACATTACTTTCTAGTTTTTATCCTCTGATCAGTAGGCGTTCATGGGAATAAAATGGTGCAGACAGAAAGTCAAAAAGATGTGACTCATTATCATTAAAGAAAACCACTGGATGTTTCTGGTTAACCATTCCTTATCTCTGTCTTGGTGGTTTTAATCTTTTAACTAAACCAGAATTCCTCAGCATATTACTTGAACATTCTGGTTCTTTGGTATATTAAAAATAATGTCTTAAAAAAGTAGAAAGGTGGTTACCAGAAGCTGGGAAGGGGTAAATGGGGAGTTGTTCAATGGATATAGAGTTTCACACTTATAAGATGAAAAAGTTGGGTCTGTTGTGTAACAATATGAATAGACTTAACACTACTGAACTGTATACTTAAAAATGGTTGAGATGGTCAATTTTTTTATCACAATTAAAAATTATGTCTCACAGAAAGGGCTCTGTGGCCAATATGTCTGTGAAACATTCATGCTTATAATTTCATGTTGATGATTTACAGTTCACAAAGGCCCTGAGTAGTTCTGCAATAAAGAAAACCATTTAACTTTGTTTAGAATGGAATTTCCAAATGCAGTAGTAATAAATTCGGACATGTTAGTTTTTCTCAAAATGATTTCAGGGAAGGCTTGTATAGACACTACGACTAGAAAATGGTGAATAACTGTTTTCCATTCTTTCTTGAATGAAATAACATAAAATTTATCAAGCAATGATTTTTTACTAGCAATTGTTTAGCCTTTTAATTTTGAGAAAAACACTGAACAGATACTGCCACTGACTCTAGTCTATTTCAAAAATGATTTTTCTTCTTGCCTGGGTGTAGCATGCCTTGAGTCTCTGCTTACTGAACTTAGATAAACTGGAGTAGTAACATTTGTTTATTGTTGGAAACACTTACTAAATGTTGTCCCAAGCATTTGTTCATTGACAGACGTCTAGCCACTTCCATCTAAAATGGACATACTCAAAGAAGCCTCTTTGTCAATGATTATTACAGGAAAATAAAACAAACACAAAATCCCATCAAAGGTTTTCTGACTTGAAGATACCACACGAGAGATATAAAATAGCAAAATAATGTGACAGAGTTTTCTTTGTATAAAATAATTGGAGAATTAGATTTCAGATAATGTTGATTATTAATATTGTTCTTGACTGTTGTTGCCTCTTCAGTATGTAAGACCTACATGTTGAAGGAAATGGGAGTATATAAATGAGTTACACGGAAATGACAGAGTTCCAAGAAATCAATGCTCTTTAGCTTCCCTCTTTTTTTTTTTTTTTTGAGGTGAAGTTTTGCTCTTGTTGCCCAGGCTGGAGTGCAAATGGCGTGATCTCAGCTCACTGCAACCTCTGCCTCCCAAGTTCAAGTGATTCTCCTGCCTCAGCCTCCTGAGTAGCTGGGATTACAGGCATGTGCCACCACACCCGACTAATTTTGTATTTTTAGTAGAGATGGCGTTTTTCCATGTTGGTCAGGCTGGTCTTGAACTCCCTTCCTCATGTGATCCGCCCGCCTCGGCCTCCCAAAATGCTGGGATTACAGGCATGAGCCACCGTGCCCAGCCAGCTTTCTTCTTTTTTTTAATTGCTAAATGAAAAAAAGAAATATTCTGGAGAAATTATTTTCACCAAAATTTTCTTATCAGATAAGTTAGAAACAAGCATACTCCATAGAAGCACATATCGGGGCAATATTAACTCCTTTAAGACAGGAAAAGGATCGTTTGAGGAATTATTGTTGATCTGTGTTGAACATTTCATTGTGATGCCAATCTCTATAGGACATAATTCTGCTTTTTTGTTTGTTTTTTAATACAAAGTCTTGCTCTGTTACCCAGGCTGGAATGCAGTGGTGCAAACACGGCTCACTGCAACCTCCAACTCCAGGGCTCAAGTGATCCTCCACCTCAGCCTCCCAAGTAGCTGGGACCACAGGCATGTACCACCATGCCCAGCTATTTTTTAAATTTTTTTGTAGAGAGAGAGAGAGTCTCACTTTGTTTCCCAGGCTGGTCTTGAACTCCTGGGCTCAAGGGATCCTTCTGCCTCATCCTCCTAAGGTGCTGGGATTGCAGGTGTGAGCCACTGCGCCCAGCCCAAGAACATAATTCTTGATAGGCATTTTCTCTCAGTTATTCACTCATTCAATAAATATTTATCAAGTGTTGGCCACATGCCGGGCACTGTGCTTGCCAATAGACATAAAATGATGAGCGACTCCAATGTGGTCTCTGCTCCCATACAGCCTACCATTAAGAGGGGAAGATAATCATTAATCAAATAATCACATGAAAGAGTGGATGATGATGAAAGCAATAATGTGTTTCAAGGAAAGGTAAGTGGGAGCTAAATAATGAGAACACATGGAAACATAGAGGGGAACAACACACACGGGCCTTTTGGAGGGTGGAGGGTGAAAGGAGGGAGAGAATCAGGAAAAATAACTATTGGGTATGAGGTGTAGTATCTGGTGATGAAATAAACTGTACAACATACTCCCATGACACAAGTTTACCTATGTAATGAACCTGCACTTGTACTCTGAACTTAAAATAAGTTAAAAAAAAAAAAAAAAAAAAAAAGAGAAAGGAATGCATTCCTACATACAAAAGCATTAACAAAGGAAACTAATACATCAAGAAAAGCTTCACTGAGGAAGTAGCACTTCACTGAAATCTAGAGGATAAGCAGGAATTAGCCAGATGGGGAGGGAAAGGGAAAGTCTATCCAGACACATGAACAGTACTTACAAAAAGTACTAGGGGTTTGTCCATGTTGAAGCCCATTTTACGGGGAATAATTGCTGAAATCCCCAAAGTGCTCTCTGTATTTTGCATGGAGATATGATTGGAACAATAAGCATTAAAATGTTAAATGTCAGTGCTTTGCATTTTCTTTTATGATTCTGTTTTGATCCTTAATTGTTTGTAATGAAGACATAATTTTTTTTTAAGACAGAATCTCGCTCTGTCGCCCAGGCTGGAGTGCGGTGGCGCGATCTCCGCTCACTGCAAGCTCCGCCTCCCGGGTTCACGCCATTCTCCTGCCTCAGCCTCCCCAGAAGCTGGGACTACAGGCGCCCGCCACCGCGCCCAGCTAATTTTTATTATTATTATTATTATTTTATTATTTTTTTGTGTGTATTTTAGTAGAGACGGGGTTTCACCGTGTTCGCCAGGATGGTCTCGATCTCCTGACCTCGTGATCCTCCTGCCTCGGCCTGCCAAAGTGCTGGGATTACAGGCGCGAGCCACCGCGCCCGGCACATATTTTAAAAGTTAAATTATTATTGAAATCCCTGTGAGTCAAAAAAGACTTTTATTTATTGGATAGTTTCATAGAAACCCTTTTATGAGTCTCCATTGTTTTAATAAAACTACTGATAGGTTGAGAAATTATTTCAACTTCTACAAAACTACCTGGAAGGAAAGATATATGGTCTGCCGGTTTCTGGGTCTTCAGTCATCAGGGATTCCTGGAAGCCATAGCTCCTGAATGAGTAAGGGCCAAGGCCATGGGCTTTGGGGGCTCTTGAGGGTAGTTTTGATGTCTGCTTTTTCTGTCCTTTCTCCTCTCTCTCCACCGCTCCACTCACGTGGACCCAGAAAGTCTTATAGGCATGGAGTCCTCCACAAGCAAAACGGTGGTAGGGTGGGAGTGGGGAACAAGCAAAGCATTGAGCTCATCTTGATCCATCTCTGGCCAGTGGCTTCTCCTTTCACTTCTTCTTATACCATCCGTGTCTCTGGTATGAAGATCCCTGGATCTTCTTTGAATGATACAGTGTGTTCCACGCATTCCATCCCTGCATCTTAAATCTCTTTCTTAGGGAGACTCAGGTAAATACTCAATGGCTACTAATCAAAGAGCCTTGCCAAGTTTGAGGCACTTGTTGGTATGTTGCTGCAGTCGTAGCTCTCAATTATTAGGTATTATCTGAAGCAAAAATAAAATGTCTTTGGGTATAGCAGGAATGTCATGTGGACACAGTGAGCACTGATTGTGAGGCAGTACCAGGACAACATTGCCCCAGAACACAATTTAGGGGCGAAGAATCTGGCTAAAATGGTCTTTAAGAGTTGTGCAGAACAACTCGTGAAACCACATGTTCAGCCGTAGTGAGAGATTTCCCCCTATTCTTTACTGATACCACTCCTCAGAATACCCAAGTTGACTGGAGTCTGGTTTGCTGGGGTTGACTGAGACTGGGGTGGCTGTTATCTCCGGCTCAGGTGGTGGGAAACAACTTCCTGCTGGAAGAAATCTCCAAGCCCGTAAGACCCTTCTCTGAGAGGGGAGAAAAGAGTGGGCTCAGTTTACCTAAAGCTAATCACTGTGTGCCCTGCATAGTCAGTGCAAACATACAAACACTAACAATTTTCATAGGATTTATTGTTTTCATCAGGCATGTAACTATCTAATGGCCATTCTGAGGGATGCCATGGGAGCTCTTAATCCTGCTAGTTCTATTCCACACCCTGGACTACCATAAGATGTTGAGGGGACATACAAGGTGCTTCTTCCACTTCTTTTTTTTTTTTTTTTTTTGAGATATTTTTCTCTCTTTCGCCCTGGTTTGCAGTGAGTTGCATTGTCTCAGCACACTGCAACCTCCACCTCTCAGGTTCAAGCGATTCTCCTGCCTCAGCCTCCTGAGTAGCTGGGATTACAGGTGCCCACCACCGTGCCTGGCTAACTTTTGTATTTTTAGTAGAGACAGTATTTCACCATGTTGGCCAGGCTGGTCTCAAACTCCTGACCTCATGTGATCCACCTGCCTCGGCTTCCCAAGGTACTGGGATTACAGGCATGAGCCACCATACCCGTCCTCTTCTTCCACTTCTGCTACTGTTAAACAGCCCTGGGAAAATGGGTTCGGCCCCTACACTGTCCATGTCCACCAAATCTGCAAGATTCTTGAGGCTTCCCTGCTCTAGCATCTGTTTTCCAGTCCAAACCTCATGGTGGTGCTTACTGAATACCACACACATATTAATACTTCCTGTTAGTGGAGCAGCTTATTCTTTTCTAAAAATTTCTCATTGATCATCTCATTTGTTCTCTACAATTAATATATGGGATTGGGTAAATAGGTTTTATTATTTTCATGTGCAAAACAGAAAACTAAAACTTTAGGATGAAGGTTATGATGTTTAAATGGTATGTACTCATCAGAGTTTTATACTGGATCAGATATCTGGAATCATTTCATCATGGATACACATATGGGAAGAAGAAAGCCTTTCGTAGTAGGTAGATTAGGACTTTGGAGGAAGACAGACCCCAGTGTGAATCCTGGTGCTGTGAAATCCGTGATTAATCACTTAACCTCTTTAAGCCTCGTCCTTTAACTGTAAATAGGGATAATGATTCTGCCTCACAGAATTGTGAAGATTAAATGAGGTTACATTTGCAAATCATCTAGCTCAGTACCTGATGCGCAGCAGATGCTTCATAAATGACACCCCACCCCCACCCACCGCCCAAATTTCCAGAAGACAGGAAGTGGAACTCAAGTAAATGCAAAACTGTGAGTAGCTGGTTGCACACAGGCATGTTCAACCGCAGATGAAAATCACAGAGAAAATGCCCTGTATTTGGAATAGAAAAAAGAATAAATAACAACTTTACTTGAACATTTGGTGTGGACTATTCTCAGAATATTTCAAGGATGTGGCATTGCACGGTCCGAACATTAGTTATTTATTCAGGATTGCCAAGTTGAGGGTTGCCTCTTTGTACAGCTCTCTATTGTAAGCTGCTTTGAATCACTTCATTAGAAAGTTAAGTGTCTGGAAAAAAATAACAAATTGTAGAACATATCCACTATTGTTCTACACAGTGTACCAGAGCTGAAATTATGGCCAGAAGAGGTCCATGCATAAAACAGGCATTTGGTATGCAAATAAGCTAACAGTGATGAAATCTTGAATAACCCATGGGTAAAATCAAGAATTTATATCAGTAGGTATTCACTGCTGACCTTCAAACTAGAGTGACTAAGGCTGGTATGGTAGGAATTCTGCTGTATTAGTGAAGAGTGAGACTTGCCTGTTTATGAAATAAAGACCCAGGACTGGTCCTTTAGGGAATCACCCATGGGGAGTAACAGGGTGAAGCAAGGAGACCAGCATTCTAGTCTCATTCCTGCCACTGGTCAGTCACATCACTTTGCCTTGCTGGGTGACACAGTCATCATCTATTAAATGCTGGGCTGCCCTAACACAGACATTTCTACACTTGTGCAAAGAAGGACACTCCTTAACAACTGAGAAGCCATCTGTGTTTCAGTGTTTGCGCCACGGCTCCTCCTAAGTTCATGGTCCTGTCATTTCACATATAGATTGTTACAATAGTCCTGATTGAGTTCTCTGCCTCTGGTCTCACTCCCGAAAATCAATCTACCACATTGTTTCAGAAAAAATCTTTCTGAAATGCCAAGCTCTTCAAGTCACTTCCTACTTTCATGTCTTCCATGTCTTTTCACTGATCTTGGGATAAAGTATTCATGTGGCCTACAGGGCCCTTGGTGACCAGCCTCCCCACTTGTCTTTCGTGCCTCATCTCTCACTTTCCCTCACCCTAGGCTCCAACTACACAAAGTCATTTGCAAATCCCCAAAACACCTGGATACTGCTTGCCTCTGGGCCTTTGCTTATGCTGCTCTCCCTGCCTGGGTGCTCTCCCTATTGTTCATATCTCTCTATAATAAACTATAAATCCCTAGAGGATGTTAACACTGTCTAACTCGTTTGTTTCGGGGCTCAGTGCTGAATCTAACACATAACAGGACTTCATATTTGGTGAATGAATGAAGGTAGATGGTTCAGATTTCAGGCTAGTCAAAAGGGTATTTTATTTTCAATGCTCCTGAAATTACAGCCATAGACTACTCACATCAAAAGCTAGCCCTGTCTGTAGTATAATCAGAGCCATTGCTTATGAACATAGCTCTTTTAGAAAGGATATAGCCTCAAGAAGTAGGTGATTGACCTTGCAGTCTAGGATATGCTACTGTGTGGTAACAGCTGTTGGTGCCTTGCTCACATCTGTAACGATGCACCTAGCTTCCCCTCCCACTCCATGAGTGTTGCCTGCTAATGGCTCACAGTTATACTTTTCGCTGGAGAATTACCCTTACTTGGCTTGCCTTAGTGATTACATCCTTTCCTCCCCTCAGAGGTGGTTTGTGACTGGCAGCTGATTAATATGGAGGTACAAAAGCCCCGCTCCTTTTCCTCAAGGTGAAATAACTCTGTAGTGCCTGCTACTTACACTGGACCCCTGGGCAATCCCACCTAGGTTAGATTTCCATTAACCACATCCTTGCTTAGCTCCTTCCCCTGCTGTTATCCACTTCCCTCAATTCCTTACAAGTTTTTCTCTTGAGAACACTCCCTCAATAAGTCATTTACCAAATCACTTGGCTTGGGCTCTGCTTCTAGGAACCACATCTAAGACATTCTGATAGTCTATAAGCCCTCTTGTAGGGTCAGACCTTCCTGATTAAGGGGTCTGACAGGGTTAATGCCAATCATGTATTTGTCCATATAGAGCCTCTTTCAAGCCATCATTCCTGCCCTACACGGGTGTTCCACCAGTGGCGTAGTTAGCAAGGCTCTTCTTGATGTTGAATCTGTCCTTTTAGACTCTTATGTGTTTATACTCTCTGTGATTTGTCCCTACATCACTGTGTGTAATAGAGTGAGTCTGTCATTTGTCACACATGGAACTAAAAGAAGATACTGCCTTTCTTGGTTTTGCTTTTCTGGTGGTTCCTTCTCCCTGCCACCTCCTTGAACATTAAAGCAGCAGTTGCTTGCATCTCATGAACAATGAACAGATTTAGAACCCAAAAGGCAGCTGGCAAGTTGCCCAGTGTGCCATATGCCACCTTTTCCCACTGCAGGTGTTCTCCCTCTTGACTGGCAGCTCCTGGGCTGGCTGTAGTCCAGTCTGAGGGAGACAGAAGATCTGAGAAGATATGCTCAGCATAATTCTTCACAAGGCCAAGTCTCCATCTGGGTTTTTGCTTGTAGGACAATGTTTATTATCTGCCCATATTGACATGTACACGGGATTTCAGGAAATATGTTGGACGAACTTGGTGCACTCATGATGTGGACAGAGGTGGCACCACACGGATACGCCCAACCTTGGTTTTGCAAAGAGTTTGAAGTGATTGAGGAATTGAGGAATTGACTCCAAAATAGATGGAAGTCACTAAATTCTGTGAAAATGTGCTCAATGTGATTTTTAAAAAATGAAAGTTCTAGGATCATTCCCCCAACTGATCGATAAACAGGAACCAGTCGTTTGTTCTCACTGTTACTCCTGGTTTGTTTTGCAGGATAAATTTCATTCCCTTACATGCCTTTCTCGTCCTACAGTGGAATGGAAGAAAATTTCCCACAAGTGGTGATGCTTGGGTGCTGAGATTACACAGGAAAGGTGTAAATCACTATGACTGCTATTCTGACTCACCATTTTATAAATTTTATATTCAGTTGTAATTTTCTTTCCTTTCTCAAAGAGAAAGGCTTTTAAACTGATGATCTTTAGACGTTTTAAACTACATAGTTATTTTTACTGTTTGTCTCAAGAAAGAAAGGTATCTCATGTAAATGAGATGTAAAAGTAAACATGTGGGTAAGATACTCCTGATACACTTTGAAATATTTATACTTCCTTCAAGTGATTTAGTAAAACTTCTTAAACTTGTATTTTATGCATATAGTCATTTTTTTAAAAAACAGATATTGTGTCTCTCACTCTGTCACCTAGGCTGGAGTGCAGTGGCAATCATCACTGCAGCCTGAAACTCCTGGGCTCAAGCAATCCTCCCACCTCAGCCTCCTGAGTAGCTGGGACTACAGATGTGCACCACCATGAACAGCTAATATTTTAAAATTCTTAAATTTTGTGTAGAGACAGAGTCTCACTATGTTACTCAGGCTTGTTTGAAACTCCTGGTTCAAGCGATCCTCCTACCTTGGCTTCCCAAAATGTTGGGATTACAGGTATGAGCCACCACATGCCCAGCCAACATGTAGTAATTTTATATAAGAATAAGATTCAAGTTAATGAACAGAGTTGGTTTACATGGCAACTTTATTAGTAGGTCCTTACACAGCATCCTTAAGATTTTCAAGCCAATTATAATATGCCTGGGGATTTGAATTCTTAATTCCTTTCCCTTTCTTCCTCTTAAATGATTTGGAACCTTTTACAGTTCTTATGTCCTTTCTTCATTGAGGAAACCCCTTTAGCTGTATGTAACTGTGTCCTGCTTCTTCGGTCATCAGATTTTTTAATGTGTCCTATTCCTTTACCTCTGGTTCCAAAAGATTAAGGGAAGCAGGACTGAACAGACAGGTTCTAGTTACATACTCAACCCATCAGGGATCTCAAAGCACACTCCCTACTGCACTTGTCCCACCCTCACGTAGAAACACCTTCCATCCCCTTTCCCTCCTTCCCTTCACTTCTCAGCATGGTCATTCCTGGGCCAAAGTGCTGAAGATGGAGCATGTTAGTGAGGGGGCCAGGGAGAAGGTCAAAAGCCTTCTCAAAAATCAATGTGGTATGTTTTCTGTTGAGTTCCTTGGCTTCTTATTTGCTTTTAGACTTACTTTCTTAGAAAGTCTCTTCTTTCCTGAGGCAGATGAGGCAAAGCATCTAAAGTACCTCACACAGAGCAGGAGAGTGTGTTGGCCCATTTTGTGCTGCTATAACAGTCTCAGATGAGACTGGGTAATTTGTAAAGAACAGAGATTTATTTCTTACAGTTCTGGAGGCTGGGAAGTCGAAGATGGAAGGGCCCGCACCTGGCCGGGGCATTCATGCTGTGTCATACCATGGTGGAAGACAGAAGGGCAAGAGAGCACGAGAGAGAGACAGGAAGGGGGCTGAACTCATCCTTTTCTCAGGAACACACTCCTGCAATGACTAATCCACTCCTGAAATTATGGCATTAATCCATTCATGAGAGCAGAGCCCTCGTGACCTAGTCACCTCCTAAAAATCTCAACTGTCAGTGCTGTTACGTTGGGGATTAAGTTTCCAACACATGAACTTTGGGGGACTCATTCACAGCATAGCAGAGGGGTTCTCCATGGGTGACACTGGGTGGGGAGAGCAGGGGAATGAGGTCCTGATGAAATGATCTTTTAAAAAATATTATTCATACAGTTTTTAATAGGTAATTCGTTACTAGAACTCGAACTTTATAAAGTATTTTAAAATATACAGTGAAAATCCTGTCTCCCATATCTTATTCTCATCCTCTCAGTTCCTAGGCATGATGTTGACTTTTGCACTAAAAGAGATATATTTTTATCATGCAAAGGCAGTTTTTGCATGATAATCCCTATTTTATGGAGTGTTCTTTAAAAAACTCAGAGATTCTCGTATGTTTTATTTTCTTAGAACTACCGGTATGGTGAATTATATTTATGTGATTCTAAATATTGGATTGTCCTTTGGTCTTTATTTTTTTTAATGTGCTGTCAGATTCTAGTTACTGTTGTGATATTTTACTTGGGATTTTTACATTGGCATGCATAAGTTATATCGGTCTGTAATTTTGGAACACTTTGTGCACCTTCCATCATTTTTATCATCCTTTGGTGCTAAAATTATGCTTATTACATAAAAAGAATTTGGAATATTTATTTTATATTTTCCCTTGATGCTCTGGAACCATTTAATGATTAGATTTTCTATCACTTTTATTTATTTATTTATTTATTTATTTATTTATTTATTTGAGACAGAGTCTCACTCTGTCGCGCAGGCTGGAGTGCAGTGGCGCAATTTCGGCTCACTGCAAGTTCCGCATGTCGGGTTCCTGCCATTATCCTGCCTCAGCCTCCCGAGTAGCTGGGACTACAGGTGCCCACCACCACATCCAGCTAATTTTTTGTATTTTTAGTAGAGACAGGGTTTCACCGTGTTAGGATGGTCTCGATCTCCTGACCTCGTGATCCACCTGCCTCAGCCTCCCAAAGTGCTGGGATTACAGGTGTGAGCCACCGCACCTGGCCTCTATCACTTTTTTTTTTTATTATTATACTTTAAGTTCTAGGGTACATGTGCACAACGTACAGGTTTGTTACATAGGTATACATGTACCATGTTGGTTTGCTGCACCCATCAACTTGTCATTTACATTAGGTATTTCTCCTAATGTTCTCCCTTCCCCAGCCCCCACCCCCCGACAGGCCCTGGTGTGTGATGTTCCCCGCCCTGTGTCCGTGTGTTCTCATTGTTCAACTCCCACCTATGAGTGAGAACGTGCGGTGTTTGGTTTTCTGTCCTTGTGTCTATCACTTTTTTAAAAATAAAAAATGTTTTTGTTTATTTTAGTGTACCAAGATGCATTGTTTCTTTAGTCAAGTAAACGTCTTCAGTAATCCATTCAAGGAAGATCATTTAGTCTAACCTCATGAAGCCTATATCCTTCAAGTACTGATGGCATCATTATGGCACATCGAGTTCGTAATTCTGAGCCAGATCATGTAGTTTGAGCAGATGTGGCAAGAGTGACAAAAGATGCCCTACTGCTTTTAAACTAACTTTGGTAATTTATGTATTCCTGTAAAACTTTCATTTCATCAAAGTTTTTAAATATATTTACATCGACTTCAGCAAAATGTTCTCTTATGAGTTTTGGTATGTTTGTAATTCTGTGGCTAGTTCCCCTTTATCATTTCTCATTTTACTTATTTGTACTTTCTTCTTTCTTCTTGATTAGGACAGTGCTTTAGTCCATTTTGGCTGCTATAACAGAAATACCATAAAGTAGATGGCTTATAAATGATAGAAATCTATTTTTTACAGTTCTGATGGCTGGGAAACCCAGGATCAGACACTGGCAGATTCAGTGTGTGATGAGGGCTCAATTTCTGGTTTACCGGTGATGCTTTCTGGCTGTGTCCTCACGTGGTGAGAGGAGTGAGGAGTCTCTCTCAAACCTCTTCTCTAAGGGCACTAATCCCCTCCAAAGGCCCTACCTCCTAATACCATCACCTTGGGGTTAGGATTTCAGTGCATGTGGAGAAGGGGTGCAGATGTAAATATTCAGCCCATTGCAGTTAGTAAGCAATTTATTATTTCTTAAAAAATGAACAATCTTTTGATATTATTCGTTCTACTATTTTAATATTGCTAAGCTATTTATGTCTGCTTTTATTTTTATTAATTTCTTCCTATGCTTTCTTTTTTTTAATTTTATTTTTTAATTTATTTATTATTATTATACTGTAAGTTGTAGGTACATGTGCATAACGTGCAGGTTTGTTACATATGAGCATTTCTGTGCCTTTGTTGGTGTGCTTTAACCCATCAACTCGTCATTTACACTGTAGGTATAACTCCCACGCAATCCTCCCTCCCCTCCCATGATAGGCCCCGTGTGGGATAGTTCCCTTCCCGAGTCCAAGTGATCTCATTGTTCAGTTCCCACCTATGAGTGAGAACATATGTGTTTGGTTTCTGTTCTGATAGTTTGTTAAGAATGATGGATTCCAGCTGCATCCATGTCCCTCAAAGAATACAAACTCATCCTTTTTGATGGCTGCATAGTATTCCATGGTGTATATGTGCTACATTTTCTTTAATCCAATCTGTCACTGATGGACATTTCAGTTGATTCCAAGTCTGGTTATTAATAGGGAATAGTGCTGCACAACAAGTAATATGGTGTCTTTTATAGCAGCACATACAATTTATAATCCTTTGGGTATATCCCCAGTAATGGATGCATAATATATGGTACATCAGTTCTAGATCCTGAGGAATCGCCATACTGTTTCCATAATGGTTGAACTAGTTTACAATCCCACCAACAGTGTGTAAAAGTGTTCCTATTTCTCTCCACATCCCTTCCAGCACCTGTTGCTTCCTACTCTTTAATGATCGCCATTCTAACTGGTGTGAGATGGTATCTCATTGTGGCTTTGATTTGCATTTGATGGCCAAAGTGATGATGAGCATTTTTCATGTGTTCGCTGGCTGCAATGCCTCTTTATAAAATGCCCAAGGCCCGCCAATCTCGCCCACTTTTGACGGGGCTGTTTGCCGGTAAAATTTGCCGGAGTTCTGGATATTACTGATGACGAAGAACACGGATGTTTTACGGTTTACCGGATTTCGCCACTTTGACCGGAGCTGCACGCATTTAGGATTTTGGCGAATGATGGCGCTAACGACACTACCGTCGGCTTCGCGATGGCCATGAACCAACGCTCCATAAACCCCAAATCCAACCTGACTGTTCTGCTTTGTTTACCACTTCATCTCAGCCGTGGCAGCGATGCCTCCAGCTTTTATCTTTTGACTTAGGATTGTCTTGAGATGCGGGCTCTTTTTGGGTTCCATATGAACTTTAAAGCAGTTTTTTCCAATTTTAAAGAAACTCATTGGTAGCTTGATGGGGATGGCATTGAATCTAAATCGCCTCAAGTGTGCATGGCCATTTTCACTGATATTGATTCTTCCTATCCATGAGCATGGTATAGTTCTTCCATTTGTTTGTGTCCTCTTTATTTCATCACTGAGCAGTGGTTTGTGTTCTCCTTTGAAGAGGTCCTTACATCCCTTTGTAAGTTGGATTCCTAGGTATTTATTCTTGAAGCAATTGTGAATGGAAGTTCATTCATGATTTGGCTCTCTGTTCACATTGGTGTATACAATGCTTGTGATTTTGCACATTAATTTTGTATCCTGAGACTTTGCTGAAGTTGCTTATCAGCTTAAGGAGATTTTGGGCTGAGACAATGGGGTTTTCTAAATATACAATCATGTCATCTGCAAACAGGGACAATTTGATCTCCTTTTCTTTTCCTAACTGAATTCTGATTTCTTTCTCTGCCTAATTGTCCTAGCCAGAACTTCCAACACTATGCCAGGGAGTGGTGAGAGGGCATCCCTGTCTTGTGCCAGTTTTCAAAGGAATTTTCCAGTTTTGCCCATTCAGTATGATATTGGCTGTGGGTTTTGTCATAAATAGCTCTTTGGCTATTTTGAGGTAATGCACCCATCAATACCAATTTATTGAGCGCTTTTAGCATGAAGGGCTGGGTTGAATTTTGTCAAAAGCCTTTTCTTCTGCATCTACGAGATAAATCCATGTGGTTCTTGTCTTTGGTTCTGCTGGCATGCTGGATTATGTTTATTGATTTGCGTATCGTTGAACCAGCCTCCTTGCATCCTGCGGGATGAAGCCCACTTGATCAGCGGTGGATAAGCTTTTGATGCTGCTGAATCCGGTTTGCCAGTACTTTATTGAGATTTGCACGATGTTCATCAGGATATACCTAAAATTTTTGTTGTGACCTCTGCCAGGCTTTGGTATCAGGATGATGTTATTTCATAAAATGAGTTAGGAGGATTCCTTTTCTATTGATTGGAATAGTTTCAGAAGGAAATGGTACCAACTCCTCCTTGTACCTCTGGTAGAATTCAGCTTGAATCCATCTGGTCCTGGACTTTGTTGGTAGGCTATTAATTGTTGCCTCTCAATTTCAGGAGCCTGCTATTGTCTATATATTCAGGGATTCAACTTTCCTGGTTTTAGTCTTTGGAAGAGTGTAAGTGTCCAGGAAATTATTCATTTCTTCTAGATTTTCCAGTTTATTTAAGTGAGTGTTTATAGTATTCCTCTGATGGTAGTTTGTATTTCTGTGGGTCGGTGGTGCTATCCCCTTTATCATTTTAATTAAGGCCGATTTGATTCTTCTCTTTTCTTCTTTATTAGTCTTAAGTAGTGGTCTGTTTCAATTTTGTTATTGATCTTTTTCTCAAAACCAACCCTGGATTCATTGATTTTGGAGGGTTTTTGTATCTCTATCTCCTTCAGTTCTGCTCTGATCTTAGTTATTTTCGTAGCCTTCTGCTAGCTTTCTCAATGTGTTTGCTCTGCTTCCTCTAATTTCTTTTTAATTCATGTATGTTAGGGTGTCAATTTTAGGATCTTTTCCTGTTTTCTCTTGTGGGCATTTAGTGCTATAAATTTCCCTCTACACACTGCTTTTAAATGTCCCAGAGATTCTGTGTGTTGTATCTTTGTTCTCATTGGTTTCAAAGAACATCTTTATTTCTGCCTTCTTCATTTCAAGTTATGTACCCAGTAGTCATTCAGGAGCAGGTTGTTCAGTTTCCATGTAGTTGAGCGGTTTTACTGAGTTTCTTAGTCCTGAGTTCTAGTTTGATTGCACTGTGGTCTGAGAGACAGTTTGTGGCTAATTTCTGTTCTTGTACATTTTACAGAGTGCTTTATACTTCCAATTACGGGTCAATTTTGGAATAAGTAATGATGTGGTGCTGAGAAGAATGTATATTCTGTTGATTTCTGGGGTGGAGAGTTCTATAGATGTCTATTAGGGTCTGCTTTGCTGCAGAGATGAGTGCCCAATTCCTGGATATCCTTTGTTAACTTTCTGTCTCGCTGATCTGTTCAATGTTGACAGTGGGAGGCTGAAGTCTCCACATATTGTATGAGTCTAAGTCTCTTTGTAAGTCTCTAAGGACTTGCTTTATGAATCTGGGTGCTCCTGTATTGGGTGCATATATATTTAGGATAGCAGCTCTTCCTGTTGAATTGATCCCTTTACCATTATGTAATGGCCTCTTGTCTCTTTTGATTTTTGATGGTTTAAAGTCTGTTTTATCAGAGACTAGTATTGCAACTCCCCCGCTTTTTTTGTTCTCCATTTGCTTGGTAAATCTTCCTCCATCCCTTTATTTTGAGCCTATGTATGTTCTCTGCATGTGAGATGGGTCTCCTGAATACAGCAGGACTGATGGTCTTGACTCTTTATCCAGCTCTTCTGGCTAGTCTGTGTCTCTTAATTGAGCATTTAGTCCATTTACATTTAAGTTAAGATTGCCATGTGAACTTGATCCTGCCATTATGATATTAACTGGTTATTTTGGTTTTCATTAGTTGATATAGTTTCTTCCTAGCCTCGATGGTCTTTTACATTTTGGCATGTTTTTGGTATGCTGGTACCCCGTTGTCTTTTCTCCAGTTTAGTACTTCCTTCAGGGTCTCTTGTAAGGCAGGCCTAGTGCACAAAATCTGTAAGCATTTGCTTATCTGTAAAGGATTTTATTTCTCCTTCACTTGAAACTTAGTTTGGCTGGATACAAGGAAATTCTGGGGTTTAAAAATTTTTTCTTTAAGAATGTTGAATATTGGCCCCCACTTTCTGGTTTGAGAGTTTCTGCCGAGATCTGCTGTGAGTCTGATGGGCTTCCCTCTTTGTGGGTAACCCGGACCTTTCTCTCTGGCTTTCGCCCCTAAGATTTTTCTCCTTCATTCTCAACTTTGCGGAATCTGGCAATTATGTCTTGAGTTGCTCTTCCCTCGAGGAGTATCTTTTGTATGTTCTCTGTATTTCCTTGGATTTGAATGTTGGCTCGTTCTACTAGGTTAATGCCTGGATGATATCCTGAAGAGTGTTTTCCAACTTGTTCCATTTTCCCTCACTTTCAGGCACCCTAATCAGATCGATTTGGTCTTTTACATAATCCCATACTCTTGCAGGCTTTTGTTCATTTCTTTTTCTTTCTTTTTTTTCTTTTGTTTCTCTTCTCGGGCTTCATTTTTATTCACTGATCCTCAATCGATAATTTTTCTTCCGTTGGATCGAGCCTGCCATTGAAGCTTGCGCATTTGTCACCGCATTTCTCGTGGTCATGCTTTTCATCTCTTTCATTTCGCTTATGACCCTTCTCTGCATTAATTAGTCTAGCCGGCCAATTCTTCCACTTTTTTTCAAGATTTTAGTTTCTTTGGCGCTTGGCACGTAATTCCTCCTTTAGCTCTGAGAAATTCGCATGGACTGAAGCCTTCTTTCTCTCATCTCACAAAAGTCATTCTCCGGCCCAGCTTTGATCCGCTGCTGGCGATGATGCCTTTGCCGGAGATGCTTGTTTTTAAATTTCCAGCTTTTCTGCCCTGCTTTTTCCCCCATCTTGTGGTTTCATCTGCCTCTGGTCTTTGATGATGGTGATGTACTGATGGGGCTTTTAGTGTAGGTGTCCTTCCCTGTTTGATAGTTTTCCTCTAACAGTCAGGACCTCAGCTGTAGGTCTGTTGAGATTGCTTGAGGTCCACTCAGACCCTGTTTGCCTGGGTATCAGCAGCAGAGACCGTGGTGAAGATGGGAGCCAGCTCTTGAACAGCAAGTGTACCTGTCTGATTCTTGCTTTGGAAGCTCTCAGGGGGTGTACTCCACCCCTGTGAGGGGTGTCAGACTGCTCCCTAGTGGGGATGTCTCCCAGTTAGGCTACCTAGGGTCAGGGACCCGCTGAGCAGGAGTCTGTCCTTCTCAGATCTCAACCCCGTGCTGGGGAGATCCACTGCCTCTTCAAAAGCTGTCAGACAGAGCTGTCATCTGCAGAGGTATCTGCTGCTTTGTTATTGCTTACTGTGCCCTGCCCCCCAGAGGTGGAGTCTACAGAGACAGGCATTTCTTGAGCTGCTGTGAGCTCCACCCAGTTGGAGCCTTCAGCAGCTTTGTTTACCTACTCTAAGCCTGGAGCAATGGCGGGCGCCTCCCCCTGGCAGCCCCTCGCTGTTGCCTTGTCACCGGTAGATCACAGACTGCCAGGATAGCAATGAGGGAGGCCCGGGTGTGGGACCCTCCCAGCCAGGTGTGGGATAAGTGATCTCCTGCGTGCCTGTTTGCTCAAAGCGCAGTATTGGGGTGGGAGTTACCCATTCTCCAGGTGTTGTGTCTCAGTTCCTGGCTAGGAAAAGTGGGATCTCTTCCCCTTGCGCCTCCCAGGTGAGGCAATGCCCTTCCCTGCTTCAGCCTCCGCTGGTCGGCTGCAGCAGCTGACCAGTACCGATCTTCCGGCACTCCCCAGTGAGATGAACCCAGTACCTCAGTTGAAAATGCCGAAATCACCGGTCTTCTGTGTCGCTGGCGCTGGGAGTTGAAGACTGGAGCCGCTCCTATTCGGCCATCTTGCTCCGCCCCCCGAGCCTACCTATGCTTTCTTTAAGTTTAGTTGTTTTTCTCTAACTTCATCTGGGATGCTTTATTTATTTTTCAGTCTTTCTTATTCATTGCTATAAATATGTCTATGAATTTTCCACTTTTTAAATTTATTGCTATAAATATTTGCTTGTGAATTTTCCACTTTGGCATTGCTTTAGCTCTATTATTTTCTCATTAATATTTAAAAATCACTTTGGGTATGTTTCATTTCTCCTTTTTTTTCATCCTGTTATTTCCCTTATTGTCTTTTGCTTTTCCTGCAGTATCTGTTTGGCCTTAAATTTCTTCCAGTTTCTTTTTCATGTCTGTAATGGTTTTAGTTTTTCTTCCACATTTTTCTTGGAAAATGTGAATAAGTGAAACGATGTATAATGAAACCAGTTTTATCATAGGCCAATTGACATGAACAAGAGTTAAGTTCTGACAGCATATTCCTGATTACACAACCATCACAAAATTTCTAAAGACCAAAACACTTCTAATATTAAACATTGAAACAAAGATTAGCTATACATACAGTTAAGAAAAATTAATTAAAACAAGTAAGATAATTATTTACCAAATTATTCCATCTCAGGGTCTCAAGTGGCCAGAGCCTACTCTAGTCGCTCAAGGCACAAGGCAGGAGCCACTGCTGAATAGGATATCATCCCATCGTGGGGTGTACTCACACACACCCCACACTCACTCAGACTGAGACAATTTAGACATGCCAGTTAACCTAATGTGCACATCTTTGGGATGTAGGAGGAAGCTGGAGCACCCAGAGAAAACCCATGCAGACAAGAGGAGAATGTGCAAACTCCACACAGACAGTGGGCCCTGGCCAGGAATCATTTTTCTTTCCTCATTAACATCATAATAAGATGGCATGGAAAAAAATGAAATTATTCAGGGACCTATTGAGTCCTTCTGAATTTTATTCTGTAACATTGATCTCTTCTTGTCTTTTCTCCATCACTTTCGGAATTCTTGCATTTCTGTTTTATGGTCTTCCTTCACTCCATATATGATGTTTGTTCACAATTTTTATATGTTTCCCGGTAACATTTTTCTAGACAAATTGTTTGCAGGTGATTCCTATATGTAGGGAGGGGCAAGGGTACTATTACATGTTAGTTGGGATTCACAAACTTGGGGCTATCTTTTTGTTGCTAAGAGAGGCTCTTTCTTGCAAATACAGCTTGTCTCCATGAATGGTCATGAAGTCCATGTCTATCTTCTCTCTATTAAACCTGGTTATCATGCTCTCATTTCCACCTTTACGACTGCAAACTCTGCTGGCAATGGGACTCTTAACTTCAGAAAAGAGTCATTTTCTGAGACCTCCCACAGCTGAATTCTTGCCATAGAGATCTCTGCTTGGCACCTCTTCAGTCTCCTCCCTGCAGCTCCTAAGTGAACTTGATTGCTTTTGGCAACACTTACAAATATTTTGGAATTTCTCTCCTAGTTTTGCCAAAAATTGAGGGTGCTTTTGGATGGCTTCCAAAAGAAGAGGTAGAAATACTGAGTAACAGAACCGTGTACATATCAAAATTCGCTGTTGCTCTTTAGGGAGAACTGCTCTTTTCATTGGTTCACTTTTTCTTGGAGAGTGGTAAGATCTATGAGATAAAAGGGCCAACAAGGCAGTCATACCACTTTTTATCTGGTCCACTTGATTTTTGGATCCTAGGACATTGATCTTCGCTTTAGAGGCATGATTGTGTAATATCTCTCGCTCGCTCTCTCACTCTCTCTGTCGCTCTCTCGCTCTCTCTCTCTCATCTTCAGATCCTAAGAATTTAAAGGCCCAGGAGCTGAATTATACCTAGCCTGTCATCCCCTCTGTGGGATGTCATTTGGCCAAGGGATAAGAGTAAGTCCAGCTGACCATGAAGGAAGTCCAGGATGTTCAGACAGTGTAGAGCATCTAGATGGATAGCAACAGACTGCAAGTGTACTTGAGGCATGAATGCAGTGTCAAGGTATCACAGCCACAAGGATGCAGCATGTTGAGACTCCAGAGCACACAGCAAAGTTCAAAGCAGGCAAAGCCTAAAGCAGGCAAAGCCTGTCGGCACTAAGGAGGATTCAGATTTTGCCACTGAGAATGAGCAGAAAGTGGCAAGTGAAAGCAGTTTCTGAGTTCTTGGAAGTCTAGGATTTCAGGCAAAGAGAACCAGGGTTGCATGACCAGGGCTGGCTTCATGGGCATGTGACCCATGTAGTTACTCAGTGTCCCATGCTCAGAAGGGACCCCCACTTGGTTTACTGCTTTATTCTCACTGCCTTGACATCTTGCTGCTCTACTCTCACTGTGCTGAAATCTTAAGTTTTGAACAAGGGACTCTGTATTTTCATTTTGCACTGGGCCCTGCAAATTATCTTGCAGATGATGTGCATTACTCAGCACACAGCCTAAAGAAGTCTTACTTATCCTTTCCATTTCAGCTCCTACCTTCTAACACCCTTTTTCCTTTGTGTCCCCATCATCTAATGTGTCTCCATAAATATTTATTTAATAAATTAATGTACTGGCTACCAGAAAGGGAACACCAGGTCCAAAGAACTGACCTGCAGCCCTTTCAGATCCCCCTTGCCAGGAGTGAGATCAAATCAGAGTCTGAAGGTGGGAATGAACCACAGGTTACTCCACTCTAGGTACTGAAAAGTGTGAGGACAGGAAACTGGCCCAGAGAAAACCATACATGGATGATATTCATAATATGACCATAACCCCCCAAATTTAGGAAGATTTGCCTTTCTGATTCATTGGAATAATTTGGAGGCAAGGAAATTTTGTGGAGGATCAGTTCAGTTTTATCTGGTGTATGGCTGGGTACAAACAGCTATGCAGATTTCATAGCCTCCTCACTGCTGACACCCGAAGTCTTTATAGTTCCTACCCCCTATAACTGGCCTACCGCAAGTCTAACTGAAATGTGCTTATCAGCATAGTCTTTTTATGCACACCAACCCATCCAACAGGATAGCGTAGGGCCTAGGAAGGGACTTACACCAAGACCTCTGTGCCTGTCTCATCATTATGTCCTTGTTAGGCAGTTTTGCAGTTAATTGAAAACAATTTTAAATTGTTTCACCATCAGTTCCACTTTTAACTTCCCAACAGTCCAGAGTTTTTTTCTTTAGAAACAAGATATTCTTGCCTAACCCTTTCTTCCTAGTTAGTTTAATAAATAAGATAAAAAATAACCTCTAAACAAGTGACCAACATTTCCTTATCCTTTTGGGTACATCCATTGCACTCCTCTTCTACCAAGTGACTTTTATATGGAAACAGCCCAAATCATCTTCAGTAAATACCATCTCTTCCTAATGCAGCTAAATAAATAATGATCCCTCTTCAGAGAAACCAAAGGGTATAGAAAATGCATGAGTTCATTAATTCTTCTTGACCTGTAGCAAAATATCTGAATATCAACCCCTGAGCACCCAGGTCCAAGAATTCCCTCTGGTAGCATTAGGCACCTTAAAACAAAACAAAAACAACCCTAGCTCTCCACTCTCCATTGGGTATACAGAGAACCACAAAAAGGGCCCAAAGACCTAAAGCTATGGATATCAACTAAACCCCCATATGTTTAAGACATAATAATATTGATCAGAAAAATAAATGGGAAAAACTGATTTTTAACTATTTTGCCAAAAATCTTGCTCAAATTCTTTTTTCAGATAGGGTAGTGTATACTATGAAAACCGAGGCTTCTCTATCTAATAGCACTCTCTGAAATTCACTATTCCCCCCTCTCACAGGTTTCCTTTTGAGTGTCACCTCTTTTCTTTTCGTAAAGGCTTTCTTATTAGCTGCAGTTAGAAGAGCCACAGCCATCACTGGTCTTCTTCATTCCTTTCCCTAAAACTAGGTGTGGGTGAGCCCTCCAGGACCCTAGGCTTCCAAGTTCCTGTACAGAAGATTCCAAGTTCTGTAGAGGAACTTGGAATCTTGGAATCTAGATCTCAGGGGTGCAGGGTTTACTCCTAGAAGATCCAGGTCCAGAAGAGCAGGCCTCAGAGAACAGGAGCCATGGGCCTCACTCCAGCTATGGCTCTGGGAGACAACTTAGGGTTGAGATTCGACCAGGGGCTGTAACAGTGTGTTGCGTTTCAATCTTGACTTTACAGACCTACCTTTTGCATCAGCAATCAGGTGACCAGGAATTCTGGTCATTTACCTACAAAATACACAACTGGGGGAAATTGAATGGAAAAGGATAACTTTTGGGCAAGCTTTAGGGAATTTTAATGTGTGCATATGTGTGTTCCCCCTCCCCTACCCCCCCCCCCCCCCCGCCCCCATAGAGCCTGGCAGATTCCAGCTGGAGTTCCACCTTTATATTCCTTTCTAGGTGTCTTTGTTAAGCATTACAAGTAATGTCCCTGTCACCCCTGGCAAATAGCAAGAATTTTTCCATGTAAAAAAACAAATTATAGGTGGAGGAGGAGGGCTGGACGTAAAAACAACAGCCCACACATTGCCCCAGGGTGAGCAGGAAAATATCGGGGCAGTACCAGATACCTGCTGAGGAGTCAATCAGATCACAGTAGGTGAGGGCTGATTGACCAGCCACTCTAGGCTCTCCCTCCACCCACTTCCCATTGGAAGTGCTAAGCAATGTGCAGGTGGGAGGAGAGCAGCATAAAGCAAACACACAAAAAAGCACAGAATTATAATCCCTTTACTTTTGAAAGTGCTTTCTATTGTAGTCAATGTCTATATCATCCAAATTAAATGTTAAAATATACCCAAAATAATCAATAAAACATGTTCCCATCCAAATTAAAATGACCAGCACAGAACACAAAATACAGATTTTCCAGTTAGAATTGTCTTTACATTGTCTAATTTGCAGTCCTTAGTTTCATTCCAGTCACATTTTTAAAACAACTATTCTTCATTCGAAGTCACACAAAAACTAGATCTACATTCCAAGGAAATGTGTGTGCATATACCAGTGTTGTAAGGTTTGTGTGGAGATCATTAATTTGGGTTCGAATGTTTCTTTCCTTTAGTATGTGCTGACTCACTAAGAGTTAATGTATTTTAAAACTATTAAATATTTTTATGTTCTAACATAAATTCTCAAACTACAGGATTGCTTGAGTAACAATGCTATTATGAATTGGATTTGATTATAAAATACTTGTTATGCATGTGATATTCCAATAAATGATTTTTCCTCTTATTAGCAATTAGTTAACAGGAAATAATATTGGAATTCCAAGAATAGCAACAGAATGGTGGTACTCTAAAGCACTGGACCATCAGGGCAAAGAGGAAACCGACTTGCTTAAGTTGCTTACTAAGTAGTTTTAGGGAAGAATGGTTGAGTTTCAAGCCGGTTATCTCTCAAATGGATCTGTTCAAGACATGTTAGACCAGGGACCATGTTACATTCACAAAAAAAATGGTACCATGTCAGTTGTATTAAACAATAGCCCAGGCTTTGCCTGGCGCATCATAACTGTTTTGATGGCCATGTTTTGCATTTGGAACCTTCCACTTTTAGCATGGAAGAACTTCATAAATATTGTACACTAATAAGTACTCAAGAAATATGTTTGAAATTTTTATGTAAATTCTATGAAAATTTATTCTGCTTTCACACTCATTTATAATTATTATGTCCACTAATTTAAAGGATATTTGTCTTATAACAGTCCTCAAATTCCTTGCTTTCCAGTTTTAAATAGCTTTATTTTAACCTACCCTCTCTCCTTTCCTTTCTGTCTTAGAGGAGGAGGGAGATGTGCACCTTGTTTCTTTCTGTTGCATTTTTGATCCCACCTGTTCCTGCCTCTTCAGGGGCTTTCAAACATCCATCGCCACTCCCTACTTTCATCTCTTCTTTTCCACTAGATTATTCTCTTGAGTCTATAATTAGGGACATGTCCCCCTGATCTTAAAACTTCACTGTATCTTTCAACCAATTCTGCTTTATTCCTTATTTATTTAACCTTCAAATTTCTGAAAACAATATTTATGCACTTTTTTTTGTTTTTTGTTTGTTTGTTTTTGTTTTTTGAGCCAGAGTCTTGCTGTGTCGCCCAGGCTGGAGTGCAGTGGCGCAATCTCGGCTCACTGCAACCTCCGCCTCCCAGCTTCACGCCATTGTCCTGCCTCAGCCTCCTGAGTAACTGGGACTACAGGTGCCCACCACCACGCCCGACTAATTTTTTTTGTAATTTTTAATAGAGACGGGGTTTCAGCGTGTTAGCCAGGACAGTCTAGACCTCCTGACCTCGTGATCCGCCCGCCTCGGCCTCCCGCAGTGCTGGGATTATAGGCTTGAGCCACCGCGCCCGGCCTGGCCTATGCGTTAATTAATTTTATTTTCCACATGCTCTTTAACCCTATGTCATTTCACTACTGTTCCTGCTATGCCCTGGGATCTCAAAGGTTGCTACTTACCTCTTTCAAAAATTCCTCTTGGATCTTGGTATCTATCTTCCTCACTCGAGGGAATCTGGCACCCCACTTTCTTAAAATGTGCTTCCCCTTGGACACAGTGCTTTCCTAGTTCTTCTACTTCTTTGATTGTTCCTTCTCTGTCTTCTCTTCCTACCCCACCCCACCTCCAAGTGTAGGGAGTATTTTGATCCTTAGCTCCTGTCTTCTTCCCTTGAAGGCTCCCTTTTCTGAAATGTCATCTAGTATCAGAGTTTCATTGTCTTCTCTCTGATGGCCTCCTGATCTAAATGTCAGTATTCATCCTCTCTCCTCTAGAGCGCATGCATCTCAAGAGCCTGCTGGAGTTTTTCAGCTAGATGGCCTCTGGACACCTTCAAAACTGAGTCCACCGACTCATTCCGCACTGGTGTCAGCCTCTCCTGCTATGTTGCTGGGCCTGCTGATGGCCTTGCTTTCCTAGTCTTGGAGTAAGTAGGATCAGCATTGACTCCTCCATCTCCTTCTTCCCAATGTCAATTAATTTTCAGATATCATTGGTTTTACTTGTGCAATAATTCTTGTCTTTTTTTTTTTTTTTGCTTTGTTCTCATGACCACTATCTGAATTCAAGCCCTCATTACTTCTCTCCTGAGCTATTATAATCATCTCTTAACTAATCTCCTCTGCTGGTCTCTTACTTCTCTGCACCATGCTATACACCTCTGCTATCCAATAAGGAGCTACTGGTCACAGGTGGCTAGTAAGCACTTGAAATATAACTAGTCCCACTTGAGATGTGCAGTAAGTATAAACACACCAGATACAGAATAATTTATACTAAAAAAAATTCAAATGTCTCATTAATAATTTTTATATTTGATTACATGCTGACATGATAATATATTAAAATTAATTTCATCTTTTTTGTAATGACTAGAAAATTTAAAACTGCATTTATGGCTTTAAATATATTTCCATTAGCTAGGGCTGCTAGAGAGCATAGTAAGGGTTGTGTTATTTTTCTTCTCAACAGCTTTGACTGCTTCTCATTACCATAAAATTATATTAACAATAGAAGCAACAACTAACACATATTATTTTACAAAGTAATATATGTAATATCTGCCTCCTTCAGTATCAAATTCAAATCTATTAGTTCAACATTTCATGCCCTGAGCCATCTGGTGCCAACCTACATTTTCCATTCATTCATTTACTTATTCCACAGATATGAATTCTCTGCCTCTGTTCTCTTGTTTATTCTTCATATCCCTCAAAACCTTGTCTGCCACATTCATTACCCTGCATTCACACTGTTCTCTCTTTGTTAATAATGTTCTTTTTGCTGAGATCTCTCTTTTCGTTTTCACATGTTTACATCATTTCCTTCTTCATCATCTTTAATAAAATCTTCCACGCTTCACCCATGCCAAGAAAGTACTCTGTGCCCCCAAAACGTCAGCACTCTGTAGTGTGTAATGGCTCCATAATCAGAAAAGCCATGCTTCCTTGCTCATTCATCCATTCAATCAAGTCAAGCCTGTTGACCTCTCTCCCACCAGACCTGGTAGGAAGCCCCATCTCCCTTCCTTGCTCACACCCTCATGGACCCATACAAGAACCCTGAGGCTTAGGTAGTCTTGGTAAATAGGAAAAGACTTGTCAACAGACAGTTCTGGCGCTCCTCACCCAGGCCAGAGTAGTGTTGCAGCAACACGATGGGCGGCCTTTATGTTTCACACAACCCTCAGCTGGGGTACAAATCCTAGATCCCCGGGCACCCCAACAGGACTCTGTAGTTCTCATCTGGAACTCAGCTCTTCTGATCTGACCATCCCTCCCTTGAATACAACACACCAGTTTCCACTTCCAAACCCCTCTCCAGACCAATCCCCTTCCTCTTTCAAAATCCATAGCAAGAAGCAGAAACCAAGATTACAGTTGGTTTCCCAATATGTCACCCTGTTTCCTCTCTACTTCTCTCTCTCCTAACGGATTTCCAGAGTCCAAAATTTCTTCCTCAGAGAAGGTTCAACCCCTTCCCCTTCCAACCCCCACTAGCCAGACAGGCACTACATTCTTCGGGCTTTCACAGAATCTTTTTTCTTGTTAGAGACAGAGTCTCACTCTATTGCCAGCGTTGGAGTGCAGTGGCTCAGCCATGGCTTACTGCAGCCTCAAACACCTGTGCTCAAGTGATCCTCTCACTTTAGCCTCCCAAGTAGCTAGGACTACAGGTGTGCACAGCCATGCCTGGCTATTTTTTAAAATTTTTTTTGTAGAGACTGGTGGCAGGGGTCTCATTATGTTACCCAGGTTGGTCTTGAACTCCTGGCCTCAAATGATTCTCCCACCTCAGCCTCCTAAAGTGCTGGGATTATAGGCATGAGCCACCATGCCTTGCCAGCATCTTTATTAAAGCATTTCACTTTATGTTGTTCTCAATACATGCTAGATATTCTGTGTACGTTATCTCATTTAATCCTCATGTATTACTTTACTTAGGATAAGCTAATTGTCTGAGATCACACGGCTAGTAAATAGAGGAACCGAGATTTTTAAACAAAGCCGTGCTGGTTCCAAAGTCTGCATTTAGCCATTAACTTGTATTTCCTTAGCTTAAATATAATGAAATGAAGCCCCTGAACAGGTATCTCATCATCGCTACCAGATGTTAGGAACACTGCCCTTCCTGTGCTTAGCTTAGAGATGTGAATGGAAAGTATTTGTGGGATCCCTTCCCCCCGGAAGGGAAAACTTGGAGAAATTTGAGTCTAAGCTCTTAAACTCTCTAGTACCCCAAAGTATTTTTAGATGTCATTTCTGCCTCTTTATGATATAAAATTAAAGGCCTAACTGAAGAACAAGGTTCCCTTTACTCATTCTGTCATTCCTGCCCTAAATAGCCCTAGTCTTCCTACCATGAGGAGAAATCATTCCTTGGCCTGTATGCTGGGTAACCTCACTGGGGATGCCGTGATGGAAAGTAGATTATCTGATTACCATTATTATCGTTGTATTATTGTCCTCGAGTTTGGCTGACAAAACAAAAAAAAAGCATTCTTCCCAGGGCATGTCTTATGCATTGACAAGTTTCACTTATGTGTTAGAACAAAGCATTGCAAATTTACCCAATAAAGAAGATTCATATGTACTCCTGAACTGAAAATAAAAGTTGAGAAAAGGAAAAAAAAAAAAGAAGAAGAAGATTCTTAGGTTTCAACTCCAAAAGTGAAGTTTTCTTTTGAACATTTTAAATTACACACACACACACACACACACACACATTTAATGTGAGGGGATATACACAGTAAAGGTAGAACAACAATAAAGCCAACTGGAATCCACATGAGAAGTCTTTGTCTTCATCTGAGAACTGACAGACCTGCCACTTTCAGTAAACAGCCTCTGATATGCATTTTGGGGGTGAAATCTCATTTCTCTTCTTCTGCTGTTACTATGGTTACCATTCTACAGAATCCCTGCACACACCAATTAAAAAAAAAAAAAGGAAAGGAGAGCACAAACATAAATTTAAATGTTAACACACCCCCTCTAAGCTGGAGGATTCACTGCCAGGAACTTGCCTGGAGCCTGGTTAGGAATCTTTTGGCCCTGTATCCCAGTGTTGCCCATTAATCCCATTTCCAGTGCTACTGTGGAAGGCACCAGATATCTGGAGTGGGTGGAGAGGCTGAGCCAGGCTTGGCTTCTTGTGATCACAGAGCTCTGACACCTGAGTCACAGGGTCCTAACCTTTTGTAGACTGACACAAATGACTTGTGAGAAGCCAGGAGCCAAAGGCCTGGGTTTTAGGGAGGTGGGAACACTAGGCGTGGGGTGGAACAAGCATAGCTGCCCAAGGCCCAAATAATTTTTGCCAAATTTCTTTCTTAGGCAGATCTATCATGGATCCTCGGTTTCTTAAACTCTTATGTAAGGACAAAATAATAATACCTGTACCGCAGGGCTGTTGTGAGAATTAAATATGATAGTCACAGTGAATATATCTTGGGAACTCATGGTACTACAAAAATGCAGTTTCTAATCATTGTGGCTATGTGACAACAAAGTCAGTCACCACTACCATGACTGGAAGAAATTTCCCATGAGTTCTATCAAACTGTCTGCACTGAGGCTTCCCTTGTCACTCATTTCTGCCTTTCATTCTAAGTATCTTGTCTTTGCACTCAAAGAAGAAAACTGGGCCAAGAACTTAATCACAAGTGAATTTCAGTCCTTATTTGTTGCATTCACATATACTTCACCCTCTGCACTTGGAAACAATGTTTTTTGTTGTTGTTTTGTTTGTTTGTTTTTTGAGACATAGTCACACTCTATTGCCCAGGTTGGAGTGCAATGGTGCAATCTCAGCTCACTGCAACCTCTGCCTCCCAGGTTCAAGCGATTCTCGTGCCTCAGCCACCCAAGTAGCTGGACCTACAGGCACCTGCCACCACACCCTGCTAACTTTTGTATTTTTAGTAGAGATGGGGTTTCACCATGTTAGCCAGGCTGGTCTTGAACTCCTGACCTCAAGTGATCTGCCCACCTCTGCCTTCCAAAGTGTTGGAATTACAGACTTGAGCCACAGCGCCTGTCCAGAAACAGTTTTTAATAAAACTTTATTTTCCCTTGGCAATAAGAATGCTTAGAAATGCCAGCTCTCAGGACACCAATAGGTCCACAATCAATTCTAAGCTAAAAACAGAACGTTTAAGTAAATTTTAAAATGGAAAGATGTATTCAACCTATTCTTCCTTTGATGACCAATTCCAAAAATGTTCAAAGATTTTTTTTTTTTCCATGAGGACAGTGGGTCTAATGTTTGGGCATGAGCATTTCCAGGTACAATAACTCATTTAAACTCATTAATAAAAATGAAGCATGACTGGAAGTCATTTTTTACTCCAAAAGTAATGGCACAGTATATGACTTTTTATTGCCTTAATCTTATTTCTGAGGGAAATGGTGTCATCTTAACTACCTTATGAGGAAAAGAGGAATATAAGGATAAGAGTCAGGAGACAGAGTCTAGTTTTCACTTTGCCATCAACGTGATGGGTAATGTTAGAAACACCACTTAACCCTCATCTACCTATTCACTCATTTGCAAAATGAATAGCACTTTCCCTATTCATCTTGCTGTAAACAAAATGATTGATGTCAATGTGCTCTGAACATAAATAATGTTTAATGCTATGCCAAGCCTGCATTGTTTACATTTTTGTTAACATTTGCTCTTAAAGGAAGAAACTGTTAAGTTTGCAATGAAGCATGACCAAGCTCTTATATTTAAGATATTATATTGGTATCACCTGTGCGCAGGCCGCGTTGGAAAGGTCTGTCTACCGCCAGCCTGGTTCCATGACTCAAAGACCTTTGGAGAAAGTACTGCAAGAGAATGAGGGACTTCTTTGTGTTAGCTTTTGGTGCACCAGTATTGTATCATTAATTACAGACTGTTTTTCCTCCCCAAAGAGACCTAGTGACTCGTAATAAGATGAATTAGCTCAATCTGTTACATTAATTTCTTTTTATTGGGAGGTTTAAATCATTAAACTAATGATCTCATCCATATTTTGAAGCAAGTTAATAAAATACATGCAGTTATAATCACATTTAACCCAAAAATTATATCGAACTTGGTAATTTGCCTTAAAAGATTCCATTTATTTCAGTTGTGGTTTCTTACCAGTAGAAGAAAAAAGGAAAATACTGCTGGAAATAAAGAAAATAATAAAACAAGCCAGCAGATTAAAAAGATGTTTTACAATTTTTGTTTTTCCAAATGCAGTAAATTAAATGTATTATTCTTTAACATAAGACTGAGTCAGAAAGATGAGCAGTGTATATGTGGATGGGTGGATGTCTGCACTGACAATGCATTGCCTACTGATGTGATGGCTGTTTACAGGACTGATTCAGTCCGAGAAGTGATGGGAAAGTCAGTAGATATTGAAGCCTCAGAGGTTCCACAGGTAACCCTAAGACTTTGTTTCAATAGTGACATCATTCTTCTGAGGTTTGTCCTCAGAAACACTTGAGGCAGCTAGACAGCTTCTGGGAATTTATTTCAACAAACTGACAATTTTATCAATATCTCTTTGATTCCTTCTAATCAACTGGAGATCAATACTCAATACTTTAAAAAAAAAGTTGAAATAATTTTTTATAGCTTAGTTTATAATTTTACCAAGTGTTGCTTACTAAAATTTGCTTTATAAAGCTGAAAATGTCAACATTTCACCTTTATGAAGGAAACAAGATAATTAGTTAATTAAATAATAAATAGACATATATACTAAACCACAATTTCAGTGCTGAGAACTTTGTGTGTTTACAAAGGCTGAGGTCCTGTGGTTTTTGTGCTAATATCTCTTCAATCCACTCATCTCCTCTTTCCCACTTACTCTTGACTGCTTCAAACTTCCATTCCCTCTCACCTGGACCATTATAATATTGCTTTTTGGTCCCCTGCTTCACATCTTTCCTGCTTTTACCACCTTTACCTTGCCACAGAGGGCAGAGTGAATTTTCTAAACACAAATCAGATTATTCGCCAGCCTAAAATTCTTGAGCAAATTCCTGCCCATAGAGCAAATCCTCCTTTGTGTTCAGACGTGATTGCATACAGTTCTGTAAATGCCCTGTGCTCCTCCGCGTCTCCCAGCCTCCTCTCCCAAGAACAGCCCCACTGGCCTTCCAAATGCCTTGTCATCCTTCAAGTGGCAGGTGTCCCTGAGATGCCTTCTCAAACCTGCCGCATCTCTCCTATAATCTCAGACAGCTTTACCTGCTAGCTTAACCTATATAGATTTATCTCAGTATGTACACTTGTCATTTTATATTGCAACTTGGTGTTTACCTCTTGCCTCGAATCTTTATCTTTAATATATCCCCAGGGTTTGTCACAATACCTGCGAAAAGAAAAATGCTCAATAAATGTTTATTGATTGAAGGAAGGAAAGAATAAAGGAAGGAACAAGCTGTATGGTTTGGTGTATCCTTTTGAATTCCCAGTATTATTCCTTGGTTAATCATAGGTATATTTTCACAGACTCTTTACAATGTAATAAACCAATATCATATACCATTTTAATGCTGCTTTCCCTTCAACAGCATTCATTCTACTAATTTAAAAACCATTAAGTAAGATGAAGCCTCAAAACCAGTCAACTGAACAGCTGCAGTCACTTGGGAGCAGTTAGTGTTCTATAGAGTTAGTTGCTAATATGATTTAAACTGAAGGCAAATCTTTTTAGTTTTTAAGCTAAGAGTAAATAAATGCTAATAAAATTTAGAGTTCTATCTAAAGGCTCCTTTTTTTTTTTTTTTTTTTTTTTTTTGGCATGAGTTTTTATTGTTGTGAACTGTAGAACTAAAGATACACCTCTATCTCCTAAACATAATGGTGAATCATACTGATAGTCACTCACGCCTCTTCTGAAGGTTTGAGGCTGTATTTCCCAGGCCTTGCTTTTCTCTGACGTCCACAGTAGACTACCCTGAATTGAAAGGTTGTGGATTGGTTGACCTGATGCAGCCTGGGGCTCAGACATGTCAAGAGACATATCTGAAAGAAAGTTTGAAAGAAAGTTCTAGAAATGATAGATTCCAATTTGAAACCTGACAGGAAACCAAATATATTCTGCAGCTATGTTTAGACTCTGCGATTGAATTAGCAATAGCGTAGTTGATTTGGAGATTGTTGTCCGTTTTCTTTTTCTGGCTATAATAACTAGATTTCTGAAAAATAAGTTAGATCAATTGTACTGTTCTAGGAATCAAATTAACTGAAAGGAATTTCAAAATAATCAGATTGTGGTCTGCTTATTGTAAATGCATTTGGACAATGGGGTGGAAATTAGATTCCTAAAGATACCTACAAGAAAAAAATGATTTTGTGAAAATAGACATGAATCATCTCTTTACATACCAATGTTGAGATTGTATGGATATCAAAAATTAATTCAGCTTTTTTTCACATCCACAAGAGCTGCAGATGTAGTCTCCTAACTGTGTAGCACATTGTTTTCTATGTTATATGATGGAACAAAATGCAACTTGCTTGTTAACACCTGAAAGAGTTAAAATTTGTTGTCTTTGTCCCATGGATTGGAATTTGGAAATAAATTCCTCTTTTACTTGAAGAATAGGGAAGAAGTCACTGTTTAGTACTTCAGTTTAAGAAGCATAAAGCTATTATGCTTACTACCAAATTAGGGGTTTGAAAAAAGGTTTTACATTCTTATTTGAAGCAAAAGTGATGTACAGCAAAAGAGTATAGAAATGGCATCTACATGTTGGCTAAGCCATCTGGACTCTGACCACATGAATTCTTACTGCCCTGGGTCCCATTCTCAAGCCACATTAAGATTACAGAACCTTGTGTTTGTTGTTCAGGGTGAACCTAGGATGCTGTGTTCTACCTGCCCCCATCACATACCACCTCCCAATGTATTTGTGCAAGATCCTTGCCAGGCAGATAAAATGGACTAAGAAATGTGACTTGCCTAAAGTGCTTTTCCAGCCCTCGCAACTCAGAGGATTTCCAAGAACATTTATTTTTTCCAGTGTCAGTATTGTTAGGGCATAAATAGTATTCTTATTGTTTACACAACTCTATTACATAGTAACTTACAGAATGGTTCTGATAAGTCTAGTTTTCAGGGTATTAGCTTATAAAATGATAAGACTCAGTAATACCTGGGTTCTCAGAAAAGGGCATTCTTTTACACTTACAGTGATAGTATAAATCATTTCAAATTTTCTGGAAGTTAATTAAGAAATAATAACAGTCTTAAAATTTTCCAAACTCTCGACCCAGCAATTTATTTCCAGAAATTTATAGAAAAATGTAACAACATATATTGGCAAGTATTTAATTATACAACGGCTCACCACGTTTTGTTAAAAAAGAAAAAAAAAAAAAAAAACAACTAGTAACAACTTAAATACCTCCTAATAGGGCATTGGTTAAATAATGTTAAGCTTTATAAGATAGTAGAATACTAAGAAGGTATAAAAAGATGTTCACATATAATTTTAAGTATAAAGCACGTTAAAAAGCAGAATGAACAATGCTATCCCATTTTGGTAAAAAGAAGCACACACATGCACACATATATGAATGTATGTGTGCATGTGTCTGTAAAAAATGACAAGAAAAAGTTAGCTCTCTCTGGCTTGTGAAATTGTAAGTACTTTTTGTATTTTTCTTTCTGCTCACCTGTATTTTTCTAGATTTTCTATAATGAATGTTTGTTTATTTTATGAGAAACAAAGGAAACATTTTTATTTGCTCAAGGCAATTGTTTCCCAAATATTCTTGAGTATTCTATTTCATAGTTGGATCATTTCCATGTTTAAGAGTTTTTAATTTTAATTTTAATATTTTATTTTTCTTTTGAGACAGGGTCTTGCCCTATCACCCAGGCTGGAGTGCAGTGGTGTGATCTTGGCTCGCTGCAGCCTCCACCTCCAGGGCTCAAGTGATCTTCCTACCTCAGCCTCCTGAGTAGCAGGGACCACAGGCGCTCACCACTATACCCAGCTAATTTTTGTATTTTTGGTAGAGATTGGGTTTTGACAGATTGCCCAGGCTGGTCTCAAACTTCAGGGCTCAAGCAATCTGCTCACCTCACCCTCCCAAAGTGTTGGGATTATAGGCGTGAGCCACCACATGCAGCAGAAGTTTCCTTCTTAAGTTCACCCAACATTTATTTAGCATTTATGTAAGCCCATCTCTTTTCATTTGGCTCTTGCTTTGTAGATCTTATTTTGTTTTTATTTGTTTGATAATGAAAAATAACTGCTCAGCACATTTATGCAATCCATTCTGTACTACAGAAACTAGTAGTCAAGTCACCTGTTATCATTTTTCTCTCCAGGCCAGACTCCATTCCTTTCATCTGTCTTCATGAATCTATTTTCTATTCCTTTCATCTTTATTTGTTGTTCACCTCTGAACACTCTGTACTTCTTCATGTGGAATTTAAAATGCAGTGACCAAACTGAAGACTATCATAGAAAAATATGACTTAGCCAAACTAAAATGGAAGGAGTTGTCCTTAACCCTTAGCTATTGAAGAGCATGATATATTTTTTATTTTTTAAGTCATTGTCAATCACATATTTACCTTATGTTTATAAACAGGATTTCCCAGGATTTTCTGTTTTTTTGGCTACCATTTTCATCTTACATTTTACTCTAATTTTTAATGTCTGCCATTAGATTTTTGTCCTAAATCTTTGATCACTTATGTGTTTCCCTTATGACATTAAATTACATCGTTTGGATAGGAAAATTTCTCAAAAATATCAATGTCATTTGGAATTCAGTCAGTGATGTTAAAAGCAATAGTAATCCTCCTGATTGAGAATTCTCTGCAGATCTGATGAATGCATTCCTGATTCTGGGTTACGAATATTTAATACAAATATAGGGGCCTCAAGGCTGATTCCAATACACACTACATCATCTTCTCCTCCAGCTTAAATGTTTAATTCAATTATCTACCTACATTACTATAGGACAATAAACACCTTATTTCTACCTTATTGATGAGACAAGGTTTGTAATACCATTAAAACCAGAATTCAAGATAACTCAACTCAGGTCACTATCTCTTTGTTTTCATTGTGTTGCAATATTACAAAAAGAAATATAATTGGTTCTGCATGCTTTGTTCTTCATAGACTTATTGTGGAGGCTTTTTGTTGGCTAATCATCAACAGTGGAACAGTTGGCCTGATGAAATTTTTTTAGCCTTCAAGGATTGCAGAGTCACACTGCTATGTGTATACATATATGTGTACACATATATACTGTTCTGTATACATGCTTATACTGTGTATACACATATACAGCCATGTGTATACATATAGGTATATACATACTATGTATACATAGAAGTTAGCACATCAAAGCAGAACTCTTCAACATTTACAAGTGTGTCAGAGTGGTACTGGCTTCCAAAATCAATATTCCGCTAGATAAGCATTAAAGGAAATGTATATTACATTTCTGTCCTGTGGGACATACATCATATAACCAGTGGGATTTTTGTCTTCTAACTCCATGATTATATTCAATCATGAACAGGGGAAAACATTTTACCTGGGCTGCATTTATTTTTAAAGCCGTCACATTCAAATGAGATATGGAAATGAAAAGTTTTCACTTTGCTGATGCTGAGGAGCAAATTAGAAGCAAATGATAATTATAAAGCTCAACCTTGTGTTCTCCTGTATATGCCAAAAGGTAATGAGAATGAAGAGGATAAAAAGTTGAATCTGGTAAAGATGAAGAATGGTGAGCTGTCAGTGAGTTCCAGACAAAAGAGGCATGATAACGCACTGGGTTTCATGGAGAAAATTGTCTGAGCATGGATGACTGACTTGTTTTGTGTGACAGGAAAAAAAATTTAAACTCTTTGGGAATATTGCAATCAGTTAATTATCATATATAAAAATATATTTATATATCCAAAAAGATAACCACAAAGTGATGAATGAATGATTATAGTAGAAGAATCCAATTGAGTATTCAAATATGAATAAATGAAATTAATGGAATTAGTCACTGTTACAATTACCAAAGCATGTTATTGTAATATAAAAGCTAATCTTTTTCAGGTAGATTAATGAAAAGTCCTTAAAAAGTTACTCTTCTCCATTTTCCAAGGTCATAGGTATAGACCAGAAGCTATACATAGAACGGACATCTTGCATATATCTTTCCCTCCACAGGCAGTAAGCCTAAAGTGGACTTAATTACACGTAATACATAGACATTTATTTGAAAATGTAATGAACTCACTGGAGTAGCATGAAAACTGATTTTTTTTTTTTTTTTTTTTTTTTGAGACGGAGTCTCACTCTGTTGCCAGGCTGGAGTGCAGTGATACAATCTTGACTCACTGCAACCTCTGCTTCCTGAGTTCAAGTGACTCTCCTGCCTCAGCCTCCCAAGTAGCTGGGACTACAGGCACCTGCCAACACACCCAGCTAATTTTTGTATTTTTAGTAGAGATGGGGTGAAAACTGATTTTATAGGGAAATCCCCCCGCAACCCCACCACCGCAATACCTCAGAGTATACTAAGCATATTCCATCCCATTTGTTATTCCATGGCTGAACTCCTACTCATTCTTCAGGACACAGCTTAGATGCACCTTCTCTGGGAAGCCTTGCCTGAGCCCTCAAGGCTCCCAAGTGTTCCCATGACATTGCTGTGCATATCATGTTCTCTGCCACTTATCCCAGGATATGTTCACTTATTTGTCTGTGCCACTAGACTGTGGTCAAGTCCTGAGGCTGTGCTTCACTCTCACCTTTGTATACCCAGCACCTACTGTGGTTCCTGACACTAATTAGTGTTCATTAGATACATATAATCTCACTCGAGCCTCAGTGCAACACTAAGAGGTATAGATCAGGATTAAACTCCCTATTTAGTAATGAAGAAAATGAGGCTCTTGGATCTTCTGTGATTTGTACAAGGTCATACAGACAGTGAAATAGCTGTGATTCAAACATTTGGTCATGGAACCCAAGGAAGATAAAATTTTAACAGGAGTATCCAAGCAATTCCAAATGCAGCAGACATTTGGATTAAATTTAAAGAAAAGGGGGCCGGGCACAGTGGCTCAAGCCTGTAATCCCAGCACTTTGGGAGGCCGAGATGGGCAGATCACGA
The DNA here is from genome assembly GCF_008728515.1 of Papio anubis. Lineage (NCBI taxonomy): Eukaryota > Metazoa > Chordata > Mammalia > Primates > Cercopithecidae > Papio > Papio anubis. The sequence continues at coordinate 54,301,962 of NC_044979.1, read as the reverse complement.
GGTCAGGAGATCGAGACCATCCTGGCGAACACGGTGAAACCCCGTCTCTACTAAAAATACAAAATATTAGCTGGGCGTGTTGGCAGGCGCCTGTAGTCCCAGCTACTCGGGAGGCTGAGGCAGGAGAATGGCGTGAACCTGGGAGGTGGAGCTTGCAGTGAGCCAAGATCGCGCCACTGCACTCCAGCCTGGGCAACAGAGCAAGACTCTGTCTCAAAAAAAAAAAAAGAAAGAAGAAAGAAAGAAAAGGGTATGGGAGTAACTGGTGATCTTTGAAAGCAGTCTCAGCAAAAGACTGAGGAATAGAAGTACAAATCCAAGAGATTTAGAAAAAACAAATTGTGATTAAAGGGAAGTAATATAAATAGCTGACTAAGTCACAGTATTCCATTGGAGATCACAGAAACGTAGACAGTCTCTAAGACAGCATATTAAGAAAATTATTTTTTAGAAGAGAGAGCTAGTGTCTCCATTTATACATTGCATTAAAGAAAATAAAAGAGATCAAATTTTGTGTGAAGCAGCCAACAGTACTGAAAGGGGAGTTTATAACAAAATACATTTAGAAATACATTTTCTAATGTATAACCAAATACATTAGAAAAATTTATGCATACATTAGAAAAAAGGAGACATCTCAAATCAATAATCTAAGCTTCCACCTCCAGATCCTAGAAAAAGCAGAGCAAAATAAAACCAAAGCAAGCAGAAGGAAAGAAATAATAAAGGTAAGAGCATAACTCAATGAAATTTAAAACAGAAGAAAAAAAGAGAAAACCAAAGAGCTGTGTTGTTTTTAAAGATCAATAAAATTGACAAACCTCTAGAAAGATGACAAAAATAGAGAGGAGACACAAATCAATATTAACAATGAAATAGGTATATCACCACAAGCCCTGCAGACATTGAAGGATTAAGAGTATATAATGAACAACTCTATATGATAAATTCAACAAATTAGAGAAAATGAACCAATTTCTGAACAAACACAAATGACCACAACTCAAGCAATATGAATTAGATAATTTTAATGTCCTATAAGTACATAGGAACCTAAATTCATAATTTAAAAACTCCCCTGTATAAGAAATTGTCAGGCCTAAATGGTTTCACTAGAGAATTCTACCAGAAAATAGAAGAGAAGGGAATGCTCCCCAATTTATTTTATAAACCTAGTATCATCCTGATACTAAAACCAAAGACACTACAAAAAAGAAAGGAAGAAAGGGGGGGAAAAAAAGAAAGAAAGAAAGACACAAACTAAGACCAACATTTCTCATGAATATCAACTCAAAAGTCCTAAACAAAATACTGACAAATAGAATTGAACAATATGTATAAAGAATTACACACCAATACCTAGTGGGACTTATTCCAAGGATACAAAGCTGGTTTAATATTTAAAAATTAACCAGTGCAATCCACCACATTCACAAGCTAAAGAAGAAAAATTGCATGATTTTATCAATAGCTATAGAAAAAGCATTTGATAAAAGCCAACATCCATTCATGGTTTTAAAAAAGTCAGAAAAACATGATAGAGTGAAACTTTGTCAACATGATAAAAAACAGATGCAAAAACCTTACAGCTAGTATTATACATAATGGTGAAAAATTAAATGCTTTGCCCATAAAATCAAGAGCAAGGCAAGGACATCTACTCTCACCACCCTTATTCAACATAGTGCCAGAAGCTGTAACTGGTACAATAAGGCAAAATAAAATAAAAGACATACAGATCCAAAGAAAAAGTAAAAATTTTCCCTGTTTTCAGAGGACATGACTATCTATGTAGAAAGTCCCAAGGAATCTACAAAATACTCCTAGAACTAACGTAAGGTCCACAAGTTCACAAGATATAATATAAACATATAAAAAGCAATTGTATTTTACATATTAGCAATCAACATGGGATATCAAAGTTAAAGTGCAGTACTATTTATAATGACTAAATAGAATAAAAATATGAGATACTTTATGTAAATCTAACACATGTATAGGACTTGTATGCTGAAAACCAAATAATGCTGATGAGTGAAATCTCAAAACTGAATACATGGAGAGACCTACCATCTTCATGGGTTGGAAGACTCACTATGGTAGAGTTATTCTTTCCCAAATTGATTACAGGTTTAGCACAATTCCTATCAAAATCTCAGCAAGACTTTCTATAGGTACAGAAAATACTATTCTAAAATTTATATTGAAAGGCAAATAAACTGGGGTAGCTAAAACAACTTTGAAAAAGAAGAGTAGAATGGGTAGAATCTATATATTCAATCTCAAGAATTATTTTCTAGCTAAAGTAATCAAGACTGCGGTATTGGTGGAGGGATAGACACATAGATCAATGGAACAAAGTAGAGAACCCCGAACAGACAAGGTTGCAAAAGCATTTTTATGGATAGGCTTTTCAACAAATGGTACTGGAGCAACTGGACATTCCTAGGCATAAAAATGAATCTTGACCTAAGTCTGACATTTAATACAAAAATTTACTCAAAATGGATTGCAGTGTTAAATATAAAACTGTAAAATCTTTAGGATAAAATCATAGTGAAAATTCTTTGTGATCTAGGGCTAGGCAAAGAGTTCCTAGACTTGACATCAAAAACACAGTGCATAAAATGAAACACTGACAAGTTGAATTTCATCAAAATTTAAAACTCTTGCCCTGTGAAAGACCTTGTTGAGAGAATTAAAGTATAAGCTACCAAGTGGGAGAATGTATTTCCAAACTATGTATTTGAAAAAGGAACAGAAAACCAAATACCACATGTTCTCACTTATAAGTGGGAGCTAAATGATGAGAACACATGGACACATAGAGGAGAACAATAAACACCGGGGTCTATCAGAGGGTGGAGGGTGGAGGAGGAAGAGGATCAGGAAAAATAACTATTGGGTACTAAGCTTAATACCTGGGTGATGAAATAGTCTGTACAACAAACCCCCATGACATGAGTTTATCTTTATAACAAACCTGCACTTGTACTCCTGAACTTAAAATAAAAGTTAAAAAAGAAAGAAAGAAAAAGGACTAGTATCTAGAATATATAAAGAACTATCAAAACCCAATGGTAAAAATACAAACCAATTAGAAAATGGACAAAAAACATTTCACTGAAGAAGATATACAAATGGCAGATAAGAACAGGAGAAAATGTTCAGTGTCATAAGCTGTTAGTGATATGCAAACTAAAACCACAGTGAGGTATCACTAGATACCTATCAGAATAACTAAAATAAAAAAATAGTGGCACAACAAATTCTGGCAAGCAGGTGGAGAAACTTAATCACTCATACATTGGTGGTGGGAATGTAAAATGATACAGCCACTCTGGAAAACAGTTTGGCAATTTCCTAAAAAACTAAAACATGCAATTACTGTAGGATCCAGCACTTGCACGCCTGGACATTTTTCCCAGAGAAATGAAGACTTATGTTCACCCCAAAACCTCTACATAAGTATTCATGGCAGCTTCATTCGTAATAACCAATAATTGGAAGCAACCCAGATGTCTTTCAGTGGGTGAATGGTTAAAGCAAACTGAGGTACATCCACACCATGGAATATTGCTTATTAGTTTAAAGGAACAAATTGTTGATACATACAGCGACCTGGATGAAACTGTGCATAAAAGACTACACATTGGTTACGGTGTACACTGCTTGGGTGATGGGTGCACCAAAATCTCAGAAATCACCACTAAAGTGCTTATTTATGTAACCAGACGCCACTTGTTCCCCAAAAACCTATTGAAATAAATTGAGATTCTAAATATGTCCTCTGAGAAACTAGAGTGACGGGTTCTAATAGTGATAATTTTCTTTTCTTTTTTTGTGGGGGGAGGGTGGGACAGAGTCTTGCTCTGTCACCCAGGCTGGAGTGTGGTGGCGCAATCTTGGCTCACTTCATCCTCCACCTCTCAGGTTCAAGCGATTCTCCTGCCTCAGCCACCTGAGTAGTTGGGGTTGCAGGCACGCTCCACCACACTCGGCTAATTTTTGTATTTTTACTGGAGACAAGGTTTCACCATGTTGGCCAGACTGGTCTCAAATTCATGGCCTCTAGTGATCCACTCGCCTCAGCCTCCCAAAGTGCTGGGATTACAGGCGTGAGCCACTGCATCTGGCCCTAACAGTGATTTCTTTATGGAGCATTTTTAACAAGGGTAGGTATTTAGGGGTCGTGTAATCATTTATTAGATATTTTTTGTGTGGCTACCATGGGTCAGACATCTCCAAGCACTGGCGATTCATACCATAAACTCATGCGCTGCCTTCAGAGAGCTTTTCATCTAGCAGGCTCTATGTGCTGCTGTGATTAAAGTGGGACACAGGCTGGGCGTGGTGGCTCCTGCCTGTAATCCCAACACTTTGGGAGGCTGAGGTGGGTGGGTCAGTTGAGATCAGGAGTTCAGAGCAGCCTGGCCACATGGTGAAACCCCATCTCTACTAAGAATACCAAATTTAGCCAGGTGTGGTGACACAAGCCTGTAAATCCCAGCTACTCGGGAGGCTGAGGCAAGAGAATCACTTGAACCTGGAAGGTGGAGGATGCGGTGAGCCGAGATGGCACCACTGCACTCCAGCCTGAGCAACAGAGTGAGGACACCTTCTCAAAAGAAAAGAAAGAAAGTAGGACACAGGAAAAGGCAGCTAGTCAGCTGACCTGAGTATCACAGAAGCCTTACCAGTGAGATGATGCTTGAGTTATATCTTGGAGGATGAGCAGTTACTCTCTTTTAAATTGGCGATGAGGCAGCTCTTTTATCTGTCCGTCCAGTTCTTGGCCCTTCCCTAAGCTTCCTTTAGAAACCCTAGGTATAATTCGATGTCTATGGATATGGTTCTCTTTCAATGACCTACAGAAGACACAAAACTTGCTTCATGTAACTTGATTCCCACAAGGTGATAAAAATAAAATATGTATTAAAATAAAAACCATCTAGAGGCTACATACCAAGCTGACCTTCACCCAATTTTAATTTGTATTTTTACTCAGAAAACTTTATTTTTCAATGTATATTACAATTATAAGAAGATTGAAATATCCAGACTACTGGAAAGTAGACCAGCAGTTCTCAACTGGTAGGTAGGATGATAGGGGTGGGGTGAGAAGTGGAGTGTAACTTCAGCCCGTCTGACTTATCTGTGTAGAAAGGTTCCTAAAGAAAATGTGTGGTACATGTTCTAGTGCTGGGAAAATGGTTGATAACTCCCAGCATGGAAGGTGACCTATTGTGGAATCTGTGAATTTGTACATTATTAAATTAACTACCATCAGAAGAGAGAACGTGAGGGAGAAACAGAAACAGGGAATTTCACTTTTTATTTTGGAACTGTACCTGGTGTTCCTGTGGTTTTAATTCCAACCCAGCTGTGTATGAAGAAGTTATAACATAGAGGAGATCCCCATTACATGGTCAGTCCTAATGCATCAAGCGGAGGCAATAATTAAAGATGGAGAGCAACAAATTCAAATGCAATTTCTCTCTCCCCTCCTAGTATTCACCCTCCTCCTATTTTCCCAGAACAGCAGTTCTCCATTTTGGCTGTACATCGGGGAAGCTTTAAAAAAATACCAATGTCTGGATCCCATCAAGAATTCTGATTAAGGTGGTCTTGGGTATCTGCTAGGCAACAGCATTTTTAAAGGTCTTCGAGTGATTGCAAAGTACAGCCAAGGTTGAGAACCACTGGTTAAACAGAGGTCCACAGCCTGTTTGAATCTCATTTGTGGGTACATTTATGTTTGTTTCAAATAAACATTGACAGGACAAGGTCAAAGTGTGTGTGTATGGATCATGTCACTGTGGCTGTAATGATGAGGTTATTAAGTACATAATGGTTTTAAGGTAGAGGATTTATTAATAAATGAAATCGATTGACATTTTTTATTATTAGCTCTCTTAATGTATCCTAGCCTCCCTGGCCGTTTTTCAGCTCCTGAAACACATTCCATGTTTTCTCCAGCCACAGAGCTTTTCGGCATATGCCATTCTCCGATACAGATCAAGAAGCTCTTTCTATCTCTTTCTTTCTCTCTCTCTCCTCTCTACCCAGCCCCCATTCTTCTCTCTCTATTTTGCCTAATAAATTTTCTACTTCATCAGATCTCATTCAGCCTTCACTTTTTCAGAGAAGTCAGCCTCTTAGGCTACCATGAACTTCTTCCCAGTACTTATCACAGTTATAATTTTATCATTATTCCATTAGTCTCTATCTCTCCCACTGGACTATAAACTCCACAAGGGAAGAAATCTCATCTGTTATTGCTCACAATTTTAGCCACAGTCACCAGCCCATTGCCTGACATATTGTAGCTGCTCAATAAATAATCTGTTGCCTGAATGAACCAGCCAGTCTATGTAGAAACATGATGGGGGCGGGGATTAGCAGAGCTAGAATATATAAAAAGCAGTTGGCTGGGAATGGTTCTGCTGAAAACTGATTAATCTGACCTTGGCAGGTCTCAAGTTCCAGGGAGCTGGAACCTGGTGTGAACTAGGGATGGTTCTCAAACTTGATTGCAACTTAGAGCTGCTTGGGAAACTGTAAATACCAAAGTCTGGGACTCAACCCAGATGTCCCCATTTAACTGGTTTGAGGTGGGATTCATATATCAGGCATTTTTAAATGCTCTAGGGTGATTGAATATGCAAAGTTGAGAGCCAGGGGACTGAGCTGCTAAAATCTGACACAATTATACAATTGTAGGATCTTATAAAGCAACGCACCTTCTTTTGAAACTATCCTTCTTTTCTGTTAGAATAATCTGCACTCAATGGAAGCCCAGCCCATGATAACTTGGGAACAAACACAAAGTCAAAGGTATTGGCAACCCACTACACTAATTTTGTCCTACTTCTTTCACTTTCAACAGTAGCATTGTTTGCCTGCTGTCTCTCCCTAGATGTGGCCTGCTGGCATCCTATGAAGTGAAATTGTGAGACGGTGCTATGTGAGATATGGCCAAATTGGGAATTAATAAAAATTTACTCTTTTGATTTTTAACTTTCTCATTTTCAAAATAGCAGTTTAAAAACACATCTTTCCATCCAAATGCCCAGGGGGATTAATCTGCATTAAAGATTAATTCCCTGAGATGTTTCACTCTTTAACAGTCTCCTGGTTCCGTGTTTAATATTCTGCACTAAAAATAAAACCTTGTGCCAAATTCCATTTGTTGTCACTTTTTAGCTATAATTGACTGTAAGATCTAAAAGAACTCATCAGATTTCATGACTTTTATGCACAACAGAGCAGTGCCCCTGTTCAAAGAACTAAGATCACAAGATGCAAATAAGGAGAGAACATGTTACCCAAGCATGTGGGAAGAAGCTGTAGCAGCGAAAAGCCAGCGTTACCTCCTCCAGCTCCTCCAAGTTGTATTATTTTTTGCTGTTATTCATGGGGTTGTGACATAAACCTCAGTTGACTAATAGAATAACTGGTATTAAAAAGGAATTGTGCTTTGAAGTAGTGTGTTCTACTCCAGCTAGAAAAGTTTATTGGCATAAGTAACAAAAGCAATACGAAAAGGAAGAAATTTTTCCACCTGTTTGCAACCTTTGAGATTAAGTACACTTTCAGAGTTGGGTCTGTAGGTAGGGTGTGTAAGAGTTGCCTGTGGAAAATACTGAGGCAATTTAAGTTGTTAGGTTGCAAGATCATTATTCAAGGATGAAGAGTTCTTCTAGGAAATTCCAAACTTTCCCACATTTTCCTATCTTCTTCTGAGCCCTCCAAACTGTTCCAACCTCGGCCTGTTAGCCAGTTCCAAAGTCGCTTCCACATTTTTGGGTATCTTTACAACAGCACCCCACTCTACTGGTACCAACTTACTGTTATTAGTCTGTTCTCATATTACTAATTAAGACATACCCAAGATTGCGTAATTTATAAAGGAAAGAGGTTTAGTTGACTCACAGTTCAGCATTTGCTGAGGCTGAGGAGGCCTCAGGAAACTTACAATCGTGGCAGAAGTGGAAACAAACACATCCTTCTTCACTTGGTGGCATCAAGGAAAAGTAGAGTGAAGCACCTAACAAGACCATCAGATCTTGTGAGAACTCCCTCACTATCACGAGAATAGCTCGGGGAAAACCACCCTCATGATTCAATTATCTCCCACTGGGTCCCTCTCACAACACGTGGGGATTATGGGAAGTACAATTCAAGATGTGATTTGGGTGGGGACACAGCCAAACCATATCAACAAATTTTTGTTTTTTAAGATCTTCTAAAGGAGAGAGCAAATCATTAAAATTAATTTTAATTATTAGCATTAAATGTAATTAATTTCATTTGCCAAAATTAATTTAATTAATTGATTGGTTGATTTAATTAACTAATTGAAATCAACATCACTGATCATTAGGGAAATGTAAATCAAAACCACAGTGAGATACCCTCTCACATCAGTCAGAATGGCTATGGTTAAAAAGTAAAAAAATAACAGATGCTGGCGAGGTTGCAGAGAAAAAGGAATGCTTATACACTGTTGGTGTGAGTGTAAATTAGTTTAACCATTATGGAAGACAATGTGATGATTCCACAAAGACCTAAAAACAGAACTACCATTCGACCCAATAATCCCATTACTGAATATACACCCAAAGGAATATAAATCATTCTGTCGTAAAGACACATGCACATGTATGTTTATTGCTGTGCTATTTGCAATAGCAAATACATGGAATCAATCCGAATGCCCATCAATGGTAGACTGGATAAATAAAACATGATACATATACACTGTGGAATACTATGCAGTCATAAAAAGAACGAGATCATGTCCTTTGTGGGAATATGGATTGAGCTGGAGGTCATTATCCTTAGCAAACTAATGCAGGAACAAAAAATTAAATGCCACATGTTCTCCCTTATAAGTGGGAGTTAAACGTTGAGAACATATTGACACATAGAGGAACAACCCACACTGGAGCCTATCAGAGGGTGGAGGGTGGGAGGACATAGAAGATCAGGAAAAATAACTAATGAATACTAGGCTTAATACCTGGGTGATGAAATAATCTGTACAACAAACCCTTATGACACAAGTTTACCTATGTAACAAACCTGCACATGTACCCCAAACTTCAAAGTTAAATTTTTAAAAAAGTGTTAACATTAAAAATAATTAAATTTACTTTCCAAAACATGGACATTATTTTGTTAAATTAGGTGATGTATTAATTATGTCAACATATTATTTAATACAAATGTTAAATCAATCCTGTGATTTTTAACATATGACTCAAATTATTCAAATAATTGATTGGCTTTTTTTTTTTTTTCTTTGAGATGGAGTTTCACTCTTGTTGCCCAGGCTGGAGTGCAATGGTGTGATCTTGGCTCACTGCACCTTCTGCCTTCCAGGTTCAAGCAGTCTTCCTGCCTCAGCCTCCTGAATAACTGGGATTACAGGTGCCCACCACCGTGCAAGGCTAATTTTTTGTATTTTTAGTAGAGGTGGGTTTTTCACCATGTTGGCCAGGCTTGTCTTGAACTCCTGACCTCGGGTGATCTACCTACCTTGGCCTCCCAAAGTGCCAGGATTACAGGCATGAGTGACCACGCCCGGTCAATTGGCATTATTATAACACAATTTCATGTACTTATTTTTGTGAGCAGCACTCTGGATTTGGGGTGGGGGCCTAGGGGAGGGATAACATTAGGAGAAATATATAATGTAGGTGATGGGTTGATGGGTGCAGCAAACCACCATGGCACGTGTATACCTATGTAACAAACCTGCACATTCTGCACATGTACCCCAGAACTTGAAGTATAATAATTTTTTAAAAATTAAAAACAAAAATCAAATTGATGCTGATCCTAATGTCATCCTAGGAATGAGTAGTATTAGTCTAGGCTTACATGAATTAGATCAACAATAAAAATAACGACAAACCACTAATAACAGTAAACCACATTGATAATTTATCAAAATTTGTAATTTACACTATTTGTTTTGATCACTTGTATACTACTAACAGTAAGTTTATATTACCACTAATAATTATAATTCATTCAGAAGAAAAATTGTAAACTTTTTGCAGCCTTACTGCAACAGAATATTTTTTAAATTTCCAATTTATATTTTTTGTTTGCTTTAGAGAAGTATGATAGGATAATCAATTAAAAGTTTTCCAGGATAAAAATATATTATGTTTGAATAATAATAGCAGAAGTAGAAGAAGAAAATGGTATAAAATCTTTGACTAAGAGGTTGTACCTTGTTTTTTAAATAAATGATAATGGATATCCAATCTCTATGGTGTTTAAATTCCGCTGGACACATTTAAAAGTGCGATGCCACTTTGGGAGGCCGAGGCGGGCAGGTCACCTGAGGTCAGGAGTTAGAGATCAGCCTGGCCAACATGGCGAAACCCTGTCTCCATTAAAAATACAAAAGTTAGCCAGATGTAGTGGCAGGCGCCTGCAATCTCAGCTATTCGGGAAGCTGAGGCAGGAGAATCACTTGAACCTGGGAGGCGGAGGTTGCACTGAGCTGAGATTACACCACTGCACTCCAGCCTGGGCAACAGAGTGAGACTCCGTCTCAAAAATAGATAGATAGATAGCTGATAGACAGACACACACACACACACACACAGAGAGAGAGAGAGAGAGAGAGAGAGAGAGAGAGAGAGAAGAAATAAAAAACTGATGCAAGAGCTTTATTTTAGAATATTTACGTACTTCCTTTGTAACTGTTTAAGTGTATAATAAAAAGTTTGGTTGTTAATCTGAAAAATGTGAAAGGGGTACATATTTTTTCAAAAAACTTTTTGGGGAAATACATGGGGAAAATATACACATTTTTGCTTGTCTTAGAGCTTTCTCTTCTCTTCCAGCAAAACTCTCCATCTCCTGTTCCCTCAGGATTGTCGCTGTTCCCTCTCAATCTGACATACTAAAGCTCATTTGGGTGTGGGTGACTGTCAATCACTTACTCTTCCCAAAAGACATCTGTGCTGTACAAAGATTTCCTGGAAATAACGTCACCTGAAAAATGGTGTTAGAGTGGGAATTTTCAGCTAGGATTGGGGCCTTTGAGGGAAGCAGGAAAGTTTCAGAACTCATGCTGAGTGTATTGAGATTTGTTAAGCCTGCTCTGGCTGAAGGTGATACAGGACTGTAAGGAGAGCCTAGAAAGAGGGAAAGCACTGGGAACTTTTGGATCAAATAGAATTTTGGTCAAATTCATGTTTAAGGAAAGTAAACTTTCTAATTATGTGTTGCTTTTTATATTTAAATGATGACATTCCTGACAGTGCCAGCTCCGGCATTTTGATAGATGTACATCTACACCCAAAATAAGATAGAAAGCAGTTTAGGAAGGGAGAAGGAGGGAAACTAGCACCTTTAAAAAGAAGCCGATCATTTGCATTTAGTGGTTTGTTTACTTATTTCATGTTGTATTTACTCCTCCAGCTGATCTCTGTGTGAAGAAAACATCTTTATTCTTTTTTTCCATTATAAAAAATCTGCTGAACAGGTCCAGGTCATGGTGTTAATGACTGTTTTGACTATTAACACTATGGCACCTGGGAATCATAGATTATAATTGATGCAGGGAAACAAGCCAACTGTCTACAGATGCATCATGTGCTTCTAGGGAAGCCACTGTAGATGCCATTTTGGGGGATGGTCAGGAATATGATGTTTACAAATGAAGAATTATAAAGTAGAAATGTGGTTGTCATTGGTGCAAGTGGAATTTATCCTGCCTATTTCTTGGGACTTCTGCATTGTCAAAGTCTTGGTGAATGTTAAGTTATCAACCCACTGAGAAAAGAAAATTAGTGAGTGGTAGAATGTGCAAAGTGTAAGGAGTTTTATGTGGCAGAAGATATGGTTTCTAGCCTCAAGAAACCTAAAATCCAGCTGAATAGACAGGATTTGTTCTTAAAGAAATGAAAGACAATACAGAAGAGTCTTTATTGCCATTGTCCTGTGCTCCAGTTCATGTAAAGAGGATTTTTTTGAAGCTAAACTCACTGGGGAAGGCTCACAGCGTGGTGCAGGATTTGATCGGGGCCTTGAAACAGGGTAAGACTTTGAAAAAAGAAGGAAAGAGAGATCAGCGGGACCTTCCAAGTAACAGGGACATGCACAGAGTGTTCAGGGTGTAAGAGGTAGACCAGGCTGCTTAGAGCAGTGAGTTTGTGGAAGTAACAGGGTCGTCTGCTGTCTCTCTCTATATATATGTATATGTGTATATATAATGTGTATATATGTGTGTGTGTATACACACATATATATGTATAAGTATATATACACATATATACACACATATATACATATACACACATATGCACATTGTATATACATATATACACATATATACACATTATATATACATATACATACAGACATACATATGTATGTGTATTTTCTAGTTGTTTACTCAAAACTTCATACAAAGTATGCTCCTCAAATTGGTCTCAGTTAATAGCAACTTTCTGAGTAACAATTCCACCATCCTAGAACCCTTGCCATGTGTGAGGCACTGTAATAGAGCCTTTAAATAAATGCATGATTTCTTTAAAGCAGTTGTTTCCAATTCTGTGAAGAAAGTCATTGGTAGCTTGATGGGGATGGCATTGAATCTATAAATTGCAGCAAGGCATTATGGCCATTTTCAAGATATTGATTCTTCCTATCCATGGAAAGAGCATGGTATGTTCTTCCATTTGTTTGTGTCTCTTTTTATTTCACTGAGCAGTGGTTTGTAGTTCTCCTTGAAGAGGTCGCTACATCCCTTGTAAGTTGGATTCCTAGGTATTTATTCTCTTTGGAAACAATTGTGAATGGAAGTTCATTCATGATTTGGCTCTCTGTTTGTCTGTTACCCAGTTGTATAGAATGTGAATTTTGCACATTATTTTGTATCCTGAGACTTTGCTGAAGTTGCTTATCAGCTTAAGGAGATTTACTGGGCTGAGACAATGGGGTTTCTAAATACAATCATGTCATCTGCAAGAGGGACAATTTGACTTCTTCTTTTTCTAACTGAATACCTTGATTTCTTTCTCTTGCCTGATTGCCCTGTGAACTTCCAACACTATGTTGAATAGAATTAGTGAGAGGGCATCCCTGTCTTATTGCCAGTTTCCAAAGGGAATTTTTTCCAGTTTTTGCTTATTCAGTATGATATTGGCTGTGGGTTTGTCATAAATAGCTCTTATTATTTTGAGTCACGTTCCATCAATACCGGGTGCATTGATGGATTTTTAGCATGAAGGGCTGAATTTTATTAAAAGCCTTTTCTGCATCTATTAGAGATAATCATGTGGTTCTTGTCTTTGGTTCTGTTTATATGCTGGATTATGTTTATTGGTGCAGATATTTGAATATTGCCCATCAGGGATGAAGCCCACTTGGTCATAGTGGATAAGCTTTTGATGTGTTGTTGAATCGGTTTGCCAGTATTTTATTGAGGATTTTTGCATCGATGTTCATCAAGGATATTGGTCACAAAAATTCTCTTTTTTGTTGTGTCTGCCGGGCTTTGTATCAGGATGATGTTGGCCTCATAAAATGAGTTAGGGAGGATTCCTCTTTTCTATTAGTTGGAACAGTTTCAGAAGGAATGGTACCAGCTCCTCCTTGTACCTCTGGTAGAATTCAGCTGTGAATCCATCTGGTCCTGGACTTTTTTTGGTTGATAGGCTATTAATTATTACCCCTCAATTTCAGAGCCTACTATTGGTCTATTCAGGGATTCAACTTCTTCCTGGTTTAGTCTTGGAAGAGTGTGAGTGTCCAGGAAATTATCCATTTCTTCTAGATTTTCCCGCATCTCCAAGACAATCCTAAGTCAAAAGAACAAAGCTGGAGCATCCATACTGACTTCAGAGAGTATACTACAAGGCTACAGTAACCAAAACAGCATGAGGTACTGGTACACCAAAGCAAATTATAGACCAATGGAACAGAACAGAGTCCTCAGAAATAATACCACACATCTACAACCATCTGATCTTTGACAAACCGGAGAGAAACAAAGAAATGGGGAAAAGGATTCCCTATTTAATAAATGGTGCTGGAAAATTGGCTAGCCATAAGTAGAAGCTGAAACTGGATACTTTCCTTGCTCATATACGAAAATTAATTCCAAGATGGATTAGAGGCAAGTAGACCTAATACCATAAAAATCCTAGAGAAAACCTAGAGTAGTACCATTCAGGACATAGGCATGGGCAAAGACTTCATGTCTAAAACACCAAAAAGCAACAGCAGCAAAGCCAAAATTGACAAATGGGATCTCACATTAAACTAAAGAGCTTCTGCACAGCAAAAGAAACTACCATCAAGTGAACAGGCAACCTACAGAATGGGAGAAAATTTTGCAATCCTACTCATCTGACAAAGGGCTAATATCAGAACCTACAAGAACTCAAACAAATTTACAGAAAAACAAACAACCCCATCAAAAGTGGGCAAAGGATATAGACATTTCTCAAAAGAAGCGTACATGACCAACAAACACATGAAAAATGCTCATCATCACTGGCCATCAGGAAATGCAAATCAAAACCACAATGAGATACCATCTCACAGTTAGAATGGCAGTCATTAAAAGTCAAGGAAACAACAGGTGGAGAGGATGTGGAGAAATAGGAACACTTTTACACTGTTGGGTGGGATTGTAAACTAGTTCAACCATTATGCTGGAAAACAGTATAAGCGATTCCTCAGGATCTAGAACTAGATGTACCATATGACCCAGCCATCTACTGGGGATATGCAAAAGGATTATAAATTATGCTGCTATAAAACTTGCATGCACCGCATTATGTTTTATTAGGCACTATTCCTAATAACGGAACTTGGAATCAGCCAAATGTCCATCAGTGACAGACTGGATTAAGAAAATGTGGCACATATACACCATGGAATACTAATATGCAGCCATAAAAAGGATGAGTTTGTGTCCTTTGTAGGGACATGGATGCAGCTTCAGGCTCTCATCATTGTAGCAAACTATCACAGAACAGAAAACCAAACACGCATGTTCTCACTTCATAGGTGGGAACTGAACAATGAGATCACTTGGACTCAGGAAGGGAACATCACACAGAAGGGCCTATCATGGGGAGAGGGGGGAGGATTGCATTGGGAGTTATACCTGATATAAATGGCGAGTTGATGGAGATTTTTAGCCACCCACCAACTTAGCACAAGTATACATATGTAACAACCTGCACGTTATGCACATGTACCCTACAACTTAAAGTATAATAATAAAAAATAAATAAATAAATAAATAAATAAATAAATACATGATTTCTAACTCTTTAATGATCTCATGTGACAAATTTGTCTCTGGACTATATAAAACACACATACACTGGAGAATCTAAAAAGAGTGCTTTCAAGCCCCTTTGAGAATGTAATAAATCATTACCTAGGATAAGGGAGAGAAAGTTATAATAAAAGTTAGTTTTCCGTTTACATCTATATCATATGTGTTAACTCTGCCAAATACATGAAGTAAAATACAATTTGCCTCATGACTCATTAACCAAAGCGGATCAGGAGACACCTAGGTGTTGTCTGTCATTCCTTCACCTTTCTGTCCTTCTAGTCTACAGGCCAGGCATCTTTTCTATCTTCTCCATAAAAATTCTTGAATGTTTAGTACACATATGGTCACTTAGATATAGAAATACATGATGCATGCACATGCCTCACTAGCCATATTGAGGTACCCTCCAAAATTGAAATAGGTGATCACTCTTCGGTGAATAACTGCAACAGTAACAGCAACAACAATAAAAGTCCGAGGAAATCCAGGTTCTTGTTATCTTCATTTTGATTTAGTAATAGACTAACAGTGCCTCTAAAATGGTAATGCACCAACCTGGTGATGCTCCTCAGGAAGGCTTAAAATACTCAGATTCATTGTGCTCATCCAAGACTTACTAAAGAAGCATCTCTCAGATTCATCCTAGGAATCAATTATTTAAAAAAATGTATTCAGATGATTCTGATGCAGTCAACCTGTAAACAGGTGGTTAGGAACCATTTGTATCAATTAATATAACAGAATCTTGACAAACTTCACAGGATTGCTTCTATCTTTTGCCCTACATTCCAGCAGTATTATATTTCTGTTAAATAACAATTATTGAGATGTATTTACGGAATTTAGTCACAGTATCTAGCACAGAGGTAGATGACAGGAATGGGGAGAGAAGTTAGACAAGGTAAGAAGGATGGTAGGCCAAGACTCAGGATTGATGGCAAGAGAAGGAAAAGACAGACATACCCAACACAAAACGTTGGAGCTGAAGCATGGCCCACACCTCCAGAAAGAGTCAAGCTCTCGGGAAGACAGTCAAGGAAGGTTGGGCAAGGGACTCCAAAGTTAAAGAGATCTTGACGTCAAGAAGCTGGGGCTTAAAGCATGTAACTCATAGGAAGCCGCTTTGCTTCCTAGTTTTATGGGGGCCAGAAAGTGGCCCTGCTGGTACTAACATCAGTGAAACCATCTGCTTATCAGTCTATGCCTTCCAGTCAGCTTGGAGTGTCTAAAGGACAAACGCTGTGTCTCTCTCTTCCTTTATCCTCAGGCCTAGCCCAGTGCTTCTCAAGTGTTTGTTGAACTGAACTAGAATTGATCCAAGGACTCCTGATAGACTGACTCACCGTATTGTTCAAGTCTTATAAAATCTTACCCATGAAAAAGAAGTGTGATTTAATTTTGAAGCACTAATTACAGTGCTACTTCAAATTTTGAATAAAGACCAGGAAAAATGGAAATGCTTTAAGGCTGAATTGTATTTGACCCATAGTCCCTCAGATTTCCTCCAAAATTTACTGGTTCTACATCTCTTCTGTTAATCTCATACTATTTGTTCTTTTCTATTCTCAAGAATTGGCTAAAAAACAGAACCAAAAAATGGTTTTTATTCGTTTTTTTCTGGTTTGGCTTCTACAGTGCTTCAAACCACTGACAAATTATATACACCTAGTATTTCTGTTGTAATGTTGGCTTCCTAGAGACGGGAAATGTGCTGTGACCATATGCATCGTCGTGGAAATATGAGAAGGTGGTGCTGATTTAACAACTCCTTTAGCTTGTGTTGGAGTAACAGTTCTCCTTAAAGTAATAGTGGGTGTGTTTGTTTCCAACTCAAGAGTTGAGCTCCTCAATGTGTATCACACATCTTAAATCTCAATATGCTGCTCACTGTTTTAGCTCCAAAAAACACCAATTCAAATCATCCGAAGAGAAACAATTCCTCCCCTTCTTAAACTACTCATGTCACCATGTCTACATGTACTTATTCAATTCGTAATGTGACATAATGGCATCAGGCATTGTAAATCTGAAGACTTCAGCATAAATATATGTGATAAAATATTCAAGGGGCCTCTTGAATTTCTTATTTTTATGGGTACTGATGTATTCTAGGGTAATGTAGATGCTTTTGGTTGCAAGTGACAGAAACCCAAGTCAATTAATTTAAGCAAAAGGAGAGCGTGTTGGTTCATGTAGCAGAAAAGGCTGCTGAGGTAATTCACAAAATTAAAAGAAGAGCTCAAGGAATTAGGCCTCAGGGACTAGTCCAGAGGAATTTCCTCCAGGTTTCTGTCTTTATCTTCTTGGTTTTCTTGTTTTGTTCTTGTTTGTTTGTTTGTTTGTTTGAGATGGAGTCTCACTGTCTTGCCCAGGCTGGAGTGCAGTGATATGATCTCCGCTCATTGCAACCTCCGTCTCCTGGGTTCAAGTGATTCTCCTGCCTCAGCCTCCAGAGTAGCTGGGATTAGAAGTGCACACCACCATGCCCAGCTAATTTTTGTATTTTTAGCAGAGACAGGGTTTTGCCATGTTGGCCAGGCTGGTCTCGAACTGCTGACCTCGTGATTCACCTGTCTTGGCCTCCCAAAATGCTGGGATTACAGGGGTGAGCCACCACGCCTGGCCCTTTATCTTTTTTGACTCTGTTTATCTCTCCTTGGCTTTATCCTGTAGGTAGGCACACTCTCCCAACTGAATGGAGAAGGGCACTGCTGGAAGAGCCATGTTCCCGCCTTCTCTACTTGGCAGCCCCAGTAGAAAGAGTCTATGTATCAATTCAAAAAAAAATTTTGATTGATGTCACCTGAGCCCTATTCTCATTCCTTTGATCTGAGTTTCTCACCCCCTATTGTGCATGAAAATTCCCTCAAATGTTTTTGAAAATTCAGATTTGCAGAAACTACCACCAGAAATTCTAAGTCAATAGGTAGGAAAACCACATGGATTGGGGAGAAGTTGGTTTTCCAAAAGAAAGAGACACTAGCCAAATAAACAAAGAAAAAACAAAATATGCCCACACAAGAGCCTCATCTAGGATTTGTGATTCCATGAAGATGCCCACAAGTATCTATGTAGCACAGCAGTGATGCTGTGAAAATAAAGAGGCTGGCAGAAAATATGGAGCATTTTGCATGAAAATATCACAGCAATCGAAGCTCTGTAGTTACAAATGGCAAATTCATTAGCTACTTACATGCCTTATGCCTTGTCTATGTAAGTAAATAATGGCCAGTGCCAACTTGAAAATGAATTTTTAAAAACCCACAGCAATCTCCATTGCTGTGACATACCCCTTAGTGACAATAGGCATTTCTTCAAAATAGTGATGAACAATCATATTGACTTAAGAAATGTTATCTAGACTTTTGTTGATGTTGTAATTAAGACTTTTGGTGCGCTAACAGCAAAGGCTAGGAAACAATCTTGAAATTCTAGAAATGAGTTTGGCTCTGTGGATCTAGCATTAATCACATGAAATTCTTATCAACAGGGACAGACACCCACTCATTCAACAGTTGTATAGGGTACCTATTAAATGAAAGACCCTATTCCAATAATGAAGAAGATGTTCAAAGTCCCTGCCTTTATGGAGTATACACTCTAGTGGAGAGACAGAAAATAAATAAACACAAACCTGTGTAATAAAACAACAAATAGTGGTACGTGCAGTGAGGGAAATAAAGCTGGTAAAAGGAATAACGGGGTGCTATTTAAACAAAGGATCAGGGAAGACCATTCCAAGGAGATAAGCCTAGAATGAAGTGAGAGCCACACAGAGGTCTGGAGGACAAGCACAAAGGCAAAGGCTTTGAGGTGAAACCAAGCTTGGTGTGTTCACCCAGTGTGGCTGTAGCAGTAGGTGGTAGTGATGAGGTTGGAGAGGTGGACAGGGGGCTGATATTGTAGCACCTTGTAGGCTATGTCATGGACCTGGGGCTGTATTCTAGATGTGGTGAGGAGTAATCAACTGGTGAATTTGGCAAGTGGAGATGGTGAAAGCCAGTTTTAAAGTTCTGTAAGATCTCCCAGGTTTCTTTGTGCAACAGAGACGATGTGGCCAAAGTAGGAGCTGAATAATTGGGTAGGAGTTCTTGAAAGTGTGTTCTCAGGTGGTAGCAGTAGAGGTGGCGAGGTGTGGACAGATTTGGATAAAATTTGAAGGACAATGCACTCAATTGGAGAGAAGAGAGGAGGAACTAGTGTTAAGAATTCCTGGAAATAGGAAGAGTGATGACTGAGAAAAAGCCCTCAAATTGGTCAATAGGTCAGTTCTTATATTTAAGTGGAAAGAAGAATATCAGTAATGATCTGTGAGAAAGGAATAGGTGAGTGCTGGGGAGGAAGCTGGACAGCAGAGGAGTGAGGAGGGGGAGGAAGCCCAGGCTACAGACCCAAGAAGGACCCTTTGAAAGTCCTGGCCTCACAATGGCCATGCAGTCCACTTTGCCTTCAGGTATACATCTGCATGAATACAGAGGGAAATTCACTTCTTTTAAAAAACTTTTTAAGGAATACCCATTTACTACTGTCTCTCCACCCAATAGAGGACAGAAATCAAAAAATTGTAACAAGGGCAGAAACTATACTTTTAATATTCAAAAAGTGAGACCATATTTATTTCAATGTAAGTTGCAAATCAAAGTTTATGCCTGGTTATCTTTCGGGACATTGATCTCTATCTTTCTCCATCTCTTGGAAATGGCTGTTCCAAATTAATTGAACTCTCAAGAGGATGCGAGATTCATGTGGAAGGTGAATAATTAAATTAATAGCTTCTTAGACTCTGTGATACATTTTCCACAAAGGAAACAGAAATAAGTTGCTTTTACATCAGGAATTCTGTTGATTTGATCATTTCAAAGGAGTTGGTGTTTTCCTCTTGGATATAACAGCCACCAGGGGCTTTGTCAACACATTTCAAAGCAGTTGGATGAGTTGCTATGATTGGAAGAAATACACACAAAAATAAGAGGACTTTGGGGTTATATTAATAGAATCAGTTAACTTCCCCTTGAAGTATAAACAATGTTGTAATAAGGAGATTGAACTTAAATTTGGTGAGAAGTATTTACAGACTTCAGTAAGAGAAGCTTTCCTTCCCTTTCTCTTCCTTGTCTTTTACCCCAGGCAGATAAGCAATTAAAAAACACCTTCTATATGCTCAGGACTGTGTGATGCATACAGAATGATGGTCCCTGACATCAACAGTGGAAGAACTAGTTGAATGAACAAGGCAACCACCTAAGAATCAATACTAAACCAGCTAAGGTATTATAATATATAATTAGGGCTAAATCATGTTCAACAGAATGTGTTTTTAAAATGTTCCAAAAACATGGAATTATTTAGTGTTGCCTGAGAATACCAAGCTTTTTTCAGGACTATGGAAAGACAATTAAGACTTTCATAGTAATTAAAAGAGTCATAATTATGTGGATTCTATGCCTCCAAACCATACCTTTTTTATTTTCTAGAGAATTAAGTTTAAATACCTTAGCTTGACATTGAAGATACATGGCTAAAGACTTTTTTGGTGTAAAGGATGGGAAACTTAACTCAAACTGGCTTGAACAGAAAAGGAAATTCTTTAGGTCGTATAACCAAACAGACCAGGACAGGGTTACTTTTATGCGTGGCTTGCTCTAGAAACTCAGTTTCTTCTAGATCTCAGTGAAGCCTCTTCCTGCATTGTCTCCAGCCTCAGGCTCTACATGATAGCTCTTGACAGCTCCAGGCTGATAGGACCAGCGGGAGAAGAGCAAGTGCTTCCTTCCCAAGAGGCCCAGGAGGTGGCTTATTACCTCTTTTGATTCTGATGGGATCAAATGCCCATCTCTGAACCAATGACTATGGTAGAAGGATGTGATGCTCTGATTGGCCAGACCTCAGTAAATGGCTTTCCTTAGATATTCTCTTGCTGTCCTCAGGAAAGCAAAACAACAGACACCTCAAACACCAGATTTCTCACAGATAGGCCCTGTATCCTCAGCTTCATCTCTTGCTACTTCTTGTTCTGCCCCCAGTGTTTCCATCACAAGGAATTATTTCCAGTTCCCTAAGAAACCCAAGCTCTTTTGAGGATTATGAGTGCATGACTGTGCAGTTCCCACTGCCTGTGATGCCATTTCTTCTCTTCAGAAAAGCTCAATCTCAGCTGGGCGCGGTGGCTCAAGCCTGTAATCCCAGCACTTTGGGAGGCCGAGACGGGCGGATCACGAGGTCAGGAGATCGAGACCATCCTGGCTAACACGGTGAAACCCCGTCTCTATTAAGAAATACAAAAAACTAGCCGGGCGAGGTGGCGGGCGCCTGTAGTCCCAGCTACTTGGGAGGCTGAGGCCGGAGAATGGCGTGAACCCGGGAGGCGGAGCTTGCAGTGAGCTGAGATCCGGCCACTGCACTCCAGCCTGGGCGACAGAGCGAGACTCCGTCTCAAAAAAAAAAAAAAAAAAAAAAAAGAAAAGCTCAATCTCATCATTTAAGACACAGCTCCTGCCTGATCTGAGCTGATGAAGGGTCCTCCAAGAAGCGTGACAAGAATGTATGTCAAATATTGGCCATAACACCTGCTTCAGTGAAAGAAACAGTCAGCTGGTTCCCATCTCCTATGCTAAAGTAGCCATCCCTCTTTCTCTACGTAAGACAGAAAAATCATGTTGATTAATGGCACAGTTGGATATACAAACTAATTGAAGAGGTGTGAGGAGCAGGGCTGGGCCTGAGAATACCATGGTGAGTCACAACAGGGATGGGCAGTGCCTATGTAGAGCCATTTCAGAAAAGTTTGGATCAGCACAGGGGATGGAGGCACTGGGTGGAAGTCCAGAGTCAAAGAGGCCAGGCTGGGATGAACCAACAAGGACAAATCTGAGATTGAGATGCAGGTAAAATGAGTTAGGTTCTGAAGGGAGTGTGGATATGGAAAGAGGGGCAAGAATATGCAGGTACCAAGGCTCAGACAAAATTGCTCTATGAGAGAGGATTTCTTCAACTGCTTTTCATCCAACAATGGGGGCTATGTTGTATTTTTATCCTCCTAGTCTAAATAATCCTTGGTACAGCTTCTGTTGGAATGTTAAAAATAGTGTGATGTTTGAGTGAGGTGTTAAGATATTTGGAAATAAAAGATGATAGGACTGACTAATCATCAGTGTGATTGCAACTCAGAGATTTATACTTGGATCCTTAATTCCAGATTGAAATCATTTTATGTCTGACAGAAAGGAAAACAAGGTAATTCCCACAGACTTCCAGAAGATAAGATATTGATTCTACTTTTCAGTGACTCAAATATAGCTGAAATCACTTTGCACTGGAGGCCATGTGGCTCTTTATGGCCACAAATGATAAGATATGTCCTAGAGAGTAGTTTTCTTCCCAGCAGTTATATTTCCAGTACACCCAGGGCCCAGCAAAGCCACAGCTGTAGTTGGCAGACTGAGAGTACGGCTGGTTGTTTGCTTGTCCTTGTAAAATTGAGCGTGACAAGCCAATGAGGAGTGGAGTTGTGCCTGTTGTAAACACATTTAGAATTCAAGGAAAGCAAAGTGTAGATCTGAGAATTTGATTTGTGAAGCTCATAACTATTCATTCATTTCTTAACCATAGTTCGTTAAATTTAACAGTTGTGTGACTCGGAATTCACAGATGACAACTGCAACATATTTTGGGTAATAAATTACTAGCTGCTTTAAGAAACAGAACTGATTTAACAGCGTATTGTGCAGTTGTAATAGAAGCACTAAAATCTGTCTTTCTACCTCCAAGGGGTTTATTTTAAAGGTTTAGATTGCAATGATAAACATTGTTTTAATCCTTCACCATGCAAGCAAGTCCACTTTCTGAGGCAGTCATTTACTTGTCTGGTAATAAACAGTAATTTACGTACACAATATCGATTTACATGTACACTTTCTCTCCATGGCAGGGGCAAAATGCTCTTTGATTGCTCTAGTGGAAAGTGCTTTACAATTATCTCATTTCTAAAATAAAAATATTGCCTGTATTTAAAAAAATAAATAAAGTTCTTAAAGTTGGAACAGGGCCTGGAATAGTTCTGTTGCAAAGACTAAGTCAGCATCAAAGGATGCTCACTTAACATTTACTCCTTGAGCTAAATACCACAAATGAACATTTTTTAATGACAATTACTGCATCTTTTCATTTGATTTTATTTCTGTCAACAGTGAGTTCTTTTCTTTCCCTCCACAACCCTCTCCTCTTCCCAGAGGTGTCCAGAAAGATCAGCTCACTTTGTCAGCTAAGAGCTGCAGGGAGAAGGAGGACTCCAGTGAAATATAAGCAGCTGTGGCAAGCTAACAACCACATCTGTTAGCCGCTGGATAAAATAAGAGTTGGCAAGGACCGGTGTGTCTGAATTGATTTATTTTCTAGTAGGAGGGGTAAACTTCTGCTGATTGACCACTCAGGATCCTAACTAACTTTCTGGCATGGTGTTTACGTGATTATGCCATTGGCCTTGAAATGAGAATGAGTTTTAGGGATGCTTCAAAAGGCAATTCTTTCACTCGTTCCTGGAACCTAAGACCCCTACAAAGAAAGCCCGGCCCACCTACTGTCTGCAGTCGTTCTAGGACTTCTGCAAGAGTTACACCCAGGTGTATGACATACGTCCAGGTATATGACAAAGTGATCCGTATGGGAAATCACTTTTACAGTGAGTATGAACAGAGAGCCATAAGCTCAGGAATACAGTAAATATAATATTTATTTATTTTTCAGTTAATAAGTTAATTCTCTGTGATACACCATGTTTTGGTGGGTTATAACCTCATTCATCCATGGGGCTCTCCCCATGGTGGTTTTGTCAAGGTTCTGGGGGTCAGGATCTTTTCTCTGGCCAGCAGGCACCTATCCCTACACAATTCCAGCCATGTCATCAGGATGCAGATTGGAGGTTTTGGTTTAACACTGGGCACATGAGAAGCCACGTCAAGGCTGGGTGTTCTAGGCCTTGATTCCTTTTGGGTTCTGCTACTTATTGTTGCTGCCAGCCACTGACACATAGATCCTGGTGCTCAAAGGACCACACACTTCTTTTCTCTCCTAGCCTAAATAATCTGTTTTTTGCATTTTTTGTTTATTTCTTATTTTTATTTTGAAGCTGGGTCTTGTTTCGTCACCCAGGCTGGATGCAGTGGTACAATCATAGCTCACTGTAGCCTCAAAGTCCTGGGCTCAAGCCATCCTCCTGCCTCAGCCCCTTAGCCTCCTGATTAACTGGAACTAAAGGCATGTGCCACCATGCTTGGCTAATGTTTTTTTTTTTTCGGGGGGGGGGCGGGGGTTTGGTTTTTTTTGTTTTTTTTAAAGAACAAATCTAGCTATGTGCCCAGGCTGGTCTCAAACTCCTGGCCTCAAATGATCCTCCTAACTTGGCCTCCCAAAGTGTTGGGGTTACAGGCATGAGCCACTGTGCCCTGCTAATAATCTGTTTTTAATCTTGGAAAATATTCTGTTTTATCTGTATTTCTATCCAAAGCTTGCACATAAACTTCTCTTTCTTCTCCCTCTGACCCTGGGGAATTTACTTTTACGTTGGGGAAATCCTTCTCTCTCTCAATGTTTTCCTCACAAGTATCCCATCTTCCTGTAACTCATTACTCTCTGTGGAATTTTGCTTCTGGAAACAAAAGCCAAGAAGAGAAGTTTTTGCAGGCCATCTCTATTTCTTTCTCTGAATGGGAAAAAATAGAAAATGTAGAGTGAAAATTATACATTGCTGTCACAAAAATTATCTTATTATAGACATACACATACATTCTCAAAGGCATGCCTGGTTAATTTAGTTTTGCACTGGTAAAACAAAGAAAAGACACACTAGACAAAAGGACCTGCAAATCTTATGAGTTGAGTAATTTATGAATCTGTCAGAGTGTCCAATGTAGAAGATGGACTATACTCAGTTTGGTTTAATGTATTAAGGAAGAGAGAGTGAAGAGGAGATCACTTTCCCAGAATTCTTCCAAGGAAACTATAGTCGTCATACTTCCACTTGCAAATTATACTACATTTACGCATATGGTTATATATAATTCAAGCATTTTTATGGTCATCTTTTATTGATTAGCATTAGCTAAATTATCTGCATTAAAATGTTTTTTGTAGAGAACTATATTTACAAACAGAAACAACAGAACTAATGGACATTACCTTGACCTCTAGCAGCACTGGATATGAGTGACCACTCTTTCTGAAACTCTCTTCTCCCCTAGATTCTATAGAAGCACTCTGTCATAGTTCTCCCCCTGCCTTTCTTATCTTACCTTTTTGAAATCCTTCATTAGGTTTTTTCCTTCATCCACATGGAAGCACCTATCCATTTACAGTTCAAGGCTTCTATTCTTTGTCTTCTGTTCCCCTCCCAGGATAATCTCACCTACTCTCAGAGTTTTAGCCACCAGCAATCTGCTAATGACTCACTCATCCCTGCCCAGATCCCTGCTGGACACCTTCATTTGAATGGTCCATAGCACCTCAAACTCAGTATGTCCAAAGCAGAATGCTTCAACTGCTCTTCCACTAACCTGTATCCCTCTTTCTCTCCCTTTCATAATCTACACAGGTGTAATTTCCATCCCTGCTTCTTAATCTGGACCAACCCACCCAGGTATACAAAATCAGTACCTACACAAGGTAGTTGTTACAGCAGCTCCAGCTTTACTCTCAGCCTCCTGGTTACTGCTCTTGTCCAACTGGTTCAGGGACTCAAGGTTTGACTGCACTGTTTGCTTCTGTCTCTGCTGGTTTAGTCATCTTTGGTCTCCCTTCTTGAACTTCTACTTCCCTTTCAATACTTTCTCTCTCTCTGATGATATTGTCCTATGAGGTCTTGGAAGAAAACTCCCTCAACCACCCATGCTAACTTTTTAGGCTTCCCTCCACTGGTGAAGGATGAGACAAACCCCTACGTTCCAGACTCCTTGAGTCCTCACTTTCCTTCACCTCCTCATACCTAACCACTAAGCTGTCAATGAACATGTCCTGCACTCTCCTTATCAACCCTGCTGATGCTGCCTTAAATTAAGCCCTCATCTTCTCTTCCCTGCATTATTCAAACAGCTTTCTAATGGTCTCCAGTCTCCTATTTTGTTCCTTACCTGGCAGCCAGATTGATTGTTCTAAAACACAGTGTGGGTCCTTCCTTTGCTTAAATCCCATCAGGAAATATCTGCAACCCTGATCTCTCATCAGAAAAAATCCATGAAATGCTTAAAAGACATAGATTTTGGCTTCAACTCCAGAGATCGCAACTCAGTGTGTTTGAGACAGGGCTATGACGTCAGAGCTCCTGGGGTAACTCTGATGTGCAGCCTCCATAGCATGGCCCCCCAGTTCCACTGTGGCATGCTTCTACCCACACATCCATCTCGGTTCCTGCTTCAGCAGAGCTGGAGGATGTCTCTTACGTTTCTGAATCTTAGGCTCTACTACAGTGCTTGATGGTCATTGACATTAACTAGACCACTGCATGATGACAGCAAATATTATCAAAGAACCAGAGGTGTTTTTGAGGTCGTTAAGGGCCCTGGAGCTACAGTTTAAAGAATTCTTATGTAACTGTTCACACTATAATTCAACGTATTTGTTTTCTTAATTCCATATTCAGTGCTATTTCTGTAGAGTACTAGACAAAATAACTTCTCACCCTACTTGGTATTTACACCTTTAAAGTATTTATAGATTGCTTTTATATCCTCATGTAGTCATCACTTAACCAAACAGTATGCATTTTACTTTTACACTATTACTTTAGAAATTCATCCCTCTATAAAGTGATAACTTTTCCTGAATTATTCGATTTCTTTATGATTCTTAAATTTAGTATTTCTTCTTTGAATAACTAGATAATGAGCCTATTGAATATAGCAATTCTGACTTACAATTATGACTTTGCCTTCACTGTTGCCTCTACTGTGATTGACACAGACCTGGGCATAAAATATGGGGAGAGGAGAAAAGAGTGGATCTACCAAGAAGCTGTAGGAACAGAAAGTCCTGATCCCTCTTTCTGTCATTTTTTGGTCCTCCTAAGTAATGTTCCAGCTGTTCATTACTGCTACCGCCAGATGTTTTAGGTATCCATATTTCTCTGATTGAACTACAAATAAGCTAATTCATTATCCCTCAGTAAGAAAGAAAACCTAGGAGAAAATGGAACACTTGGTATCATTTCACATCTCTGGAACAGGATTGCTCACATTATATAACTTGATGAGAATTTGCCAAAACTCCAAATGATGCTTCTATCAGGCAGTGTAAATTGCCATTCTGGATCTCTATTACAAGAAGTTGTATTTGGCTACAATCCAATGAAATGTATCAAAATGCAATTTCCAAGGCATTCAGAACTGTACCCTTCATTTGATTCTGTGCATGCCCACATAGGAGCTGAAAAAATATTCATTAAGTTTCTATAACCAAGTGAAATAACTCAGGACCCACTTCAATAAATCCTTGATAACTCATACACACCCTCCCCGCCAATAACCCCCTCAAGCATCCAGTTCTGTTCTGATGGGGAGTAATCCTTGATCCCAGCAATATTGAAAGGCACAGAACACCTAAATTTCAGGCACAGAAAACTGTGATTTGATGCTTGGCATATTAGAAACAAAAAAGCCCTGTCCCCATAGAGGATGTGCATACAGACCAGGCTAGCCTTCGAGAGCTAAGGAACCTGGGAGAATCATTGGCATCCAGTGAGACAAGAAAGAAGAGATGCAGAGAGAAAAGAGTAGGGGACAGTTAAAATAGCAGCTGTGGAAAAATTAAGCTTGTGATCAATGTTGGGATGGATGCTATGGGAAAAACAGAAGAGAGAATAGTTACATTGTCAGAGAGTGGGAGCAAGTGCCATCAGCACATACCTCAGCAACCCTTGGGACCACCTGTGTGTGCTCATTGGCACAGTCAGTGCAGCTCTGCCCTCTGAAGTGCCCCATCCCCGCCCTACAGCACCATGGGAGGAAGCCGCATTGTCTCCCTGTGGCCCATGCCCTCCACACCTGCATTTGTAGCCGTAGCTGCACAGAGGGCAGAGTACACACTTCATAATTATAAGGGAGAACCAAATCATATCAAGATGAAGTGGCATATAGTTTTTCTCTGTTGAAGAAGGCATGGAAGTATATGGTACATGTCTTAAAGGTTTCTAAGTTTAAAAACATTTAATATAGACCCTCAACAAGAAAAACAGAACAGAAACACACAAAGTCTCTGATGCAGCTGGGAGACATCTGTAACTCCAAGCTATGAAAAAATGATCATGGAAAACAAATGGATGTGAGAGGATGGTGATGTCAAATACAGATGAATTCATATATTTACAAATGGTTAACCCAGCCCATGAGTATTTTGCCTCTACTTTAATACCTAGCATTTCATCCCCAGGCCGATTGGAACATCATTTTTCCCCACGTATGATTTTCCATATCATTACATCAAATCTGCCCCTAAAATAAGAATAAATAATTGACTCTTTCTCAATATCAATTAAAGTTGTAGTTCTGTTGGAAGAACCTGTTGATCTAATCTTCTGTAATCTGATCTTGCTGAGGAAACATGAAATGTAGTTTTTGACCTGAGGCTTCCCGAGTGTTTCCCCTCAGGTGTCAGCCTCAAGTTTTCCATTTTAATTTAATTCTTTTACACTGATAAGATGCTCCTACCATTTAGTTCCCCTCTAGAGCCTTTTCTGTTTGTTTCAGAATGGTAAAAAATTAAGTTTGCATTTCCTTTTTACACAAAAGCTCTTCCACGAATTCCTTTCAAGCCAATACATTTATAATAGAACATGCCAGAAAGTGCCACAAAATGTCAATAAGAGGCAATATCACTAGACTTCAGTGACCATTGATTTCATCCTCCTCGTCCTATATTCTTTCCTATGGTCCTTATATATCAATGTCATGGATTATTTAATCTTCTACCTTGGGTTAACCTTCTTTTAGGTTGCAGAAGATGCTTCTGTCACTCAGGATGTAAAGATAAAAAAAATTTTAACTGCTGAACCCTTGCAGCTTCTTTAATGAGCCTGGCTGATCTTTAACCCAAAAAACTGGTAGTCCATCTGTTGAAGTGGGGCTCACCTCCTGCAAATGGTTGGCTCTCATCACAGAAGGCATTTCAACACCCAGTCTCCATCTGGTCACTGCTGCTTGCTAATCTAAAAAGAAACTCGGGGATGTGGGGGAGAGTGACATTTCCAGTTAACAGTAATTATTTCTAAAAACTCTCAGTTTCTTTTCACATTTCCTCCCCCTTCTGACACTTCCATTTCCCCTGGAGGACTTTTAGAAAATGAGGTTATCAGTAGAATATGTAGACTATTCATAAGAAAGATATTGTCTTGCTAAACTCCCTCAGCTAGGCAACCTTGGTTTTGTTTTCTGTTTGTTTGGTTTTTTTACCCCTTCTACTCAATTATTGTGGGTTCCAGCCCCAATTATATTTCTAGGTGTATCACTCATATCTGAAGCACATGTGGTGAAGCAGAGTGATCTCACTAAGCCTGCATCTGACCCACTGCCCATCCTCTCTGGCTGTTTTATCTGTCCTGATAATCAATAAGGAGTAACACATGGAAATTCATGACGCATCTGTCAATTTTGACTTGCATGGATAAAGTTATTGGGTTCCCTACTTCACAGTCATGAACATTTTGGACCTCAGTCTTATAATAGATGAAGGATTATCATCAGTGACACTGCTTTTGCTAACCTAAATCAGGAGAGCACTCTTTCTGTTGTGGTCTCTAATGCAAATGGATGAGGGAAGTTGAAAAGATTGTCTAAAATAACTTATATACAGTCCTGCCTATAAAGAAATGATTACTTTCCATCAAGGTTCTCCTTGGGCAGGTAAAGGCTACTCTGAAGCCAGGGAGAGTTTCAGGCATTGTCTGACCGCCTCAACGGGCTATACAGATCATAGTGAATAGAAGTCAAGGCAAGGTTTCTCGTATGAGGGATGATTTCTCCTGAGCCATGCTAGAAAAAAATACTCTGAACTTCAGGTTTCAGTTCAGTGGTAATTAGTGATGAATTCTGCCAAAAAGACCTTACTTACCATGCACTATTATATTAATTAAGCCTTGAAGTACTCAATCCATGAATCACCACTGCATAATCAATGCTAAAATTTTAAACAAAAATAGCCCTTTCTATTCCACAATGGCTTTGCAAATCTGAGCACTGTGACAACTAAAGGAGAAATTGTGAGAAATGTGTCCTTAGATTAAAGCTCAGGAAGTCTAACCATGAAAGTCCCAAGGTGCTAAAAATACACTGACACTTAGGGATGAGTGTTGGTTGCCTGACTTTGCAGATCTGAGTTACGAAAGCTGGAGCCCAATTTAGAAGAGTCTGCCTCTTAGAGGTCTTATGGGGCCATGAATGTTTGTCTTTGAACACACAACCACACATTTACTGGATGCTGGAGAAAAATCAATACATTTTCAAATATCATCTGAAAGGTATGTCAGAATAAAACATTTTCCACAAGGTGGCCATCCACTACACAGGGCAGATGTTTGCCATTGTTTTCTTTATCACAAAGACGTTAGAAGGAGGTTCTTGCCCAGACATGGGTTCAAATCTTGATTCTTTCATTTATTATTTTTATTATCTGAAGTTTTAGATGATGAATAAAGAGTTAGATGTTAATGGAAGTGAGGAATGTAGATTGATAAAGAATAGCAAAAGTGGGTATGGTGGGCAGAATCATAGTCCCTGAAGATGTCCACAGTCTATTCTTCAGAACCTGTGAATATGTTAGCTTACATGGCAAAGGCAATTTTGCACGTGAGATTAAAGTGAGGACCTTAAGATGAGGAAATGTATTACCCTAGGTTATACAAGTGGGCTCAATCTATTATCATGAGTTCTTAAAATCAGAGAACCTTTCCTGTTGGAGTTCCCAGCCAGAGAGAGATGTGACTGTGGAAGAATGGCCAGAGAGTTGCAACATTACTGGTTTTGAAGATGGAGGAAATTGGCCACAAGTCAAGGAATTAACATGGCCTCTACAAGCTAGAAGAGTGAAAAACAAAAAAAAACAAAAAAAAAAACAGATTTTCCCCTAGGGCCTCCAAAAAGTAATACAACCTGTCAACACCTTGTTTTCAGCCCTGTGAGGCCCGTCAGACATCTGACCTCCAGAACTGTAAGATAATACATTTGTGTTATCTTAAGCAACTAAGTATGTGGTAATTTGTTATGGCAGCAATAGAAAACTAATGAAATGGGTATTCCATGTGGAAGGAACGGAGAACCCAAAGTTGGAGACAATTCAACCACTCAATTCAGCAAATATTTACTTGGTGTGAGGTCTTTTTCTACAAAGGTGAGAAGATGCTGCTGATTTGAGCCTCTATAAAAACAACTCCAAAAGGTAAAATATAGCAAGCCCCTCAAGAAGTAAATATAATTGGGAGAAGGATTACCTCTGTTTAGGTCATAAAAGTTAATGCTTAATGGCTTTTTTCCACTTAATATTTTATGCTGACTTTGAAGGAATAGAAGATTTCCAGGCAGATATGGGTGGAAGGAGGGTATTCTGGCTGGAGATATTCAAAGACCCTGGGTTCAGGTCAAGGAAGAAAATAGCCTTGTTGGGTCTGGTTGGGCAGGAAATGAGTTCAGTGGTTCCCAAATGCTGGTCCACAATGAAATCCTCACCAATGTTTTCCTAGAAATGAGAAAAAAACAGAACAATGTAGTGAGTCTTTTAACAAAGCTAGGTTCTTTTCATTTAAATTACTTTCTTTTATCCTGAGATTATGCTCTTTTCCACTTTTTTAGTATAAAAGTTACCGTTATTTAACCAAGTGATGGCATGATCGTTTTTACTGCTGCTGCTCTTGTTGTTGTTATGAAAACATTCTTACATCATAAAATAAAAAGTTGCCAACCCTATGTTGGTTTTCTTTGTGTGGGTGTGATGGGATGGAGAGAGTTCCTGATGCACGAAATGCAGAAGTCTGGAAGGCAGAGTGTTATAGGAATGGGGGAACTCAACGGAAATAATGAGATCCCGCTGGAAAGTGAGTGGGGAGAGACTTAATGCAATGTTTACTGCCATACTAGGAGTTTGGGCCTTAATCTCTCAACGGTAGAAAGTTAATGAATATACTTGAAAATTCGTTCAGTGATGTGCTTTAGGCATTGTGCAAGATACAGTGAAATTATATGCCGTGATATGAGAATGAGACTGCATGGATTCAGCTAAAATCCATGCAGGAAAGTAATTTAAAAAACTATAGTGTTGAGCATGAGATATGGTATTGAAAGTATGGTTGGCAGGGGGACAGAAAAGTCTAGAGCAACAGTTCTCAACCAAAGCTGATTTTGCCCCCCAGGTTACAGGGACATTTGGCAATGGCTGAAAATATTTTTGATTGTCATAACTAGGGATGGGGTACTCCCAGCATCTAGTGGGTAGAGGCCATTCTATAATGCACAGGACAGTCCCCCACAACAAAGAATTATCTGGCCCCAAATGTCAATAGTGCCAAGGTTGAAGAACACTGGTCTGCAGAAAGTTAATTTCAATATAATAAAATAACACGAAATTGCTGTGCTTTCTGGGGTAGCAAATTGTAATATCAATATAATGTTTGAGGAAGGAAGGAAGTGAGCATTTATTGACAATTTTCTATATGTCAGACATTCTCACATATAGTAAGTCATATTTAACCATCACAATGACCCTGAGAGTTAGTTATTATATCCCTCTTTCAGGTGGGGAAACTGAGGCTAGGGAAGTTTGTGATAGGCCTACAGTCAGTCAATGGCCAACACCAGATTTGAACCTAGCCCTGTTCAATTTAATCACTCACCAAGGCCAGTCAGTTATCAATTATTCTACTTCTGTCCATCCCCACTTCTACTATCTTAGCTCAAAGCCATTATTATCTGTTGCCTGGGTTACTGAATGCAACAAACTCTACCAGCTTTTTTTCTCATGGTTTCTCCCGGTTGTAGTTAGAGCTTTCTAAAGAGTACTTCTGACTTTTTATCATTTTTCTGCTTAAAACCCAGATTCCAGAAGGAGTATGACAGTTCCTCTACTTCATTAGGCTTGTGCTTATTTTCCATATACACATCCTCCCCATGACACACACACACACACACACACACACACACACACCCCTGTGGCTAACTCCTTCAGTTCCAAAGGGATAGCTTCTCTGAGGTGTCCTTCCCATGGCTCCGATGGCACCCGGGAATATCCCATCATTGCCTTTACCACCAATTGCATTAGTGGCTCACTGACTTGTCTATCTCTTTCACTAAAATGTAAATAACTTGGGGTCAAGGACAGTGTGATTCCAGTATACATCTTCAGTGCTAGGCACAGAGTACGCACCAAATGGCACATGTTGAGTAAGTGACTCCAGCCATCATTGTGTCTGAACAATGAGTTGGATTCAGTATTCCCCAGAAACAGGAAAGCCAGATAAA
Source organism: Papio anubis (assembly GCF_008728515.1). NCBI lineage: Eukaryota > Metazoa > Chordata > Mammalia > Primates > Cercopithecidae > Papio > Papio anubis. The sequence continues at coordinate 54,268,149 of NC_044979.1, read as the reverse complement.
AGTCCATTTTCTCCCCCTAGGTACAAGGTGATGAGGCTCTCAAGTAAGATTTTGAAGGAAGGAAAGGAAAGCTGTGAAATATGCTGCAGAAACAAGTCTCTATGGGACTTGTTGACAGATTGGCAATGTGGGAGGATGGAGCAAGATTCCTGGAAAGGATTCTTAAGTGATTAAGTGTATAGCAGCAGGATGCAAAAGTTGCTATAAATGATAATATAGAAACATGCTTCTGTACTGCAAATTCTCAGTAAATGTTGAATGAATAAACTTGAATGATTTTTTCTCTAAATTTGAGAGTCATCTAAATAAAGTCCAGATGATATCTGAAACCCTAAGAATTAATGGGATCCCCTAGGGCCAAAGCCTAACAAGGAAGAGAAAAGAGCCCAGGACCAAGCCCAGGGAAGCCCTAACAATGATAAGTCATTAAAGGAGGAGGACCCTGGGAAGGGGGTGATAAAGCAGATCTAGAAACATAGGAGGAAAACCCTTAAAGTGAGAGCATGCTGTGAGAGCCAGGAGAGGAGGGTATTTGAAACAAGAAGTGGGTATCTCAGTGCAGTGCTGCTGAGAGGCCAAGTAAGATAAAGGTAGAGAAGAGCTTGTTTCACAGGGCTCTCCTTCCTGGCAAGCAGAAGAGCTGGGAGTGTCACCAGGCACTGAGAGAAGCAGAACTGACCGCCAAAACGAGGTGTGGCTTGGGTTTTTGAGGCCTCAGTTCCAGGACCTAGTCCTAAAATTGTTTCCTGGCCCATGAAAGCCTGACCCTAAAAGTGTTTCCATTCCTTGTTTAACTTTGACTTTGTTTCCCTATGCAAGATAAAGCAATATAACTGGTGAAGACCCCTGCACTTGTCTCAGTGGTCTTAAGGATCCAGTGAATGTTTTATTTATCATCCTTCAGGGATGGGCCAGTAAGGAGTTCTTTCATCTTCTGATGAATGTAAATAGGTGTGGGGACTGCTATCCAAAAACCCGAGATCTTGTCACAGACCAGGGCTGCTTTTTGAGACTTCCTAAATTAGTCCTATAGAGAATATGCTCTGATACCCGATTCTATTGCTCTACCTTCCCCAAAGTGGGATCTTGGCCAAGAGACCATGAATAGACAAGTCATGGTCCTCAATAAGGCGTCACTGAGATGGGGTGTCTCTTCTCAGACACACCCATCGCAGGTGAGAAGTTGCTAAAACCACCCAGTGCGTTGGAGGAGAGAAAGGACAATTAATGTTGCTTCCTTTTTCATCTACTTTGCCCAGTGCAAGGGCCCTTTAAAAATACCTGGTATTCATTTGATCCAGCAATCCCATTACTGAGTATATACCCAAAGGATTATAAATCATTCTGCTATAAAGACACATGCACACGTATGTTTATTGCAGCACTATTTAGAATAGCAAAGACTTGGAACCAACCCAAATGCCCATCAGTGATAGACTGGATAAAGAAAATGTGGCACATAACACCATGGAATACTATGCAGCCATAAAAAGAATGAGTTCATGTCCTTTGCAGAGACATGGATGAAGCTGGAAACCATCATCCTCAGCAAACTAACACAGGAACAGAAAAAACAAACACCACATGTTCTCACTCATAAGTGGGAGTTGAACAATGAGAACACATAGACACAGGGAGGGGAACATCACACACTGGGGCCTTTCGGGGGGTGAGGGGTCCAAGGGGAGGGAGAGCATTAGGATAAATACCTAATGTATGCGGGGCTTAAAACCTAGATGACAGGTTGATAGGTGCAGCAAACCACCATGGCACATGTATACCTATGTAACAAACCTGCACGTTCTGCACATGTATCCCAGAACTTAAAGTAAAATTAAAAAAAACCAAACAAACCTGGTATTAGGAGTTTGCAATTCATTCAGCCCATAAAAGTGAATGCCTGATTTTAATTCTTCTAACTAACCAAGGTGCTATTCAGAGTAAATGGAAATCAGTATAATATATTCCAAATGCTTATGGTCGTAAAACCTCACTAATAACTGGATTTTAAGTCCATTTCAGTAATTATTCCAGTGAATTTTAAGATTCAGTTTTTAGTAAATGAAAATAACTCCAATAGTACACTCATATTCTTAGGTTTTGGGGAAAAATTTGTATGGCCCCATACCCATCTCAGGATATAAGCTAACCACTAGCACATGACACTTTGTGTAACAAGTCGTGATTAGGCAAACACCCACATGATTATAATTTGCCTTCACAAAGATAAAAATTTAAAACAGTATGGGGTTAGATGCATTTTCATGAGACATCTGTTGTCCTCTCCCTTAGAAATGTAACATTTTCTTCTCCCATTAATCCTGAACCTTGAAGTCATTTCTCTTTCTGTTCTTTCTGGGGCAACCAGGACTTTTCATTGAGCAATGATGGTGAGTGTAGCTCAGCATCAGCGAAGAGATGTCTTCACTAAGACAGAAAGAGTCCATCCCATAGGTCAGTTCCTCTCCACTCAGCCCTTCATAGTGCATCTCTATATATCTGCAAAGACTTTTTTTAAGAAAAGGGGTGCATTTTTATATGGTAAGTAGAAAATGATTTGGGAAAAAGGGGAAGGTACAATTGTAGAATTCTTCAAAATCACAAGTCCTTTCCCTGCCCCTCACTAGAAACTGAGCTGTTATGAAGCTGACCCCAGAGAAACAAAGAAGTTATCTTTTAGCCTTTTGGAAAAGTATCTGGTTTAATTAAGAACAACGTCATTTGAGTCTCAAATTTAGGATTTCTGGATTAGACGCATTAGATAAAACCTGACAGTTTTTTCCTAAGGGTTTATGCCAAACTGGGGACTTACACATCTCATCTTGAATTCAAAGCTTTGTGTCTTTTTCCCTCCTAATATGCTCTCAGATCATTTTTGCCTTTGAATGTTGTCCAATTTCTTATTTGGTTTGATTAGGGCCAACTGACTAACAAGAAAATCATTCCCACTTACATTATTCCTATAAAAGACATGCTTCTCTACAATCACTACCTTAGTATCCTCATATTTCTCTAGCTTTGTTATATGTCACTAAAGACAGAAAGGCCAAATATCAAAATAGACCTCACCACATGGCATCAGCCCAGCATGGCTTCCTGGTTGTTTCACCTCTGAATAGGCTATTCTGGACCTCCTTACTAATGTCCACCCCTGCCAATTTCCATCTCCCAAAATCATTCCCAGCTTCCTGCACTCATCTAGTACTGGCCTTCAGGAAATATCCAAATTTGTTACCAGGCAGATTATCTGCATCTTTGCCCTATTTGCTTGAATTACAGTATAAAGAAGGGCTCTGATGCCACAGGCCAGTGTGAAGAAGGGCTCTTATCCCACAGGGCAGTGTGAAGAAGGGCTCTGATCCCCAGAGGACAGTGTGAAGAAGGGCTTTGATCCCTATGGGCTTTCCTCAAGGTGAGTTCATTTTGACTGGCTCCATTAGAGCACTGTGCGATCTAACACCTCCTCTTCAATTGCTATGTGCAACCCCTTGAGATGCTCCTGTGCTGAATGTGAAAGCAGGAACCTAGTATAGCCATTTGCATCCTTCGAACCACCAATTCCTTTCTACCATCCTTCAAAGGCTCCCATAATTGGAGCTCGCTGCTTTAGCAAATCTATTTGAAAAGTTGAAGAGCAAAAAAACTGTTCCATCAGTCTTTGTGGGCCAGCATCCTGCCTCCACCAAGCCTGCTTTCCAGATGGAGCATTGCAAACTGGAACGTGCACAACAGCCAAGCACCTCTCTCTTCTGCAAAGGATAGAGATGCATTTTCCCTTTCTATCTCTGCTTTTGTGAATATGTCCAGACACTAAATTTAAAGAATTGTTGGCTGCCTATGAGCTCACTGTGAACTAAAGATTTTGCAAAGAATAGTTGCCAAAAAAATGGAGGAAATTTTGGCCTGGTATAAGCAAACTAAATTTTTGTCTCAGAATCTCGTTCCAAACTATTGAGCCATGCTAATGTAATGACATAAATATTTTAACTAACTTTCTGACAAGACTGTATTTAGAGGATCTTTAATGGATGCCTGCTCTTTGTACTCTGACTTTGAAAGAAATATCCCAGGGAAACAACCAGAGAATTTGATTTAACACCTCACTTGTAGTTAGTATTTAATCGTATATTCTAGTGGAAATACATGAATCCACAGCAATATATTTAATCTAGCACCTTCAGATCCATTAAACTAATTTATCTTTAAAATTCTCTTGATGTGTAGCCAAGACTCCTTGCCAGCTATTTATTAACCACACATTGTGTGGTGAAGGTTCATAAAGCACTAGATAACAAATGTAACTTTGTGGAGGGAAAAGACAAAAAGACACTCAAAAGAAAGTCAGGTAATGAAACTAATACTTGATATGAAAACTGCTCTCTCAAGGAAGGAGTCCCTCATTGTAATGTGAGTGACAATGTTTCATTCATTGTAGTACAAATTGTTACTATTGCTAATGTTCTTAATATAGCACATTGAATTAAAGAGTCACTGTAGCTGTAGAAAATCATATAGAGAGCTCACCACTTTCAGTAAATTTGGGGATCCTCCCAAGGCTGCGTAACTGAGCTAGGAGAGTTCTTCATTTGTCACTGGAGACCTGGGTCCAAATCCTGGAGACTTGGGCTCAAATGGCCTGCTGTGAGAAAATTACATGACCTTGAACATTACTCCGAGTCAGTTTTCTCTTCTGTAAAATGAGAATAATCATCTGAGCCTACGGTTTACTTTTGTTAATGGGATTTAGGAGAAAATGTAAGGTTTCTGGCACAAATGTTAACAAACTCTTAAGAAATAGTAGCTCAAAATATGTATAATCTACACTAATTAATCATCCTACCTCTAAGTGGAATTTATTTATCTGTCAGTGTAGATAGTTGCATTGGTTACTTCAAAACACTCGAGGGGTAGAGTGTAGTTCTTTTTCAGTAGAGCAGTGTATTCCAGGGATTGAAATCTGGGCTTGGGACCATGAGAATTATAGCATATGAGTAATCAATAGTGATGTAGCCCAGGGTGATCCTTGAGGTTGCAGTTAATTAATATGAAAGCAGTTTTAATATAAAACTTTAACATAAAAACAGCTTTCGTGCATGTGTATCCTATATAAGTCATGGTTGCTGATGATGGCAGACGCAGACTGGGTTCTCCAACTGTCCAGAGGGCCACGTTTCTGCACCCTATTCTCAGGTTTAGAAAACTTCCAGACAGCACACGAGCCCGCCACTTCATGGCCCTTTCTCATAGCAAAAGGCACGAAAAATAGGAGAATGAAATAGAGATGTATACTCTTCCAAGTTTCAGGGACCAGAGAAGCTTTCGGAAGGAATATTTCGGCCATTCCTACCTCAGTTTTTGTTCACGTCAAATGTGCCTAGTGAAAAGTAATATGATGACCAGCTATAGTTTCAAATTTTTAGAAAATAAAAATCTTTTCATTTGCTCTCACAATAAATATCAGCAAGTACAAGTTAGAGCCCAGCTATTCTAAGTCTGGGAAAAAGTGGTATAATAGAACATTTTTCCAACATGCATCTAGGCAAATATGACAATATGCACAGTTAATTAATACTTAAAGATTAAAAGCTGGATACATTTTTAAAGTGTTACTTTATCCTGATCCGTATTTTTGTCTTATGTTTAAACAAAATATGAAGCAAAATGTCTGAAACCAAAATTCTTTAACCATGAAATTTTCTTTCAGATAATGAATGCAGTTTTCCTCTCTGTCTTGATTTCTTGTTTTATTTTAAACATGTGTTCTCCAGTTGCATGTGTGTACACAAGCACATAAATAGTTCTGTGTTCAATAAAATGAAAGTAAGAGAAGAAAAGCAACAAATGGAGAGTTCAAGTAAACAGCAATCCATATATATCCTAAACTGTTTTTTTAAATTTGGGATTTTAAAAATTAAATGGGATAAAGTTACAGTATTTCACCTGTAACATTTTTCTGGAGAAAAACATATTCTTTAAATGCACCACTAAGAATCCCTGTCAAGGAGGGCTATAGCTTGGCCAACCTTGAATTTGTTAGCCAGCCGAGGTGAGTGTCAGGAATGAGGTGCCTACCTCCCCTTTCTGTAACTTTCTATGAGACACAAAACAATGATCCTTGATCAATCAGGGCACAAATACTAACAGCCAACTATGAACCAGCCTAGGGAAGATTTGAGGCAACTCAAATCATTGTTCCTGCTTCAAGGACCCTTCAGCCTGGCTTCCTGCACAAAACAATAGGACCACAGCTTGGCACATGTGTTTTAAATGTGTTTTGGTTGAAATGTGTAGCCCTTTAGGGTTTCTTTGGGCAGAATTTCAGTCAGGAAATATTTGGGAGAAATGGACATTACTTCAACTTTGAAGAATCCAGTAGTTGGACTTGTGGAGAAAAGGGACCTCTACAGGTTGAGATGGGAATTTACAAAACTTGAACAGGAAATAAAGAAGGAATCTGGTACGCTGGTAGAGAAAGGAGTAAATAGCAAATATGACTTTAAAAGTAATGGGAAAGTCCAAACTTGGTGCAGTAACCAGGAGGGCTGCTGAAGACTCCAGATCGGGATAGAGACTAAGAGACTAATAGCACATACTTTCTAGTCCTTAATTCTCTCTCTGTCTCCATATACATACATCCATATATGTGTGTTCTCACAACAATCTGAGAATATATATATGTATGTGTATATATATTAATATATGTGTATATATATATACATCATACATCAGAGCTAGGCACATGGTAAACACTGATTGGGACAAATAATTGTAATTCATTGAAATAGGGCTAGAGGAGTCAGTAGCATATTATTTTTTTGAGCTATGCTCCTTTTGGCACATGCCCTTAACCCGGCACACACACACACACACACACACACACACACACACACTTATGTATACACTACAATATAATTTGCTGTGCACTTCTTCTACCCAAATATGTGTTGGATTGGTAGGGACCCACAAGGGATATTTCTATTAAGATTTTGCTTTTATAATTGGCAGATAACAGGGAGGAAGAGATGAGATTAGAGAACAAAAATTATAACAACTTTGAGTAACCTTCTGAAGATGTCCATTACATGATGAGGAAGATTTGCTTAGCATCTGTGTTCCTATATCTGTCTAGGGACCTTTATTATTTATAATCCAACTTATTATGTTGGGTGGGCACTGGGGATACACTGATGAGTGACAGGGCCCCTGTGCTCCTGAAGCTTACAGAAGGAGGACAGAGATGCTAACCAATAAATATGATATGCTAGCTGTAATATCATAGAACTGTAAAAGGTACAGCAGAGGCCAAAGGGAAGGGGCAATTGTATTAGTCAAGGCTCTCTAGAGGAACAGAGCCAATAGGATGTGTGTACAGAGGGAGACTGATTTATTTTAAGGAATTGGCTCACACAATTACAGAGGCTGAAAAATCCAAATCTGCAGGATGAGCCAGCAGACAAGAGACCTAGAAAACAGCCCGTGTTGCAGATTGAACCTAAAAGTGGCCTGCTGCAGAAACCCTTTTTGCTCAGAGAAGGTCAGTCTTTGTTCTACTAAGGCTTCCAAAATACTGGATGATGCTCACCCACATTAGGGATTTGCTTTACTCAAAGTCCACCAATTTAAATAATAATCTCATCCAAGAACACCGTCACAGAAACATCCAGAATAATGCCTAACCAAATACCTGGGCACCATGGCCCAACTAGGTAGACACATAAAGTTAACCAACACAGCAGTCATTTTTGTCCTGGGGAGAGGAATAGAGAGTGAGATGGGGCTGTCAGGTGGTGCAATGATTGGAGGAAATGACAGTTCGAGGGTGAGGAGGAGACTGCAGGCAAGGTGGGAAAGGACACTCTGTCCAAAGGCAACTGTTACATCACGAGTCATCGGAAAAACCACAGAATACATGAGAGGAAAAAGGTGGAAGAGAAGCTGGAAATGTAATCATCGGCCAGAAAATGAAGAGCCTTGATTGCACCACAAAGGGGTTTTGGACTTTCTCCCAAAAGCCATGATGAGTCACTGGAGTTTTCGGCAGCAGAGTATCCCAGTCAATTGTGCATGTGAGGAAGGTCACCCTGACCTCTGTTCTTCCCAACAGCATAAGATTACCAGCTCCATTGGAACCTATGAAAATGATTTGCACTTCTTAGAGAAAATATAGACTAGGGGAACGTAACATCATTTTTATGATTTTAAACAGTGAGAAATTATTCTAGATTTTCCTTTAAAGTTATTTGTGTAAGAAGTTATAGTTGTCCTTGATACTTCTTTTTTTTCAGCCACACACTTCATAAAGAATGAAATCCCTTCAAACAATCTTCTTATCTTCCAAACACTATGAAAGCCTCTCAAAATTTTCCAGAGCTCTCCTTGCTCTCTCTCTCTCTCACCAGGTTATATTTAGCTCAGCTATAGACCTTGACCTTTTCAATAGACTGCATGACACAATGCGCTAATCGGAACATTTCTTAATAGACTTGAATGAGGTTCATGGTCCCAAACTCATCCTTGTACACACACACACACACACACACACACACACACACACTTCACGTTTGGGAGCATTTTATAAAAAAACAACTATTAAGTTGATTCAGGGGAAGGTAGATATTTTATAATTCTGCTAACAAAATGGGTTTTAAATAGGCTTTATTTCTTTGAGCTTAGGGAAAAGAATAGATTTGCATTTCTTCCTTTCTTAGGAAATTTTTCTGTTTGAATAATGTTGGCATGTTTCCAGTTGCTGTAAATCCTACCTTGAATAGCTCTCCCTGGGTTCTCTTTTTCTAGTATGGCTTGGTTTGCAGGCAGGATCTGTATGCAAAGACTGACCTGCAGAGGTGTAGAGTGCGATGTTCTTCTTAGGAACATGAACTCTTCCCTTTTTTTCTGCCCTTCCACCCCTTCCTTGGCTGCCTCTGCTTCTATGGATTGACTTTGAGGTCTCTATCATGTTATCAAGGTATTTTGAACACAGAATAGTTTATTCACAAATGCCTTCACTATATTATTTATTATAGTATTAATAGTAATAATAGTTACAGTGCCGATGACAGAGTGGAAAACCAGGCATGCTCTCCTGGCCCTTGGCAACAACGACTCAAAAAGATTAGCCTAAATCTGGCCATCCTACTTAAATTAAAGGTATTGATGATTCTTAGAAATAAGAATAGAAGAAAACTAAATAATTATGGAAATGCTAGATAGTTCTCCCAAGGAAAAGCAGGAAAACAGAGGGAAAGACATCTTTTAAAGCACAGTCTACAAGAGGAGATTCTTATTTTTCAGCAACTTGGCCAGCTGGTCACTTACTTGTTTCATGGTGTGCTCTGCTTATCAGCCATCCTCCTCTCTCTAAAACTCTCAGTGTTGTGGCCTACTGCCTCCAGCCTGCTTCTGTGGAGGACTACCTCAAACCTTGTTGGCCCTTGTTCAGAGAAGTGGCCTGGCTAGGTTTGATTTCATACTTATAGCTACATGCCTTGGGCAAGTTACTTAATCTTCCTGTGCCTTGATTTCCTAATCTGTAAAACCCCGCCTAGACAAGAGCCATAGGTTCTAAAAGCCACTGGGCTTAAAGGAGTCCACAGCAGCATCAAAGACGCACCAGGCAGCAATCAAGTGAGCAAGGCATGAGCCACATAACCAAGATGTGCAGAAATAAACACTGGTAGCAAGACCAAGGCCTAGTGACTGGGGTTAGACGTGTCAGCACCATGGACAGCTCAACGCGAGCGGGAATGTAGCCTTTCTAATAAGGAAGGGTTCACTTTCTGACTTATTACTATAGCCATATCCTCCTAATTAATTAGAGCTCAGTGGATTTGCGAGGAGACTAGAGTGTCACCCCTGTTCATGATTGGGCTATTTGACACCTTCTAATGTGCAGAGGCATTGCAAGGGTCCTGTGAGAAGGATTTAGGTTTCCTAGGGGTGGGGTAAAAATGGGAAGGCATCTCTTACTCCCCTCAGAATAATCATCTTTGGGAATCAACATTGCTTTTGAATTAAACAATAGGGATCTGAATCAGGGTTGGAGCTTTAACAGGAATACATTCAGTTCTTGGCCATGTCTAAGATAGTGCGTGTATTAACTGTAATTAATCCCTGTTGTGAAATGTGTATATATGTAAATTTTATAATGGAAATATTTTTAAGTGTAGAGGATTTTTAAACTTGCTGATTGTAATTTACAGAATCCAGTGAAGAAAATTGCTATCTCCTAATTTTCTTATTTTTAAATCAGGATTTCTTAAATCTGGAAATAGAAAGTAGGAATTAAGCTCATGGGTTCAGACCCTACTTCTGCCTTTTACTAGTTGTGTGACCCTACTTAACTTCTTCATGTTTCAGTTTTTACTCTTTAAGTGAGGATAGGAGTGGTACATATTTTATAGTATTACTTTAAAGACTGCATGTGCTAATATCCGTAAAGCACTTAGAGTGCTGCCTCATTGATAACATGTATTATGATTATGATTATTTTTTATTATGTTTCTTTGTTGAAAGGTACTCTTCACACCTTCAACTCGGTGTTACTGCAGCTTTCTACCATGTTATTTTGATCTTGAATCTAAAATAAGAATGCAGATCTGGTTTTATAGATGTTTTGCAATATCCTTCCCCAAGAGAGACAACATTTCACATTCTTAGAGTTCACACTCTTTGAATTGAAGCCAGGGTTTGGCCTTCAGATTAATAACTAGGGCAGAAGGCAGCCCACAGCAACTGTACTGTGAGGCACAAAAATACGCTCTTCTCTGCTGCTTTACCACCGTTCCATTTTAATAAAAATTTTAAAGAGTCTAACTTCCTCAACCTAAATAGAGTTAGGGCCTTCTTTTGTTGCCTAACATGGGAGGAGGGAATGACTTGAACCACTTGTCACCTTTGTAATCTCTAAGCACTTTCCAGAAAAAAAGTTTAACCCTAGCTCTCTTGATTGGATATGAAACTGCCTCTAGGCCCAGTAAGTTTAGGAATATGAACCTAAATTGAAAGCGGTTTAAACTCATCTAGTTCCCATTTCTCTTTTCAGTTGAACTTTTATTTTGCTGTGCCTTACCGATTTACATTACACTCCTCAGGAGCCTTAAGGCAACTTACAAATTAAAACCACAGAATATTGAGATCACTTCACAACCTACAAATAAGCAAGTCCCCTCTGTTGCCATACTAACATCCCAGCTGTTATTGACATTTCATGCTGAGAAGTAAACACTGAAACTTAATTAGTCCAGACCCAGAGGAATCCTTCTTTTGCAATAACTAGTGTCTGGCTAGACTAGAGGCTCAGGTGTTGACTGTGTGAATGTGAATTATTGTGGATTGTGAAGTCAGAGCCATTCTGATTTATCCCTTCTCTCAGTGATCACTCATGATGTCTCTGTCCCAAAGTGCTTCCCAAGCACATGATACCACAGATTCTTCATGATGTGACTTTTTCCTGGCTGATGACAATTCATCAGTAAAGAATTTCTGATCTTTTGTGTACTGCTTTATATTGCCCATCAATATTAAAATGGATCATCCTTGTCTCTTTTATTTTGACAAACAGCTCAATATTTTTGGTGGAAGGGCTGGTTCCTTGTGTTTGCTTGTTTTGCTTTTTTGTGGGTTTTTTCCTTGCATCTTCTTCCTAATCACAGTTAATTCAACATTCTTGTCTTCATTTAGGAAATGGATTATAATAATATTATAATTATTTTCATTAATATTTATTTTTCTTATGCATTCTAGATGATTTACAAAGTTTATTTGCCATCAAGTTCCACATCTTGCAAGGAAATTAACTGGATTTCTAGCCAACAATCTGATTGGAAGATTCTTGGGATATACTTTGTCCCCTTCAAATAGAGTATTGTATAAACAAATATGAATAAATGTGAATTAATAAATTAGCTCATGCTATAGACTGAATGTGTGAGTCCCCCAAAAATTCATATTGCTATCCTAATCCTAATGTGATGGTATTAGGAGATGAGGCCTTTGGAAGGTATATTAGTCAGAATTCCCCAGAGAGGCAGAACTAATAGGATAGATTAGATAGATAGATAGATAGATAGATAGATAGATAGATAGACAGACAGACAGATGATGAGAGGGGATTTGTTAGGGAAATTGGCTCATGCAATTACAAAGGCTGAGAAGTCCCACAATAGGCTGTCTGTAAGCTGGAAGCCCAGAGAAGACAATAATCCAAGTCCAAAAGCCTCAGAACCAGAGAAGCCAGTGGTATAACTCTCAGTCCAACCCTGAAGGCCTGAGAACACAGGGGGGCCACTAGTGAAAGTCCCAGAGTCAGAAGGCTGGAGAACCTGGAGTTCTGATGTTCAAGGGCAAGAGAAGATGGTGTCCCAGCTTCAGGAGAAAGAAAGAGAACAAATTCACCTTTCCTCTGCCTTTTAGTTCTATCCAGGCCCCCAGCTGACTGGATGGTGCCTGCTCACATTGAGGGCTTATCTTCCTTACTCAGTCCACCAACTCACATGCCAATCTCCTCTAGAAACACCCTCACAGACATACCCAGAAATGACGCTTTCCCAGCTATCTAGGTATCCATTAAGCCAGTCAAGTTGACACTTAAAACTAACCATCACAAAAGGTTATTAGGTCATGAGGGTGGAGCCCTCATGAATGGGATTTGTACCCTTATAAAAGAGACCCAAGAGAGCATCTGTATTCGTCCATTTTCACACTGTTTATAAAGACATATCCAAGACTGGGAAGAAAAAGAGGTTTAATAGACTTACAGTTCCACATGGCTGGGGAGGCCTCACAATCATGGCAGAAGGCAAGGAGGAGCAAGTCACATCTTACATGGATGGCGGCAAGCAAAGAGAGAGATTGTGCAAGAAACCCCCATTTTTAAAACCATCAGATCTCATGAGACTAATTCACTATGATAAGAACAGTGCAGGGAAGACCCACCCCCATAATTCAATCACCTCTCATCGGGTTCCTCCTGCAACATGTGAGAATTGTGGGAGTTACATTTCAAGATGAGATTTGGGTGAGGACACAGCCAAACCATATTATTCCACACCTGGCCCTTCCCAAATCTCATGTCCTCACATTTCAAAACCAATCATGTCTTCTCAACAGTCTCCCAAAGTCTTAACTCATTTCAGCATTAACTGAAAAATCTACAGTCCAACATCTTGTCTGAAACAAGGCGAGTCCCTTCCACCTATGAGCCTGTAAAATCAAAACCAAGTTAGTTACTTCCTAGATATAATGGGGGTACATGCATTGGGTAAATACAACCATTCCCAATGGGAGAAATTGGCCAAAATAAAGGGGCTACAGGCCCCATGCAAGTCCAGAATCCAGCAGGGCAGTCAAATCTTAAAGCTCCAAAATGATCGCCTTTAACTCCATGTCTCACATCCAGATCACGCTGATGCAAGAGGTGGGCTCCCATGGCCTTAGGCAGATCTGCCTCTGTGACTTTTCAGGGTGTAGCCTGCTTCTGGCTGCTTTCATGGGCTGGCATTGAGTGTCTGTGGCTTTTCCAAGCTCATGGTGCAGGCTGTCAGTGGATCTACCATTCTGGGGTCTGGAGGACGTTGGCCCTCTTCACACAGCTCCACTAGGCAGTGCCCCAGTAAGGACTCTGTGGGGGGGATCTGACCCCATATTTCCCTTGGCACTGACCTAGCAGAGGTTCTCCATGAGGGTCCCACCCCTGCACCAAACTCTGCCTGGGCATCCAGGCATTTCCGTACATCCTCTGAAATCTAGGCAGAGGTTCCCAAACCTCAATTCTTGACTTCTGTGCACCCGCAGGCTCAACACCACGTGGAAGCTACCAAGGCTTGGAGCTTTCACCCTCTGAAGCAACTGCCCAAGCTGTACCTTGGTCCCTTTTAGTCACTTACAGCTGGAGTGGCTGGGATACAGTCAAGTCCCTAGACTGTATACAGCAGAGGGACCCTGGGCCCAGCCCACAAAACCATTTTTTCCTCCTAAACCTCCACTTCTGTGATGGGAGGGGCTGCTGCAAAGGTTTCTGATATGCCCTGGTGACATTTTCCCCATTGTCTTGTTGATTAACATTTGGTTCCTTGTTACTTATGCAAGTTTCTGCAGCCAGTTTGAATTTCTTCTCAGAAAATGGGATTTTCTTTAATATCACATTGTCAGACAGCAAATTTTTCAAACTTTTATGCTCTGTTTCCCTTTTAAAACTGGATGCCTTTAACAGCACCCAAGTCACCTCTTCAATGCTTTGTTGCTTAGAAATTTCTTCCACCAGATACCCTAAATCATCTTTCTCAAGGTTAATATTCCACAAATCTCTAGGGCAGGGGCAGAATGCCCCAGTCTCTTTGCTAAAACAAAACAAGAGCCACCTTTGCTCCAGTTCCCAACGAGTTCCTCATCTCCATCTGAGACCACTTCAGCCTGAATGTCATTGTCCATATTATTATCAACATGTTGAAAGCCATTCAACAAGTTTCTAGAGAGTTCCAAACTTTCCCACATTTTTACTGTCTTCTTCTGAGCCCTCCAAACTGTTCCAGTCTCTGTCTTCTACCCAGTTCCAAAGTTGCTTTCACATTTTCAGGTATCTTTTCAGCAACACCCCACTCTACTGGTACCAATTTACTGTGTTAGTCCTTTTTCACACTGTTGATAAAGACATACCCAAAACTGAGAAGAAAAAGAGGTTTAATGGACTTACAGTTCCACATAGCTGGGAAGGCCTCACAATCATGGCGGAAGGCAAGGAGGAGCAAGTTTCTTTGCCTGCTATGGATGGCAGCAGGCAAAGAAAGAGATTGTGCAAGGAAACTCCCATTTTTAAAACCATCAGATCTCGTGGGACTCATTCACTATCATGAGAACAGTGCAGGAAAGACCCACCCCCATAATTCAATCATTTCCCATGGGGTTCCTCCCACAGCACATGGGAATTGTGGGAGTTACAATTCAAGATGAGAATTGGGTGGGAATACAGCCAAACCATATCAGCATCCCTGCCTGTTTCACCATGGAAGAACACAGCAAGGAGACTTTAAGCCAGGAAGCAGGCCCTCACCACACACCAAATCTGCCAGCACTTTGATCTTAGACTTCTGAGACTCCAGAACTATGAGAATTAAATTTCTGTGTTTATAAGTCACCCAGTCTGTGATATTCTGTTATAGTAGCCTGAACAGACAAGGACAGCTGGATAAACAGAAATATTAAATTTGCCATTAAATAGTAGCTGAATATTAAGCAAATGGAGTTGCATAAACTGATTTTTCTGCCATAGAAAATACCTAATAACAATAGTAACAGCTACCATTTATTGGGTGCTCATTATGTGCCAGGTGTTATGTTAAATGCTACACATACAATATCTCATTTGATCCTCTCAACAATCCTATGATGTGGCTACTATTATTGTATAAAAGAGAAAACTCAAGAATAGAGTGATCTGATCCAGTAATCCATCCTAGGTCACACACCTGACAGAATCAGGATTTTCACTTATGTTTGTTTCACTTAAAACCTATGCCCATAATACCATGTTATGAGTTCTATTAGCACTGCTTCTACTGAATGATGTTTGGAGGACTGAGTTAGGGTCTTAGCTTTGCTAATCATATCCCAGATGCAGTAATTCTTGATATAGTAATGTGCTTTTAGAAAATCCTTCCCTGAATTATAAAATATGCCACTAGGGTAGATAAAACAGCCAGCAGAGGAACTGATGACATTCAATTCTATTTCATTCCATTCAACCAATATTTATTGAGTGCCTGTGATGTGTAAGATCTAAAGCTGGTTATTGCAAAGGATAGCACATATTTGAATAATACTATGAATCCATCTAGATACCTCATATAATCTGATCATCTAAATAAAAGTTAAGTTTTCATATGAGAAAGAAAGGAAACAGGCAGATTTTGATGTAGAGAACTGTTTTCCTGAATGTCTTTCTGTAGACTCTTTTGGCTGGCATGCCCATGACTGAGGCAGTTGGATGTGAGTATGCACCCAGTTTGCTTTGGAAGGCAGTGGGAAGTAGCTCAGGATGGGCCCATTGACCTTTTGATAACAGACCACTGCTGGGCTCTCTGCTTCTGAAACCTGACAGCACCACTCCAGAACACCCACCTGGGCTTTCTGTGGGAGAAAAGTGTACCAGGATTCACATGGGGTTGAGAGACTGGGGAGAGGAACACCAAATTCCTCGTAGTGCTAGAATAGAGACTCAGGTGTTGGTCATGTGAATGTGAATTACTCATGCTGACTGCTGCCATCAGCAATGACTCTCCACTAGTGATCATGAAATGTGAGCCAAAAGAAGTCAGTGATGGAATCTTATGAACCTGGAAAGTTAAACAACTTTTTGTGGCCTGCATTGATCTGGAAAGTCATTTTGCAATGGCTTAATTTATCATCAATAGAAAATATAATGAGTTAAAATAGTGAACCAGTAGATTTTAGAAAAGTACAAATAAGTCTTTGAAATCACCTAAGCATTCAAACATATGAGATGACAGATTTACTGAAAAATATTAAGTCCTGTGGAGATAACTTTATTCAGCTCTGTGGCTCATAGATATTTTGAAAGAAATTAAAATCTCTCAGAAAAAATCATAAATTTGAGTCCACCTCCTAATAAGAAACTTCTGTGCTTTAAATAATACATTTAAGATGCTAATGTATGAGATAAAATGTTGCTATTTATTTGAGCATTCTTCAAAAAGCTGTATTTAAGAATCAGGACTAATCTGGTCTATTAGTTAAATTGGTCAACATTTCCAAAACAGTTTTGTTCAGCAGACACAAGGGGAAATTGTGTTAAGAGAGAAGAGAAAAAAAAGAAAGAGAAGAGAAGGAATTGACAAGAAATTGAGGAAGAGAAATGAAAGCTGTTTGAATGTTTAAATCCTAGGAAAATACTAACTTAAAATACAGATTACTTATGGCCTGGTACTTCAATGAAAACCATTCAACAAATGTATGCATTTCCTCTTACTGGATAACAGCCTTTTTTTCTAATTTCTCAAGTTTCCCTGCACTTGCATAAGTGGCCCCACACTTTACCTTCCTATTTATCTGTCTATCTATCTATCTATCTATCTATCTACCTACCTACCTACCTACCTATCTGTCTGTCTATCATTCCCAACAATTTTGCCATATGACCTATCACTCCAAATATTCAATTAGTCAACAGAAACTCTTGGCTCCCATCCTGGAGCAACCATTGTTAAGTGATGACTGTTTGTGATTATATGTGACAGAGCCAACAAGTATGATGTACTGTTAAGGCCCATGGCCAGCCATTCACCAGAGGGAAAAGGCATTTTCAACCAGAAGAGCCAACTGGAGGTAGGAACTGGGAGGAAAGCCCTAATCAATTTTGTGACTCAGAACTCACCTTCTCATGGCTGGGCATCACGGCTCATACCTGTAATTCCAGCACTTTAGGAGGTTGGGGTGGGAGGCTTTTGGGCCCAGGAGTTCAAGACCGGTATGGGCAACATAGTCAGAACTCGACTCTACAAAAATAAAACCAAAAAAATTAGCCTGGCATGGTGGCCTGCACCTGTAGTCCTAGCTACTCAGGAGGCTGAGGTAAGAAGATTGCTTGAGCCCAGGAGGATGAGGCTGCAGTGAGTCGTAATCACATCGCTGCACGCCAGCCTGTGTGACAGAGCAAGACCCTGTCTCTCAAAAACAAAAACTCACCTTCTTCCTACACATCTCACCCTCAGCATCCACATCTGGAAATAAAAATACCCTGACCTCTCATGACAAGTCATTTTATTCATGTTTACGAAATGAGTTGAAAATGAAAAATATTTATACAAGGGCCTCCAGGGTTTTTTTAATATTAAAGAGGAAAAATGATGGGTTTTCACATCGACAGAACCAAAGATGGCTCATGGTATTAAAACGAGATGTTAGAAGGCCGTACCATGAGCCTGACCCTTGTTCTGATCTCTTTCCCACTAGTCAGTTGACACCCCTAGGTGTCATACCTTTCTTTCTCAATGATGAAACTGGGCCAGTTTTGCACCCTATTCAATGAGAATTAATTCATATTTTAAAGTATTTTATGAAAAGTCTAAGGAAATACTACACAAGATTGAGCTAGCCCCCTTTTGTGCCATTCATTTCTCTGTTTATTCAAGCACCAAAGGAAAATACTATTTCTCAAATGTAATTCCCCATTTCAAATCTAGGTTGCATGAGGTATTTCATAAGAATAAAATGGTATAATCTGTCAAGAAAAACTAAAAATTATCCTTGGCTTTGTTAGAGTTTCTCTTCTTAATGTATTTGTGGCTCATTTCTCACTCTTGTGTCAGCCTCCCTTGATAACTATTGTAATTTTTGGCAAACTTGGCTTCATTTGCAAAGCTTCTTCCAGAACAGCTATATATTTTCCATAGCTTGAATACAAAATAGAGTCAGCTTTATATCAAACTAAGTGTTTAGATGGTATTGTCTTTCACTTAACTTTTGCAAAAGCAAAGTTTCCAATGTGATTCCTAGTGATTGAGAAATCACTCATATTTTTAAAAATTTCATTTCCTTTACTAATGAATTACATGATTTTGTCTCAATAATTACATTCAAAAGAACACACATGCCATGGGGCAGTGTCTAATCATAGAGTCATTTTAGGCCTCCTAGATACATTGGTCATTCTCAGAAGATGCTACTCGCTTGACGGAGACTTCTTCAGGAGGTGTCAAGGCAGCTTTCATTCACTTTGGATATACCTATGTGTTTAGGGAGATATGGATGTTTTTATATTCTTTTCTTTGAATGTACTGACATCCCCAAAGCTGGTGCACTGACCCAACTGTAGCATCAGGTGAGCACCTGGACGAGCTCTCAGGTCAAATCCAATGGATGACTAGGATGAAGGCATTCCTCTAGTCACAAGGTATGTTTATCCGTTCCCTTTTTGGTAACATTCTAGACTCACTTTAGTCAGTCTAAGAAAACTGTCTTGTCAGAGACACCATCCACAATGAAGAAAATGATGACTAGGGCTGGTATTGAGGAAAGGGGACTTCTTTCCTTTCAGCTTGCTCATGATGTACTCAAGGACTTAGTTCAGGCTTGCACCTGCTCTGGTTGATCCTTGCCTCCTTCAGTAAAAGGAAAAACCCTCAGCATGGACACAGTACTACTGAAGAACTAATGGTCATACTGCCTGCATTGACCTGTGGACCCTCCCACCTCTGCTATAACTGAGATACTCTTTCTCCCATCTCTCTGAGCCCTAGTCCCCAATGCATGTCTACTGCTCTCTCAGTCAAGTTTCGGGACACCAACTATGGCTACCCAAATGCTGTGCTTTTCCATGCTGTAGGTTCAAAGATGTCAGAGCTGGAAGGAGTTCAAGAGAATGAGTCTAATTCCCTTCTTTATATTACCCTCCTCTTCAGTTCCACACCTCTCCTATGGACTCCTAAGGAATCCTGGAGACCAAGAGTTTCTAATAGGATTCTTAACAGGTTTGTACCTGAGAATCACCTGGGGAGAATTTTCAAAATTTTCAAATTCAGACTCTATAAAGAGTAACTGACTTGGTAGATACGGAGGTGAGACTCCCAAGGTGATTCTGATGGGCAATCCTAGTTAAGCTTCTAATGCTATGTGGCACTTTATGTCTTGTGCTAAAGGTACTTGTGTTTTGCTCATCTTCCTCACCAAATTATCGGCCCCTTGAAGGCAGGGACCAAGTTCTGTTCTTCCTGAATCTTAGTACTTATATTATGGTACATACTCAGTATTTGTAGAAGAGATGGGAAATTCTTCCACTAAGAAAACCATGATGGGTAAATGTTAAATAACTTAGCCAAGGCCACATAATGAATTTGTTGCATAGCTAATACTAGGTCTTGGATCATCTTACTTCCAGTCTACTGTTCTTTCCATTATTCCAGAAAGTCCAATCTAGCCTTACCTTCTAACCTACTGGTATCTGTACAGCCTCCCTCTGGTGGAACCTAACTCCTGATTGCAGCCTATATGCTGTGCTGAGAATCATACTGCCCATCTGTCAGCTCTGTTTTCCAGTTGTCTCTGTCCTCCTACTACCCATGACATGGTGCAGAGTGTATTCTCCCAAAAAACTCACTGGTGGTGCCCCTCCAGAGGTCAGAGAAACCAGAATTCATCTCCTAAAGCATTGTAAAACAATGCCCAGTTCTTCAGGTTGCCATTAAATTTCCCATCACTGGGCTTCTTTGGGATGTAGAATAGCAGAATGTTTTGGTGAAATATTAAAGCATGTATTTAATTACATGAAAGAGAAAGGCTAACATAATTATGTTTGAACAAAAGCAAAATAAGGTCTCCCAAATAATTAATAAATGTGGTGATTGGTCTTCCTTAGGGATTCAAAAACCTCTAACGCTGCTTATTACATTTTTTTCAACTCATCTTTGGTGCTGTGGCTATGGATAGATGGACAACTATAGGCAATATAGTGATTGAAGAACAGAGAATTGGAAAGTGAAATCTTCCTGTATCTTTATCTTCTTCCCTTTGGCCATGGTGTCTCTTATGTTTATCTCTAGTTTAGCACCCATTACAATATGCAATAAGTATTTGTTTTTATGACTGTGTCCTATTAAGACTCCAGGTAACATGAGGGCAGGGAAATGTATTAGTCATCTTTGTATCACCAGCGTCTAGCTGATACTCAATAAATACATTTAAATGAATGAATGGCATTTGACCTGCAAACTACAAATAAATATTCTCACTCATGGCAAACATAGAAAGAATTGCACACGGTTGTATATACCTTGTCATTCAGTGATCTCTCTTTTTTGAGGGGAGGGGTAAAAATAATTTTTATTGTGCATATTTGAGATTTACAACACTATGTTATGGGATACCTGTAGACAGTAAAATGTTTACTATAGTAAAATAGATTAGCATAGTCATCATGTCACATAATTACTTTTTTTCAATGATCTCTTAATAAAGTTGTAAGTAAAATATTCTTAATGATGGCTAATATTTATTATATGCTGGGCACAATGTTCAGTGGTGGCTATTGTGTCATTTAATTCTGACAGCAAGCCCTATAAGGTGGATTCTACTGATTCCCTGTTGTATAGAACATAAAACTGGGGATTTAGTAAGGCTGAGTAACTCGCCCCAGGTCAGGTAACCTGTGAACAATGGAAATAAGATCCAAACCCAACTCTGTTTGACACCAGAGGCTATATGCTTAACCACTAAGCCATACTATCCTCTCTCCACAATGACTAAAATTTCCTCATTATCTTCAAGAATAATCTTAAGCTCATGAGAAGCATAAATATTTGCTATAACAGAGACATGATTCATTGTGTTTTAAAGCATTAGAGTCTTGTGCAAAAATGCTAATTTCTCTTAAATACATTTGCTCTTACATTTTTTAAAGTGCTGGCTTAAATTAGACTGTTTTTGTGTTATGAAAGCTATACTTTGTATGAGCCATTGGAAAATTGTGGGGTGAATGAAATTTGGTATTACAGAGTAAATGCCCAGTCAATATTGATTGATTAATCGAAGCCTCCCCATTTCCACCTTTTGCCTGCTCTTGTTAGCCCTGGCACATGCTCGGCAGTTAGCATTGCTCCCACCCCTCCTGGTGGCACCACACTTTGGCTAACTGTGGCTCATGTGTCAGCTTTTCCTTGGGTGACTTTCAGATATGAGGGTTCTTCACCCCAAAGAATGACTTTCAATAGTGGAATTTCAGGAGCTCCACTCTTTATGTACTCAGTGACATTATTGTCTACTAACCATAGATAGACCTGGATTCAATCAGAACTTAGACTTGATGGCATGATTTGCACATGTCTATTATGTCATAACACAAAAATAATGGAGCAATTTTCTTGAACTTTAGTCTCCCTGAGAAATGGACAGATTCTCTATCTGAAGCAAACCTTTTTCCAGTACCTGTCCCTGTTTGTCTTAGAATAAATGCCTAGCAGCTGTCTCTGCTATCATCAGTGTCCATCCACCACGAGATTGTTCTTTTTCTAACTTTTATTTTAGGTTTGGGGGTACATGTGAAAGTTTGTTACATAGGTAAACTCATGTCACGGGGGTTTGTTGTACAGATTATTTCATCACTCAGGAATTAAGCCCAGTATCCAACAGTTATCTTTTCTGCTCTTCTCCCCAATAGATTGTTCTTAATAAGTTCTATGCTGCTTTCTTATGCGCTCCTAAATGTAAATTTATACCCTACTTAAATAATCCTGCTTTCCCATCTAATAATCATTCTGGAATATTGGCTGTTATTATCTTGTAAAGACTCAGACATTTTCATATTACTCAAACATCCTGCCCTTAGTGTTCACCTGGTAAAAAGAGCTTTTTTGGAGAACCCAGCAAATGTGAGTCAGAATAGCATCTGAATTAAATGTTAATTTGATTATATTTCACGCTCTGCTTAAATTCACCTTGCCTCGGTGTTAAAAACCTCTTATAAACCCTTTCATCAACTTTACCCTAAATGGATTATGATGTTAGTAATTCATACTTCTTATTTTTACATGATGCCCTGAAGTATCTACTTTAGACTGTAAAATGAAAAGGCCATGAAAAAATTAAAAACTTACCATTTCTTTCAGTCAAGAGACCATAAATTATTCCTTCATTAAACCAAACTCTTTCCTCAGTCTTCAGGGTTTTTTTTCAATTTTCAAAGAGCTTCAATAATCAGTGGCAAAGGATGAGGTGCAGGATAGAGTTCTGTGTTTTAGCACAAATCACAGCATCTTCTGTTCAGAAGGAGCCTTAACACCCCTCCTTTCTCCAGCTTTTCTTCCTCACCATGCAGCCATCTCATCCTTGAAGTTCCTGGCAAGTGACATCCAAGCCTTTTCTGGACAAAATACTGAAAAGCAGCTCACTTCTTTGAATGATGCCAAATCCACTGATGGGTAGGATTATACGAAAAATGCTCTTTGGATGGAGACAAAAACCTGCTTCCCTGTTACGTTCACTGATTAACCTGAATTCTGCCTCAGAAGAAGCGTCACACATATTTCATTCCTTTTTTCTCCCCTGCCGTTGTAGCCCTGTAGGTATTTGGAGACAACCAAGTCTTCGCAAGGCTAAACCTTCTCACTATTTTCATTCTCCCAAGAATCCCTCAGAGGACAGAGGATAGGGTTCAAAATATTTGGCATCTTGATGATTCTCTGGATGCATTCCATTTTGGCAAAATCTTTCTAAAATTTATGTAAACACACGCACACTTTTTCTTATTTTTAAGTATGTAAATTAGAATATAAAAACCTTCTGAAATCTTCCCCCTTTCCTCCCAGAGTTAACCACCTTGAGCCATTTGGTGGCTATTCTTCTGGTTGTCAGTCTGTTTTAAAGGGCAGATTTTAAGTGAACTATTTTGTTCTTTTCAAAAGATACATCCTCTGACTTTGAAGAAACAAATGTGCCAGATCAAAAAGTGGTGGTGTTTGCAAGTATTTTCCACACAGATTTGAATCTATTTGTGTTGGTGCAAAAGTTATTGTGATTTTTGCCATTGTGTATAGTGGCAAAAAATGCAGTTACTTTTGCACCAACCTAATATATTATGTTATAAAAGACAAAAGCTCTTAAAAGAACATGCAACTATAATTTTAGGCTCATCTATGGTTAGCCTTTTGGAGATGTGGCTTTAGAGCAAGAGAGAAATGTGAATTTAGGTGAGGTAAATGATCAAGTCTGTTTTAGTTCAAAAGAATTAGTATTCTAGTTGGGAGGAGGAAGAATTTTATGGATTCATGGACATAATTTTATGGCTTTAAGGACTTAAGTCAAGCCTTTTGGGAGGTTTTCTTTTATTCAAGCAGTGAGAACATTCGTAATAATAGTCAACAATTTTTATATAACCCAATTTTATAGAACTACATCTATTTCTTTTTGAAAAATGCAATCTACTATGTTGTATATCTGCTTAATGATTTTGGAAAAGAGCAAAAGGTTCTATATTACTCTATTAGCTATCTCAAAAATGCTCTGCTTTCAAGGGTTAATCTTCTATAGGGACTAAAGTAGATCAGTGTTTTCCTAAGTCTGTAATTTCACTGCTGAGTAGGCATTTTAGGGTCCACATTGAATAATACTGAATCATAAATGAGAAAGGCATTTCTTCCTCAATTATTTTACAATCCTGCTAAAAGACAAAAAGAGTCTCAAGTTGATGCTAATATGTCTTAAACACCTCTCTAACATTAACCAGTTCCCTTTTAAATAGAAAGAGCAGGTCTAAAAGGATAGCTTTTGATTGACCACTAAATTTAACTAGAATTAAATAGGATTGTTCCATTTTCATTTATATTAACAATCTCTTTTTACTTCTGGCAATTGATATCCATTTTTCATTAAAGGTAATATAGGAAGTTTCCTTTCAATCAATTCACTTGGGGAGGGAAAATGAGTTGATTTAAAGACAAATGTTGGCCAGGCATAGTGGCTCACACCTGTAATCCCTGCACTTTGGGAGGCTGAGGTGGGCGGATCACCTGAGGTCAGGACTTTGAGACCAGCCTGGCCAACATGGTGAAACCCTGTCTCTATTAAAAATACAAAAATTAGGCCGGGCGCGGTGGCTCAAGCCTGTAATCCCAGCACTTTGGGAGGCCGAGACGGGCGGATCATGAGGTCAGGAGATCGAGACCATACTGGCTAACACAGTGAAACCCCGTCTCTACTAAAAATTCAAAAAAACTTAGCCGGGCGAGGTGGCAGGCGCCTGTAGTCCCAGCTACTCGGGAGGCTGAGGCAGGAGAATGGCGTAAACCCGGGAGGCGGAGCTTGCAGTGAGCTGAGATCCGGCCACTGCACTCCAGCCCAGGCGACAGAGCGAGACTCCATCTCAAAAAAAAAAAAAAAAATACAAAAATTAGCCAGTGTGGTGGTGGGCATCTGTAATCCTAGCTACTGGGGAGGCTGAGGCACGAGAATCACTTGAACCTGGGAGGCGGAGGTTGCAGTGAGCCGAGATCACACCACTGCACTCCAGCCTGGGTGACAGAGTGAGACTCCATCTCAAAAAAAGAAAGAAAAAGAAAAAGAAAAAAGAAAAAAAGAAAAGACAAATATTAAGTAAACAATGCAAAGGTAGTGAATGGCTATTAAATTGTATAGGAATGAACTTAGGAAACTTGAGATATAAATGAAATACCAACTAGTGTGAGATCATTTTCCCACTGGAGTTATTTTGCTCCCTTTGGAATTATTTTGTCACCTCTGTTCACAGCTACCTTTACACCTACATCAGTCACTGCAATGGCTCTTTCCTCCTAACACCAGGGCCTGCGTAAAGGTTAGGAGATGCATGTTACTGTTTTGGTCTTCCTTCAACCAGCTCACCTCAGTGGCCAGTCATGATAAACAGGTGGTTAGTGAGAGACAGTCCCCTCTTCTCTCAACAGTATCATTTATTCTGGTCACAATGCTTTGCTTTGCACACTGTATATTGTATGTTCCTTATCCCGTTATGAATTCACCATCTAAGCTTTCTCCTTTGTCTTTGTTAAAAAGGAATAGTATTCCACTTAATTTTGGTGTCAGTGAGGATGACATCCATACACAAAAGAGCACAAATTGAAAGAGGCAGAGTGGAATGATTGACATTTGGAATAGGAGATTATTGCGTTGCAGCTTGGAAATATTTACTGCTAAATCAGATCTCTTGATTGTGTCCAAGCAATACAAGTGGACTCAAGAATTAGGTAATTATGAAAAAGCCTGACAAAATTAAGAAATTATAGAAATTCCCTAGGTGTCATATCAAGTGAATTTTTCAATTATATTTGCCACTCATGATTGTCAACCAGAGAAAGTCCAACGAATAGAGATGGTCTAATTGTCTACTCAAAACACCACTGCTTCAACTCTCACTGAAAAGGAATATGTCACATCAGTCCACCAGCATGTGCCTGCATTCACTTAAGTTCTATGAAGGGGGCAGGGACAGGGACAGGAACAAGCTCTGCTGGATAAGTAACATAAAAGTCCTACAATATCCTTAATGGATTACTAATTTTTAGAGAAGTAAAATAGAGGGGCTTATTCAGAAAGCCCTTTAAAGGACTTTACATTTTTGAAGTAAGAGTTTTGGCAAATGCTAAATCTATGAAAGACTGCTCAAAGGCAATAGCAGCTTTCAGATTTCCTAATCCTATTGGAGTCTTTAGGGGAAAGGAAAGAGGAACTAGTGAGATGTCCTCTAGAAAATACAATTTTTAAAATGTTATGAAACTGTGAGAATGGCAAACATGGATATTGTCAAAATTCATCTATATTATACATTTTTTATAAACAGAAACCTAACTACCTACTCTAAAATTATATATAAGGTATCTTTTTGACATTATAAATTGTATTTTATTTAAGAATTTATGTATTTGCTTATTGGAGATTTTCCCCCCAATCCCGTGCACCCTTAGGGTTTTGATACTGGCAATATTTTGTAGATATTACTGTTATGAAAGAAGAAAAGGCAGAATTGGAGTTAAAGAAGAGTGACAATAAAACACCAGATGGAAAATATGACACTCCATGTATGCAGATCCTGGAGAAAGGACAAAAAAGGGTACCCTGTACATTTTAAGTAAAATATAATCCATGAGAGTTTCACTAGACAATGATAACTGCTTTTGATGAATAAGTAATTCATTAATCATTATAAATGTCTAATGGATATAATAAATGACTTAAGCATACTTTTGTTTCTGAGTAAATGGAAATGGAACACAAATAACAGAAGACTAAGAGGTTAAGAATATTTTGCAAATGACTGATTATTTCAATGTGAATGTTGGAAGGAGTCTAAGAGGGAATCCCAGTTTCTCCATTTAGCCTGACCCAATTAACCACCGAACCAGAGCTAGATATCAAGACCCCTGGTTTTCCAACTATTGGTGTTTCCACTGTACCATTTTCTCATCTCCCTTGTTTCTCAGAATTCTCTTCAAGGGTTTTCATTAAGTATCTGACATGCCTCTACTTACTTTGAGAAGAATCAACCTTGAAAATAAATTTTGAGCTTACCTTATTTATAGAATATAACAGAAATTGAGTATAAGGACCTAGACAATTCTGACCATAAAATTCACAAAAAGTGTTATATGCAATTTTCATATATTATTGGCAAATACACCTATTTTTAATATGTGCAAAATGAATGAGAACAGCTGATAGTGCCCGAAGAGATCTAAAAAAAAAAAGAAAAAACAGAAACAAGCAACCTGCCCAGAGAGTCCCTGTGGTGTGCTTCTTTGTGTTACTATTTATTTATTTATTTGTTTGTTTATTTATTTATTTATTTATTGAGACAGAGTCTCACTCTGTTACCCAGGCTACAGTGCAGTGGCTCAATCACCGCTCACTGCAACCTCCGCCTCCCTGGGCTCAGGTGATCCTCCCACCTTAGCCTCCCAAAGTGCTGGGATTACAGGCATGAACCACTGTGTCTGACCACGTTGCCCTCTAAATATTAAGAAGCCTACTTTCCTCCTACCTGCAAATGTCATTCCTGCAAGCAGTGTCACCAGAACTTTCATATAGAAGGGGCTTCAGGGAGGTAATCTTTTTGGAAAGGGCAGCTAAGGAATTTGTCTTGTATTCCTAGCTCTTCCATCTGTTTAATATGTCCCTCTCTTGAGGACAAGAACCAAATCTTTATATCCTCAGAACTGCAGTGCCTAATTTACATATGATATTCCTGAATCAATGAATGATTTTATAGAATGATAAGAAGAATACAATGAGAATAAAACCCTGGGGTGAAATTCACATTTGAGGAGCAAGCACAGAAAGAAGATCCAAGAAAAAAAAAAAATAGAAAAGAGAATGATTTAAAAGATCTATGGACTCAGGTAAACCAGGAGACCATAGGGTCATGAAAGCTAAGGAAGTAAAGAGTTTGAGAAAGGAAAACATCATCACCGGTTTGAAGTTCAACAGAGAAGTTAAGGACCAAAGGGTGTTCATTAGATTTTGTAAGCCAAATGCAGGAGGACTTTTATTAAATTGGGGAAGGGAACAGGTGAAAATCAGGACTGCAAACACACTGTTTATAGTTAGATTGTAGGTTCATTTTGAGCGAAGGGAACTGGTGTTGATTATAAGTTGACTCAAGTACCCTCAAAACCCCTTCAAGCCACTGCTTGGCATTGCTATTAGTTCTTAACCTTCCAGACTATCTAAACAAAGAGTAGATTCACCTACCTTAGTACCATAGTGAACATAGATCTTCCTCCCAGGGCCGACCTACTGATCCTCTGTCCTATTCGAGAGAGTTGGGTTTTTTGTTGTTGTTGTTTTGTTTTTTGCCATGACATACACTGTTTCATGGACCTTGTAGCCCCCAGCGCCCTTCAGTCAGTAGTCTTATACCTTGACCTACAGGCCCCTCGAGAAACAAACAAGTTATGGCCATAAAGAAATCCTGGGCTATGTTATAAAAAGGAAAGTGTTACTGCCCAGATTCCAAAAGCCATCAGTCTTGTCTGCCATTGCTTCCTGGGGGTCTTTATGTATGTGGTTATCTCCCTTACAGTCTCTCACTGGGTCCTTGTCCACAATGAATCTGTTGCCACAGTTTATCTTCTTACCTTTCTTGGGCCTTGGGCTCTAGCTCCATTCTTCTTTTAAATCAGTTACCTTCCAATGACTTTCACTCTTATAAGGCACTTCAAAATCAGCAGAATCTGATAGCCTCATCTTTCTTGTATTTCATGAAAAGGATCCAGCATTTCACTGACTGATTCACTCAATACACATTTACTGAACATCAAACATAAATCAGGCACTGCAGTTCTAAGGATATAAAGACTTGGTTCTTGCCCTCAAGAGAGGGACATATTAAACGGATGGGAGAGCTAGACATATTAACTGGGTAATCAAAAACAGTGCACTGAAGGAGAGGCACAAACCTTAGCAATAGGGGTGTGCAGAGAAGCAGGCGAGGGCATGGGAGAATGTCAGAAAAAGCTTCCTAGAAAAAGTTACTCTTAACCTAAGTCTGAAAGAATAAGTAAGCATGAAGTAGTGACTAGAGAGAAAGATATCCAACAGGAGGAACAGTGTTAAGGCTTGGATGCAAGAATCAGCACAGGATATATAAAAGAATTTCAAATAGTTCAGCATTTGTGAACATAAAGTGTTAAGAAAGTGAGTGGCTAGGCAGTCACTGAAGAGTTTTAAGCATGGAAGTAACATCAGACTTATGGTCTAGAAAGATCAGTCTGACTAAAGTATGGAGAATGGATTGAGTTATACAAAGCTGAAAGGAAGAAGATAAATAAGGGGGTTGTGGCTATAATCTAAAAATAAATAAATAAAAAGGTTTCGAGCACCTGAACTAGACCTGGGAGAAGATAAATTGCAGAGCTACATAAGAATCAAAATAATCAAGGACTTTGTGATTACTTGTCCCTGGGGTATATGAGTAAGAGGCAAGAGTCAAATTAGGATTAGGCTTCTAGTGTGAGGATTGGGTGGATGGTGATATCTCCAACTGGAGCAGACATTAAAGAAAGGAAAGCTGGTACCAGTACCATGCTGTTTTGGTTACTGTAGCCTTGTAGTATAGTTTGACTGGATTAAGAAAATGTGGCACATATACACCATGGAATACTATGCAGCCATAAAAAAGGATGAGTTTGTGTCCTTTGTAGGGACATGGATGCAGCTGGAAACCATCATTCTCAGCAAACTATCGCAAGAACAGAAAACCAAACACCGCATGTTCTCACTCATAGGTGGGAACTGAACAATGAGATCACTTGGACTCGGGAAGGGGAACATCATACACCGGGGCCTATCACGGGGAGGGGGGAGGGGGGAGGGATTGCATTGGGAGTTATACCTGATGTAAATGACGAGTTGATGGGTGCTGACGAGTTGATGGGTGCAGCACGCCAACATGGCACAGGTATACATATGTAACAAACCTGCACGTTATCCACATGTACCCTAGAACTTAAAGTATAATTTAAAAAAAAAAAAAAAGAAAGGAAAGCTGGTTTAGAGGAAGGTGAGTGAATTTAGTTTTGACTGTGGAATATTCAAATACAGAAGTGCAGCACACAATTAGAAATATAGAAAAGTTAAATACTAGTAAAACATTTGAGTGAATGAGATCACCTAGGGAGATTTTATAGAATGGTGAGAAGAGTACAATGAGAATAAAACCCTGGGGACAATTCACATTTGAGGAGTAAGCACAGAAGGAAGATCCAGGAAAAAAAAAACTGGAAAACAAATGGTTTAAAGAGGACTCAGGAAAACCAGGAGACCATAGGATCATGAAAGTCCAGGAAGGAAAGAGTTTGAGAAAGGAAAACATCATTACCAGTTTGAAGTTCAACCAAGAGGTTAAGGACCAAAGGGTGTTCATTAGATTTTGTAAGCCAAATGCAGGATGATTTTTATTAAATTGGGAAGGGGGACAGGTGAAAATCAGATTGCAATGGGCAGAATCTATATGAATGGGTGGAAGAGGTAAGGGTGTATTTGAGAATTTGGTTGAAAAGGGAAAAGAAAGAGAGATCATAACTACAAGGAAACAGAACCAATGGAGAGAAAAGAGTCAGAAGAGTGCTAATGATTGACAATATAGAAATGCAATTGGGGATGGCAGATAAAATATGGATGTATAGTTTACTGGAGAAGATATGGTCAAGAGCACAGATGGAGGACTGGACTTAATCCATTTAATCCCCTGAAGATGAGTTGAATGTAAGTAAGTTTGGGGGATAGTAGAGGAATCAAAAACAGGAAATTGCATAAGCTCATGCCCCTTGTGAGATGAATCTGAGATTCCAATTGAGGGGAAAGAGGGAGGGACTTCCCTGAAGACAAACAAAGGGATTGATGGAGATACTCCTCTGAGAATTCCTAGGCAGTTTGGAGGCGGAGCTATTAATGCTAGGCCCAGATTAGCAAATAAAGGGCCAGAGTGGATGTCCTAGTTTCAAACCCATCCCATCAGGTGATGGTAGCAGACCAGTAGTGGTGGGGTTCCAGGTAGAGTGCTGGGGTGAAGAAAGAAAGAGACGATTACTCTGCCATCCTCTTTGAAAGGAATATTGGTCCCAGAAAGATAATTAGGTTCAAGCTGGCAGTGGACAAATTAGATCTATTTCTATGGTGATGTTTTCAAAGACCTTCTCTCAGTGGTCAGTGGTGTGTGTGTGCATGTGTGTGTGAAGATCTAACAGTTGAGTTCAATGTTTTAGCCTCTTGTTCTCCTCTCTTTATTCTGACCCTTTTTCCTTCTTTCCCAGCTTCTTCTGAGTCTCCCACTCCTGTATCTAAATTTATTCTGTACTTCTTAATTCCCCATGATAGGAAAATAAGAGCTTAAACCTTTTTTGTTCTAAAGCCAACTATGTTTAACTGATGTCAGAGAAGAGTATTTGATGTCGGAGAAAGCATTTGAACTTGAACAGCTAAAATCCAGGCATCAGTCTTCAGATGGCTGTTGACTTGGAGCCGCAGCAACAGGATTTGTGCCTCATTTGTGATCTGGCCTCTCCTTCACCACAGAAGACAGAAGAAAACTAAATGCTTTTTGCTTAGTAGATCAGATTGCATCATAGAAGGAACAAGTGGGACTGTTTGACTTACACAGTTCTCCCTTTGGAGAATATTTGAAAAATCTACAATCACCAGTTCTGTTGATTCTCTAGTTGATTCCTCAGTCAGGATCAAAGATAGCTGTCACTGTAGAAAACATTTCTTCATGCCCTAGTTAAAATGCTTTATTAGCCATCTTGGCTCAGTCTAGGGCTGTTCGTTATTAAAAACTTCTGGAAATAAGAGAAAAGAATGGGAACCCATCAAAGTTCATGGGAACGAGTTTCCCCTTTGGAGCACATTATCTAGAAACTCCACACGTGTAGACTGTATTTCCTTTAGCTAATTAGCTACACTCCTCCTTGAAACATCCTCTTTGAAAAAGCTGTCAGTCTTATTATTCAACAAACATTAATGAACACCTATCAAGTGCCAGGCTGAATGTGGGTGCAAAGAATACGAAGGTGAGTGAGACACCAGGGTGTTCTCAAGAAAACAGAGTTGTGCCTGTCATTGCAGCTCCATGGGGTGCCAGCTGTGATGGTAGGAAGCTGTAGGTCACCCACATCAGACAGGGGCAGCAAGGGAGTGAGGGGACAATGCTACCATCAGTTTTCTGCTTTGGGAAGCTCATTCATGCTTGGGGATGTAAATGTCCAGGACCAAGACTCCTAACACTTGGCTAATATTATCCAGGAACATTTAGTGTCACCTCCAGTCTGAAAACAGCTCAATGAAAATAGATTCAAGTGTCTAAGATTCCCTCACGGGATCTTGTATAAGCAGTTTACAAACTAGATTTTCTTATACAAACTAAATTTTCTCTGATTATTTTAGCTGACAGGGCATTTACAGAATCTGGAGATTAGTTTTTGTCAGGGACACCACTGATGGAAGCTCTCAAATCAGTCCTACAATTTCCCCAGTGCCTTAGGCAAATATGAAGTGAGTGTGAAACTGCTGCTCTCATGTCCCAGGCAACACACTCTCCCAGCCAATCTCCTCGATGGCAGTGAGCTGCACAGGCCAGCCTGCACACTCTACCCTCCCTTAATCTTGTCTCAGAATTCAATCACCTTCTGCTACTCACTTGCTGCTGCCATTCTTTGAATTCACGCCAAGGTTTTTATCTCCTTTTGACACTGAAAACTCCATATTCTATTTAGAGTTATCCTGATATATATGAAGGAAATAATTATTTCCTTCTCCTATGTACTTTAGCCTTTGTGTTTAAAGAGTCTTAAACTTTTAACCACTGCATCTCATAAGATCACATATCATTTATTTTCTATCAATGCTTTCATTATTTTTTTTAAATGAGACAGAATCTCGCTCTGTCGCCCAAGTGGAGTGCAGTGCCGTGATCTCAGCTCACTGCAACATCCACCTCCTATGTTCAAGCGATTCTTCTGCCTCAGCCTCCTGAGTAGCTGGGATTACAGGAACCCATCACCATGCCCAGCTAATTTTTGTATTTTTTAATAGAGATGGAATTTCACCATGTTGGACCATGCTGTTCTCAAATTCCTGACCTCAAGTGATCCGCCTGCGTCGGCCCCCCGAAATGCTGGGATTACAGGCATGAGCCACCACACCAGGCTGCTCTCAAATATATTAACCTTTCCCAAGGATCTTCCTTTCTGTTCAATGTCTGCAGATTGAATTATCTCAGCCCTCCTGCCTTATCAGCTAGTACTTCCCAGTGTGTCATTAAGCCCCTGTTGGATGGATGATAAACTATCAAAAATTAAAATTAAGGGCTTTCATTGCCTTTTGGCTGTGTCAGAGAAATTTATTTTTGCATTCCTAAACGATATTGTTCTATTTGTGAAAATGGACTCTCCACTTTTAATACATTGCAACTAGTAATAGGCAATTGAGTATTTTCCACTTGAATGTATCCTTATGACATGTCTAAAAAAAAGGAAAATTGGCTGTCCTATCAGAAACAACTAATTTCCATACCTGCAAAATGCTGGAGAGCCCCATTAGGAAGAGATTCAGTGGTCAGAGGTATGAATATGTAATACCCAATTAGATTATGTTGTTCTGATTTAAACCCAGTCCATGTTATTAGTTAAACAGCATTTGATGAGGTTCAGTACATGCCACCCCAAAATATGACATCTTGGCATTTTGAATATTTTAAGCTGAAGGAATTTGAGAAACAGCAAGTGCAGGAGGAGAGTCTGACTTTCCTCTGAAGCAGGTCATAAGATTCCCATGTGAGAGGTCCTTTCCTTATTCCCAGAGAAAAGGAGCATCCTCATCTCCAAAGACAGAGGGACGCCAAGAGGATCTAAACAGGCCTGCTACACTTCCCTGGTTTACTATCCTTAGATCATACCCTTTTGTCCCATCATATTTTTCCACAACTTTGCACTCTTCCCCAAACCTAGCATAAAAATGCTTAGGGTTAACATCTCTTTGGCCCTTCATTTCCTTGTGAAGGCTTCCTTCATTTCCATAATACTTACATTAAATAAATTTGTGTGCTTTTATTCATCTGTCTTTTATTACAAGGGCCCCAAACGAGAATGTTAGGAGGATAGAAGGGAAAGAAGTATTTTTCTTCCCCTTCACCTTCTATTACCTGAAATTATTACTGTTCCTTTTCTACTTGATAGACCCATTTTCATGGAAATCTGATTATTATCAAAGGCAGATTAATTAAGAAGTCTTTCCCATGAATGGTAATGAGAAAAAGCATCCTTGGAGGATGTGAAGATCTGTCCTTGGAGTTTCATTCAAGGTTAAAGGGATCAGGATTGCAATGATAGCTCAGTAATAGATCTACTCATGACTTCATTTATGTTCATTTTTAAAAATCAACATAAAGAGCTGGAAGAGGCCTTTGGAGCTCACTTAGTTCAATTCTTCCCTTTTATAGATGAGGAGCTCAAGCTGCAGCTCTCACCCCAGGTCACAAAGTTGACTAGCTTTCCGCCTGAACCACAATGTGATCCTGAATTCTGTACTGTGTTGATTAGTCTTACAGAACATGATCTGTGGAGCCCTGTAATACTCTGTGAGAGGACATCAAAACCATAAGCAGCTGAGTGAACTGAGTTATTTTATCTATTTCAACTGTACCCCTGGACATTTGGACATTCTGTTTCATGGTACCTGTAGAAAGATCAGTTAATTTGGTTTACTCAGCACATACTTACTTGAAAACCTTCTCTGGGTCAAGCATTGTGTTTGGTACCTTATTTACTGTCATTAAACAATATCAAAATCTACTTTACATTTAATCAGTTGTTTAACTTGGCATATGATAAAAATAATAGCTAATAAAAGTTTGCAACAAGCTTTTCTTCTATGAATTTATCATTTAAGTTACTTGGAAATCAATCCAAAAAAACATTATTGAGTACATATCATTTGCAAGGTTTGTCATTGCTGTGGGATTTAAAGATGCAGATATCATAGGAGGAAGCTTTTAACTATGTACAACTCTGACAATCATGCATCTATGAGTGTGTACCCCTGTATAGCCAGGACACCAACAGCTGTACCAGTCAGCCAGCCCTTTTTGTCAATAGCTCACCAAAGCAGGAAGCACAGTGCAGTGTGAGGGCTCAAACACTCGTTCATTATAAACATCCCATTTGCTTCCATACAGAATTTGAAGAGCAAATAATACTAGACAGATACCATATTTTATCAATTCTAAGAATGCACATTTTTTTCTCATTTTTATCTCTCTGAAACAGGATACATCTTAAAATCAAGAGATGATAGCATTGTTTCATAGGTTAATTGGTAGGGTTTTTTCTTAGTGTTTCATAGAATTGTTTTATAATCTTATAATCTTAAATTTCGTGAAATAAATAACATTAGGAAAACTATATGGATTTTTTAAAAACAGGAGCGAAATAATTAAAAGTTAAAGAAATCTAGGCTAAGGCTAGCTACTGCAATGGAAATCAAGATTAACTTTAGGTTTTCTTAAAACTAAGGTAGGATGTCAGTTAAACGTGGCAGTCCCTGCGAAACCCAAATAAAAGACAATGAAGGAATCAAATAGTACACTCCCGCCTACACCAACTCCTGCCAAAGAAAACTAAAGAGACAAATTCAACTGATGAGAGATTTCAAAGTAGTTTCAGAAGAGAGGAAATAAGAGTGGTAGCTGACATGGCAGGGCCAACATATCAACAATCTAAGTGCCTACAAAAGGAATACAAATCATCATGTTACACTGTCATTCTGTGAAGGTATTTCTAGGGGAAATGAAAATTATATGGCCTAGCTAGGAAGAATTTTCTTAAGTACTTAAAGGGTCTTTCTGACCATCCCATGGCCATTCCTGAAGCTAGAGGGGGAAATTCTGAACCGGGTGGGGGGCGGTGCAAGGGTGAAGGTAGGATACAGGCAAAATAGCTGCATGCCTCCTCTTGGGTCAGTAGTCACATAGGTTGGGATCCAATGTAAATATTATTTTTGCTATCTTACCTTTAGATACAGCTTTTAAAACTTTTTAAAGATTTTATTTAAGTGGGGAAATTTTTAAAAATCTAGTCAATTATACTTTCTATTTCAAAACAAATAGTATCCCACACTTGGGAGGGAGGGCTAAGCAGATTCCATCCCAGCAGTACCATACATATAAGTCTGTGTGTGTGTGTGTGTGTGTGTGTATGTGTGTGTGTGTTTGTGTATGTGTACATGTACAGCATTTGTTTATAGATAAATGCATATGTATGTATGTGTGTGTCCATGTGTGAGTGTGTATTCCTCCTAGACAGAGTGAATTTTTATTTCATATAAAGTTTTTAAACCTAAAGATGGTTTCCCCTAGTGTTACTCTGATATTGACTGTTTTGCTACACATTCTCCTCTGGTTTCATAAACTATGCCTTCTATAAATGTTAATGTCTAGACAGGAGATGGATTTTATACTCCATAATGTGAGGCATATTGAACTGTGGTTCTGTGAGTGGTCACTGTCATTATTACCTTGTATTTTCTGAAAACCATCCCTGTGCCCATTCTGGCCCAAGACTCTTAATGCATTCTGACATCTTTAATAAGTGCTTAAAGCATCTCCACAGTAATACAGTCTCTCTTTACCCCCTCAACCATGGGAGAGTGAGAAAAATACGTTTGGGTCTGTTTCTCCATGGAAGAACAAAAGAAATTCTAGAAGGAAATTCTGTTGGTTTATCATCTTTTATTGCGGCATGTATAGGATGTCAGGGAGAGTGGTATCCAGGATAAAGAAATGCAGTAAAGGAAAATTATTTAAGGTGTTTTTCTAAGTCACTTATGTTGGTTGTGTCCCATGTGTCAAGAAAACATTATAGGCAATTAGTTTTTCCAAGAAAGAGGTTTCAGAAAGAGTCACTGATTTATGTGTTAGGATTCACAGTATCATAGACTTGTTCTGAAAAGGCTTTCTCCAGGCGTGGGTAACTCCCAGAGAGCCCCCTGCTTAGCTGCCCTGTGATGGGCCTGCTTCTGTTATAATCCCTATCATTTTCCATCCCTCTTCAGGAGGCACTTGAACACTGGGATTTCCCATCAGGATAAACAGATTTTTGCCTTTACTGTTACATCCCTACTTCCCCTCTCCAGCCAGGGGTATCCCCTGCCTTCACCTTTGGGTTCTAGGCCCCAGGCAGCCAGGCAAGAGTGTTCTGAGGATCAAATAAGGCACCTGAAAAAATTTTAAAGACTTAAATAGTTTGATATTATAGTGTATGGTATTACATTATATTATATCATGGCATATCAAAACATTTTATATTAGGATCTCCTGTGTTGTACTCTTGACCTTGCTTCAGCTTTCTTGGTGTCCAGTCCTGAGCTTTGGTGGAGCCTGCCCACCTGTGCACCCATCCTACCATG
Source organism: Papio anubis (assembly GCF_008728515.1). NCBI lineage: Eukaryota > Metazoa > Chordata > Mammalia > Primates > Cercopithecidae > Papio > Papio anubis. The sequence continues at coordinate 54,230,718 of NC_044979.1, read as the reverse complement.
ATAGATTGTTCTTGATAGTACCCCCCTACCCCCAACCGGTAAGGACCACTCTACCCCTTAATCTCTTCTCTCTAAATTCTAGGTGTGGCCCTGAAAATAGTTAGAATTGATAGATGACAGGCCAGCAGATAAAGTCAGATTCAACTGAGACACAACTCACTTGTATCAAGAGTGGTCAGTCTAAGACCATACTTGACTACTTCTAAAATTAAGGTAAATTATATTTTAAGTCTCCTAATTTGACTTTAGGGCCTTGCCCACCAGTTTTCCAGAACATCCTGTTATCTGGCCAAGTGTTTGAAGATGTTAAGTAATGCATTTTGGAAGCATTTGAGAGCCCTGATGGATCTTAGTTTATGGTACACAACATACTGCTTATGTTGCCCCATTTTCTTAAAACATTTTTTAATCTTGCTTTATTATTTTAATTGTAGTGTTCAAAGGAAATCTGTATACTATTGGAATACATTGAATATTACTCTTTTATGTAATGCTTCTTTTACTCAGCATAATTTTTTTTAGATCCATGCATGTTGTTGCATTTATCATAATTATTTTTATCTTGAGTAATATTCTAATTTATGAATGTACCATTTTTAAATTCATTCTCCTGTTGATGGACATTTAGGTTATTTTCAGTTTATGAATATTAATAAAGCTGCTATGAACATCCTTGTACAAGTCTTTGTGTGGATTTGTTCCATTTACCTATGGTAAGAAGCTAGGAATGGAATTACTAGGTCACAGAGTGGGTGTATATTTAGTTTTATAAGAAACTTCTAGAATGTTTTCCAAAGTGATTGACCCATTTTACACTTCCCTCAGCAGTGTATGAGAATTCCAGTTGCCTCATATCTTTGCCAAAATTTGGCATTTTCCAGTCTTTTAATTTTAGCCATTCTGAGAATGTGTAGTGATATCTCATTGTGTTGTTTTAAAATCCTCGGAGACTAATGATGTTAATCACTTTTTCACGTGTTTATTGCCCGTTCAGACATCTTCTTTTGTGAAGTGTTTGTTCACACATTTTGCCCGTTTTTACTGATTTCTTTGCCAAGCATATTTTTACATATTCTGGGTACAAGTTTTTGTTAGATATATGTTTTGAAAATATTTTATTCTATTATATGACTGGCCTTTTTATTATCTTAATAGTACAGTTTGAGAAACTGAAGTTTTTAATTTTAAGGCAGGCTAATTTATCAATTTTTTATTTTATGCCTATGAGGCACTGCGTCCTGTCTAAGAAACCTTTCCTGCCCTCAGATTGTGAATATGTTTTTCTATGTTCTTTTGTAGCTTTATTGTTTTACCTTTAACATGTGAATCTATAATCTATCTCAAATTAACCCTTGTATATGGTGAAGTTTACTTTTTTCATATAGATATCCAGTCATTGTAGCACTATTTGTTGAAAAGACTTTCTTTTCCCATTGAATTATTTTGGCATGTCTGTCAAAACAGTAAATAACCATGTAAATGTTGGTTTATATTTCAGCTATTTTGTTTAATTTATCAATTTGTCTATTCTCATACCAGTACCACATTGTCTTGAGTAATGTAGCTTGATAATAGGTATTAAATTCAAGTACTGAAGTCCTTTAACTTTCTTCTTATGACTTTGGATAGTCTAGATACTTTTCATTTTCATATACCTTTAAAAATAAGCTTGTTCATTTTTATCAGAAAGCCTTTATGATATTATTATTAGTATTGGATTGAATATATAACTGATAACTATGCTAAATCTTCCAATTCAAGAACTTGGCATGTCACCCCATTTGTTTAGTGTTCTTGAATTTCTGTTAGCAATATCTTGTAGTTTTTAGTGGAGAGACTTGTACGTCTTTTTAAAATTTATTCTTTTTTTCAAGTTCCTTTTTAAAGTATTTATTTTTTGACACTATTATTAATAAAATTGTTGTTTAATTTTATTTTCCAATTGTTTGCTGCTAATATGTAGAAGTGCTATTGATTTTTGTTTGTGGATCTTGTATCTTGCCAACTTGCTAAATTCACTTATGAATTCTAATAATTATATTTAGAATTCTTCAGTATTTTCTACTTAATTACACCATTTGTAAATAGAAACAGTTTTTCCCCTTCTTTTCAATCTGTTTGCCTTTTATTTATTTTTCTTGCCTTATTGCATAGACCAGGATCTCCAGAAAAATGTTGAATATGAGTAATAAGAGTAGATATTCTTTGTTTTCCTGATTATAGGGTGAAAGTATCAATATTTCACCACTGTATATAATGTTAGATACTCTTTATTAGGTTAAGTAAGTTCCCTTCTATTTCTATTTTACTAGTATCTGTTTTGAATGGGTGTTGAATTTTGTCAAATGCTTTTTCTGCATCCATTGAGATTATCATATGATATTTCTTTTTTGGTATTTAATATGGTAAATTACACTAATTTTAAATGTTAAGCCAATGTTGCATTCCTGAAATAAGCCCAATATGGGGTGTGTGTGTGTGTGTGTGTGTGTGTGTGTGTATATATATATAAAATTACATTATCTTTTTAATGTATCATTTGAATCAATTTGCTAATATTTGGCTAAGGACTTTTGCATTTAGTATATATTATTTTTAAATAAAACTTAAAATCACAGAGTGCCTGGTCTGGCACTTCTGGAGACATTTCAGAAAGTATCTGAATAGATGAGATTTTAAAATACTATCAAAATAGATTTGTCCAAACTGAAACGTTGGAAATATCCATGTTCCCCCTTCAGTCATGCAGCCAAACAGAAAAGAGATTAATTACTTCATTTTTATTACAGAAGTTTTGCCATAATTTCATACGATTTCCTAGAAATTAGCTAAAATATCATCTAAATGTAACCAACTAATAAGCTGTTCTCCAAGAGTAGACTTCAGTTGTTATATGTCAAATTGGAAGACTAACCAAATGAAGAAAGTCTCACTGAATTGTTAGTGTAGAATCTTGAATAGTTAGAACGAGTGCATTTTGTTAAGAAAAAAAAAATGCTCATATTACCACTTCAAGGAAATAGTAAAACCCAGAAGTCATCAAACTAAAAGAATCTGCAAGCAGCAGTCCTTAAGAGAAAGAACTCACGAGTCATAGTGGTCTACAGAGTAAACAGAAGTCAGCACGGTAGTTTGATGAACTCAACTAACCTAAATTTACTAAGAACTGTTGAAATCCACTGAAACCCAGGATAGGTAGCATCTGTAGGTATGAATTTTTTGCTTTATGTTTACATATGTTTTATGTTTCTACTGAAGCCTCATGCACATTCATGAAGGATGGCTATTCTATTACACTCCAGCCCTCTGACATGATTGGCACTTTTTCTCCCTTTTGTCCTCTGTCCTTCTCCCTACTCCCAGCACTCTTAAGTAATCTTCTACCTGTCCTCCTTTTCCTCCTCTTACTGTCTGCCCTCTAGCCCCACTGCGCATGGGCCTGTCACAGCCTTTTGTGGTACCCGGTAACTCTCACAAGGGCCAGTTTGCCTAGAGGGATGCCAAGGGCTAAAAGGACTCTACCCAAGAAAACCTCCTTTTAGTCAATTATTTGATCCTTTAAAGAGAAAGCCTGACATTTATCATAGCAAGTATTATTTTTGTTAAGATCTGCACAGAGCTCTTCAGCATTCACCATCGTCCCCCTCATCACTTTTATCCACAGCCACTTTCTTTAACTATAATGCAGCTAATGATGAAAGTGGAAAGTGGAATAAGGCACTGAACACACATGCGTATGTGCGCACACGCACGCACACACACACACACACACACACACACACACACACACACACACAGCATTGTCCCTGATAAATATCGAAGAGAACAGAAGCCTTTGCATGGTGAGGATTTGGGCAGACTATATTGTTCTATAGTTTATCAGTTGATAACTTTTGCTGCCTCCAAGTCATTGTGTTTTCCCAAGTGAAAACCTTTGGCTGAGCCCTGGAAATACATATACAGAAATGAAAAGTTATTAAACCAAGACTGCAGGGGAATGCAGAGGAATGCTCTGTTTGTAATTCTGGAGCAAACGCTTTAGAATGAACTTTTGAAAGCTTAACAAAAGTACTTGAAATCATGCAGAGAAACAACAACTTTTTAAAAAATCTGGTCCCCAAGGATTTCATTTATCTTTTAAATCTAGTTGCTGCAAAATACTGATAATGTGCAAATTTTTCAAGATGTTAAATCTGCAGCTACCAGTGGCTTGCTGAATTAATCAAATTACCTTAGAGGTACTGCAGTCAGTGAGAAAAGTTTAATGATATTCAAAACTTTCATGGTAATAATTACAGTTGAAGAGGGTCAGTCAGTTGAGAATTATGTGAAAAATGAATAGAATGAAAATCTGAATGAGGATATCAGAACGTCCATAAATTGTGGGGAAAGTGAACCATGAAAATAAAATTCACTTACGTTCATTTAGAAGGAGGAAATAAAAGGAAGTGTGTTGGAATTTGAGCCTAGGGAAAATTTAAGAATGGCGCAGTTCTAGTGGAGTAAGAGAAGGAGGAGTTAAGGATGGTTGGGAAAGCAAGTTGGAAATGATAGGACATTATTTCTTCTTATATATCAGCTTCTCCCAATTTAGTGTACCAAAAACAGCTATTATAATTCACCTATTCCTTCTACCCACAAGTTTCTTCTCCGTAATGTCATCTGTGTGCACACCTTTTATTTTTTCTCCATATTTTTAAAAGAAGAGGTAATATAGTCTATGAAGTATGTTTCCTGTTTTAAAAAAATTGATTGTTCAAAGCATTACAAAATAGGAAGCTGAGATAACTTACAATAAAATACATTTTTTCTATTACCTCTCACCTTACACAGGTCCCCTTTCTTAAAAGTTGGCAAGGTATTGGATTTTTTTAAAAATTGATTTACTTTATATATTTTTAAAGATGTCTAGTGGGTGAAAACATCTTTCATATTTCAAAATTAGCATTGTCTACACACTGCATTTTTTATAGAAGGCAGCCACAACAGATGGTGCAGTGACTTTTTAAAAATATTTGACTCAATAAGCAGGTGTGTGTCTTCTATGTGCTATGCCATGCAAATATTTTATAAAACTCCTTCTGGCCAAGCACATTAACACAATCTGTAGGCTGCTGGAAGACTACAGGAAAAGTCAATAGAGCTTTCTGCGAGCATATGAAATGTTGAAAAGACCCTTCTTCCAAATGTACCTGTTGAAAGATTATGTATCATTTTTCTTCATTTCAGAGGCATAAAATAGAAACTTATTGTGTATGAGTGTGAAACAAAGAGACAAAGAAAAATTGCTCCCATTGTGATGCCAAAAATATTGAGAAAAACGCTCATTGAGTTATTAATTCATTCATTTAGCCTGTTTTTATTGAGTGTTTATCATGTTAATGGCACTGTGATATGTGCTTGAGATACAGAAATAAATGTGAAAGTGTGGTCCCTGCCATTAGAGAGGACTTTGTCTGGAAATCAGAGATATCTATGTAAACCAGCAAATGCAATGGTGTATTATGGGTACCACGATGGAAGGATGTACAAGGGCATAAAGATGAGGTTAGAGACATTTCCAAAGTTGTCTTATGAAGTAAGTGGATGTTCACCTGCTCTGCAAGGGAAGAAGGCATAGGAGATTGGTGCAAAGGCAGCCTAGGGCACCATGAAATGGCCTGATTGTAGAAACTACAAGTAGCTAAGTTTAGCCAAAGAGTCAAGTCACTGGGAGAATGACAAGTTGGAGAAGTAGGTAGGTTTTGGATCATGGAAGCACTCTTAAACACTGTCAAGGTGTGTGGACTTTATCCAGTACGCATTTGGGAGTCCTGAAGGTTTTAAGCAGAGGAGTAATACAATTTAATTGAATAGTAGTATGAAGCAAAACTTTATAAGCAGAACTTACAAACTGCAAAGTAAAATGTTTTAAAATACTTTATTTTTACTAGAAATTAAACATTTAGCAATGATCAACAAGAAAGTTATCTAGGTGACATGATGGCAGATTATAACACCACCATGGTCTGTTACTCCTGCTAGTTCAATCACCTACCCCTGAGAGCTCCTATTACTTCTCCACTGCCCTACTCAACAAATTTATTCATTGATTCAATAAATGCTTACATGCCAAGCTCTATTATGGGCCCTAGAGATAATGAGATAAAAAGAACTCATAGTAGGCCAGACACAATGGCTCACATCTATAATCTCAGCAATTTGGGAGGTAAAGGCAGGAGGATTGCTTGAGCTCAGGAGTTTGAGACCAGCCTGGGCAACATAGAGAGATTCTCGTCTCTACAAAAAATAAAGAATACTAGCAGGGGATGGTGGTATGCACCTGTGGTCCCAGCTACTCAGGAGGCTGAAGTGGGAGGATCACTTGAGCCAGGGAGGCTGGTGCAACAGTGAGCCAGGCACAGAAAATAGCCCATGGAACAGGGCCTGCCACACAGTAGGCTCTCAACAAACATTTGTTTAATTAAGGATGTAACAGCACATGCTGCTTAGCCCTTTGCCAAAGTTGATGAGGTCCTGCAACCTTCAAGGTCATGATTACAGTTTTTGTTGCTGAAAGCTCCACTGTGAGTTCTACAGTATCTTCAAAGAGAAGTTTCCCTTTATTATGAGGGGACAGCACGGAAGCTTTTGAGCCACTGCATTGAGCCACTGCACTCCAGCCTGGGCAACAGAATGAGACCCTGTCTTAAATAATAATAACTCATGGTTCCTTGTCCCCAGTATGTTCATTGGAGCCATCATGTCAAATGTCTCTGGAGCCCAGACATGATCCTTGAAGAATCACAATCTCATTCCTCTTTGTGCAGCCACATCCCACCCTTCCCAAAGCCAAACTCGTTATTTGTACTCATCATTTTCATGTATTAAGGGTGCAGGGATGCAGCAACAATAACCAGTTCCATTTTGACAATTGCTATGAAGAGGAGTGAGAGTACTCCTAGTGGTCTACCAGGAAGTTGGTGCTTCAAAAACCAGTTTGAAACTTTTAAAAGCTGACTTCGCTTTTCACAAGATGGCTGTTACTGAATTTGCAAAATGTTCTATGTATTACTCTGTCACTCAAGGAATCAAAAACTTAAGATGGCAATGGTGGACTATTAGGTGTACATGTTAATTCTTGTTTTGATAGTTAGAAAAACCACCACTCAAGCATATCTAAGACCATAGACATTATTGCACAAGCCACTACCTCACTTATTGTTCAGGAAAACTAAAACTCATAAAATGTGATGTGAAGGTAAGAGGAGTCATTTAATCCAAAGAAATGTCATTTTGTTATGTTTTTCTATTTCAAGCCTTATTATGTATAGTATAACAAACTAATACAGAAAGTCTTTGACTTCCTAACAACTATTTCATAATAGCTTTGGTAAATAAAACTGGAAATAAAGATATACTATATGTAGGGGAAGGGGCTTTTGTATTTTGGCCTACATTTAATATGGACCATTCACCACAGTTTTAGACTACTGTTGGACCTGTTATCTGCATTACATATGCCTAAATTCCTACCCAGTGGTGTAACTTCTCCTTGTAAGCTTTCAGTTTCTGGGGAACTTTAAAAATCTCTTGCCTAATTCCTGAAGTTGAGTTGTCCTGGTGACCTAATTCCTTAGAAATTGATTCTTAATAGTGTGAAGCAATTCCCAAAAAGCTTCCATGCTCTCCCCTCATAATAAAGGGAAACTTCTCTTTGAAGATGCCGTAGAACTCACAGCAGAGCTTCCAGCAACAAAAACTGTAACTATAACCTTGAAGGTTGCAGGACAACCTCATCAACTTTGGCAAAGAGCTAAGCAGCATGTGCTGTTACATCCTTAATTAAACAAATGTTTGCTGAGAGCCTACTATGTGGCAGGAACTGTTCCGTGGGCTATTTTCTGTGCCTGGCTCACTCCCTGACTCCACCCCACCTAGATTCTTCAGATCTCTGCCTAAACATCAAGGAAGACTTCCCTCAAACTAGTAAATCCAGTAAATCCTAGATAGGTGCTCTCATAATCCTCTGCATCTCTGCTTCAAAAACACTTAGCACAATTAAACTTTTCTAATTATTTTTGTAACTTGAGAGAGAAAAAGTCTGTCTTCCCTACTGGACTATAAGCTTTGTGTTGATCAGAATCATTTCTCTCTTTTTACAGTTACTGGCACAGAAACTGATTAGAACATAAGGAGAAATAATGAAATGTAAAGAGTGAAAACAGAAACTTTATTTTGTAATTAATATATTGTATATATAACATTATAACAAGTGACAGCCTGGCCTGAGGCATATCATTAGATTCTCAGTCATGTGAACAATCAAAATTATTGAATGCTGGGTAATGTGAACATCTTTGATAAAAGCTGAAATTTTCTAATAGTTTCTGAATGGAATACTCCTTCCAAGGGCCTCTACCTTTTGCAGAATCTGCAAGATTCTGCAAGTACACATGGATGTAACTTCACATCCTTTGCAAGCACACATGGAGATAACTTCAAACCATGGGAAGGGTTGTGTATCTGATGGTTCTGCAGATAGTCTGGAGCAAGCACTTCATAGGCTTCCCTGTCACTGCAGGCAAGCCGCTCTCTGTCCAGATGCTGTGGTAGTGTCCATACTTCCTGTCACTCTTTCAATTTTTTTGGGGGGTGGGGTTATTTTTATTTCTTTTTTTTTAATTATACTTTAAGTTCTAGGGTACATGTGCACAACGTGCAGGTTTGATACATAGGTATACATGTGCCATGTTGCTTTGCTGCACCCATCAACTCATCATTTACATTAGGTATTTCTGCTAATGCTATCCCTCCCCCCTCCCCCCACCCCTGGACAGACCCTGGTGTGTGATGTTCCCCGCCCTGTGTCCAAGTGATCTCATTGTTCAATTCCCACCTATGAGTAAGAACATGCAGTGTTTGGCTTTTTGTCCTTGTGATAGTTTGCTCAGAATGATGGTTTCCAGCTTCATCCATGTCCCTGCAAAGGACATGAACTCATGCTATTTTATGGCTGCATACTACTCCATGGTGTATATGTGCCACATTTTCTTAATGCAGTCTATCATTGATGGACATTTGGGTTGGTTCCAAGTCTTTGCTATTGTGAACAGTGCCGCAATAAACATATGTGTGCATGTGTCTTTATAGTAGCATGATTTATAATTCTTTGGGTATATACCCAGGAATGGGATTGCTGGGTCAAATGGTATTTCTAGTTCTAGATCCTAGAGGAATCACCACACTGTCTTCCACAATGGTTGAACTAATTTACACTCCCACCAACAGTGTAAAAGCGTTCCTATTTCTCCACATCCTCTCCAGCATCTGTTGTTTCCTTACTTTTTAATGATTGCTATTCTAACTGGTGTAAGATGGTGTCTCATTGTGGTTTTGACTTGTATTTCTCTGATGACCAGTGATGATAAGCATTTGTTCATGTGTCTGTTGGCTGCATAGATGTCTTCTTTTGAGAAGTGTCGGTTCATATCCTTTGCCCACTTTTTGATGGGCTTGTTTGTTTTTTTCTTGTAAATTTGTTTGAGTTCTTTGTAGGTTCTGGATATTAGCCCTTTGTCAGATGGGTAGATTGCAAAGATTTTCTCCCATTCTATAGGTTGCCTCTTCACGCCAATGGTAGTTCCTTTTGCTGTGCAGAAGCTCTTTAGTTTAATTATATCCCATTTGTTTATTTTAACTTTTGTTGCCATTTCTTTTGGCGTTTTAGTCATGAAGTCCTTGCCCATGCCTATGTCCTGGATGGTACTGCATAGGTTTTCCTCTAGGGTATTTATGGTTTTAAGTCTAATATTTAAGTCTTTAATCCATCTTGAATTAATTTTTGTATAAGGTGTAAGGAAGGGATCCAGTTTCAGCTTTCTACATATGGCTATCCAGTTTTCCCAGCACCATTTATTAAATAGAGAATCCTTTCCCCATTGCTTGTTTTTGTCAGGTTTGTCAAACATCAGATGGTTTTACATGTGTGGTGTTATTTTTGAGGCCTCTGTTCTGTTCCACTGGTCTATATATCTCTTTTGGTACCAGTACCATGCTGTTTTGGTTGCTGTAGCCTTGTAGTATAGTTTGAGGTCAAGTAGCGGGATGCCTCCAGCTTTGTTCTTTTTGCTAAGGATTGTCTTGGCAATGTGGGCTATTTTTTGGTTCCATATGAACTTTAGAGTAGTTTTTTCCAATTCTGTGAAGAAAGTCAGTGATAGCATGATGGGGATGGCATTGAATCTATAAATTACTTTGGGCAGTATGGCCATTTTCATTATATTGATTCTTCCTATCCATGAACATGGAATGTTTTTCCATTTGTTTGTGTCCTCTTTTATTTTGTTGAGCAGTGGTTTGTAGTTCTCCTTGAAGAGGTCCTGCACATCCCTTGTAAGTTGGATTCCCAGGTATTTTATTCTCTTTGAAGCAATTGTGAATGGGAGTTCACTCATGATTTGGCTCTCTGTTTGTCTATTAATGATGTATAGCAATGCCTGTGATTTTTGCACATTGATTTTTTTATCCTGAGACTTTGCTGAAGTTGTTTATCAGCTTATGGAGATTTGGGGCTGAGACGATAGGGTTTTCTAAATATACAATCATGTCATCTGCAAACAGGGACAATTTGACTTCCTCATTTCCTAATTGAATACCCTTTCTTTCTTTCTCTTGCCTAATTGCCCTGGCCAGGACTTCCAGTACTATGTTGAATAGGAGTGGTGAGAGAAGGCATCCCTGTCTTGGGCCGGTTTTCAAAGGGAAGGCTTCCAGTTTTTGCCCATTCAGTATGATGTTGGCTGTGGGTTTGTCATAAATAGCTCTTATTATTTTGAGATATGTTCCATCAATACCTAGTTTATTGAGAGTTTTTAGCATGAAGGGCTGCTGAATTTTGTCAAAGGCCTTTTCTGCATCTACTGAGATAATCACATGGTTTCTGTAGTTGGTTCTGTTTATGTGATGGATTACATTTATTAATTTGTGTATGTTGAACCAGCCTTGCATCCCAGGGATGAAGTCAACTTGATCGTGGTGGATAAGCTTTTTGATGTGCTGCTGGATTTGGTTTGCCAGTATTTTATTGAGGATTTTTGCATCGATGTTCATCAGGGATATGGTCTAAAATTCTCTTTTTTGTTGTGTCTCTGCCAGTCTTTGTTATCATGATGATGTTGGCCTCATAAAATGAGTTAGGGAGGATTCCTTCTTTTTCTATTGATTGGAATAGTTTCAGAAGGCACGGTATCAGCTTCTCTTTGTACTTCTGGTAGAATTCGGCTATGAATCCATCTGGTCAGGGACTTTTTTTGGTTGATAAGCTATTAATTATTGCCTCAATTTCAGAGCCTGTTATTGGTCTATTCAGAGATTCAACTTCCTCCTAGTTTCCTTGGGATAGTGTGTGTGTCCAGGAATTTATCCATTTCTTCTAGATTTTCTAGTTTATTTGTGTAGAGGTGTTTATAGCATTCTCTGATGGTAGTTTGTACTTCTGTGGGATCAGTGGTGACATTCCCTTTATCATTTTTTGTTGCATCTATTTGATTCTTCTCTCTTTTCTTCTTTATTAGTCTTGCTAGCAGCCTATCAATTTTGTTGATCTTTTCAAAAAACCAACTCCTGGATTCATTGATTTTTTGAAGGGTTTTTTGTGTCTCTATCTCCTTCAGTTCTGCTCTGATCTTAGTTATTTCTTGCCTTCTGCTAGCTTTTGAATGTGTTTGCTCTTGCTTCTCTAGTTCTTTTAATTGTCATGTTAGGGTGTTGATTTTAGATCTTTCCTGCTTTCTCTTGTGGGCATTTAGTGCTATAAATTTCCCTCTACACACTGCTTTAAATGTGTCCCAGAGATTCTGGTATGTTGTGTCTTTGTTTTCATTGGTTTCAAAGAACATGTTTATTTCTGGCTTCGTTTCGTTATTTTCCCAGTAGTCATTCAGGAACAAGTTGTTCAGTTTCCATGCAGTTGTGCGGTTTTGAGTGAGTTTCTTAATCCTGAGTTCTAATTTGATTGCACTGTGGTCTGAGAGGCAGTTTGTTGTGATTTTTGTTCTTTTACATTTGCTGAGGAGTGCTTTATTTCCAATTCTGTGGTCAATTTTAGAATAACTGCGATGTGGTGCTGAGAATAATGTATATTCTGTTGATTTGGGGTAGAGAGTTCTGTAGATGTCTATTAGGTCCACTTGGTGCAGAATCGAGTTCAATTCCTGTATCCTTGTTAACTTTCTGTCTTGTTGATATGTCTAATGTTGACAGTGGGGTGTTAAAGTGTCCCATTATTATTGTGTGGGAGTCTAAGTCTCTTTGTAAGTCTCTAAGGACTTGCTTTATGAATCTAGGTGCTCCTGTATTGGGTGCATATATATTTAGGATAGGTAGCTCTTCTTGTTGAATTGATCCCTTTACCATTATGTAATGGCCTTGTGTCTCTTTGATCTTTGTTGGTTTAAAGTCTGCTTTATCAGAGACTAGGATTGCGACCCCTGTTATTTTTTTTCTTTCCATTTGCTTGGTAGATCTTCCTCCATCCCTTTATTTTGAGCCTATGTGCGTCTTTGCACGTGAAATGGGTGTCGTGAACACAGCACACTGATGGGTCTTGACTCTATCCAATTTGCTAGTGTGTATCTTTTAATTGGGGCATTTAGCCCATTTACATTTAAGGTTAATATTGTTATGTGTGAATTTGATTCTGTCATTATGATGTTCGCTGATTATTTTGCCCGTTAATTGATGCAGTTTCTGCATAGCATCGACGGTCTTTACGATTTGGCCTGTTTTGCAGTGGCTGGTACTGGTTGTTCCTTTCCATGTTTAGTGCTTCCTTCGGGAGCTCTTGTAAGGCAGGCCTCGTGGTGAGAAAATCTCTCAGCATTTGCTTGTCTGTAAAGGATTTTATTTCTCCTTCACTTACAAAGCTTAGTTTGGCTGGATACGAAATTCTGGGTTGAAAATTCTTTTCTTTAAGAATGTTGAATATTGGCTCCCACTCTCTTCTGGCTTGTAGGGTTTCTGCTGAGAGATCTGCTGTTAGTCTGATGGGCTTCCCTTTGTGGGTAACTCAACTTTTCCCTCTGGCTGCCTTAACACTTTTTCCTTCATATCAACGTTGGTGAATCTGACAATGCTGTGTCTTGGGGTTGCTCTTCTTGAGGAGTATGTTTGTGGTGTTCTCTGTATTTTCTGAATTTGAATGTTGGCCTGCCTTGCTAAGTTGGGGAAGTTCTCCTAGATAATATTCTGAATAGTGTTTTCCAACTGGTTCCATTCTCCCCATCACTTTCAGGTATGCCAATCAAACATAGACTTGGTCTTTTCACATATCCCATATTTCTTGGAGGCTTTGTTAGTTTCTTTTTCCTCTTTATTCTCTAACCTTGTTTTCTCACTTTATTTCATTAATTTGATCTTCAATCACTGATACCCTTTCTTCCACTTGATCGAATCAGCTATTGAAGCTTGTGCATGCATCACAAAGTTCTTATGCCATGGTTTTCAGCCCCGTCAGGTCATTTAAGGTCTTCTCAACACTGTTTACTCTAGTTAGCCATTTGTCTAATCTTTTTTCAACGTTTTTAGCTTCCTTACGATGGGTTTGAACATCCTCCTTTAGCTCAGAGAATTTTGTTATTACGGACCTTCTGAAACCTATTTCTGTCAGCTCATCAAAGTCATTCTCCATCCAGCTTTGTTCCATTGCTGGCAAGGAGCTGTGAACCTTTGCAGGAGAAGAGGCACTCTGATTTTTAGAATTTTCAGCTTTTCTGCTCTGGTTTCTCCCCATCTTTGTGGTTGTATCTACCTTTGGTCTTTTATGTTGGTGACCTACAGATGGGGTTTGGTGTGGATGTCCTTTTTGTTGATGTTGATGCTATTTCTTTCTGTTTGTTAGTTTTCCTTCTAACAGTCAGGTCTCTCAGCTGCAGGTCTGTTGGAGTTTGCTGGAGTTCCACTCCAGACCCTGTTTGCCTGGGTATCACCAGCAGAGGCTGCAGAACAGCAAATATTGCAGAGTAGCAAATATTGCTGCCTGATCCTTCTTCTAGAAGCTTCATCCCAGAGGGGCAGCCGCCTATGTGAGGTGTCTGTTGGCCCCTACTTGGACGTGTCTCCCATTTAGGCTATACAGGGGTCAGGGACCCACTTAAGGAAGCAGTCTGTCTGTTATCAGAGCTCAGACAACGTGCTGGGAGAACCATTGCTCTATACAGAGTGGTCAGACTGGGACATTTAAGTCTGCAGAAGCTGTCTGCTGCCTTTTGTTCAGCTATGCCCTGCCCACAGAGGTAGAGTCTAGAGGCAATAGGCCTTGTTGAGCTGTGGTGGGCTCTGCCCAGTTCGAGCTTCCTGGCCGCTTTGTTTACCTAGTCGAGCCTCAAAATGGCAGATGCCCCTCCCCCAGCCAGGCTGCCATTTCGCAGATGGATCTCAGACTGCTGTGCTAGCAGTGAGCAAGGCTCTGTGGGCGTGGGTGCTGCCGAGCCAGGCACGGGAGAGAATCACCTTGTCTGCCGGTTGCTAAGACCTAGGAACAGCACAATATTGGGGCAGGAGTGTCCCATTTTTCCAAGTAGTCTGTTACGGCTTCCCTTGGCTAGGAAAAGGAAATCCCCCAACCCCTTGTGCTTCCCAGGTAAGGCGACACACTGCCCTACTTCAACTTGCCTTCCACGGGCTGCACCCACTGACCAACCAGTCCCAGTGAGATGAACCAGGTACCTCAGTTGGAAATGCAGAAATCACCCGTTTTCTGTATCAGTCACACTGGGAGCTGCAGACCGGAGCTGTTCCTATTTGGCCATCTTCACTCTTTTAATTTTTATCACATGGGATGCAGTGGCCCTGCCTCAGACCTTCTCATGGCTCATAAAGGTGCATTTATTCAAAAGGCACCAGTGAAGAGCTTCTCTGTGAACTCCAAGTTGAGTCCAAGACACATCTTAATAGAGAGAATTTATTTGTTGAGACAAATCATACAAGCCTTCTTCAGAAGCAGCAATATCTTCTTCAAGTACTTTCCTCCATTTGTGAAGATTTGTATAAATCTCTTAGTATGATTTATTGATGGTTACAAGTCTAAATGGTCACTTTTTCAGCTCTGTATATCCAAGATGAAGTAGAGATGACAACAGTATTCCTGCATCTTTCTGGATCTTATCAAATGATTAGGAAATTAAAACCCCTCTGTTCAGGTCTATTTGTGTGTTTCAAGACGCATTAAAAGCACATGAATAACAAAACGTAGCTAGTAAACAGAAAACTCTTCAATAAACGTCATACCTGCCTTGGTAGTCACAGGATCTACTGGCATAGGGTGGAGGCTACATTCAGATACCGCATAATACAACTTAAGATTTACATTCCTCAGCTTGGCCAGCTTTCATCTCACATTCATTGCCAGAAAATATGCAGCTAGGTCTTTGCACTTTTCATTGCAGTGGCTAATGAGTTCTAAATCATTATCTGTTTACATGTTTGTTCTCCCCAAGTGACCATGAGCTCATTTAGGGATTCAGTGACTCATTTTTGTTCATCCATTTCATCCCCAATATTAATTCCAACATTTGACCCATATCTGTGTGCTGAATAAATGTTTTTTGAACTACAGGAGCTCATAAACACTACCTCTTCTGTTCCTTCCCACTGAAACCGGCTGTAATCATCAGCCTTCCAAATAAATTTTGCTGTATCTGTTTCTATCATAGAGCAATAGCATGACAAATGGATTCATAATGATGTAAAAACAATATTTCACCTAATAGAAGTAACATTATTTTATTACTTTGTATATATAGCATGTTAAGGCATTTCTTTCCATTTAAAATTCTTTTGGGAATAAATGTTCTTTTGCAGACTACTTAACTCATTTCAGTCATTCTTTTTGTGAATATTCATTTAAAGCTGTCTTTAGAGTTAACTACAAAATAAACCTTCCGTTTTCACTCTTTATATCTCAAGATTTAGTAAAACTGAGTCATTAAGTGCTTTAGCTACGACTAGCAGATGCATCTTTAAATTGATCCCTTTGATTAAAGCTACTTTGCAGGCTGCTGATAACACAGTCATACCAGAAGGAATTAAATGCTTATTGGTCTTGTTAGATTATACATCTCTACTTTACTCCACTATACAAATAGACAAATACAGCCTGCCTCTATTGACATGGTGGGAAGGAGGGGAATGTGACTTCTTTTGGTTTTCAAATCTTAAAACAATTTTTTTTTCAGTTAATAGTGTAAAAAGGATTGCATTGACAAAGTTAAATTCCCAGAATTCCCTCAGTTTTTTAGAGATGGACCAGGCAACAGGTACCATTGCTTACAAAAGCATCTTGACCTTGATGGAGCTTATGACGGAGAAATAAATTTTACATTTTTAATTTGTATTTCTTGATTCCACTTTTCCATGATTTTTTTAAAACCCTCCTCATATGAATGCTTCTAAATGAAATGAAAGCTGTGCTTTTCTTAAATAGGCAAATATTCTGCCAACTGAACTCACTTACGATTTTTACAGATAATAGAGAAAACATTACTCTGGCTCATATCTGAATGATCACAAGTTTAAAATTAGTGACCTAATCAATGAGAGTTATTCCTGTAGATTGATTTCTACTAGTGTATATGATTTATAAACACATAAATGTAGAATAACACTAATATCAGCATTGTTCATCTGTTTCCATCATGGAAGTGCCTTTTATTTACTTCCTTTTCATTTTCATTGGGATTAACTTGGCTTTCGAGTTCCATTTTGGAAATAACTTTTTCTTGTAAGCAAAATTGAGGTTGTTGGATTGGCTATATTTGGGGTAGAAGTAATAAAACAAAACAATGATGTCAAATGGTCCTCGATTGGTCAACACATTCTCCATCTTCTCTTTATAGGTAGAGCGGTATTACACTTTGAGAATGGAAGAACCCATCACATGTTTATTCCTTGTCTTCCTCATCCATTCAATTAGCATTTTCTTTGCACCTTTTATATGCCAGGGACTACACATAACACCAAGAATATGAGAATGAACCACGTATAGATCACAGACACATCAGAAATTTTACACTTCAATACAATGAGGAAGGTCTGTGATACAGATATATGCCAGGTATTAGGGAAGCATTACAGAGGGACCTCAATACAACTTGTTTTCAGGGAAGCAGTTCTGCAGAGGGACTCAGGTATGTGGTCTCTCTTGTTTTCCCATCTAATCAACCAAAGTGCCTCTACTAGCCAAACATCAGCAATGGCTACTGAGGCCAGTGGTCATCAACGTCCTAACAGACAGGCAGTACTGAGTTGTGCTGATTGTAAAAGCCCTAAACTTCTTATCCCCAGACATTACTAAGGACTTCCCTGGCCCTTCAACTCTGGTCCCTGACCAGCCTTGTAGCCTCCCCTTCGTACGCTAGGACTCACTTATGATTTGAATACTTCACTTGTTCTTAAAAGCTCAAAGTCCAAAGTCTCATCTAAATCAGCTATGGGTGAAATTCAAGGCATGATTCATCTTGAGGCAAAATCCCTCCATCTGTGAATCTGTGAAATCAAAACAAGCTATTTACTTCCATAGGATAGACATTCCCATTCTAAAAGTGAGGAATAGGCAAGAAGAAAGAGGCAACTTGTCTCAGCAAGTTCAAAACCCAGTAGGGAAAACAACATTAAGTCTTAAGCTGAAGAACAACATTAAGTCTTAAAGTCCTTTGACTCTATGCCCTACATCCTGGGCACACTGGGGTAGGGGTTGAGCCACCCCAAGGCCTCAGGCAGCCCTGCCTCTATGGCTTTGCTGAGTTTACTCTACCCAGTAGGTCTCATGGGTTGGAGTCTCATGCCTGCAGCTCTTTTTTCTAGGCTGACCCTACAAGCTGGTAGTTGTACAGTTCTGGTGTCTAAGGAGTGGTCCTACTCCCACAGCTCTACTAGGCATTGTTCTGATGGGGACTCCCTGTGGCAACTCTGACCCTGCAGCAGGTTTCTGCCTTGGCCCCCAGGCTTTCCCAGACATCCTTTGAAATCTAGGTGGAGACTGCCATGGCCCTACAGCTCATACACCCTGCAGATTGAGCACCACATGGTAGCTAACAAGGCTCACTACTTGCACCCTCTGTAGCTACACCACAAGCCTCGCCTGAGCCTCCCAGAGCTATGGCCAGGGTGGTCGAGGAGTGCTGCACCAAGATGCAGGGAGCAGAGTCTTGAGGCAGCTCTGAGCAGCAAAACCAGGGAGGACACCCTGGGCCTGTCCCCCAAAACTATTCTGCCCCACTAGAGCTCTGGGCCTGTGATGGGAGAGGCAGCCTGAGAGAGCGCTGAAATGCCTTCAAGGTCTTTCTCCCATTGTCCTGTAGCACCTGGCTCCCTTCTGCTCATCTCCTTAGCAAATGGCCACTTGGCCACGTCCTTAGTTCATTCACTAAAAACACTTTTTCAATCTTTATATGGGCAGGCTGCAAATTTTTCAAATCTTTCCATTTTGCTTCTCTTTTAATTATAAGTTTCATCTCCCGGTGATTTAATTTTGAAGTTTCTATGACTTAAAGTGCTGGAGTTCGAATCTACCCAAGTTGGCAGAAACTCTGAAATAAACTCCTCCAGGATAATAGAATAAACTGTTTCTATAACTATGATATGACTTTTTTTTAACATTTAGTGAAAGCAAATAGCAGGAAGATCAAATTCCTCCAATAATGGATTTTTCTACTCAATTATTCAGCTGTCGAAGCTGCTAGGCCATGCAGAACTGGTTTCAAGACTGCTCTACTGCCAGATGAAGCTATCAGGACTGTCAGTCTCCAGGGAGCCTGGGAATTGTTTCAAAATGGTCACAAAGGACCATCAGAATTAAATGTACTTTATTGGGGGAAAAGAGTCATTTTCCTACTGGGATTTGCTAGCCATATCATTCATCCTTCAAGGTTATCAAATGATTCTCAATAAACCTAATTCTGTTATTTTCAGCTGCCTATCCCAAGTATCTATAGCTAAATACTCTAATAATCTAGGTTTAGGTAGTCTAAACACAACAAATGTATTGTTTTGTTTTGTTTTGTTTTTTAATTTATTTATTATTATTATACTTTAAGTTGTAGGGTACATGTGCATAACATACAGGTTTGTTACATATGTATATTTCTTGTGCCATGTTGGTCTGCTGCACCCATTAACTCATCATTTACCGTATATCTCTCAATGCAACTTCCTCCCTCCCCATGATAGGCCCCCGGGCGTGGATGTTCTTCCCAGTCCAAGTGATCTCTTATTGTTCAGTTCCCACCTATGAGTGAGTAGAACACATGCGTGTTTGGTTTTCTGTTCTTGTGATAGTTTGCTAAGAATGATGGTTTCCAGCTGTATCCATGTCCCTACAAAGGACACACAAACTCATCCTTTTTATGGCTGCATAGTATTCCATGGTGTATGTGCCACATTTTCTTAATCCAATCTTGTCACTGATGGACATTTGGGTTGATTCCAAGTCTTTTGCTATTAGAATAGTGCTGCAATAAACATACGTGTGCATGTGTCTTTAGAGCAGCATAATTTATAACTTGGTATCCCCAGTAATGGGATGGCTGGGTCATATGGTACATCTAGTTCTAGATCCTTGAGGAATGGCCATACTGTTTTCCATAATGGTTGAACTTAGTTTACAATCCCACCAACAGTGTAAAAGTGTTCCTATTTCTCCACATCCTCTCCAGCACCTGTTGTTTCCTGACTTTTTAATGATCGCCATTCTAACTGGTGTGAGATGGTATCTCATTGTGGTTTTGATTTGCATTTTGATGGTACAGTGATGATGAGCATTTTTTTCATATGTCTGTTGGCTGTATGAATGTCTTCTTTGAGAAATGTCTGTTCATATCCTTTGCCCACTTTTTGATGGGGTTGTTTGTTTTTTTCTTGTAAATTTGTTTGAGTTCTTTGTAGGTTCTGATATACCCTTTGTCAGATGAGTAGATTGGTAAAAATGTTCTCCCATTCTGTAGGTTGCCTGTTTGATGGTAGTTTCTTTTGCTGTGCAGAAGCTCTTTAGTTTCATTAGATCCCATTTGTCAATTTTTTAGCTTTGCTGCCGTTGTTTTGGTGTTTTAGACATGAAGTCTTTTCCATGCCTATGTCCTGAATGGTACTACCTAGGTTTTCCTCTTCCTAGGATTTTTTGTATATATGGTATTAGGTCTAACATTTAAGTCTCTAATCCATCTTGAATTAATTTTCGTGATAAGGAGTAAGGAAAGATCCATTTCAGCTTTCTTACTTATGGCTAGCCAATAATTCTCCCCAGCACCATTTATTAAATAGGGAATCCTTTCCCCCATTTCTGTTTCCTGGTTAATAAAGATCAGATGGCTGTAGATGTGGTATTATTTCTGAGGACTCTGTTCTGTTCCATTGGTCTATATCTCTGTTTTGGTACCAGTACCATGTTGTTTTGCTATTACTGTAGCCTTGTAGTATAGTTTGAAGTCAGGGTAGCTTGATGCCTCCAGCTTTGTTCTTTGACTTGTATCATCTGAGATGTGGGCTCTTTTTTGGTTCCATATGAACTTTAAAGCAGTTTTTTTCCAATTCTGTGAAGAAACTCATTGCAGCTTGATGGGGGATGGTATTGAATCTATAAATTACCTTGGGCAGTATGGCCATTTTCACGACATTGATTCTTCCTATCCATGAGCATAGTATGTTCTTCCATTTGTTTGTGTCCTCTTTATTTCACTGAGCAGTGGTTTGTAGTCTTCCTGAAGAGGTCCTTTACATCCCTTTTGTAAGTTGATTCCTAGGTATTTGATTCTTTCTTTGAAGCAATTGTGAATGGAAGTTCATTCATGATTTGCCTTGTGTCTCGTCTGTTATTGGTGTATAAGAATGTTTGTGATTTTGCACATTAATTTTGTATCCTGAGACTTTGCTGAAGTTTTTTTTCGCTTATCAGCTTGCTGAGACATTTGGGCTGAGACAATGGGGTTTTCTAAATATACAATCATGTCATCTGCTGCAACAGGGACAATTTGACTTTCTTCTTTTCCTAACTGAATACCCCTGATTTCTTCTTCTTGCCTTAATTGCTCCTAGCTGCTGTGAACTTCCAACACTATGTTGAATAGGAGTGGTGAGAGAGGGCATCCCTGTCTTGTGCCAAGCACTTTCTAAAGGGAATTTTTCCAGTTTTGCCCATTCAGTATGATATTGGCTGTGGGTTTGCTTCAAATAGCTCTTATGATTTTGAGGCATCGCCCATCACACGAATTTATTGAGCATTTTTAGCATGAAGGGCTGTTGAATTTTGTCAGTGCCTTTTTCTTGCATCTATTGAGATAACCATGGTTCTTGTCTTTGGTTCTGTTTATATGTTGGATTATGTTTATTGATTTGCTTAATGTTGAACCAGCCTTTGCATCCCAGGGATGAAGCCTACTTGATCACATGGTGGATAAGTTTTTGATGTGTTGTTGAACTGGCTTGCCAGTATTTTATTGAGGATTTTTGCATCGATGTTCACTGTGATATTGGTCTAAAATTTTCTTTTTTGTTGTGTCTCTGCCAGGTTTTGTATCAGGATGTTGGCCTCATAAAATGAGTTAGAGGATTCTTTTCTATTGATTGGAATAGTTTCAGAAGGAATGGTACCAACTCCTCCTTATACCTCTGGTAGAATTCAATGTGAATCCATCTGGTCCCGGACTTTTTGGTTGGTGGGTTATTAATTAATATTGCCTCAATTTCAGAGCCTACAATTGGTCTATTATTCAGGATTCAACTTCTTCCTGGTTTAGTCTTGAAGAGTAAGTGTCCAGGAAATTATCCATTTCTTTCTAGGTTTCCAGTTTATTCGCAGAGGTGTTTATAGTATTCCCTCTGATGGTAGTTTGTATTTCTGTGGGCTGTGGTGATATCCCCTTTGTCATTTTTAATTGTGTCGATTTGATTCTCTCTCTTTTCTTCTTTTATTAGTCTTGCTAGCAGCCTATCAATTTTGTTGATCTTTTCTTAAAAAACCAACTCCTGGATTCATTGATTTTTGAGGGATTTTTGTGTCTCTATCTCCTTCCAGTTCTGCCTGCTGATCTTAGTTATTTCTTTGCCTTCTGCTAGCTTTTCAATCGTATTTGTTCTTGCTTCTCTAGTTCTTTAATTGGCGATGTTAGAGTGTCCAATTTTGATCTTTTCCTGCTTTCTTTTGGGCATTTAGTGCTATAAATTTCCCTACACACTGCTTTAAAGGTCCCAGAGATTCTGGTATGTTGTATCTTTGTTCTCATTGGTTTCAAAGAACATCTTTATTTCTGCTCTTCATTTCGCTATGTACCCAGTAGTCATTCAGGAGCAGGTTGTTCAGTTTCCATGTAGTTGAGCGGTTTTGATTGAGTTTCTTAGTCCTGAGTTCTAGTTTTGATTGCATCTGTGGTCTGAGAGACAGTTTTGTTATAATTTCTGTTCTTGTACATTTGTTGAGGAGTGCTTTACTTCCAATTATGGTCAATTTGGAGTAAGTAATGATGTGGTGCTGAGAAGAATGTATATTCTGTTGATCATAGTGGAGAGTTCTAGATGTCTATTAGGTCTGCTTTGCTGCAGAGATGAGTTCAATTCCTGAATATCCTTGTTAACTTCTCTTGTTGATCTGTCTAATGTTGACAGTGGAGTGTTGAAGTCTCCCATTATTATTGTATGGGAGTCTAAGTCTCTCTTTGTAAGTCTCTAAGGACTTGTTTTTATGAATCTGGTGCTCCTGTATTGGGTGTACATATTTAGGATAGTTAGTTTCTTCCTGTTGAATTGATCCCTTTACCATTATGTAATGGCCTTCTTTGTCTCTTTTGATCTTTGATGGTTTAAAGTCTGTTTTATCAGAGACTAGGATTGCAACCCCTGCTTTTGTTCTCCATTTGCTTGGTAAATCTTCTCCTCCATCCCTTTATTTTGAGCTCATGTATGTCTCTGCGTATGTGAGATGGTCTCCTGAATACAGCAGACTGATGGGTCTTTGACTCTTTATCCAGTTTGCCAGTCTGTACCTTTTTTCATTGGAGCATTTAGTCCATTTACATTTAAGGTTAAGATTGTTATGTGTGAACTTGATCCTGCCATTATGATATTAACTGGTTATTTTGCTCATTAGTTGATGCAGTTTCTTCCTAGCCTTGATGGTCTTTAAGCATTTTGGCATGTTTTTGAGATGGCTGGTACCAGTTTTCCCATGTTGAGTGCTTCCTTCAGGGTCTCTCTTGTATAGCAGGCCTAGTGGTGACAAAATCTCTAAGCATTTGCTTATCTGTAAAGGATTTTATTTCTCCCTTCACTTATGAAACTTAGTTTGGCTGGATATGAAATTTGGGTTTAAAATTTTCTTTAAGAATGCTGAATATTGCCCCCACTCTCTTTCTGGCTTTCTGAGAGTTTCTGCCGAGATCTGCTGTGAGTCTGATGGGCTTCCCCTTTGTGGGTAACCCGACCTCTCTGGCTGCCCTAAGATTTTTCCTTCATTTCAACTTTGGTGTGACCTGGCAATTATGTAAGTGTCTTGAGTTGCTCTTTCGAGGAGCATCTTTGTGGCATTTCTGTATTTCCTGGATTTGAATGTTGGCCTGCCCTACTAGGGTTGGGGAAGTTCTCCGATGATATCCTGAAGAGTGTTTTCCAACTTGGTTCCATTTTCCCCTCACTTTCAGGCACCCCAATCAGACGTGATTTGGTCTTTTACATAATCCCATACTTTGCAGGCTTTGTTCATTTCTTTTCGAGCTTTTCTTTCGTTTATTTCTTATTTATCCTCAATCGCTGGAAACTTCCAGTTGATCGAAGTCGGTTACTGAAGCTTGTGCATTTGTCACATTTCTCGTCATGGTTTCATCTCTTCTTCATTTCCTGTTTATGACCTCTCTTTGATTAATTACCTAGCTGTCAATTTTCCACTTTTCAAGATTTTATTTCTTTATGCTTGCAATGAATTCTCCTTATTCTGAGAATTTGATGGGATCTCCCTCAGTTTTCTCTCTATCTCGGCTGTCATTCTCCGTCCAGCTTTGATCCATTACAGGATATTGCTGTCACCGAGATGTGCTCTTATTTTTGAATCTCCAGCTTTTTCTGCCCTGCTTTTCCCATCTTTGTGGTTTTATCTGCCTCTATCTCGATGATGGTGATGTACTGATGGGTTTTAGGTGTCCTTCCTGTTTGATAGTTTTCCTTCTAACAGTCAGACCCTCAGCTGTAGGTCTGTTGGAGATTGCTTGAGGTCCACTCCAGACCCTGTTTGCCTGGGTATCAGCAGCAGAGGCTGCAAGATAGAATATTTCTGAACAGCGAAAGTGTACCTGTCTGATTCTTGCTTTGGAAGCTTCCTCTCAGGGGTGTACTCCACCCTGTGAGGAGGGGTCAGGCTGCCCCTAGTGGGGATGTCTTCCTGTTAGGCTACTCAGGGGTCAGGACCAACTGAGCAGGCAGTCTGTCCTGCCTGAGCTTTCGTTGCTGTTGCAGGCTGTGCCCAAGTCCCCAGAGTGCGGGAGTCTACAGAGAACAGGCAGGTTTCCCTTGAGCCGGGCGAGCTCCACCCAGTTGAGCCCCAGCAGCTTTGTTTACCTACTTGGCCTCAGCAATGGCGGCTTCCCTCCCCAGCCTCGCTAAGCTGCCTTGCCGGTAGATCATTGACTGCTGTGCTAGCAATGAGGGAGGCCTGCGGGCGTGGGACCCTCCCCGCCAGGTGTGTGGGATATGATCTCCTGGTGTGCCTGTTTGCTTAAAGCGCAATATTGGGGTGGGATACCCCATTTTCTGTGCTGTGTGTCTCAGTTCCCCTGGCTAGAAAAGGGATTCCCTTCCCTTGCGCTTCCCAGGAGGCGATGCCTCGCCCTGCTTCAGCCTCGCTGATCGGGTTGCAGCAGCTGACCAGCACCGACGTCCGCACTCTCAGTGAGATGAACCCAGTAATTCCTCAGTTGAAAATGCAGAAATCACCGGTCTTCTGTGTCACATTGGAGTTGGAGACTGGAGCTGTTCCTATTCGGCCATCTTGCTCCGCTCCCAACAAATGTATTGTTTAATCCATGGGAAAAATTCTACACTATCAAATAATTAAACCTTTGAGAGTTTTCAATCAAATAATGGATTTTACTTTGTTACCTAAAGACTATCCTTTAACCTCTCTCCCCTTTCCAATAATCTGACTTTACAAAGAATTAACTTCTTACTAATGAATAGAAAAAAATGAAAAGTTTTCTCCTATTAAAACAAGTGAAAAAAATGGCAATTTCCTGTGATTTCCAGTGACAGTGATAGACAGGTGTACTAATTTTCTTAATTTTACCTGTTTTGGTTAAGTCTTTCAAAATCATATGCATTCATATTATAACTGCTACAGTCATGCAAACTTATACATTAGGAATGTTGGTCACAGAATAGTTAATGAAAAACATTTATTAGCATGTACTTAAACACTACACATACATGCTCACACATTGACACACACTCAGACACACAAATTCCAGGGGGTACTCTGATTTGATAAAGCCATCTGGAAGTTATAAACTCACAGACATCAGTGAGTAACGTTTCTCATAAAAGCATTTTTCACTTTATAACCCTCAAATCATATTTTGGTATTCAGTTTACAGATAACTTTCAAAAACATTCCTGCTGTATAAAGCAAAGTTTACCACTGTTGAAGCAACTGCAGGAAAAAACACCAGACTATTACATTTAGAGGGCAGAAAATTTGAATCCTTTTTGAATTTGGTCAGAATTAAAATGATGCTCTGAAAAAAAAAAACAACTTAAGAAATATTGAAAAGCTACCCCATATTTTAACAGGCACGTATTTTTAAAATAAATTCTATTGCATACGTTTGAGATTTCCTCTTTTCTAATATAAAGGTATTGAGTGGCACAAACCAAGGAGACATGTTCATTTTTTATTTTTATTTTTTGAAACAAGGTCTCATTATGTTGCCCAGGCTAGTCTTGAACTCCTGGCCTCATGCAATTCTCCTGTCTCGGCCTCCCAAAGTGCTGGGATTACAGGTGTGAGTCACCACACCTGGCCAAAAAGATGTGTTTAGATGGCAGAACTTGGGAGCTGAAGAAAACTTGCAATATCCACCACACCTCATCATCATCCACCTTCATTGATTGGATCACTTCAGTGTGCTCCACTCTTTGACAGAGAGTAGCGAGTAAGATTTGGAAATAGCAAAACAGAGATATCAGAAAATACTATTGCTTTTGTCATTTTTCTGCAAATTCATCATTTGGCCATGTCTACAGACAACATCGAGCTCTGTTGTTTTCAACAAGCTGACAGAGGTCTGGGGCTGACTCTCTATTTGAAACGCCCTGTCTTTTGTGAGCTTGGCAAATCACTTATTTCTTTGAACCTTAGGTTTTGGCAAAAAGGTAAAAAGCGAAGATAATGATAATACCACTCCAGCCTGCCTCAAAGGATTGTAAGGAAGGTCAAGTGAGATCCTATATGAGAAGGGACTTTGAAAACCATGTAATTGGCCAACAGGTTTTTCCTGCCTGCTGCACAGATGAAATCAATCCACTGAGACCACAGCATTGCAATGGAGAGTTTAACTAATGCGAGGTTGGTCCATGTTGGAGAACTGGATATAACTCAAATCAGAATCCCTGAAGGCTTGGAGGTTTGGGTTTTTATGGGCAATTTGGTGGGCAGGGGTCTAGGGTATAGGTGCCACTGATTGGTTGGGGATGAAACCATAAAGGTGTGGAAAATGGTCCTCATGCACTGAGTCTGTCTCTGGGTGGGGCTACGGGATCCGTTGAATTGTGAGTCATGAGTCCAGGAGTGACAAGTCAGAAAAACACCTCAAAACAACAACAACAAAAAAAAACAATCTTAGGTTCTATAATACTGATGTTATCTATGGGAGCAATTGGCAAGGTCACAAACCTTATGACCTCTGACTACGTGACTCCTGAGCAGTAAGGGATAATAGATACTATGCCTACATCTTAGCAGAGTTCAGGCCTGTCTCATAATCCTAACTTTGAGGCCTTTCATTCATTTTGCAAAGGCAGTTTAGCTTTAGGAAGGGCTATTATCATCCTTGCTTTAAGGTTAAATTATAAACTAAATTCCTACCAAAATTAGCTTCCGCCTACACCCAGGAATGACCAAGGACAGTGTGGAGGTGAGAAGCAAGATGGAGTCAACAATGTCAGATTTTTCTCACTATCATAATTTTGTAAACGGAGTTTCAATCACAGAGCACTGCACAAGTGTGCAGTTTCATTTTGATGGTCTCAAAAGAGTTGTCCGCCTGAAAACACCTCAAGCAATCCTGAAACATTAACTACATACAGAACCATGTGCTCAGATCACAGTTGTTTATACATCTGCCAAAGGCTTTGCAAAGCCCCTTGTATAATATGTCCTCTGTAAGTCATCACCATGAGTAAGTCCAGCAAGACCGAAGATCCAGGGGTTATAGAAAAAGGTCAGTACCAACAGGGTGCCAAACCTAAGACCAAAGGCACCACACCTGGCAATTAGGAGCATGCCCTTGTTTTTTTGAAGTGAGAATGAGGAGTGAACAATATTGGTGCATCAGTCAGTCCAGTACTAAGTTTATAAACTGGATTCTGCTTGATCCACCTATGTGGACAAATTACAGAACCCCTCTCTGCCTCAGTCTTATCTTCTGTACAAGGCGGATAGCAATGATGTGCATATAATGAGGTTGTTAAAAGAATTAAATGAGATGATAAAGCATGGAGACCAATGCATGCAATATAGTAAGTGCTCAATACATGTTAGCCACGACCAGGCACAGTGGTTCACGCTTGTAATCCCAGCACTTTGGGAGGCCAAGGCAGGTGGATCACAAGGTCAGGAGTTCAAGACCAGCCTGACCAACATGGCAAAACCCCGTCTCTACTAAAAATACAAAAATTAGCCAGTCATGGTGGTGCACACCTGTAAATCCCTGCTACTCAGGAGGCTGAGGTAGGAGAATCGCTTGAACCTGGGAGGCGGAGGTTGCAGTGAGCTGAGATTGTGCCACTGCACTCTAGCCCAGGTGATAGAGTGAGATGCTGTCTCAAAAAAAAAAAAGAAGAAGAAGAAAAAAATGGTTAGCCACAGTTTTATTATCTTAATGGGAATTTAAACTCCTGTACTTTTATTTGCCCATTTATAATATTAATGTAAGCAACTACCCATCTCCTGAAAGTAGAAAACTTTTCTGTGCCTGAGATGTGTCTTGAAATACACAAGTAGATATTTTTTACTTTGAAGTAAATAATGTTCAAAAGAAACATTCTCTTCGGTTTAAGAGATTGGGCACAATAAGAGGTCTCAGCTCAAACGAGCAAGAGAGGCAAAGAATCACCAGCAATGAAAATGGCGCAGAGAATATAGAAACCCAGGAGAATTGTAAAGTACATTGAAAATAACAATATTGTTATTACACAGTGCCCATAAAACAGTTAAACATGCAGTTTCTGCCAAGCTTGTTTGCCATCGCTTCCTAAATTTGGCTGGTAAGCAAGGAAGACATCTGGAAAAATAGTTAAAACAAAACAATGTCTGATTAGTTTTAAAATATTTTGGTTAAAAAGTACAGTAATTAAAAAATACAATTCTGAGGGGATAAAAAGAAGTGACTATTCTGGGAAGACATGGTATTGCATTCTCAGACATTTTCAGTGGAGACACTAGGGACTTACAAAGGAAGTATCATTATTTCTTCTTTAATTTTCAATTATGAAACTATTCAAACTATCAAAAGTACCCGAAATTATGTTTCAGAAACACCTTTTCTCCACCACTAAGATTAAATAGACATCAATATGTTGCCTTATTCACAGAGTTATTGCTAAAACCAAAATTATATTCAATTATAAGTTTAGCTGGTCTTCATTCTAGTATTGATTCCAGTTGGTTGTGTAGCTATTTTTCTGTGACTAGCAATCCAATACAATAAATCAAAACTTTGGAGTAAATGCTGAATTCTGAATTGTAATTAAAAATCCTTTCTGTATACTGAATTTAAGAGACTCACTAAATGTCTGGCATCTTTGATTGAATTCATTTTTTTAATCGACTAAAGGAAGGCCACCCCTCCTTTAGGTGATGTGATTCTACCTACTCAGTAATATCTTCCCCATTGACTAGAATTCTAATCACAACTCACTCCTGTGAAGTTTATGTTAGCCTGAGTTTTTCAGAGAAACAGAAGAGAGAGAGAGAGATACTTACTATAACAAATTGGCTTACACAATCATGGAGGTTGAGAAATCCAAGATTTCTCCAGCTGATTGGCAAGCTGGAGCCCAAGAGAGATGGTGATATAGTTCCTGTCTGGGTCCAAAGGCCTGAGAACCAGGAGAGCCAATGGTGTAACTTCCAGTTCAAATCTGAGTCTGAAGGCAGGTGAAGTCTGATGTCTCAGCTCAATGACAGTCAAGCAGAGAGAGAGAACTGTTTCATATTCAGCTGTCTATTCTATTCAGATCTTCAATGGATTCAGTGAGGTCCACCCTACATTGGGGAGAGCAATCTGCTTTACTCAGTCTACTAATTCAAATGCTCATCTTATCCAGAAACACCCTCACAGGCATACCCAGAAATAATGTTTAATCAAATATCTGAGCATCCTGTGGCCCACTTAAGTTAGTGCATACAGTTAACTGTTATAAGATGAGTGACAAAAAGTAAAGCTACTCTATCAAACACACACTCAGTTTGAATTCCCAGTTTCTGGTTGTCTGGAGCAACCTTCTAGCCATTTTTTTCTTTTGCACAGTAGCGTGAATCAGTTGAGTCCTATGAAGCAATAAGATACTGGCAATTTTTAAATGCAGTGAGACAGGAACAGTGAGAAAACAAAGCAGCTCTCAGATGTTTGAACCAGGAAAGGCAGTGTTAGGCTGATAAAGGAGTTGAGTTAAACCTATAGGATGTTGATGACAAATGCTGGGTAGTGGCAGTGATGATAGCAGATAAATTTTATTAAATGATGATAAGTTAGGTGAGCATTATGATAACAATAATTTTATTTCATCCTCATAGCAAGCATATGAAAGATACACTATTGTTACCTCCAGTTTACAAATAAGAAAATTGAGACTTCTGCAGATTAGATCCAAAGTCATGTCATATTGGTCAGTTCCAGAGCTAGAATTCCAACCTTCCTATTGCTAGAAGGGGACAGAAATGCCAAGCAATACAGGCTGCATGGGGAGAGATCCAGGCAGGAAATACAGTATGGCACACCTTGTGTATTACACAGTTTTGCCTTAGGTAACTAAAGAAAGGATGTGTGTTACAATACTTGACAGTGTCAGAATCAAAGGGCAAAGAAGGAGACTAGCCCCTGATCTTTAGCTCAACTCAGAAAGTTGGCAGTAAGGATAGTTGATGCACCAAGTGAAGAAAAGGGAAATGGCAAAAGAAATATAAATCTTTTTCCCTCGGTCTTCTCATTTCCAAGGTTGAAATTAACTATATAGAAGAAAAAAAGAAACATAATAAAAAATAAGACAATTGATTAAAAGGCAGAAAATACTTAAAAAAAAAGAGGGGGGAATTTACACAGGTTTCTATGTAGGGATAATAGAATTAACAGTAGTTACAACTATATGAGCGAAATCTCAATTTAGTTCATTTGAAAGCAAAAAGATAACACAGACGTGCTGTGCTTTGTATAATAGATGATGAAGTCCTGTGCTTCCTTATACACTTCACACTGGCATGGAGGCTCTTTGGGTGTCTGTCATCCACTTCTGTGTAACTCAAACAGCTTCCAATTTTCTAGAGTAAGTGCTCAAAACTGTCATGATTCTTCAAGATTGAATTGGGTGATTATCACAACAAATACTTTTCCATTATTAGGCAAGAGTCTAATTTTTCTTCTTTCAGAGTTATCTGGTGTGTGAAACATTAAGGGACGTAATTACTTAAATATGTTTGGAAATTCAAGACCAGAGATTAAGAACATCATCAAACATCATCAAACCTGGCTTTTAATCCCAGCTCCTCTGCCTATTAATTAGCTTAAGGACTTTCAATGTGTTATTTAATCCCTCTGTTTTCATATTTGTAAATTGTTGATTATAGCCATCTCCTAGGTTGTTTTGAGGATTGAATAATATAAAATGAGTCAAGTAATATCCTGATTCCTCAGTAAATGGAGATAATGAATGGGTGGATGGATGGATGGATGGATGGACATCCAAGAGGCAAAACAAAACAAAATAAAACAGTGCACATCTCAAAAAGAAATGAGTGGACTTAGGAACACCAAAAGTTTGGAATAAAGACATCTCATAAATTTTTGGAAAGTACCATCACTTTTCTAATGGCTGCTAATAGTTGTAGAAGTATCTGAATGTCCGTATGATTTCTTTGGCTTTGAAAATTAGACTATAAATTTAAAAGCATAAAAAGAACTCTCAAGGAAAGCTCTGAAGACACCGGTGCTGAGACCTAAACCTTTGTGCCTCTCAGCTGATTAATCATGTAGTTGTGGGCCAATACAGGGAGGTAGAATGCTGTGAAGGATGATGACACTACTTTGCTTAGAGGGACTGACATTTCATTTCCTACCTGCCTTGCCAAATTATTCTCTTCCTCCTCCTCCATAGACTATCTTTGAGAACTCAAATGCTGTGAATTAACCTGTGACATTAATCATAGCCTCCTTGTTCCAGAATTTTTCATATCAGTGTTTTCCCACACTACACTCAGCTCTCATGTTTATGATTGAGAGGTGGACTTGAAGTAATTCATTTGAAAACAAATATGCAAAGAACTGTATTTACTAATCATCGCACCTGTAATGAAAGTCCCTCCTGAATGCAAGTAGGGGCTGAATAAGTGATCAGTTAACTTTTGTGTACTGGTTATGTTTTAAATAACTTCAAAAGGATGTTCATACCTTTTCTCAGAAAGTAAAAATGGTCAGCAAAGACAACCACTGGCAAAGCACTGCCCTGATTTTTGGTAGCATGTTGCAAAATAGCATCCTGGCCATTTAAAAGGAGC
The DNA here is from genome assembly GCF_008728515.1 of Papio anubis. NCBI lineage: Eukaryota > Metazoa > Chordata > Mammalia > Primates > Cercopithecidae > Papio > Papio anubis. The sequence continues at coordinate 54,198,719 of NC_044979.1, read as the reverse complement.
CAGTTCTAAATAATGCCAGAGCCTCAGAACTCTTCTAAAGCTCAATGCTCAGGTAGAAACTCCACAGATCAGTTTAGGGCATATCTGATTTAAAACCAACTTGACCTATATAAGAATTTTAAGAGAACAAAAACTTTATTGCCTTAAATCCTAGAATTCCTTTCTTGTGTAATTGCAAATGGTCCTCAATGCTGTTTAAATGCTGCTATGAAGAAAAGACCCAGGGCTTAGAAAATGATGATTCTTTTGAAATAATCTCCTCAGAGCCACTAAGAAGGCTAAAGGTGGCTAATGAAAGGTGAAAGAATTACCTAGTTTATGATCCCTTCTCGCCTTTCAAACTCAACCTAACTCCGCAACACCAACCCATCTACCCTCCACTCACCCCTAGTCAGCACTTGCCTAAATAACTAATTTTCGGACCTTGCTTAATCATTACTTACTCTTGAGTATCTCCAACCAACCTGCCCTTCCATGGCCCTGCTTAAACTAATTAAGGTGGTCAAAGAAAAATTGCATGGGACAAGTGAAACAGACAAGAGTTAATTCAAGCCTATTACAATAGAACAAAGATATTCAACTTGACTCCATTCAAACAAAAGGCAGGAGAGTATTTAAGCACTGGGTGAGTTAGTAGAAAACTACTAGAGGACATTAGTGGGGAGGTTGATCAGTGTGATTAGGTCATTTATGTTTGCTAATTAGCACATAAGTTAGGCTCCTACCCTCCTAGAGACTGGAAGATAGGGGCACTGTCTTTTCTAATGATCATATTTCAGAGAACTGGCTCCCAGGTCCTTGAGAAAGACTTTCCTGGGTTATAAAACTGGCAAGACACTGGGAGATTCACATTGCAAAAAGGCAGAGAAAGTTTTCCAAAGTAAATCCTCTAAGAAAAGGGAGGTTAGGATCTTATAATCAGGAAGAAACTTATCTAAAGTTTCGTTGGGCTGAGGGAGAACATGAGGGCTGTGTTGGTCAGGGTCCTTCTGTCTGCTATATGTCATCATGGTACTTTCATAAGAGTTGTCCCAATTATAATTATTTGAGTTTCTAAGAATTTGACTGTAAATTTATAAGTATAAGAAGAGCTCTTGGTGACAGCCCCAAAGGTCTCTGTTATTGAGCATAAAAAACAATTTAATACCTGTGTCCCTTTGAGCAGGTACAAAGTGTCTATTTTGTTTACCACCTTGTTCTTAGTACAGATCATATACAGAGAACTGGCGCCTGGTAAACACACACAGAGTATGTGTGGAATGAGGAGAAAGTTCTGGATAGGCCCACTTTCTTCAAAATTCCTCCAGGACTACCGTACTGTCCTGTCCAAAGAGCCTGTTTTCTCTTTTGTCTTTTCTTTTCTCTTTTCTTTTCTTTTTCCTTCCTTCCTTCCCTCCTTCATTCCTTCCCTCCCTCCCTCCTTCCCTCCCTTCTTTCTCTTTCTTTCTTTCTTCTTTCACTTTCTCTCTTTTCTTTTCTTTCTTTTTGAGATAGGGTCTTGCTTTGTCACCCAGGCTAGAATGCAGTGGCACAATCACAGCTCACTGTAACCCCAACCTCCCAGACTCAAGTGATCCTCCCGCCTCAGCCTCCCAAGTAGCTGGAACCACAGACACGTGCTACCATGCCTGGCTAATTTTTTAAAAATTTTTCATAATGATAGAGGTCTCACTATGTTGCTCAGAATGGTCTCAAACTCCTGGGCTCAAGCAATCCATATGCTTTGGTCTTCCAAAGCACTGAGATTACAAGAGTGAGCCACTGTGCCTTGATTTTTCCCCTTGATAAGTCAAGTAAACATATATACCAAAAGTCTATACACAAAATGTAGAAAATATTTATTCACATATATGAGCTGGCTCAAAATAATAGATTTCCTCTAATAAGTGTGAAAAAGTTTGGCATACCTTCTTCAGATTTACAAAGATGATTTAGAGAAACTGAGTGGCATGTGTCTCTTTAAAAAGTTATTTAAAACATTTGTACTAATGCTATTGTTTTCCCTCAAAAATATTTTCCCCTAGCAAATAAAGCATTCACAATCACTCCATTGATCATTCATTTTTTAAGATTGTCATTGTAGTTCTACAAACATTTTAAATAATCTCTCAAGTCTAGCCTTAGACTAGAAAAATAGTTCTAACAGAATAGTTTAAGTATTTGCAGCAGCTGAAACACAAGCACCTCAATATGGACAGTTCTCCTACATTCAGTTATTCAGCTGCATTTTTTATTATACTTTAAGTTCTAGGATACATGTGCAGAATGTGCAGGTTTGTTACACAGGTATACATGTGCCATGGTGGTTTGCTGCACCCATCAACCCATCATCTACATTAGGTATTTCTCCTAATGCTATCCCTCCCCTATCCCCCAACCCCCTGACAGGCCCCAGTGTGTAATGTTCCCCTCCCTGTGTCCATGTGTTCTCTTTGTTCAACTCCCACTTATGAGTGAGAACGTATGGTGTTTAGTTTTCTGTTCCTGTGTTAGTTTCCTGAGAATGATGGTTTCCAGCTTCATCCATGTCCCTGCAAAGGACATGAACAGAGAGCCAAATCATGAGTGAACTCCCATTCACAATTGCTACAAAGAGAATAAAATACCTAGGAATACAACTTACAAGGGATGTAAAGGACCTCTTCAAGGAGAACTACAAACCACTGCTCAAGGGAATAAGAGAGGACACAAACCAATGGAAAAACATTCCATGCTCATGGATAGGAAGAATCAATATCATGAAAATGGCCATACTGCCCAAAGTAATTTATAGATTCAATGCTATCCCCATCAAGTTACCACTGACTTTCTTAACAGAATTAGAAAAAACTACTTTAAATTTTATATGGAATCAAAAAAAGAGCCCATATAGCCAAGACAATCTTAAACAAAAAGAACAAAGCTGGAGGCATCACGCTACCTGACTTCAAACTATACTACAAGGCCACAGTAATCAAAACAGCATGGCACTGGTACCAAAACAGTCTTATAGACCAATGGAACAAAATAGAGGCCTCAGAAATAGCGCCACACATCTACAACCATCTGATCTTTGACAACCCTGACAAAAACAAGAAATGGGGAAAGGATTCCCTATTTAATAAATGGTGTTGGGAAAACTGGCTAGCCATATGCAGAAAACTGAAACTGGATCCCTTCCTTACACCTTATACAAAAATTAACTCAAGATGGATTAAAGACTTAAATGTAAGACCTAAAACCATAAAAACTCTAGAAGAAAACCTAGACAATACCATTCAGGACATAGGCATGGGAAAGATTTCATGATTAAAACACCAAAAGCAATGGCAACAAAAGCCCAAATTGACAAATGGGATCTAACTAAACTAAAGAGCTTCTGCACAGCAAAAGAAACTGTCATCAGAGTGAACAGGCAACCTACAGAATGGGAGAAAATTTTTGCAACCTATCCATCTGACAAAGTTCTAATATCCAGAATCTACAAGGAACTTAAACAAATTTACAGGAAAAAAACAACCCCATCAAAAAGCAGGTGAAGGATATGAACAGACACTTCTCAAAAGAAGACACTTATGTGGCCAACAAACATATTTTTAAAAAGCTTATCATCACTGGTCATTAGAGAAATGCAAATCAAAACCACAATGAGATACCATCTCATGCCAGTTAGAATGGCAATCATTAAAAAGTCAAGAAACAACAGATGCTGGAGAGGATGTGGCGAAATAAGCACACTTTTACACTGTTGGTGGGAGTGTAAATGAGTTCAACTATTGTGGAAGACAGTGTGGTATATACCCAAAGGATTACAAATCATTCTAGTGTAAAGATTCAGCTGCCTTTTAAATAAAATATAAATGATTGTGAATCGAATATGAAGCCCAGTGAAATAGACCTTATTAATAATAAATCCAGAAATTTTCCAACTTTCTAGCCACCAAGAAGGATTTTTCATGCATGGCTTGAAATAATGATCTTAAATTGTAACACAAGATAAAGTCTTTCATATCTGCCTGTACCAGCCTGTGGTTATCCTGTATAGACAACAAAAGCTGATGTACTTTTTTGTGTATTTAATTCATCCCTTCCAAAGTTTCAGAGTTGGAAGTGTTTTGATAGTGGCATCTTACATTTTTTTGTTTTTACTAGATAGACTCATATTTACATAATGAGAAAACATCTGGATACAAAGAGGAAAATCTAATCAATAACTTCAATGTTTTTCCTACGCTTTCTAATGTTCAGATATTTCCAGATGCCTGGATCACAAAGACACATAGTTGTCACCAAAAATTAGACACGTACTTTCCCTTTCCATCTAAATGTTCTAACTTCATATAGCCCCAAAACTCACTACTCTGTAGCTTGAATATGAGACTTTAGATTTTTGGGGTTTTCTTTAATATATTCATGGCAATGGTAATATCATAGCTTGTTGAAGATAAAAGCTGAACCAGTGTTTGTGTATCTGGAGAAAATTTGCAATCTATATACACTATATGAAATACAATGCTTGTGGCTACCAAGTTAATAGAAAACCAACTCAAAATACCTTAGGCCTTAAGCTTAAACAATAAAGAATCAGATCATCTCACTGAACGAGAACTCACTGGCGAGTCAATTACAGACTAGTTGGGTGTGCAACTTCACAATATCATCACTGCCCAAGGTCTTGGTTCTTCAGTCTTCCAGGTGTCTGTGTCGCCCTCCAGACCAAGAGGTAACTGCCCCAGCTCCAGAAATCATGTGTCAATGCAATACAAAAGAAGCCAAGAGATGTTTTTCATCCTGGCTCCTTACTGCAATGTGCAATACTCATTACTATACTTTGGAAGAGAGTGTGTTTTATGATCATGGAAAAAAAATGAAGAATAAAGACATTCTATAATTAAGAAAATAATTTCATCAATTCTTTAATAAGCAGTTGCTTCGTTAACAATCAGCCACCTTACACACTGCTTACTATATGCTTTACAGCATTGACTCATATAATCTTCATGACAACCCTATGGGGAAAATACTATTTTACAGATGAGGAGATTGAGGCATAAGGAGATCTTGCCCAAAGCGTCATGACTGGTAAGTGCCAGAACCAGGATTCAAACCTAGACAGTCTGGCTCTGGAGTCTACATTCTTAAACACCATGCTTTGCTGCCTCTAATTGCCTCATGTTTAAGATTCTACCTCTTCCAATTCATTATACATTGTTTGATTATGTTAGCTTTCCATTTCTTCCTATTTCTTAATGAAAATCTTATTTGGGTTATGTCATAGACCTAAATAATCCAAAGAAACATGTTGATTCTTTTTTATAAAAAAAGAAAAGTTCTTGTTTTTGAGGAGAGAGGCCCTACACTAGGATTCTGAAAAGGAGGAGTAAAATGAAACTTACAAGAATCAGATTATTTAGTCCAAAGGAAAAAACAATAAGACCCAGAAAAGTCATGTGACTTGACCAAGGTCCCACCACCCCTTAACGGTAGTGCTGGGACTAGGATTCATGTACCCTGCCATATATTTTAATCAAGTTCACAATGATGTGTAATGCCCTCTGCACTAATGGAATGGATCCTGGAATGCAGGGCAGCAGAAGACAAGGCCCCTTAGTAGCTTCTTGAAAACCAAACCATTTATTGTGATTGTATTAGGAGCATTTATCTTGGGGCTCTGTGAGACAGGAGTCAGCAGTGCTTCCTATGCTGGACTTGCTTTTTAAAACTGTTGATTTTGTTAGACATAAATGACTTTAGTAAGAATAATATGCAGTTTCTCATATTCAAATATTATTGTTCTACAGTTGCAACTTACAGTCTTCTTGATTTGTCACTAATAATGTTGACTTCTGATACTATTTTGAGGCCACAGTATACAAAATATCCTATCATTAATTGCATTGCTTTTCTTCATTCTTCTCTGTCTTTCTGTTATTTTTCACATATTCCTCTTACCGAGACTATTTTAAAACTTCTAATGTAATGCCAGTGGTACTTTGTTACATATCAGCTTGCAATTATAATCCCTTTTTCTTTTTTTCAGAATTTCTTTGCCAGTACTCATGTTTCTTCTATGTAATTCAATTAAAGTGCTTATTATCCAGAACAATTGAAATGAGAGACATCCTGATAGAATAATACCACATTTAGTATAGTTAGTAGAACCCTACCTATTTATTAAATCAATATACTGAAGTATCAATTCTCAAATAAATTAAATATACTTCCCACTTAATGCTTATAATTTATTCCTTTAATCAGTACATGTTTATTAGCTGGCTCAAGCAGTGTTCTAGATGAGGGGAGGATAACAATGTCACACTTTTATTCCTCAAGGAGTTTATAGTCTTCTTGGGGAACTAGACAAGGATCATGTAACACAGCAGTCCCCAATCTTTTTGGCACCAGGGACTGGTTTAATGGAAGACAATTTAAGACAATTATTCCACAGATGGTGGCATGTGGGACAGCAATGGGGGGGAATGGTTTCAGGATGAACTGTTCCACCTCAGATCATTAGGCATTTGATTCTCATAAAGAGCTCGCAATCTAGATCCCTTGCATGTGCGGTTCACAACAGGGCTTGTGCTCCTCTGAGAATCTAATGCTGCCACTGATCTGACAGGAGGCAGAGCTTAGGCCATAATGCTCACTTGCCTGCCACTCACCTCCTGCTGTGCTGCCTGGTTCTGATACTGATCTGTGACCTGGGGATTGGGTACCCTGATGTAATATATCAAGATCATGTGATAAGGGTAAGAACACAGCACTCAAGGGACCTTGAGACAAGCCTGGGACCCAGCCTTGATACATCAGAGAATCAAGCAAATTGTGTTAGGTGGAATTTGATCCTGGACAATTCAGAGGGCACTGAGAGGTCTAATAGTGCTTTGGATTTTTCATTAGGAATAATCTTCACTCCACAATAGATTTATAAAGGTGATTGTTAAGAGTTTAGATGGAACAATGGTGACTAAACCCTTTTGTCTATATAGATTGTTAAATATTTTTAGCTTCTATACCTTACCTCTTGCTTCATTGACAAATAGTACAACTTTTGCTTCCACATAATAGTCCCTGCTTTCTCCTTCAAGTCTGTGATTCTTTGAATGCTTTCATATATCAACATCTATTTCATTTTCCCAGATACTTCTTACTAGTTTTAGTCTTTTTTCCTGGGCTTGTCTAGCCTCCAACTTGGTCCTTTGTTATACACAGCACCTCTAGCCAAATAGAAACACTTTTTATCTTAATGTAGCACTTTTCCCCCAAGTGATTTCCACGTATAGGTACATAGTGGTCCAGAACTCTTTAACTCATCACTGAGGATCTTGAAATGGCCGTCTTTCCTGTGTGTAGGAGTGCAGTTTGGGGATTTATGATCAAAGAGAAGGCTAAATGATGTACCCTGGTACCTGTCCGGCGGCTGGACTGATAGCCAGAGTGCTCTGCAGACAAAGGTGTCATGAGACCATGCATGACTGAAGCTGGCCTTCAAGGCCATAAAGGCTGGAGAACCAGTCTTGTTTCCTTCCTCCTGAAGACAGCCTTTTTTCCAACCCCTGACAGCATAAATCTCTACCCCTTTAGGAAAACCGTCATCTTCTGCTCACAGAAGTTGGCTTTGTTCAGGCATTTGTCCAACACATCTTCTCATATTCAAGTAATACCTGGGGCAAAATGATAACTCAGATTTTCAAGAGTTTCTTTACCTTCCAAGTCTCTGAACCCATCCCCAAATCTCCCACTTTTTTAGTCTCCAACCCCACTCATAATCCCATAAGCCCACTGATGCCAGTCCAAAAGTCAAATGAGATCCAGTCCTGAAAGTTAATTTTGTGACCCTTGAGGCTTATTTGAATCGGGGTTTTCTCCCTTTATGGATTAATAGAAAACCCTAACATTCTATGAGAGAGGTTTCACTGAAAGAGTTCATCACTCCAGAAACAAGCCGCTCATGCTGTTTTCAGCATGCCCTTTCCTAAAAGCACAATGCTAATATATGAGCTCCCAGAGTTAACATGTTTGTACACTGAATTACTTACCATTCCACCAGACTGAAAGGTGCAGCTGGTTCTGGAATGAATGACAAAGATCACTGAAGAGTGTGCTGGGTCAGAGGAAGCCCAGGAGCTCAGAACTTTCACCAGAGCTTCCAAACAGAGGTGCTGACATGGACACCTTTCCCTCCAGGGAGTTGGCAGATCACTTAATCGTATTGCCATCTGTGGAGATAATGTCACACTATAGAGTTGTTATCTGTCTCACAAGGGGGTTGTAACTGGCTTTTTAGTTGTATCTGTAGCCAGTAGAGGAGTTGGCAGCAGGCATGCTCCAACTTCAGTCCTTTCATTTTATTATATAATTGTTGAACAGGAAGAAGGGCAGGAAGAGATGACTCCTCCACTGATAAATAGAGCTTGCAAAACCTTAACTTTATAGCAACTTTGAAATCTAGATCCCGAAAGAAATAAAAATAGGCTTCTCATGCCCCATCTTCCTGCCTTTTAGTAACTCATACTGACACAAAAATTATCTCTTCCACCTACCAAAAAACATTCTTCCCACCCCATAAGATACAGCACGTGTGTTTATAATTAATTAAATACCCCTGGTTTCTACTTAAATGCATAAACAATGAATCCCTTTGAATATAGTAAATTGTGTTTCCAAAGTTGGCTGCAACAGTATCCCCCATCCCATCCCACCTTTTCTTTTTTCTTTTCTTTTTTTTTTTTTTTTTTTTTTGACATCTCTCTTTGTCACCCAGGCTGGAGTGCAGAGGTCTAATCACGACTCACTGCAGTGTTGACCTCCCAGGCTCAGCCAATCCTCTCACCACTCAGCCTCCTGTGTATCTGGGACCACAGGCATGGACCACCACAGTCAGCTAATTTTTTTGTATTTCTTCTAGAGATGGGGTTTTGCCATGTGGCCCAGGCTTGTCTCCAATCCCTGGGCTCAAGCAATCCACTTACCTCAGCCTCCCATAATGTTGGGATTACAGATGTGAGCCACTGCTCCCAGCCTTTAAAAAATAATAATAATAACAACTTTATCTAGATATAATTCACATACCATAAAACTCACATATTTGAAGCATACAATTCAATGCTCTTTAATATATTCATAGATTGTATGATCACCACTACAATTGGTTTTAGAACATTTTAATCGCCACCCCAAAAAACCTCATACCCATTAGCAGTCACTTCCCCTTTCTTCTTCATCTCCTCCACAACACAGCCCTAGGCAACTAGTAATCTGTCTGTCTCTATAGATTTGCCTATTCTAGACATTTCATATACATTGAATCATGCAATAAGTGGTTTTTAGTGACTGGCTTCTTTCACTTAGCATAATGTTTTCAAGGGTCATAAATGTTACAAATAATGCAAACGTTCATATACACATTTTTGTGCAGACATATGTTTTCATTTCTCGTGGGTATATACCTAGGAGTGGAATCGCTGGGCTAAATGGTAACTCTGTGTTTATACTTGGGAGGAATTACCAGACTGTTTTCCACAGCAGCTGCACCATTTTACATTCCCAGCAGCAGTGAAGGAGGGTTCCAGTTTTTCCACATCTTCACTAACCCTTATTCTTATCTGTCGTTTTTATCATAACCATCCTGGAGGATGCTCTCATTGTAATTTTTGATTTGCATTTCCCTGATGGCTAATGATGTTGAGCATCTTTTCATGTATTCATTATTTCTATATCTTCTTTAGAGAAATGCCTATTCAAGTCATTTGCCTATTTTTAAATTGTGTTATTTGATTTTTATTATTGACCTGTAAGAGTTCTAGACACAAATTTGATATGCGATTTGCAAGTATCTTCTCCACTCAGGTGTATTTTTGCAATGCGATCTTGACATTCCTCTTTCAATCTGGACTGATTACGTACCATTTGACCAAAAAAAAAAAAAAAGTAGCAATATTTTCTGAGTAACTTCTGATACTGAATCATAAGAGATCTTCAAAGGCCGGGCGCAGCGGCTCACGTCTGTAATCCTGGCACCTTAGGAGGCCAAGGCAGGTAGATCACTTTGATAGGTAACAAAGTGCTAGCAGCCCTCACTCTCAGCGCCTCCTCGGCCTCAGCGTCTACTCTGGCGGCGCTTGAGGGGCCCTGCAGCCCACCGTGGGAGCCCCTCTCTGGGATGGCTGGGACCGGAGCCGCCTCCCTCTGCTTACGGGGAGGTGTGGAGGGAGAGGCGAGGGCGGGAACCTGGGCTGCGCTCGCCCGCCAGTGTGAGTTCAGGCGGGTGCGGGCTTGGCGCGCCCTGCACACAGAGCGGCCCACCGACACCGCCAGCCCAGGGCGGTGAGGGGCTTAGCACCTGGGCCAGCAGCTGCAGCGGTTGTGCCGGGTCCCCCAGCAGTGCCGGCCTGCCGGTGCTGCACTCAAATTCTCACGGGGTTTAGCTGCCTCCTGGCGGGGCAGGGGTCAGAACCTGAAACCCGCCATATCTGAACTCCTTCCCCTGTGGTGGGCTCCCGCAGGGCCTGAGCCTCCCCGATGGGCGCCGCCCCGTGCTACGTGGCTCCCGGTCCCATCGACAGCCCAAGGGCTGAGGAGTGCAGGCACGGCTCGGGACTGACGGGCAGCTCCGCCTGCAGCCCGGGTGCAAAATCCACTGGGTGAAGCTAGACGGGCTCCTGAACCAGATGGGGACTTGGAGAACTTTTATATCTAGCTGGAGGATCGTATGTGCACCAATCAGCACTCTATGTCTAGCTCAGAGTTTGTGAATGCACCAATCAGCACTCTGTATCTAGCTAACCTAGCGGGGACTTGGAGAACTTTTCCATCTAGCACTCTGTGACGCTGTGTCTAGCTCAAGGATTGTAAATGCACCAATCAGCACTCTGTGTCTAGCTCAGGGTTTGTAAATACACCAACTGGTACTCTGTATCTAGCTAATATAGTGGAGACTTGGAGGACTAGCACTGTGTGACTCTGTGTCTAGCTCAAGGATTGTAAATACACCAATCAGCACTCTGTGTCTAGCTCAAGGTTTGTAAATACACCAGTCAGTACTCTGTGTCTAGCTCAAGGTTTGTAAATGCACCAGTTGGTACTCTGTATCTAGCTAACTAGCACTCTGTGACTCTGTGTCTAGCTCAAGGATTGTAAAGGTACCAATCAGCACTCTGTCAAAACGGATCAATCAGCTCTCTGTAAAGTGGACCAATCAACTCTCTGTAAAATGGACCAATCAGCAGGATGTGGGTGGGGCCAGATAAGGGAATAAAAGCAGGCGGCCCCAGCCAACAGCAGCCAGCTTGGGTCCCATTCTGCACTGTGGAAGCTTTGTTCTTTGGCTCTTTGCAATAAATCTTGCTGTTGCTGCTGCTCACTCATTGGGTCCATGCTGCTATTATGAGCTGTAATACTCACCGCCAAGGTCTGCGCTCCTGAAGCCAGCAAGACCACAAACCCACCGGGAAGAACGAGCCACTCCAGACGTGCTGCCTTTAAGAGCTGTAACACTTACCACGAAGGTCTGTAGGTTCACTCTTGACAGCAAGACCATGAACCCACCAGAAGGAAGAACCTCGAGACACACCTAAACCTCTGAAGGAACAAAGTCCGGACACCCCATCTTTAAGAACTGTAACACTCACCGCCAGGGTCCGCGGCTTCATTCTTGAAGTCAGTGAGACCAAGAACCCACCAATTCCCGACACAACTTGAGGTCAGGAGTTCCAGACCAGTCTGGCCAACATGCCGAAACCCTGTCTCTACTAAAAATACAAAAATTAGCCAGGCATGGTGGTGTATGCCTGTAGTCTTAGGTACTTGGGAGGCTGAGGCAGGAGAATCCCTTGAGCGTGGGAGGTGGAGTTTGCAGTGAGCCCAGACCATGCCTCTGCAAGTCAGCCTGGGCAACAGCGTGAGACTCCATCTCAAAAAACAAACAAACTGCAGATTCCACCTTCAAATTTTGAAAATTCTTCGAACATAACTACCATCTTGTGAGAAAGTCCAAACAACCATATGCAGAGGTCCACGTGAAGGAGAAGCAAGGTTCCTGGCCCACAACTACAGCTGAGCTTCCAGCCAAAGCCAGCATTAACGGGCAACCATAGGAGTGAGGCCATTTTGGACCTTCCAGGTAATACAGCACCCCAGACAATGCCATGTGCCACACAAGCCCCACACAGATGAGCCCTGCCCAAATTTCTGACTTGGAATCCTGAGGAAATAAAGTGGTTCTGTTGTGAGTCACTAAGTTTTGAGGTAGTTTCACAAAGGTAAATAACTGAAACACTGGGAAAATGACTGTGTAGTTCAGAAATAAAAGGTTACACTTACTGAAGAAACTTTTTTTTTTTTTTTTAAATTTATTTATTATTATTATACTGTAAGTTGTAGGGTACATGTGCATAACGTGCAGGTTTGTTACATATGTATACTTGTGCCTTGTTGGTGTGCTGCACCCATCAACTCGCCATTTCATCAGGTATAACTCCCAATGCAATCCCTCCCTCCCTCTCATGATAGGCCCCGGGTGTGTGTGATGCTGCTCCCCTTCCCGAGTCCAAGTGGATCTTCATTGTTCAGTTCCCACCTATGAGGAGAGAACATGCTGTGTTTGGTTTTCTGTTCTTGTGATAGTTTGCTAAGAATGATGGATTCCAGCTGCATCCATGTCCCCTACAAAGGACACAAACTCATCCTTTTATGGCTGCATAGTATTCCATGGTGTATATGTGCCACATTTCTTAATCCACCTTGTCACTGATGGACACTGGGTTGATTCCAAGCTCCTGTTATTAGAATAGTGCTGCACAAACATAATGTGGTGCATGTCTTTAGAGCACATAATTTATAACTTTTGGGTATATCCCCAGTAATGGATGCTTGTCATATGGTACATCTAGTTCTAGATCCTTGAGGAATCGGCCATACTGTTTTCTCTACAATGGTTGAACTTTAGTTTACAATCCCACCAACAGTGTAAAGTGTTCATTTCTCCACATCCCTCTCCAGCACCTGTTGTTTCCTGACTTTTTAATGATCGCCATTCTAACTGGTGAGATGGTATCTCATTGTGGTTTTGATTTGCATTTGATGGCCAGTGATGATGAGCATTTTTCATGTGTTTGTTACTGTATGAATGTTCTCTTTGAGAAATGTCTATTCATATCCTTTGCCCACTTTTGATGGGGTTTGTTTTTTTCTTGTAAATTTGTTTGAGTTCTTGTAGGTTCTGATATTAGCCCTTTGTCAGGATGAGTAGATTGCAAAATGTTCTCCCATTCTGTAGGTTGCCTGTTCACTCTGATGGTAGTTTCTTTGCTGTGCAGAAGCTCTTTAGTTTAATGAGATCCCATTTGTCAATTTTGGCTTTTGCCACGTTGCTTTTTGGTGTTTTTAGGATATGAAGTCTCTTTTGCCCATGCCTATGTCCTGAATGGTACTACTCTGTGTTTTCCTAGGATTTTTATGGTATTAGGTCTAACATTCTAAGTCTCTAATCCATCTTGAATTAATTTTCGTGATAAGGAGTAAGGAAAGGATCCAGTTTCAGCTTTCTACTCTATGGCTAGCCAATTTTCCCAGCACTATTTATTAAATAGGGGAATCCTTTCCCCATTTCTTGTTTCCTCTCTAGGTTTGTCAAAGATCAGATGGCTGTAGATGTGTGGTATTATTTCTGAGGACTTTGCCTCTGTTCCATTGGTCTATATCTCTGTTTTGGTACCAGTACCATGCTGTTTTGTTACTGTAGCCTCAGGTATAGTTTGAAGTCAGGTAGCTTGATGCCTCCAGCTTTGTTCTCCTTTTGACTTTAGGATTGTCTTGGAGATGCTGGCTCTTTTGGTTCCATATGAACTTAAAGCAGTTTTTTCCCAATTCTGGTGAAGAAACTCATTGGTAGCTTGATGGGGATGGCATTGAATCTATAAATTACCTTTGGGCAGTATGGCCATTTTCAATGGTATATTGATTCTTCCTATCCATGAGCATGGTATGTTCTTCCATTTGTTTGTGTCCTCTTTTATTTCAGTGCGAGCAGTGGTTTGTAGTTCTCCTTGAAGAGTCCTCACATCCCTGTAAGTTGGACTCAGGTATTTGGATTCTCTTTGAAGCAATTCGTGAATGGAAGTTCATTCATGATTTGGCTCTCTCTCTTTGTCTGTTACTGGTGTATAAGAATGCTTGTGATTTTGCACATTAATTCTTTTGTATCCTGAGATTTTGCTGGAAGTTGCTTATCAGCTTAAGGGAGATTTTGGGCTGAGATTAAATGGGGTTTTCTAAATATACAATCATGTCATCTGCAAACAGGGACAATTTACCTCTTTCTTTTCCTAACTGAATACCCCTGATTTCTCTTGCCTAATTGCCCTAGCCAGAACTTCCAACACTATGTTGAATAGGAGTGGTGAGAGAGGGCATCCCTCAATTTGTGCCAGTTTTCAAAGGGAATTTTTCCAGTTTTCGCCCATTCAGTATGATACATTATTGGGTTTGTCATAAATAGCTCTATGATTTTGAGGCAATGCCCCATCAATAACGTAATTTATTGAGCTGCTTAGCATGAAGGGCTGTTGAATTTTGCCAAAAGCCTTTTCTGCATCTATTGAGATAACCATGTGGTTCTTGTCTTTGGTCTCTGTTTATATGGATTATGCTTATTGATTTGCTTTAATGTTGAACCAGCCTTGCATCCCAGGGATGAAGCCCACTTTGATCATGGTGGATAAGCTTTTTGATGTGTTGCTGAACTGCTCTGCCAGCATATTTTATTGAGATTTTTAATGTATGTTCATCAGGGATATTGGTCTAAAATTCTTTTTTTGTTGTATTCTGCCAGGCTTTGGTATCAGGATGATGCTGGCCTCATAAAATGAGTTAGGAGGACTTTTCTCATTGATTGAATAGTTTCAGAAGGAATGGTACCTAACTCTCCTTGTACCTCTGGTAGAATTCAGCTGTGAATCCATCTGGTCCTGGATTTTTTGCCGTGGGTAGGCTATTAATTGTTGCCTCAATTTCAGAGCCTGCTATTGGTCTATTCAGGGATTCAACTTCTTCCTGGTTTAGTCTTGAAGAGTGTAAAGACCATCGTAGGCTAGGAAGAAACTATATCAACTAATGAGCAAAATAACCAGTTAATATCATAATGGCAGGATCAAGTTCACACATACCAACTTTAACCTTTAAATGTAAATGGACTAAATGTCTGGGAATTAAGAGGACACAGACCAAAACTGGATAAAGAGTCAAGATCTATCAGTCTGTCTGTATTCAGGAGACCCATCTCAATAATGAGACATACATAGGCTCAAAATAAAGGGATGAGGAAGATTTACCAAGCAAATGGAGAAACAAAGCTGGGTTGCAATACTAGTCTCTGATAAAACAGACTTTAAACCATCAAAAATCAAAAGAGATAAAGAAGGCCACACATAATGGTAAAGGACTGGACCCAACAGGAAGAGCTGCTAACTATCCTAAATATATATGCACCCAATACAGGAAAGCACTTAGATTCAAAGCAAGTCCCAAAAGACTTGCTAAAGAGATTCTAGACTCCCATACAATAATAATGGGAGACTTCAACACTCCACTGTCAAATATCATTAGACAGATCAACGAAGACAGAAAGCTAACAAGGATATCCAGGAATTGAACTCATCTCTGCAGCAAAGCAGACCTAATAGGACATCTATAGAACTCTCCACCCCAAATCAACAGAATATACATTCTTCAGCACCACATCGTACTTTATTCCAAAATTCGACCAATGAATTGGAAGTAAAGCACCTCAGCAAATAAGAACAGAAATTATTACAAACTGTCCCCTCAGGACCACAGTGCAATCAAACTAGAACTCAGGGACTAAGAAACTCAATCAAAAACCGCCAACTACATGGAAAAACTGAAACAACCTGCCCTGAATGACTACTGGGTACATAAATCTAAATGAAGGCAGAAATAAAGATGTTCTTTGAAACCAATGAGAACAAAGATACAACATAAATTGTAACCTCGGGACACATTTAAAGCAGTGTGTAGAGGGGAAATTTATAGCACTAAATGCCCACAAGAGAAAGCAGGAAAGATCTAAAATTGACACTCCATCATCGCGAATTAAAAGAATTAGAGAAGCAAGAGCAAACACATTCAAAAGCTAGCAGAAGGCTAGAAATAACTAAGATCAGAGCAGAACTGAAGGATAGGAGACAAAACCCCTCCAAAAATCAATGAAATCCAGGAGTTGGTTCTTGAAAAGACCAACAAAATTGACAGACCAATTAGCAAGACTAATAAAGAAGAAAAGAGAGAAGAATCAAATCGAATTTGAATTAAAAATGATAAAGGGATATCACCAATCGACCCCACAGGAAATACAAACTACCATCAGAGAATACTATAAACACCCCTAATGCTAAATAAACTGGAAAATCTGAAGAAACTTTTTAAGAAGAAGACAATGTTCCTTGGTGGTGGTATGGAGATTGTAAGCCTCGAATATTTTGGATGTTAGAGGGTTTTTCAGGCATTTGGGCAGTAGTGACCTCTCAACTGATGGATCACTTCTAATTTAAACCAAATATCATGAGTTTTTGACACACACACAGAACACAAGCATCTACCTCCAAAACATTCAGAATATAGTTTGTAGAGCTGTAGATATGCCCAGAAACCCAGTTCTCAGCAAAGTAGTCAATATGGAGAATCAGAGGCTTTCTCTAATTCCTGTGCTTTATAAATAAAAGAGGACATGTTGGGAATCAGGAAGTTCCTCTAGAACTTCAGTTCTTCTAATAGTTTGCCACTCAGGCACAAGCGATTACATCTCCTTGAAACTCATTTTTCTCCCGAGCTCTACAGAGACTCGTAGAATATGTGGAGGTACTTCAGCTGTTCCTGCTGTGGGGAAAGGGGTGGGACAGAAGGACAAGGCCAGTGAGGGGGCCTCCTCATCACCATCCCTTCAGCCAAAGTAGCTCTGTTTGTTAGGTAGAGCTTATGGGTAAGGAGGGTAATTATTTTGAACTATTATTTTGAAGGAAAAGAGAGATGGATAGGAGGATGGATGAAGAAAGGGAGGAAGAAGAATTTTCTGTGCAGGACTATTTAGTGGTATCCTTTCAATGCAAAAAATAAAAAATAAAAAAGAACGGCAGGTTGAGATCTATGACAGATATCCTTTTCTTTCTCTAGTGGAAAACATGAGATGTGTCTTTGGTTTATTATGTATAAGAGATATTTATCTCCTGAGAATTTATTAAAGAGCAAAAGGTGAATAAATCTGAGTTCAGGTTTAAAAAGAACTTTTGGAGCATGTGGCTGTTAATCACTGAGATGGTTTATGGATAATAAATATTGTGTTTTTTCACCTCCTTAAAGACTATAAAGAAATATTAAATTCTTTATACATCTTTGCACAATAGTTTAGGTGACACCTGCCTGTAGGTTATCTGCAGAGGGTCTTTCCCACTTCTAGTTTATTAAAACATCTCTGCAAATTATATGCAGTTGGACCAACTCTTCACTAACATTGTCCTTGAATGCAGTGCCCACCTGGATAGTCATGCATTTATTTCAAAAGCATTAATTACATTGAATACGTTGTCCTCCTTCACCAAGCAAAACATGAAAAAAGAAGGTGTCCTCTCATTCTGAATTAATTACGACATTCATTCAAAAACAATGACTGTAATTGCATTTGGCATTTTTGGTCCTATCACAGAAAACAGCCAGCTTAAACAACAATTTTGCATTTTTGATCTAGGAGCAAAATGCTGCATGTCTCAGTTCCACAATACTGGAGACAAAATCCTCCCACTCATGGGCACAAGCCCAGCAGCAGTAATAAGCATGGCACACCAGCAGGGAGAAGAGTAACACTTGGTATTTTCTGTCTTCAAAGTGTCCCACATGCCTCCTTCAATTTTGTTCCTCTATATTTTTTTAATCATAAAGGAAAGATAAGACCCTATTCTCTTTATCATTAGTCTTTCTGTTGAAACTAACATCACCAATCATCTGTGATGCCTATTTGTGAAGCAAACAGCAGCCTCTTTTTCTCATTGGCTGCCCTCCACCTCCAAATTGCAAACAACTGGCAGTCACTAAGAGGTCAATGGCCACTTAAACTTGGAACTTCAAGGAGAAATTTTTACCGATTTTTTAACTCTTCCTTGAGGTCTTTTATGCACTGAATATGACCCTATCAACCAAATACGATCAAGGATACCCACAGAAAGATGGTAGTGTTTAAAATGTTCACGTGGTACTCACATCATGAAACTTCTTCAAAGTTTCCAATACAACACCCCTGCTAGCCAGCTGTCATCTTTCCTCCCATGGCCCTGCCAGAGCCAATTTGCCTGACAGGCCCTAATAAGCTCCACTGTCATCCTTTGCATATATTCAGTAAGAATAAACAACACAAAGTACTCTAGTCATTTCTTTCATATAAATTAGACAGTGATATTATGAGAAAAACATCACTGAGCCCATGTAATTTTTTCACTTTAATCAAAATATGTACTGGCTCCAGGGCCTAACATTTTAGACACGAGTGCCTGCTTCCTTACAAGATTGCCTTGCAGAGAGTGTGCTGTTTGTTACTCATTATCAGCCCCGAAGACACTCGGTGGCAGGGCTGTGAGCATCAAATTTCCTCCCTCTATATCTATAGTCCAGCTGTTCACAGTTACAAATGTAAATATCAAAGGCAGAAGGTTTTAAACTTTCTGTATTTTTAGTTTTTCAAATAGGAATCTACAAATAAACAAAATTGCTCTGGTTTGCATTTAAGCACTTTACCATAATTACCTCCCCTCCATCTTAATTTTTAAGGCCCTCTTTGTAGCAACCTGGAGTCTCCAATCCAGTATAGAAATCTGTGCAGTTTGGGGTATTTGACATATGGATGCTGGACATTGTGAGGACACAAAGGGATTTTAGATATTATGAAGAACTGGGATGACTCAGTTGGGAACATCCAGAAACCAAATTACTTAATGATGGAGCACCCTTTCTGCTGCTTTTGTAACCAAATTATAGGGTGTGGGTTGTTATGGTGATAGAACCTCTGCAGGAGGAAGTAGAAGATGTTGTAATATTGGAGAGATTCAGGGTGAGCAGGCTTATCCACAACGTATTTGTGGAAGTTTTCCTCTTTGAATCAATTTAGACAAGGGTCTACTATATTTCCATGTTCTGCTGCTGCGCATCTTGAAGTCAACATCACCTGTTATTATTTTTCTCAATTGATGAATACAAAAGGTATATATTTATGGTGTACAACACAATGTTTTGATATATTTATACCTTGTGGAATGGCTACATAAAGCTGATTAACACATCCATTACTTCTCTTACCATTTTTTATGGTGAGAACACTTTAAATTTTTCTTAGCAATTTTCAAGTATACAATACATTATTAACTGTAGCCCACATGTTTTACAATAGATCTCTTGACCTTATTCCTCCTATCTAACTGAAATTTTGTCTCCTTTGAGCAACAGCTCTTCAATCCCCACCCCCGAGCCCTGGTAACCACCATTCTATTCCCTGCTTTTATTAATTTGACTTTTCTAGATTCCACATATAATTACGATCATGCGGTATTTGACTTTCTATGCCTGACTTATTTCACTTAATACAATGTCCTCCAGGTTCATTCATGTTGTTGCAAAAGGCAGAATTTCCTTCTTTTTAAAGGCTGAATAGCGTTTCATTGTGTTTATACACTACATATTCTTTCTTCATTCATCCATTAATGGATGCTTAGGTTGATTCTATACCTTGGATGTTGACATTACCTGTTGTTCTTTGAAACAAACTGATCTTTCCTTTTTCTCTGTTACTTCAATTCTGACAGGCTTTGACAGTTATAGGAGAGGGTCTTCTCCAAGAAAGGTATGCAATTTCTAATTGATTATTAGTTTCAATGCATCTCTGTGTCATCCCAGCTGCCCCAAAGGATTCTTACTCAGAGTTAAAATTAGATTTCCTACTCAGCTGTTCTTGCAAAACAAGGACTCTTCTAGCTTTGCTCAGCCCTCGTGAAGATACCATCCCTTTCATTATTTGTACTGAATGAGTCTCTGTATAACAAATTAGTAGGGATTCAGCACCGGGGACAGTTCCTTGCACACTGTAGCTGCTCTGTGCTGAGGATTTGAGATTAAAACTCTGAACTTCCAAAACTTGACCTCTGATCAAACTGCCATACTAGACCTTCCCTAACGTTAAATCCAAATAAAACACATCTGCCTCATTATGTGTTATTGTAGGTAGAAAACTATTGAAAAATCTAACATTCTCACCCTGCAGTTGACTGTTGCTCTTGCAATAAAACAAATCAGAAAATATCTGTAAATATGAATTATCGAAACCAGATTTCTATAATCATTAAATGTGGCAAATGCATGGCCCTTGTCATGTTGGAGCATCAGGGCTTGTAGGGTCTTGGATGCCTTGGATGAAGGGACTTGGGAAGCAGGCAGAGAGGAGCACAAGTCTGAGGTATATGGCAATGACAGCTGTTCTCATGTCCACTGCAAATCAGGTACACATGGCCCATTCCTGCTCTACGTCAGTGCTGATAATTTTGCATGCATATGGGATTTAATCAGAGGTAATTTTGTATTAGGAACGTTACCAAGCAAGCCTTGAATAGAATGGTATTTAATTGCTGCAGCTACTACCCTAGGCTAAGCTTTCCCTACTTCACTGCCATATTCAGCTAAGATAACACAACAGAAATCAAAACACAGCACTGCCCTGACATATTTAATCCTCAGATACTGGCAAATAAAGTTGTAGAAATGGCCAAACAACAGAAGTCAAATGCTCAATGATTTTTTTATCTGATGATGTACTAAGAATCTTTCTATATTTACAAAATATCTCTTGGGGAGATATCAGTGATGACATACGTAATATTTAGTTTGAGTCTATGTTGTTGGAATACTAAATTTGAGTAGCAAATCTTCCCTTGTTGTCCCATCAGGTAAAACTTTCAAGTAGATTTTGCATGTGCAGAGTAGTGGGATTATTTGCAACCAGTAGCATTCATATTACTGGGCTTCCCTAGAGCTAAATTCAAGCTTTTTCTGTTAAAAATAAGTGTACCATTTTCATAGAACTTTCTATGTAATTTTAACTAATGTTTGGTTCTTTTTTCAAATAAATTAAGAACTGACCCCAATTCTACTCTCATTGAGTGCCTTTGGACATTTAGGCTATAATTTTTGGAGGCCACATTGTAAATGGTAATGTTTTCTGAAATTAGATATGAAGCAGGCTTCTCAAGCCCAAGAAATGAATGCTTTGCCTCAGCACTGGTCCTATCAAATATTAGCTTAAAATACCCTGGAAACGTTATTTACTTAAGTGTCTGAAAATATTGCTAAAAAAATTACCATGTTGCTTTCTGTTCAAATAAATTTTGTTTGGATAGTATTCCTTTTGTGTAACCACAATATGACCATTTAAGAAACCAAAAATATCTTACATGTGTTACCAGCTGATGACTAAATAAGTCCTGTTGTTCTTTATAGTATCAGTGTTCTCCTACATTTCTTCTGGTGTATGAGACCTCTCTCACTCACTGTCCCTGTATTCACAGAAGGATGCTGCTGACATCACGGGTGTTTGTATTCTTTAGCATGGGGATAAAGACGGATGGGGGATCAGCAGCTCATTGCATCTATTCATACCTTCTGGAAAGCTGGCTACTAGATGGCCACTGTTTATGATTCTGTTACTTTGCTCTCCAGAATTTGTGGTCCTACAGTTAAAAATTATTTGCTTTGTTTCTGAGGGCTACAAGCCAGTGTTGATTAGCTTGCAGTATTTATAGAGTAAGTAGCAGCACCTTCTATCTTCCTCAAGAAGTCTTCACCACATTTCTCTTGCCTGCCCTTCTCACCCCAAAATGGAAGCTGGTTAGCAGACCTTCTGTTATCTGTCATTTGTTTCCAACCCTGCAGAGCTAATGCTACACCAAGCCTGGCTTCAGTGCAGATAGTGTGGCTGTGTTCCAGCTCACTGCTCATGATGCAGACTTGCCAACCAATGCATACAAAGTGTTGAGAACACTATTTAAGATTCTACTTACAGTAACTGGCCAGTGTATGTGTCAGTCATATTGGCCATTAAACATAGCCCTGGGCAAAACCTTTAGCTGACTCTTCAGCTTGATACAGTGTTGCAGCCACATTGGATGGGATTCATTTCTGACCACCATACTATTCTTAAGTATGAAATGTATCAACCATGTGCATTTTTTAATGTTACATATGCCTCAAGGGTATGGATAATTTCTTTGTGCACTTTTCTTCTGCAGCAGATGTCAGCACATCATTTGTCAAAACACTGACAAAGAACTAAAGGTTCCAGCTGTCCCTAGTCATTCAGTTAGCTCCAATAAGCAAGAAGCCTCTGATAAGCATAGTACCAGGTCCCTCAAAAAAGAAATACAGGAGAAATAAAAGAGAAAGTCCTTGTTTTTGAGGAGTTCGTGACTTAATGGCAGGGAGGAGTCTCAACAGACTTGTCAAAGAAATTTCAGGTATTTAAAATGTATATTTTATATTGCATGTGTACACTGAGATCACAGAAGTGTTGGGGGCGCATACAGGACAAATGAACAGATAGTGTGTGATAAGGTCTAGAGAGATTTTTCAAAGAACTTGAATGGTGAGCTGAGTTTATAAGGAGTTAGGACTGGTTTACAGAAGGAAATAAACATGCAATTAAGGGGTAATTGCATAGAAAAAAAAAGGAATGGGTGGACGTGAGAATATAGGTCACCTTGTGCAGGGTAGCATGCAGATTTGGCTGGAATAAAAGATACTGATTAGGAAAAAATATGAAAAGTGGGATTTCTTAAATGGTGAAGCTGCATAGAGACCATTGATAGGAGGCCTGAAATACCAGGCACAGGAGTTGGATTTGATAACTTAGCACCATGTGATGCAAGGCAGGGGACAGCTCCGTCGTTTTGTTTTGCATTTTTTAGGTGTTGAGATATTTACTTACCTGATCTTTACAAGCCGGAACCAGTTCTCTCTCATGGCCCTTGTATATCAGTCAAGGTCCAATTATAGGAGAAAAGCACACAGTAGCTTGACCAGGGAAAGTTGGATGTAAATAATTATTATTTATAAGAGGACACTGGAGCAACAGATTAGCTGGTAAAAAAGAGCTCTAAAGAATATAAGAATATCAGAAATAAGAAACAACCACTACCCTTAGGGCTCAGTTAGAGTGTCCAAGAAAGAGCTGTTCACACACACCCACCATTCCCCAGGACCAAGATCCATACCTGATTGGAAAGGAAAGAGCTATGACTCACTGAATGGCAGAGAAGTCATTGTGGTGCCATACTGGTAGAACTTGCTAGAAATCTGCCTTTCAGAACTTGCTGAAAATCCACCCTTGTGTAACAAGAAAAACTGTTCACAAGAAGGTGTCTGATCTTCTGTCATGTTTCTGCAACACGTTTTACTGACAAAGCTCAACATCATCCTAGCTAACAACAACAACAAAAAAGCATTTAAAATGCCCAGCTCAATTTCTGCAGAGCAGGCAATGAAGTATATGTTTGCAACTGAGGTAATAAATTGATAACTGGAATATCTTGCCCTCTCATTTCATAAAAGTTTACCAATGTCCTCTTTCATTTTCAAATATAAAACCATATTCACTATGCTTTTTAAACTACTCAGCTATGTCCCCCCAATCCAACTCTACCCCCTCCAGAAATCCTGATTGGCCCTTGAAAGGAGTATGACCTATGGCTGACAATCAGTGGTCAAAAATAATGTGACTATATTCAATAAGACTAGTGATTATCCCTACAAGTAAAGGATAGAGGAAGAATGGGTTTATCAGTTTTTGTGAAAAAGACTGGGTTGGAGGAGGAGGGTGATTGTTAGTTTGCTATAAGTAAACTATGAGCCTACAATTTCATGTGACTCCTAAAAAATAAAATAATCTCTATTGGTGGTGTTCAGAACAAGGGATATGTTGGCCTAGTTTTTATACGCAGAGTTTTTGCTATTCCTTAAATATTGCGTTCACTTCTAGGCACTTTCTTTTAACAAAAGATAGTAATGAACTACAGCACTTCCAAAACAGGATGATGAAGAGGCTAAGAATAGTGAAAATACCTGGCAATATTAGCCTAAGAAAAAGGAGGCATAGACAAGACCTAGTTACAACCTTTGTATGTGTTTTGTATTAGAAGATGATTTTAACTTATTAGCATCCTTGAGGGAAGGGAAGAAACCTTCAGGAATAAGTTATGGGAAGGAAAACTGAGGATTAAGTAAGGAGGTTCTCTACATTAGCAGTGCTGGGAAAAATCAGGGACTGCTTTAGGAGGCAGTGAGTGACCTCTCTTTGGATAGGGATGGACAGATTTCTTTGGATTTCCTTCTTTCTCCAGTTCTTTATGAGATTCTGTGAGCAGGCTAAGGTAGCCTTACTTATCCCAATATTACTACAAAGAGACCAGGCTCAACCTTCATATTTAGCCTATCCTTTAAATCATTTGTGTCGAATGAGGTCATACTTCTTTTAGGAAGAATACAATTAAGAGACCTCTAAAATAGCTTTGTATATTTAGGTAGCAACAAGAGTTGCAATCATCCCTGCCTCCCAGAGACCCAAATAATTAAATTTCAACACATAATTAAGTTGCATAGGACCATTACTAATAACACTATTTTAATATGACCTTCGGGATGTAGACATTATTATTCTAATAAAAGGAAAGAATCTGTTGGTTCATTTTAAACTATTATGTGAATTCTTAGCCTAGAGACTAAATTCTTTAGGCTAACACAGTTCTGTAATGTGAAGCAATTTCTACTAGATAACTATTATGAAATAACCTGATTACATTTTAAAAGGTGAGCAATGACTATTTTATAAATGTTTCCCAAGAAACTTGATTCAGTTCTTCTAGTTTTCCATACAGCTAACCCTTTTAAATTGAGTCAGAATTACATATAGTTCAGGGCACCATGTTAGATGTTAAATGACAAGAGTTTCTTTGCTTTGAGACAGGTTCTTGCTCCTGTTACTCAGACTAGAGTGCAGTGGCAAGATTTGCAGCTTCAACTTCCCAAGCTCAGGTAATCCTCTCACCTCAGCCTCCTGAGTAGCTGAGACTACAGGTGTGCACAACCACACCCAAAACTATAGTAATTTTTTGCATTTTCAGTAGAGATGAGGTTTTGCTATATTGACCAGGCTGGTCTCAAACTCCTGGGCTCAAGCAGTCTGCCCACCTCGGCCTCCCAAAGTGCTAGGATTACAGGCATGAACCATGATAGGGGGTAAGATATGGAAACTATGAACACTACACAAGTAATTGGATAGTCTTAATAATCATATGAGCATCTCAGAATAATTGGTTTTTTTAAAAAAATTAAGTACAAAGGGTGATGGTGATGAGAATGATGACAGCTGATGATGATGAGGTCTAGACACAACTTCTAGTTCTATGAGAGGCTTCTGAAATCTTTCCAACCCTGGCAAAGGCTTCTGTTTTGGTCATCTGCAAGTTACTCAGTTTCTCAGTGTCAGATGGCCTTTGGAAAACATCAGTCAGTCCTGAGTGCCAGTTGAATATTTGAAAGCTTAATTTAGTGATTTGTCTTCCATTCTGTGTTCTTAGATTATATTCAACAAATGCAACTTTCTAGGGAAAGAATATTAATTCCTATCCACAACAGGCATTTTGTCTCACTATTTCTACTCAAGTGGCTGAAAAAAGTCACTGTAAACTGCATGAAACCATAATGCAGGATTAAACAAGTCTACCTGGGACCTTCCCATAGGATGATGACTCTAAGGAATCTGCAGTGTCTCATCCCCATCAGTTTGGCTGAATGTTATGCCATAATGAGCCAGGAATAATTTGTTTCTTTGAGGAAAAAAATCACCTCAGCTTGCCATTCTTGTACAGCTTCCTTCCTGAAATGATATACTATTCACTTGTACTATCTACTTGTTCATTACAATATGGCAGTGAAGGATCATTTTGCATGATACATAACAACATGTACCATTTGTTGTTATGTCACATAATTACATTAATGGGGGCTATTTAATTTATCTTTTTAATCTGTCCTAGATGTAAAAGTTCTCACTTGGGAAGAATTTGCCATCTGTACATTTTCATCTTTATTAAAGTAACTACTAACATTGCTACCACTAAGTTATCATATTTCAATATGAGGTATTCATTTTCCCCCTACTCATCCTCCACCCTATTTCCCTGCTACCCATTTTGTGGGTCCAGCCCACTTGTGACAGCCAGCAGCTGGTGTTGGATACAAAGACTTCTTTGGTAGTGTCAACCACCTCTATCAAGTCACCTATGTATTTTGGTGATTTTAATAAAGCAATGGTTAAGTATGATTATTATCCACTATTATTCTAAACTTTTATGATATCTAACAAATATCTTTATTTCTCACTGATGTCTTCTTCATTTTCTATAGTAGATATATAAATACCAATAGCTAACAAACATTTATTCATAAAATATGAGGTCCCTATGTCTATTAACTAGCTCAGGGTGCCATAGCAAATACCATATGCCAGGTGGCTTAAACATCAGAAATTTATTTTCTCTCAGTTCTGGAGGCTGGAAGTCTGAGAGCAGAATGCCAGCATGGCTGGTTTTGTTCCTGGTGAGGGTTCTCTTCCTAGCTTGTAGACATCCCCTTCTCATTGTGTCCTCACATGGTGGAAATAGAGTACAAGTATCTTTTCCTTTTCTTATTTGTATTAGGACCCCACCCATATGACCTCATTTAAACTTTATCGCCTCCTCACAGGCCCTATATCCAAATACAGTCACATTAGGAGTTAAGGCTTCAACATATACATTTTGGGCTCAAAGACACAGGCACTAAAGAGGAAAGAGTGTTAGACTTCAAATGGGAGGGATTAAGTCAGTATCTGCAGAGTGAATAGTGAAACACTCCCAGTCTTCCTCCATCCCCTGGCCCTAGCATGCCAGCATCCAGAATCGTATCTCCTAAGCAGAAGACTGTGGGATCCTTATTTGAAGAAATTGAACCACACCAAAGAACTACAGGTCCTGAAATTTAGATATCTCCCCAGAAGGCCAGCTGGCTATCCTGTTGCTGTGACTGTGAAGCCCTTTAGTATACCAGCCTTGCCTGTACCCAGAGAACTTCAATCGTTGGTGTCTTACTCTTAAATATAAATGGACAGAAAGGGATCATATGACATTTGAATAAAGTCTCCAACATGAAATATAGAAACTAAAACCAAGAGGAAAACACAGCTCAGGGGAAACAGAATTAGACACAGAACAGAATCAAATGTCAAAGAAACTGTAGTTAAAATGCTCAAAAAACTAAGAGAAGAAACATGAAACAAGAATAAAATGTTATGTATTTTTTAAAGAACAATTAAAGAATATGTAAAAACAACTTGGACATTTACAATTGTATAGCCAAATTTTTTTCAATAGAAGAATCTTCTAGAATATAGAACAAAAAGATTTTGGACAATATGGGTGAAAAAGGTAAGAAAATAGAGTGTCAATCCAGAATTCCCAACATCCAAGTAATAGGAGGTATAGGAAAAAAAGAACTTAAAAGACAGAAAGAAATGTTTAAATAAATGAAAGATAATTTTCTATTACTGGATGACATTAATTTCCGGGTTGAAAAGGCTTCCAAGTACTCAACACAATGAATGAAGAAAGGTCTACTCTAAAGAACATCATAATGAAATTGCAGAACACCAGGGAAGATGAGAGGATTGGAAAAGCTTCTGGAGAGAACAGATGGGAAAAATGTAAAGAAAAAAGAATTTTTAAAAAGTATTAAACTTATCAACAGAAACATTAAAATCTGGAAGACAATAGAACAATATCTTCACAGTACTGAGAGAAAATGAACTTTAACCTTGAATTCTATATCCAGCCAGACTATCATGCAAATATGAAAGTAGAAAAAGACATTTTCAGACAGGCATGCAGTCAAAAAATTTATCGCTCTGCGCCATTTCTCAAGAAGTTACTGAAGAATGTGTCCTACAAAACCAAAGGGAGTAAACCAAGAGAAAGGAAGGCAAGTGAGGACCAAACATGGGAAAGAGGCTAAGAGATCTTCCAGTATGAAAATGAAGGGAAGTTCCAGCGGGACAGCTCTGCCCAGGCCAGAGCTCAGTCCATCAAAGATGCAGCAGAAAAGCTAGAAGACTCTAAGAGGAATGTCTCCAGGAAGGAAATAGGTCAATAAATTAAATGACAGATTTGACCCTGTAGAAATTGTACTGAGAGGTTGTTTATAGAGCTGTTAGAGGTTGTAGGAAAGACTTAATCAAGTGCCCTCCCTTTAAAGAAAACCCCTGAGTAAATAAAAAAGATAATTAACTCTAGAAACAATAAAATGTAATTCAAAACAGGAAACAGAATCATATCAACTTTCTAGTGAACAATTTTTGCATAGTCTTTATAATGAAAACACTGAATATGTATGGACTTAACCAAAAGTTGAAGCATATTATATTGGGAGGAGAGGAAGAATATTCACCTACCATAAAGGAAATTAAGAACTTTTTTCAATAGTTGGTGTTTAAAGCAGATGCATTTAGAGGTAGAAGTACATGTATATTTTATAGAAATATGGCAGTTAATGCCAGAAGGAACAGTTCAAAGAGTTGAATGGGGCTACTAACATCCAAGGAATGGGAGAACGATGAAACAGGATACCAAAAAGTGCTAATTTTTTTAACTTTTATTTTAGGCTCAGGGGTACATGTGCAGGTTTGTTAATATAGACAAACTTGTGTCACAGGGGTTTGGTGTACAGACCATTTCATCATCCAGGTACTAAGCATAGTACCTAGTAGTTATTTTTCCTGATACTCTCTTTCCTCCCACCCTTCTCCCTCAAGTAGGCCCCAGTGTCCGCTGTTCCCCTCTTTGTGCCCATTGGTTCTCATTATTTAGCTCCCACTTACAGGTAAGAACATGTGGTGTTTGGTTTTCTGTTCCTGCATTAGTTTGCTAAGGATAATAGCCTCCAGCTCCCTCTTCATCCATGTTCCTGCAAACATGTTCCTGATCTCATTCTTTTTATGGCTGCATAGTATTCCATGGTGTATACGTAAAACATTTTCTTTATCTAGTCTACCACTGATGGGTGTTTAGGTTGATTCCATGTATTTGCTATTGTGAATAGTGCTGCAATGAACATACACATGTGTGTGTCTTTATGGTAGAACAATTTGTATTCCTTTGGGTATATACGCTGTAATTGGATTGCTGGGTTGACTGGTAGTTCTGTTTTTAGCTCTTTGAAGAATTGCTTTCCACAATAGTTGAACTAATTTACATTCCCACCAGCAGTGTTTAAGGGTTCCCTTTTCTCTGCAACGTCACTAGCATCTGCTGCGTTTTGACTTTTTAATATTAACCGTTCTGACTGGTGTGAGATGGTATATCATTTTGGTTTTAGTTGGCATTCCTCTAATGATTAGTGATATTTAGCATCTTTTTCATATGCTTGTTGGCTGCACGAATGTCTTCTTTTGAAAAGTGTCTGTTCATATCCTTTGCCTACTTTGTAATGGGGTTGTTTAGTTTTTGCTTGTAAATTTGTTTAAGTTCTTCATAGATTCTGGATATTACACCTTTGTCTGATGCATAGTTTGCAAAGATTTTCTACCATTCTAATGGTTGTCTCTTTACTCTTTTGATAGTTTCTTTTGCCATGCAGAAGCTCTTTAGTTTAATTAGATCCTATTTGTTAATTCTTGCTTTTGTTGCAATTGCTTTTGGTGTCTTCATCATGAAATCTTTGCCAGTTCCTATGTCCAGAATGGTATTTCCTAGGTTATCTTCTAGGACTTTTATAGTTTTAGATTTTGCATTTAAGTCTTTAATCCATCTTGAGTTGATTTTTGCTTATGGAATAAGGAAGGTGTTCGGTTTCAATCCTCGGCATATGACTAGCCAGTTCTCCTAGCACCATTTATTGAATAGGGAGTCCCTTCCCCCATTGCTTGTTTTTGTCAGCTTTATTGAAGATCAGATGGTTGTAGATGTCCAGCCTTGTGTCTGGGCCCTCTGTTCTGTTCCATTGGTCTATGTGTCTGTTTTTGTACCAGTATCATGCTGTTTTGGTTATTGTAGCCCTTTAGCATAGTTTGAAGTCAGGTAATGTGATGCCTCCAGCTTTTTTTTTTCTCCTTAGCTTTTTTGTTCCTTGGTCTTGGCTATTCTGGCTCCTTTGGGTTCCATATGAATTTTAAAATAGTTTTTTTTCTAGTCCTGTGAAGAATGTCATTGGTAGTTTGATAGGAATTGTACATTGCTCTGGGCAGTATGGCCATTTTAACGATATTGATTCTTCCTATGCATGAGCATGGTATGTTTTTCCATTTGTTTGTGTCATATGTGATTTCTTTGAGTAGTGTTTTTTAATTCTCATTTTAGAGATGTTTCACCCCCTGGTTAGCTGTATTCCTAGGAATTTTATATTTTTTGTGGCAATTGTGAATGAAATTATGTTCCTTGATTTGGCTCTCGGCTTGGCTGTTGTTGGTGTATAAGAATGCTACTGATTTTTGTACATTGATTTTATATTCTGAAACTTTGCTGAAGTTGTTTGTCAGCTAAAGGAGCTTTTGGGCAGAGACTATGGGGTTTTCTATATATGGAATCATGCCTTGTGCAAACAGGGATAGTTTGACTTCCCCTCTTCCTATTTGAATGCCTTTTATTTCTTCCTCTTGCCTAATTGCCAAGGCCAGGACTTCCAATACTATGTTGGATAGGAGTGGTGAGAGAGGGCATCCTTGTCTTGTGCCAATTTTCAAGAGAAATGCTTCCAGCTTTTCCCCATTCAGTATGATATTGGCTGTGGGTCTGTCATAGATGGATCTTCTTATTTTGATATATGTTCCTTCAATACCTAGTTTATTGAGCATTTTTAACATGAAGGAATGTTGAATTTTATCAAAAGTCTTTTTTGCATCATTAATTATGTGCTTTTTGTCTTTAGTTCGGTTTATATGATGAATCAATATTTATTGATTTACATATGTTGAACCAACCTTGCATCCCTGGGATGAAGCTTACTTGATCATGGTGGGTTAGCTTTTTTTTTTTTTTTTTTTTTTTTTTTTCTTGAGACAGGGTCTCTGTCACCCAGGCTGGAGTGCAGTGGCACAATCTCAGCTGACTGCAGCCTCGACCTCCAAGGCTCAAGCGATCCTCCCACCTCTCAGCCTTACAAGTAGCTGGGACTACTACTGACATGCATCACCACGCCCAGCATTTTTTTTCTTTTTTTTTTGGTAGAAACAGGGTTTCATATGTTGCCCAGGCTGGTCTCAAACTCCTGAGTTCAAGTGATCCTCCCTGCTCGGCCTCGCAAAGTGCTGGGGTTACAGGCCCACCATGCCTAGCCAGATTAGCTTTTGGATATGCTGCTGGATTTGGTTTGCAGGTATTTTTTGAGGATTTTTGCATCAATGTTTCAGTATGAATGGTACCAACTCTTCTAAGTACATCTGGTAGAATTCAGAATTTGGCTGTGAATCCACCTGGTCCTGGGCTTTTTTTGGATTGGTAGGCTATTTATTACTGATACAATTTCAGACTTCATTATTGGTCTGTTCAGGAATTCAGTTTCTTCCTGGTTCAGTCTTGGGATGGTGTATGTGTCCAGGGATTTATCCTTTTCTTCCAGATTTTCTAATTTGTGTGCTTAGAAGTGTTCACAGTAGTCTCTGACTGTTATTTGTATTTCTGTGGAGTCAGTGGTAATGTCCCCTTTGTCATTTCTAATTGTGTTTATTTGGATCTTCTCTCTTTTCTTCTTTGTTAGTCTAGCTAGTGGTATATCTATCTTTAAAGAATGCCATTTTTTATTATAAGACTGTTAGCACTATTTGACTTTTTCAACTATTTTTATGTGTAATATTTTGATTGAAGTACAATTTAATTTTCTTTTAACATAAAAGAAGTAGATAAAATCCTTATTTCATATAAAGAAAAGTATTTTGGGAATGGGAAGGGATGTTTTAAAAGCAATGCAGTGCAGACTATGGTTTGGCTCTTGAAAGGAAACCAACAACCACATATATTCATGATTAATATTTACTTATCTATATGCCAGATTCATGTGGGTTGATAATCTGAGTTAACATATATAAAGTCATTGACATCAAATAATTCCTCTAAACTGTATATTTGGAAACATACTTGAATTTCCCATATGTCAGAACTCCTTAATTATTCTATGATCATTTTGCAGTTTTAAGGTGCTGGGAAAAAATGTCTTAGATTATAAGCAGAATGATGGCAAAATGGGGCTCATTCAAAGTATACAGTGCTAACATCTGTCATGTCATCTCCCTTTTCTCCTCTCCAGCATAGCTGAAAACTACCATTCATAAGTGACATTGGGTTTCCTAAAGAACCCGAGTTCTTGAGAAATGTGCTTTTTTAAAATTTTATTTTAAGTTCTGGGATACATGTACTGAATGTGCAGGTTTGTTACATAGGTATACATGTGCCATGGTGGTTTGCTGCACCTATGAACCCGTCATCTAGGTTTTAAGCTCCGCAGGCATTAGGTATTTGTCCTAATGCTCTCCCTCCCCTTTTCTCCCACCCTCCAACAGGCCCTGGTGTGTGATGTTCCCCTGCCTATATCCATTTGTTCTCATTGTTCAGCTCCCACTTATGAGTGAGAACATGTGGTATTTGGTTTTCTCTTCCTGTGCTAGTCTGATGAGGATCACAGTTTCCAGCTTCATCCATGTACCTGCAAAGGACATGAACTCATTATGTTATATGGCTACATAGTATTCCATGCTGTATGTGTGTCACATTTTCTCTATCCAGTCTGTCATAGATGGGCATTTGGGTTGGTTCCAAGTCTTTGCTATTGTAAATGGTGCTGCAGTAAACACATGTGTGCATATGTCTTTATAGTAGAATGATTTATAGTCCTCTGGGTATATACCCAATCCTCGCCAGCATCTGTTGTTTCCAGACTTTTTAATGATCGCCATTCTAACTCATGTGGGATGGTATCTCATTGTGGTTTTGATTTGCAAGAAATGTGTGTTTTAAGAGTTTACATGAGTTGCAGTAAGTAAAACTCATTTACAAGAGTTTACATGAGTTGCAGTTGTCCTTATTCCCTAAATAAGGAAAATGTGAGCAATGATCTTGAACACTTGGCAGTTAACTCTCAATGAATCTACTAATGGAGGGAATTGCTCAGATAGTATAAAAAAATTAAATGAAAAATAGTTATGTTTGATTTTGAAACATATTACATGATTTTAGAAGACTATTTATCCCTCACATGCTGCTCCCTTAGGTTGACTCATATTAACGACAGGTTTTTGTTTCCAAGTGAACATATCTGTGGTGAGGGAGCAAGAATCAGGCAGGCTAGGTTGAAAATATGGCAGGGAATAAGTGTGTGTCGACTGTGTTTTGGTACTGCATTTTTTCCAAGACAGTATATCTTCTTTCCGAGTGGGATGCCATGTAACTTGAAAACAACCAAAAGTAATAAAAGTTTTAGAATTCAGATACCTCAGGTATTACTTTTGCATCACCAGCAATGCACTTGAAAGCTGGCAATATCAGACTTTAAATCACCAATGCTGAGTCAAATTAGAATCACGAGTAGCTTCTCACTTGAACGAGACCAGTCTGCTCGCTCCCATGCTTAATGCACCGTAGAGAACATAACATGCTCAGTAAATTATGTAGAAAGGATACACAAATGAGCTAATTTTGTTACGAGAAAGGATCTGACCGATTGCTTGTGGAATAATTTTCTCTCAATAAGTAGCCATCATTTGTTCCATTTTCATTATAGATATACTTGAGAATCAGAACGGATTTCTTTTGAAGAAAGGGCAGTATTTGAGTACATACTTCCCTTTCTTGGAAGTTTCCATTATGTGAAAAATGAAAGGATTTCTTTAGTGGATAGTCACTCTGCTGATGTGCTCTGGCCTGTGGTTTCCATGACAAATTCCTTCTTTTTTTTTTTTTATTATACTTTAAGTTCTAGGGTACATGTGCACAACATGCAGGTTTCTTACATATGTTGACTTGTGCCATGTTGGTGTGCTGCACCCATCAACTTGTCAGCACCCATCAACTCGTCATTTATATCAGGTGTAACTCCCAATGCAATCCCTCCCCCATCCACCTCCATAATAGGCCCCAGTATGTGATGTTCCCCTTCCCAAGTCCAAGTGATCTCATTGTTCAGTTCCCACCTATGAGTGAGAACATGCGATGTTTGGTTCTCTGTTCTTGCAATAGTTTGCTCAGAATGATGGTTTCCAGCTGCATCTATGTCCCTACAAAGGACACAAACTCATCCTTTTTTATGGCTGCATAGTATTCCATGGTGTATATGTGCCACATTTTCTTAATCCAGTCTGTTGCTGAAGGACATTTGGGTTGATTCCAAGTCTTTGCTATTGTAAATAGTGCTGCAATGAACATGCGTGGGCATGTGTCTTTATAGCAGCATGACTTATAATCCTTTGGGTATATACCCAGTAATGGGATGGCTGCGTCATATGGTACTTCTAGTTCTAGATCCTTGAGGAATCGCCATACTGTTTTCCATAATGGTTGAACTAGTTTACAATCTCACCAACAGTATAAAAGTGTTCCTATTTATCCACATCTTCTCCAGCACCTGTTGTTTCCTGACTTTTTAATGATCGCCATTCTAACTGGTGTGAGATGGTATCTCATTGTGGTTTTGATTTGCATTTCTCTGATGGCCAGTGATGATGAGCATTTTTTCATGTGTCTGTTGGCTGTATGCATGTCTTCTTTTGAGATATGTCTGTTCATATCCTTTGCCCACTTTTTGATGGGGCTGTTTGTTTTTTTCTTGTAAATCTGTTTGAGTTCTTTGTAGGTTCTGGATATTAGCCCTTTGTCAGATGAGTAGATTGCAAAAATTTTCTCCCATTCTGTAGGTTGCCTGTTCACTCTGATGGTAGTTTCTTTTGCTGTGCAGAAGCTCTTTAGTTTAATTGGATCCCATTTGTCAATTTTGGCTTTTGTTGCCATTGCTTTTGGTGTTTTAGACAAGAAGTCCTTGCCCATGCCTATGTCCTGAATGGTATTACCTAGGTTTTCTTCTAGGGTTTTTATGGTATTAGGTCTAACATTTAAGTCTCTAATCCATCTTGAATTAATTTTCGTATAAGGAGTAAAGAAAGGATCCAGTTTCAGCTTTCTACTTATGGCTAGCCAATTTTCCCAGCACCATTTATTAAATAGGGAATCCTTTCTCCATTTCTTGTTTTTGTCAGGTTTGTCAAAGATCAGATGGCTGTAGATGTGTGGTATTATTTCTGAGGACTCTGTTCTGTTCCATTGGTCTATATCTCTGTTTTGGTACCAGTACTATGCTGTTTTGGTTACTGTAGCCTTGTAGTATAGTTTGAAGTCAGGTAGCGTGATGCCTCCAGCTTTGTTCTTTTGACTTAGGATTGTCTTGGCAATGCGGGCTGTTTTTTGGTTCCATATGAACTTTAAAGCAGTTTTTTCCAATTCTGTGAAGAAACTCATTGGTAGCTTGATGGGGATGGCATTGAATCTATGGACTGAATGGTCCAATTAAAAGACACAGACTGGCAAATTGGATAAAAAGTCAAGACCTATCAGTTTGCTGTATTCAGGAGACCCATCTCACATGCAGAGACACACATACACTTAAAATAAAGGGATGGAGGAAGATCTACCAAGGAAATGGAGAACAAAAAAAAAAGCAGGGGTTGCAATCCTAGTCTCTGATAAAACAGACTTTAAACCATCAAAGATCAAAAGAGACAAAGAGGGCCATTATATAATGGTAAAGGGATCAATTCAACAGGAAGTGCTAACTCTCCTAAATATATATGCACCCAATACAGGAGCACCCAGATTCATAAAGCAAGTCCTTAAAGACTTACAAAGAGACTTAGACCCCCATACAATAATAATGGGAGACTTCAACACCCCACTGTCAACATTAGAAAGATCAACGAGACAGAAAGTTAACAAGGATATCCAGGAAGTGAACTCAACTCTGCACCAAATGGACCTAATAGACATCTATAGAACTCTCCACCCCAAATCAACAGAATATACATTCTTCTCAGCACCACATCACACTTATTCCAAAATTGACCACATAATTGGAAGTAAAGCACTCCTCAGCAAATGTACAAGAACAGAAATTATAACAAACTGTCTCTCAGACCACAGTTCAATCAAACTAGAACTCAGGACTAAGAAACTCAATCAAAACCACTCAACTACATGGACACTCAACAATCTGCTCCTGAATGACTACTGGGTACATAACGAAATGAAGGCAGAAATAAAGATGTTCTTGAAAACCAATGAGAACAAAGATACAACATACCAGAATCTCTGGGACACATTTAAAGCAGTGTGTAGAGGGAAATTTATAGCACTAAATGCCCACAAGAGAAAGCTGGAAAGATCTAAAATAGACACCCTAACATGACAATTAAAAGAACTAGAGAAGCAAGAGCAAACACATTCAAAAGCTAGCAGAAGGCAAGAAATAACTAAGATCAGAGCAGAACTGAAGGAGATAAAGACTCAAAAAACCCTCCAAAAAATCAATGAATCCAGGAGTTGGTTTTTTGGAAAGATCAACAAAATTGATAGACCGCTAGCAAGACTAATAAAGAAGAAAAGAGAGAAGAATCAAATAGACGCAATAAAAAATATAAAGGGGATATCACCACCAACCCCACAGAAATACAAACTACCATCAGAGAATACTATAAACACCTCTACGCAAATAAACCAAAAAATCTAGAAGAAATGGATAATTTCCTGGACACTTACACTCTCCCAAGACTAAACCAGGAAGAAGTTGAATCCCTGAATAGACCAATAGCAGGCTCTGAAATTGAGGCAATAATTAATAGCCTATCAACCAAAAAAAGTCCAGGACCAGATGGATTCACAGGCGAATTCTACCGGAGGTACAAGGAGGAGCTGGTACCATTCCTTCTGAAACTATTCCAATCAATAGAAAAAGAGGGAATCCTCCCTAACTCATTTTATGAGGCCAACATCATCCTGATACCAAAGCCTGACAGAGACACAACAAAAAAAGAGAATTTTAGACCAATATCCCTGATGAACATCGATGCAAAAATCCTCAATAAAATACTGGCAAACCGGATCCAGCAGCACATCAAAAAGCTTATCTACCATGAGCAAGTGGGCTTCATCCCTGGGATGCAAGGCTGGTCCAACATACACAAATCAATAAATGTAATCCATCACATAAACAGAACCAAAGACAAAAACCACATGATTATCTCAATAGATGCAGAAAAGGCCTTTGACAAAATTCAACAGCCGTTCATGCTAAAAACTCTCAATAAATTCAGTATTGATGGAACGTATCTCAAAATAATAAGAGCTATTTATGACAAACCCACAGCCAATATCATACTGAATGGGCAAAAACTGGAAGCATTCCCTTTGAAAACTGGCACAAGACAGGGATGCCCTCTCTCACCACTCCTATTCAACATAGTGTTGGAAGTTCTGGCTAGGGCAATCAGGCAAGAGAAAGAAATCAAGGGTATTCAGTTAGGAAAAGAAGAAGTCAAATTGTCCCTGTTTGCAGATGACATGATTGTATATTTAGAAAACCCCATTGTCTCAGCCCAAAATCTCCTTAAGCTGATAAGCAACTTCAGCAAAGTCTCAGGATACAAAATTAATGTGCAAAAATCACAAGCATTCTTATACACCAGTAACAGACAAACAGAGAGCCAAATCATGAATGAAATTCCATTCACAATTGCTTCAAAGAGAATAAAATACTTAGGAATCCAACTTACAAGGGATGTAAAGGACCTCTTCAAGGAGAACTACAAACTACTGCTCAGTGAAATAAAAGAGGACACAAACAAATGGAAGAACATACCATGCTCATGGATAGGAAGAATCAGACAAATTCCTTCTTAAATTGAGGGAAGGGGGAAAGCTTTATATGAAAGGAGAAACAAATGGGAGAGATTAGAAAGTCCCAAGTTAAAATGTTCACAAGAGTGCCCGTTCACATTCTCAGAAAGATTCGATTCTATCAGAACTTCATTTTATTATTTATAGGCATAGAAAAAAATACTTTCCCCTGTATGAAATGTAGGTGATTACCCAAAAAAATGACTTTCATGGATGTGATAGGAATCTGTTATCTGTACTTCATAATAGTAGCTGATGTTTCTGAAGTAATACATAAATGATAAAAAGCAACCCAAGTTTTATGCCCAGACATAACAAAATAGACAATAAAAATAACAAATTTTTATGTTATTACTTTTTTTCTTTCTTTTTTTTTTTTTTTTTTTTTGACTCTCGCTCTGTCACTCAGGCTGGAGTGTAGTGGCACGATCTCAGCTCGCTGAAACCTCCATCTCCCAGGTTCAAGCGATTCTCATACCTCAGCCTCCCAAATAGCTGGAATTACAGGTGTGTACCACCACGCCTGACTAATTTTTGTATTTTTAGTAGAGACGGGGTTTCACCATCCTGGCCAGACTGGTCTCAAACTCCTTGCCTCAAGTGATCTGCCCGCCTCAGCCTCCCAGGTGGTGGGATTACAGGCGTGAGCCACCGTACCTGGCCCTAAGTTCTGACCATTAAAGATTCTTCAGGAGCAGTATTTAAATTCTTTCACACAGAGATTTTCTACTGACCAACATAACTTCCAAGATTCACAAATTGCTTTATTTTCTATTCTTCCCCTAGGTAATCTGGTTGTTCTGGAATAAATATGGTAGAGAACAAACATAAATAAGAATGTTTCCAACTGAAAATTTTTGTTTTACTTCCCCCTTCAATATCTAGGCTCAGTATATCTTGTTTTTACAAAATGAAGCTTCTCACTTGGGAATTTTTTTTCTCTCCTTTCTCCTCCTTATTAATAAATGTAGACATTTTTACCTCTCCATGCAGAAATACAGCCACTGCTTGCCCTCCTGTCAGGTTTCTTCCCGTAGCCTGGGCCCCACTCTCACATGCAGGGTGCGACAGGAGAAGGCTGGAGAGCATCAGGCTTCGATCTGCTGCCAGATCCGATCAGAAGGCAATTGGTGGAAGCCTAAGCCCCTGAAGGTTCCCCCTTTAGCAGTAGGCATTCCACTTGTGAAAAGATTATCCAACTATAACCCAGTACCTGCTTCTTGAGCTATTGTTGTGTTGTTGTTATTGTTTTAATCTTATGATACACAGTGATTTTTCTGTTTTCTCCAGTTTTACAAAGTTAAAAGCTTACTTTCTTTTTAGTCTAACTTTAGTGATATTTGGCCAAGGATTTTTTAGGTTATTTATTTATTATATCTTTTGTTTTCTATATTTTTCAAATAGAATCAGCTTTGTTTCTACTTTGCAGAGGGGGCATGAATCTGAAGTCTAAACTTTGGATAAAATTGGATCCACCAAATCTCTCCTTTTGGTAGAGCCTAATTTGTTCACCTGGCGCTCTCTATAGGAGGACAGGCCTTCTGGTTTCTTTTCCTTCTTACCCCTTCTTTACCAAGCTTTCCTGCAGGAAATAAAAAAGGGATATGGTAAATAAAAACTCTGAGCCTTCCTAGAGATTCATGAAACTGTCATAAGCCTCAGTTTTCTCATTTTTAAAATAGATGTAATAATAGTACCTACCTCACACAGTTTTTCTTTTGATTAAATGAGATAATCCATAATTTTGGTATTATTCTTGTTGTTACTCTTAACTACTACTACTAGCACAAGGTCTGTTACACATTAGATACCTACACTGTAAATTTTTCTATGGATTTTCTTGAAAAGTTTCTAGAAATTTAAATCTTGCAATCTCCAGGGTAAAACTAGAGCAGTAAAGAAATTGAGTGCCCCACAGAGGGCTCGAGGTCAATAGAGATTAACCCTGGCTGTGCACTGGAATCACTCAAAGAGCTTTACAAACTATTGATGCCTGGACCCCACCCCAAAGGAAATAAATTATTTAGTCTGAGATGCAGCCTGGGCTTTTCAAAAGCTCCCCAGATGGGCCAGGCACGGTGGCTCATGCCTGTAATCCCAGCACTTTGGTAGGCTGAGGTGGATGGATCACGAGGTCAGGAGATCGAGACCATCCTGGCTAACACGGAGAAACCCCGTCTCTACTAAAAATACAAAAAAATTAGCCGGGCCTGGTGGCGGGCGCCTGTAATCCCAGCTGCTGGGGAGGCTGAGGCAGGAGAATGGCATGAACCCAGGAGGCAGAGCTTGCAGTGAGTCGAGATCGCACCACTGCACTCCAGACTGGGCGATAGAGCGAGACTCCATCCCAAAAAAGAAAAAAAAAAAAACCTCCCCAGATGATTCTGGTGGGCAACCAAGGCTGAAAACTACTGGTTTTGCTTAAATTTAGATTTAGGCCACCTGTGCAAGATCCAGCAGGGGGCTCCATCTTCAGTGCACAGCTTCCAAAAATGCCAATGCATAGTTCATTTACAAAGGAATTCCCATCCTACGTGGTGAAACTTGCAGGATTTTCTTGGGTAGCTATTGAACCATGATCTTATCCATGAGAAACCCTGAGAAATCTATTGGTGAGCTTTGATAAGCTATTATAGTTCAAATCCAAGCATCGTTAATGGATGTCAACTACTAGTTCTTTGCTAAGTGTTACCTCTATGGGGAGACTATAGCCACTGATAAAAAATATATATATATATTTAATACCATTTGACCCAGCCATCCCATTACTGGGTATATACCCAAAGGATTATAAGTCATGCTGCTATAAAGACACATGCACAAGTATGTTTATCGTGGCACTATTCACAATAGCAAGGTCTTGGAATCAGCCCAAATGTCCATCAGTGACAAACTGGATTAAGAAAATGTGGCACATATACACCATGGAATACTATGCAGCCATAAAAAAGGATGAGTTTGTGTCCTTTGTAGGGACATGGATGCAGCTGGAAACCATCATTCTGAGCAAACTATGGCAAGAACAGAAAACCAAACACCGCATGTTGTCACTCATAGGTGGGAATTGAACAATGAGATCATCTGGACACAGGAAGGGGAACATCACACACTGGGTCCTATTGTGGGGAGGGGGTAGGGGGGAGGGATAGCATTAGGAGATATACCTAATGTAAATGACGAGTTAATGGGTGCAGTACACCAACATGGCACATGTATACATATGTAACAAACCTGCACGTTGTGCACATGTACCCTAGAACTTAAAGTATAATTTTAAAATATATATATATATTTCCCATTTCTGAACTGACAGTTGTCAAAATAGCTTGTCATTGATTTCACAGATTAGTCAAAATTCTAATTACCAAGTACCTCCTTTATCACCAGACAAATATTTCACTGATGCAGTCATTAATTACCATTTCATTTCCTAGATCTTTCTAGCTAGACTCAGAACTGTATCTGTAGAGTGATCAGTCCCATTAGGTGCAAAACCTCATGCCCCCTCCACATCCTCTTGCCCGGAGCCCTTGTTCAAACACTAACCCAAGTGTTGCCTGCCAATGCTGTGAGAGTGCTTTACTAATTTTCCTTAACCGAACAGTTTCAAAGAAACTCCTTTTCCATAAACTGCCTGTAACACAGCCACATAAATATTGGGTGATTATATGAATGCCAACACAGGAAAAAGCAAGGATGCACTGGCAGCATCCATGCTCACTCCCAGGAAAGCAACACCTGGAATCTGTCCTACGACTCGGTTAGGAGCATTTTCTTCATAAAGTGCCAAGTTGAGCACTTTATGATGTTTAAGACTGAATTTTCTTGGTAGAAGGACTCATTGATATTCAGCAGTATGTGACATACAGCAGGAGTCATGGCTTTATACTTAGCTGTAGAGCTGTGAGGGAGGCCTTGGGGCAGACCCTTCTCCCTTGTTAGTGCCTGTTGCTCTCCCCCTTGGGACATTCCTCCCTCTTTCGTGCTGCCCATGTGTCTGTCATCTATCCCAGTGGTTTCCCAGTCCTGCTGAACATAAGTATCACTTGGAGGAGCTTTTAAACTACAGGAGGCCCAAGCTTCATGCCAGATCAATCTTCAGCTATTGGCATGTTTTTAAAGCTCCTAAGTGGTTTTGAAAAACAGTGTTGAGGACCATTAACCCAGGTCTCTTCTCTATTACCCCACCCCACCCCACAGCCCCTCTGCAGTTCCCAGACTATGTCTCCACTGTGATCTTTCTATAAAAATGTTCTCTACATAACCAAGAGGCAGCCCTTCAGGTTTTTCCATTGAATTTTATGCATGATTATCTGAATTCTTCATATTGCTTTGCCTGTGTAGACACAGTTTATGCTTTGCTTAGTTCACATCTACATAGTAAACCCAGGCATTCTTCACTGGGTGCGCCGGGGTTATTGCTAATGAGGCTTGCAAGAAAAACAGCTCTCTTTAATGATGCATTTCTCCAACCCTGTTTTTTTTTTTAATTGCTTTATTTTGATTTGCAAAGATTAATTTTGCCCAGCAATGACCCTCTTGGTTTAGCTTACTATTCCTCCTATTTATTGTTGCTTTCAAAAAGGGAAAGTGGGAGAAAAAATGCATTAGAAACAAAACTTGGACAAGGATGGATGGTGTGCATATAATCCATGAAATATATTTGCCCAGTGAAAATAATTTTTTTAAAAATTCCTCGATGAGTACTATGTTCCCTAAGATGATCTCACAACAATTGTGTTCTTGACAAAAAGAGAATGTAAAGTAATTCTGTGAAGGAAATCATGTATAAATGCAGCAAAATGTACCAAAGGTGCATGTCTAAAACTTCATGGGAAGTGAGGGAACTCTCCTGACATATTTGCTCTATTGGCTTGGGTTTTTTAAAGTACAATATACCTATGCTGATGCTCTTTGGAATAGGATTTAATTCTCCTGGATAGGCTCCCCCATAGCTCTCCAGACAATGTGGTACAGTGAGACATAAGGCTTTACCCTCAGGCAGGACTAGGTTTTACTCTAGACACCCTCTTACTTACCAAATAACCAAGAACAAGGCACTTAACCTCTGTGAGCCTCATTTCCCAGATTACATAAAAAAGAGGTAATAACAGTGATGTGAAGCCGAAGTACATTATATACACCAACAACCCAATGTCAGCTGTATTGTAAGTTGGCTAGTAAATCAGCTATTCAGTTGACAAACATGCATGTTAAAGAATTTGTTCACTTCCACTTGAGTCGCTAGTTGCTCACCAAGGACTCCAAGTTTTATTTTCTATAGCACGCCCTATGCGCTATTAACATTCTTTAAGCTATCATCAACATCATTGTGAGTGAAGAAAAATAGCACTCTAAGTATGTACAATGAGGAATTATGATTCCGAGCTTTATTTCTGTGAAATAGGATGTAAGAATTGGCAAACAGAGAGAAAAGAGATCTGAAACCTTTTTGGTTGCATTATCTGGTTTCTGTTGGGAAAATAGATTCTAAACTCAATAAGAAAATTGTTTTAACTGGGAAGAGTCTCCAAGTTTACTTGTAATGCATATTGTACTAAAATAAATTAAATGGGAAGACACGATTTATAGTTCCCCTAATCAAATGTAAACATAATTATAGGGGACTGAGCTATTGAGTGTTTATATAACCTAAATCATCAGTCACTAAGTTTATTTTCCACAAGAATGATATACTTAGAATACAGAAATGAAACTTGAGTTACCAACTCACTGCTAATAGAAACTGTTTGATTTATTCAGTATTTAGCAAACTTCTTTTGAATGCCAGATTCTGTGTTTAAGTGCTGGAATACAAACATGAATAAGCACAGTGCCTGTCTCCCCTTCCATGTCCCAAGTACTCATGAGCCATGAACATGAGTATCTCAGTTCAGTCTATGGAGTACTAGAACAGCCTTATAAACAGACGTTGTTTATCCCAGCATTATGTATCGCGTCCTATACCCAGTGAAAGATGTCAGTAATACCTTGGATACCCCAGGACAGTCTGGAAGTCTCAAGGGCAGTCTGAATTAGTTACTTCTTTTCATTTAGCCTAATGAAAGCACCAATCTTCCTGTTTTCACTATTTGTAATATAGTAGCTGAAGCATATGAGTTGTTGACCTAAGTTTTTCAAGAAGAGGAAATTTCTCTGTCTGGACCAATTCTTGAAAGCCTCCCCCTTTTTCCAGACAAGCT
The DNA here is from genome assembly GCF_008728515.1 of Papio anubis. Classification (NCBI taxonomy): domain Eukaryota; kingdom Metazoa; phylum Chordata; class Mammalia; order Primates; family Cercopithecidae; genus Papio; species Papio anubis. The sequence continues at coordinate 54,154,483 of NC_044979.1, read as the reverse complement.
CATGGCATGCAGTACCCCAAATAAAATAATCTGAACTAATACAGGCCTACACATCTCCAACTCAGGGCAGCTCTGGATTGGGTACCCGAATTTGACGTGAGCTAGTGATTTCTGACTGAGGAAAGTATTCATCCAGCCTCTGAGGAAATATAATGAATGACGATGGGACTGGGAATTTGTGTTCTACAGGCATCTAGGAAGAGTCTTGAATAATTTGTCAGTTTTTCTTCTTCTTGTTGCATTGGTTCTCGGTACATATTTACAGGGTTATACCACAACAAATACTTATTTTTGAAACATACCGTATTAATTAAGAATGCTTTCAGTTGCAAGTAGCAGCACATTCAACCATAGTGGCTTAAATAATAAGAGTTTTGTTTTTCTCATGTTAAATTCTTGGAATTTGTTTTAAAAACTTCACAGTGCACAAACCTCAGTGATTCTCCTCTCCATTGGATTGTCTTCTCACAGTCATTGGATGCCAGCTGCAGTTCCTGCCATCTTTTATGTTCCTTTAGGAAGAAGGAGAAAGAGGAAGGGGCAGCTTCTGTGTCAGGAAAGCAAAAGTTTCCCAGGAACCCTACAGCAGACTCCTGCTGACAATTTGTTGGCCAGACAGGAAAGGGAGTTGGGAAGTGTGAGCCCACCACCAGGGTCTGCTGGACACCCCTCTCACTGACACAGTGGATGGTATTGAAATAAACAGATAAATGAGCTGACATGCCTGCAACTAAAATGTATTAACTCATATTTGCAGTAATATCTGACTTATGAGGAAGGCTCCTAATGAGATAACTGGAGATTAGTTTCTATTAGATATTTAGTGTATGTTCTCAGCTTCTTTACTGACTAGGCCAGACTATTTCCATCTATAGATCAAAGCATGAAGATATTTGCTCCTGAAGGACCTCTCTTATGTAGGAAGCCAGTGGCACAGACACAAGTCCTGAAGTATGTGCTGTTCCAATTCATGGGCTGCTCTATTCATAATAGTGATTATCACAGCTATGGGTACTGTTTACACACTGCCAAGCCCTGTGCTCAGAAGCTTTCTAGATATTGCCTCTCTGAGCTCTCCAACCAGCCATATTTCCTCCATTCTAAGACAAAGCTCTCAAATGATGTATACCATTAATATTTTATTTCTCCAGACCCCTACAAAAAGAAAAGCTGTCATTAAATCAATGAAATGTCTTTCCATTGGTGGCATCACAGAATCACAGAATCAAGAAACTGTGGTATTATTTCCATTTGAGGACACAAAACTTGTAAAGATAAGTTTTGGTAACTCACCCAGTGTCACCCAGCTGGAAACAAGCTTGTCTGATTCTAACCCTGCACCATTTTGTTACACTCTCTTTCAGATTAATGTGATGATATATAATATAGTAACTACGATGTGTACAGTGCTTACTTTATGCCCAGCACTGAGATAAGTGCTGGTCATGTTTAAGCCCATATAAATCCTCACAGTGGCTGCCTGTGTGGGGAGTACTAGTCCTATCTGGAAAACAAGGCTCTAAAAGTAAACTTGTTCACTCAGATTAAGCCCAGGTCATCTGGCCTATGGCGCAATTCTCTTCATTGCCATGCAGTGCTGTTTGTCAGAGTAACACAGAGGAATATTTAATTCTATAATTAGTCTACTGTATTTGCCACATTCTATCCGCCATCCAACACAAACCATAGGAAGCTCTGTGGACACATCCTGGCCTCCAGGTCCTTTATGTTCTTTCCTTCCACTCCTTGTTTTCTAGATCAATCCACTTCACTTGGCATCACTTAGCTGCTGCCCACCTAACCTCATGATCCAGGAGTTGAGAGAGGGTTTGACTGCTCTGAAGAGCAAATAGGTTAACAAGCAGAATTCACTTTATTGCATTCATTGGAAGAGCAGGGAAAGGCATTGAGATGGATGCTAGGAATGACACAACACTTCATAGACACCTAAGGAACTCATAGTCTGGAGGGTGCATTTGGGAAATAGAGGCAGGCAAATGAACAAAATAAAACAGACCTGTCCAAAAAGCTGTGGGAGCACAGAGCAGGAATCATGCAGTCCTGCCAGGGGATCCAGGAGGGCTTCCCAGAGGAGGTGGCATGAGCCTCTTACCACACAATAATGGAGGAGGGGAGAGGGTCTTCTGGTAAAGGTACAGTATGTACAAGAGCCCTGAAAATTTAAAAGGAATTTTTAGATATCAAAGGACAGCACCCGACCCATAGTGACCTCTCAGCTAATATTAGCTCCTAGGAGGATAACTGGGACAAAGGAGGGAGGCAGGAGACCAGCCCAGAGAGGTGGACAGGCCCAAACTATAACATTTGATGGATTTCAGATTTTGACAAACTAAACAAAGCCTCCTGTTGGAAGGGCACAAGACTGTTAAAGGCATCTAAATTCAGGGAGAGGGAAGGAATTGTGTGGGACTATGGCAGAGGTGTGAACCCAGAGGGTTGGTGAGAATAGCAGGAGCAGGCAGTTCTGGAAAGGTCCACTTAAGATGCTGTCACAGACTGGATTAAGAAAATGTGGCACATATACACCATGGAATACTATGCAGCCATAAAAAAGGATGAGTTTGTGTCCTTTGTAGGGACACAGATGCAGCTGGAAACCATCATTCTCAGCAAACTATCGCAAGAACAGAAAACCAAACACCGCATGTTCTCACTCATAGGTGGGAACTAAACAATGAGATCACTTGGACTCGGGAAGGGGAACATCACACATTGGGGCCTATCACGGGGAGCGGGGAGGGGGGAGGGATTGCATTGGGAGTTATACCTGATGTAAATGACGAGTTGATGGGTGCTGACGAGTTGATGGGTGCAGCACGCCAACATGGCACAAGTATACATATGTAACAAACCTGCACGTTATGCACATGTACCCTAGAACTTAAAGTATAATAATAAAAAAAAGAATAAATAAATGGAGAATTATTATAACACTGAAAAAAAAAAGATGCTGTCACAGCATCATTGGATCTAGCACCTTGTACTCAAAAGAAGCATGGTCAGTGGTTTACATTGACAGCACCTGGGGCTTGTTAGAAATGCAGAATCTCACTTCATCTAAGATCTACTGACTCGAAATCTGCGTTTTTGACAGATCCTCAAGTAGCTTCCATCAGCCCATTGCAGTTTGAGAAGCACTGCCCCAGTATAGGGGCAAGAGAGCAAACTTTATCAAGGGCCCTGTTTTATTCCCATTCAAGAAGTGAGGCCCAATGGAAGGCTTTTACACTGAGGGAAAGCGGCAACTGACAGCACATATCTGCAGTTGCTTGAATAAGCAGAAAGGAAGCCGAAGATGCCAAGACTGGATGCCACATGTTCTGGTGCAATGAACAGGAAGAAACAGTATGTAGGAAGAGACTGCTATTAGGCCACCACAATGAGGATATGGCTTCTCCAGGGACTGCCTGAGCAATCATCTGTAGTGCACACATTCCTGGCAGCCTCAGAAGATGCTGGAGAACCTGTACCATGGAGCGAGGAAGAGGCACTTAGCAGACAACTCCCAGACAACAAGGGTGGTGGTAGAAATCATTATTCCTCACTGCTTCCTCCTACCTAGCGAGCAGTCCCTTCTGGTAAGAGTTAGATAGTTAAATGGCTTTAAGACTTAATGAATGAGGAATATTAGGGAAATATTTCAGGCTAAGCTAACATTGACAATACATAAGCAAAATTAAATTATTCCATTCAGATTACTCCATTCCTTGCTGAAAGCATTGTTTTTTATTACACCTGAGTACTTCTAGTTGGTAACATTTAGAACACTTTTTCGGCCTGAAGAAGTAAGCACTTTAATGCTGTAAGCTTCTGGATACCCTTTGCTTTTGTGAAAAAGAAACACAATTGGATGGGTAAACAATCCACAGTGCATAAGGAATGCTGTCCTAGGCACTGTGGGGAGATGCGAAATAATTCAACGGTGGGAGAATGGAACAGGCCATTAAAACAAAACGGACAACCGCTTATGGTGACTCAGTATTTCCATGGGGCATCACAAAGAAACTTGTAAGATGAATGATTCATGTTGTCAAAGAGAGTTTGGTTAAAAAAAATCAGACTCAGTAGTGACTTGCTTCAGTAAGAGTCTGTCTGCATCTCAAAGGACTTTTAAGAATCTAACTAACCATCTTTGTATGACAGCAGGGTCACCTCGGAGTAGAGCAGTGGGGTGAGGGAGCAGCCGCAGTAAGAATAAGTGAGACTGCGTAACACTGCATGGGGTACAGAACGAGGGTGGATTTGAGCCAAGCCACTGAGGGAAGTTTATCAGGTCTTTGAATAAGTAGAAAACAGGCTGCAGTTTAATGAACCACACTGAGAAGCACTTTCCCTGGTGATGCAGTTTCTCTTCCATGACCTAAAAACATCCAAACCTCCTCAAGCTCTAAAACTGGCAGAAATTTGAACAAAGGCTTGATTGTCTGGGCTGCTTATTGCTACTATTCTAAAATAAAGTTTTAAACCATAGGATAGCTGGCTAGAATGCATCGTAAGCTGTGTGAACCCAAGGTGCTCGAAGGATTAACGATCCCTGAGGAAATATGTTTGTGTGCAGCCCTGGACCCTGGGGCCTTGGCACCTGCTCCATGGTGCCTCTGTGCCTGGCAGTGGATCAAATGCTTGCCCTGGCGCCTGCCCTCAGCATTTCAGTTTGTGAAGGAAAGGGAGGCAGGGTACCTGTCTCTGTTTTTCATGCAGGCAGGACTAAGTTGGATACAAGAGATCCAGCATCATAATTGTTTATAAAAGTATACAATAGAAGTAGAAGTGACTTGAGCCAGCTATTCTCACTTCTGTCTCCAAGTTTGCATTACAGTGATAAATTTCTAGTGGCACTTCTATGCCTCCAGCTTATACCACGCTTTGATCTTGCCCATGAGGCACATGGGAGCGTGTGCCCTGGAATCAGCTTCTGTCTGTCATTAGCAGTGAGACCTTGAGAAAATTAGTAACCTGTCTGAGCCTCGGTTTCCTGACTCATAAAATGGTGATAATTTCAGGCTCACAGGCTATTGTGAGGATTAAATGATATTCCATATGCAGGGTGCCTAGCATGGTTTCCTGATCCATAATATATGCTCTATAAATGTTAGTAACCTTATCTATGTCCCCTATATGATCCACAGGCTTTTGTGATAAGATGGAGACCAGGAGGAGGAGAGAGGTGTCTGAGTTTGCAAGCTTGGCAACTAGGTGAATGGAGATACTTTTAACTGAGAAGGGAAATACAAGAGGAGGAGGCGGCTTCGGGACAAGATGGTGTTTAGTTTGGCACAGACTGAGATTAAGAGGATGGGATGTCCACAGACACTTAAAAAGCTGACTTGACAACCTGGGGCAGTGGGCAGTGTTGATTGAAGCCATGAGTGAGGGTGTGTAGACTGTGGAGAAAGAGCCAAGGAAAAGCCCCAGGGTACACCAGCATTGAAGGGTCAGTGGGGGGAAAACTGAAGCAAATTAGTTGGGGAAGTAGGAACAGAACTAGCTGACGGCAGTATCATAGACACTTGGCAATTTCTTTTTTATTTTGTTTTATTTACATATAATAGTTGTACATGTTTTGGGAATGCATGTGATATTTTGGTATCTGTATAGAAGGTGTAATGATCAAATTCAGGTCATTGGGATATCCATCACCCCAAACATGTATCTGTTTGAGGAATTTCAGAAAAGGTCTTAGCATAGGATCCAGTGCCTAGGAACATAAGCACTGCAAAGAGGCCACTAAGAAGTCAGGAGGGATTTTTGTAGCGATAGCACCCTGATTGCTGGAGATTGAGGAGGAGGTGGGAGGTAAGAGCTTGGAGGTGGTGAACGAGGGCTGCTCTCAGAAGGGACCAAAGCTGCAGGAGAAGCAAAGCCAGGCACTAGTTAAAGGCAGGAAAAACAGATTTTATTCGGTAACCACTATAGTAGGGAAGAGCATCTAGTGAAAACGGAGCTCAATTTCAATCTCTGCAGAGGTGACTGGGCATTTTAAAAAGACAAGAAAAAGTAGGTAGTGGTAGCTCCAGCAGAGTCAGGGAAGTGGAAAATTACAAAAATCAGGGAGGGAGGCTATTCAATGTGATTGCCCATCTGAGCTTGTTAACTGGCACTTATGTAGTTAGGCTCCTACTTTTCCACAGAGGCTGGGAGACAGGGCCCCTACCTTCAGATGTTGGCTGGAACAAACAGTAAATTCTCCTGGCAGCCTTAAGCTTTCCCAGATAGGAGCTTAAGGGGGCCTGGGTTGTCCCAGGGACACAGCCTTGAGCTATTAAAAACCATGTTACATTTGGCTTAGGTCTTAGTGCAGCTGGGGTAGATGAAATCGCTTGTGCTGAGAGTCTGCAGTCCTTAGAGGCCAAGGTTGAGGCCCAGTGGAGAAGAGGGGTCAAAGGAGCCTTACTTTGGCCAAAGAGAGAATCTTTATCAGAGGAGGCAGGGTCATGGAAATATAAAAATATTTTAAAACTGAGTGGAAAGATCCAGGAGAAAAGACAGATTGAACCAGCAACTGAGGTTGGAGTAAAAAGTGCAAGTGATTAGGCCACCCAGAGTGGAACAGTGAGGCAGAGAGAGGCTCTAAGGCCCCAAAGAGGCAACACTCAAAACCAGGGGCCAGCAAATTTTCTCTGTAAGAGACCAGATAGTAAATAATTTAGGCTTTATAGGCCATATGTGGTGTCTGTGGCATATTTTTCTCCTTGTTCTTTTAACCCCATAAAAATGGAAAAATCATTCTTGGTTCATGGGTCATCCAAAAACAGGCGGCAGGTGGACTGAGCAGCTACCACTTGCAAACACCCCTGCTCTCAATCCTGGTTTGACCCCATCCATGTGTAGAGGTCACCCTTTTCATCATTCAAATTTGCATAGAACGCTTTGACATTCCACCTGCCTGCAGGGACTTTCTCATGATGTTCACCTGCAAAAGTTCATCCCCTCCTCCCAGACAAGAAAAAAAATTACAGCCTCATCTACTAGATGCAGAACTAATTTGTTACTTGGCATTCCCCCAAATCCACAGGCCCAATTCATTCTGTTACGCTTCGTGCCAGCAGCCTCCACGCAGAGCCAGGTGATATTGCTTCCCTAGAGACAGCACTTTTTTGCCCACTACTTAAGCTTAATTGGGAGCAACTTCCTGCATGACAATGCTCACATTAAAAATATCTTAGGATGGCACCTAAGGTCTACCCATTCACTCCATGCCAAGAAATTCCTGACTTGCTTCCAAAGCGAAACCACAAGTAGGCAGTTCAAGTCCCATTGGATTGCAACTCCACATGTGATTTAATTAATAGGTTTCTTAGTCAGTTGCATTATCTAAGAACAGAAATAGCCAAGCAGATGTGATATCTGTCCATGGCGTCATGCTGGTACTTTTGCCCTGTATCAGCTGGCAGAAAATTCAAGGGCCAACCAGCAGAATTTGTTACTTTCAGATGATGATAATGTCTGAAAATTTCATCTGTTTATTTTAAATATTCAGACATATTTCCATGACCAGAGGGATGTAGATGAGCTGCCAGAAACTAATGATTTCCTACATCTAGTACTCTTTGAAGTGTGCCTCTAAGAAAAGCAGCATGTTATAGTGGGGAAGTTCCAATTTGGGAATCAGAGTTGGATCTGCATCCCAGACTCAAATAGCTGCATGACCTTGGGCAAGTTACTGACCTTCTCTAAACCACAGACTTCTCATCTATAGGATGAGCATAATTGTACCTGCCTTGTGGGAATATCATGAAAATTAGACATACTACTTGCAACCTTCTGAGTGAGGGATCTGGCACCCAGAAAGCACTCCAGAAATGGTTGTAATAATAATACTTGTAAGGTCATGGTGTCTCATTTTAGAACTAGGTGCCCAGTGCTTTGAATATTTACTTGTCTGAAAATGAAGGGCTGAGCAGTATGATTTTTTTTCTCACTTTTTCCATTATAATCCTATGAACCCCAGATTCCTAATCACATGCTTCTTCACCCCACCAGCCCCTTCCTCTAGTGCAGGTTGTACACCATGTACAAACCAAGCAAACTTTCTTACAGAGGTACATGTGTTCATACTCACACACCCACTCCCTCATACCAAGTACAAATTATTCTCTGCTACTTCTGATCATTCACACCTGACACATTCCCTGCCTCAGGAGCTTCCTACAGCTCCTGCCATCCCTGCCTCTTTCCCTTCCTCCTTCAGCTAGTCCAAGAAGCCTGTCCTGAGCAGTGACAATTGTCCCATGCCCTCCATCTATCTGCACTTAGTTCTGTACTATGTAGCAAGACTTGACAAAATACAGTTCCTATGTTTTCCCTTGCAGTTTTTTCCCATTGAATGTCTTTTATTTTTCACTCCATATGCTTGTTCTGTCTCTTTGGTTGTCTGTTCCTTGGCCAAGGGTTCTACATATTGTCTCCTCTATCTCTCTACGCAGTGCAAGCATAGCTGGCATCCTGTGAATGCTTTTGACTGGTGATTAAACAGGGAGAAAGATGACTGTGTAGGCAGGTATCTGGGTCTGCATTATGAATAGGTGCACTGACAATGTTATATTCCAGGAGATAACTTGGTCAACCCAATAGCAAATAAATATTCTGGCAGGAAATGTTTGGTATGGACGTTGGAGTAACAGTCCTTGAGTGCAGAACTGAGGATCACTAAAGGGCCACAGACAAAATGAAAAATCAAACTGGTTTTATTATCAAACATGACTCTTATGTGGACAAGGGTCAAATACATGTATTTCTTGTATTGGATTGTTTGTAGCAGGGAATTTTGTTACAAGAAATTGGCAAAATGTAAATAGAGCTGATACAGGCTACTTTGGCAAGGTATCTTTTCTTGCAGTGGGATTTTAACTTATGCTGCATTATGTCTCCTGCCTCTTATCTTCCTTTGAACAAGTTCTACCCAACCATTCACTGTTAGTTTCCTTGGTTACCAATGACTTTCAGTTTTTAATTCGTGAGTTTCTGGTGTTAAACAAAATAACTCTCTGTTTTTGTGCTGCATTGACAAAGATTAGAACTCGTGATTGTGTTTTTGTTGCCAGAAAAGCATTACATTTTGGTTTTTTTCAATGAAAGTACTAGGTAATAAGAGAATAGAAAATGACTCATAGGGCTTTTCTTTACCAGAGAAGTTTCATTTCTCTCATCACAGAATTCAGAATTTTGACATTTGGTTTTACACCTTTTATCATCAATCTGGTTGTACAAAAAATAATTGGAGCTTCTCCACCTGAATAAAATAAACAGTATTACTGTTGCTAATTTTTTTAAATTTGTATTCCCTTCAACATTCCTGAATGGGATAAATATGCTTTATACGATTCCAGAGAAAGTAGATGAGATGGGAATTAGGGATTGCAGATGAAAAGCCTGTTCCACAAAGGACTTTTTTTTTTTTTTTTTTTTTTTTTTTTTGCATGATTGCTAAGTACCATCCTATGCAAACGTGAGATTAGTGAGTTTAACCTAAGTGATCCATTAGCCTAGGGAGGCCTGAGGAGGCCTGGTGTAGGCCAGACAGGAGGGAAACACAAGCTAGAGTGGCTCTTTCAGGGGGGAAAAAATGTCTTTGGGGCTGGGGGCTGCTTTCCGGGATGCGACACTGCTGACTTCCTGCTCACAGTCCCTGCTTACCAGTTTCCCATGGTGCACCTGGAGCCTGCTGACCAGATCTCCCAGCAGAGGCTGATATATGACCCTGAGTAAGGGATAGATTGCGCATGGCATCCTTCCCCTTCATGCTTCCTGAAGAGGATCTAAAAGGGTGGCCCTTTGAAAATTGCTCAACCTGAGGAGAGCTTGCCCAGAGGAAATCCACAGCTTGTGACCACAAGATTACTCAGATCACTGTCCTCACAGCATCCTCCTTCCACCTCTCCAGAATTCTCCAGAACCTGAGGAGGCACAGACCTGTCTGGCCAAATATCTCCTGATTATCAGACCATTTGCAAACATGTTTTATTTTCCTTTTAACACATTATGTGGACAGTCTAATTATCCATGTGGGCATCTTCACATTCTACTGTCCTTTTAAAGAAAGATCATGGTGTATAACACTTCCCTTTGGAATCCATGTTACATCTGTTTTCTGAACTTTTGGTTGTTCACAAGCCTACACCTGAAGAAAAGCATGCCTAGCTGGAAAGAAAGTCATGGCCTCTCATTTACTTTCTTTTGAAAGGTATTACTAAACACCTGGCTGACTGTGATGGCTCAATTTCTCCACCTTTCCCTTTTTACTTATTTTCAATCATGTATAACCTAACAGAAGATAATAAATGCTGAGCAGTCTTATAAGCATACTAATTGATATTACGAATCCTCTCCAAGTGGTTCTTAAGCATCAAAATATTCAATCACCAATATGTTATCCAACTCTGTATATTTTTAAACAAGTAGCAGTTTGTACAACCTGTCTTTGAAGCATTCAGACCAAATGAAATGCTGCTGAAAGGAAGCCTGCTTATCAATAGTATCAACTATTCTGAGCCACATATAGCTAATCGCACTGGAAAGGCCAAGTCCAAGTGTGATTCTTCAGGCAGAAAGTCATTGATTGAAATTCATTCTGAAAATAAAAGTCTAGATTTTTAAAGTTTCTGTTGGATATACCAGTGTCTTGTTTTAATAGCTGCCATTTCTTTAATGCCTAATATATGTAGAGATTGAATCCTCGCAGCAGCCCTGCAAGGTAGACAATGTTACCACTTTATTGGAGAATATGTAGCTAAGTACTTTGCCAAATATTCAAAGTTGCCTGGATGTGAATACTGGTCTGGTTCCAAATCCCACACCCTTTCCAGTCCAGTTGCTGCCCTCCCTCTGTGATGTTCATTCTCCCCATGCATCTATCCCTCCATCTTCCGTCTCTGGAGCTTCCTTCAACAGACTTCCCCTGCCCAACTCAGAAGTCATAGCTTTAAACTCTCTCTTTCCACTCTATTGAAAACTTCCACAATCAAATTTGACTTGAGCTGCTCTAACAATAGTAACTCCTCTGTTTTGACAACTGAATAATATCTCGTTTTGTTTGGCTACTAACTTGGCAGTAGAAAGCAATTACAGTGATATGTGGGTTGCCTTAATCATATATTTTTCCATAGATACCAGCACAATTATTTTCAATGCTAAGTCTTTGACAGAAAAAATATAGGGCCATTACATTAAATCATAAAGTGCTCATTAGAAAAAAATAATACATAATTTCAAGTAAAATTATGGAGAGCTTTCAAATTTTCTGCTGCCTTGCAGTTAGAATTGCTTGGTATTTAATGCTGACTTGGTCAAATAATATTCATATAGCACTTTATGCACCATTAAATATAAATGTATGTATATTATTGCAAGTTCTCAGTTCAGACTTCTTTTAAATATCAAGTGCATTTCTAGATAGGTTAGAAAGAATGACTCAGAAGAAATATCTTTTCCCAACATTGCACACATGTATCTTTCTGTATTTTTCTTTTTCTTTCTCTGTCTTTTTTTTCTCCAGTCCAACTTTGAAAACATGCTGATTTAGTCCTTTTGCTACACAGCAAATCTGTGAAATCAGTTTAGTCCACCTTGGAATTGCTCAGAATTCCTATAGATTGCATCAGTGTTCTCCATCTCTAGTACCTGGAGTACTTATTTAAAAGTCATCCCCTGGCTGGCACAGTGGCTCACGCCTATAATCCAGCACTTTGGGAGTCCGAGGCAGGTGGATCACTTGAGGACAGGAGTTTGAGACCCGCCTAGCCAACATCGTGAAACGCTGTCTCTACTAAAAATATAACAACTACCTGGGCACGCGCCTATAATCCCAGCTACTCTGGAGGCTGAGGCTGGAGAATCACTTGAACCCAGGAGGGGGAGGTTTCAGTGAGCTGAGATCATGCTACTGCACTCCAGCCTCGCCGACAGAGCGAGACTTCATCTCAAAAAATAAAAAACAAAAGTCATCTCCTTGGGCTGTACCCTCCCAGATTCAAATATGGGGTATCCCAGGAATCTGAATTTTTGACGTATACCCCAGATAATTATGACACAGATGATTTCTAGACCCTACCTTGGGAAAGCTGGAAGAGATGAAGGAGTGAGCATAACTAACACTACCTTATTAGATCCTCAAGACTGGCGTGTGAGATAGAAATTTACGGAGGTTCAGTGAGGTCCCACTACTTACACCATCAGATTCCCTGAGCATGTCATGCACTCACACAGTTCTGTGCCTTTGCACGTGACCTTGCCATGGAACCCCCTTCTTCTCCCTGCTCAGTGAGACCCTGCCCAGGCTTCAGGGCCAGCCCCAGGTAAGCAGACTGCATCATGCTGTCCTTGCTCAAGTTGCCCTTGGCTTGCTGTGATGGTTTGGCATCCGCCATGTGGAAGATGGCTAGTTCTGCACCTGTCTGTACCCCCACAGACTGTTGGCTCCTCTTTGGTAGGATTTATGTCATATACCCAGCATCTCTGCCAGTGCCTGGAACTTAGGAGGTGCCTCCTAAATATGGCACCCAGGTTGTAGAGCCAGGATGGGATCCAGACCTCCATTGTTGTTTGGGCATTCAGTGCTCTTTCCCTCACACCGGAGAATCCAAGGCTGCCCCAGCAGGGCATGAACTTTTAGACATCTTTCAGGAGTACTCCATAATACATGGTATAGCTACATGCTTTTCCTGAATGCTTCTGGTGCCCTAAATACACAGTGATGGGGGAATTCTTAGCAGGATTAAGGGAATGATTTGAGTCCCTGACTGAAGAAACTACTTTTCAACACAAAAATTAAAGCCATTCTAGTGCAGTGCTCTAAATAAGCAGCTGAACTGAATGGTAGAAGGCCTTCACATTTGCTGCTTCTCAAAATCAGGAAGGCATTTCACCTTCCTGACCAAACAGTGAAATCAGGAAGCAAGCTGAGCTGCTGCTGTAGAAAGCTGTCTTGCTTTAGTCTGGCTCAACCACAAATCCTATTTCTGAACCAACTAGGCCTAATAGTCAAGGGATAGGGTTAGAAGTAGCCCCCTGGTGTGCCTGCTGGCCCAGTTGTCCCCGGAGAAAGGCCTCTTGTCACTTTCCTACTGATAATTTTAAGATGTTTCAAATTGATGCCTTTCTAGCCCTCCAGTTTCCCACAGCAAATTTTGTTTGTTTGTTTGTTTTTTGTTTTTTGAGACAGTCTTACTCTGTTGCCCAGGCTGGAGTGCAGTGGCGTGATCTCAGCTCACTGCAACCTCTGCCTCCCGGGTTCAAGCTATTCTCCTGCCTCAGCCTCCCGAGTAGCTGGGACTACAGGCGCACGCCACCACACCTGGCTAATTTTTTGCATTTTTAGTAGAGACAGGGTTTCACTGTGTTAGCCAGGATGGTCTCCATCTCCTGACCTCGTGATCCACCTGCCTCTGCCTCCCAAAGTGTTGGGATTACAGGCGTGAGCCACCAGGCCCAGCCAACTCTTTTTGTTTAATTGAAACTGGTATACAGCAAGTGATCAGTTCACCATCTGGTTTGTCAGCACAACCATCCTTGTTTTGCCCATCTCCAATTCCAGGCTGATATCTCTTCCTGATCAATCTTGGCTTGGAAAAATAATGGATTTTTTTCCTCAGTCATCATGGGGGAAAGCATTTGTCATTCCGTGCTGCCTGTTTGTACTATGTCACATTGCCTATTTCTATCAAGTGGATGCAGGAGGTACCTTTAGCAGAAGGTACATGATTTGGGTGTCAGAGAGAGTTGGAAAGTTGCTATATAAACAACTCGATGTGAACTTTCTATTTACCTTCTACTGTATATAGAGGCATAAGGAAATAGGCCACTCTCTGGGAAATGTCATTTAGATTATCTTGACTTCTGTCTTTGCCTTGAAGGTTATATTAATAGCCACATCTGCATAGATTTTTCCTTCTTTTGTAAACTTCCACATTTGGCCTCACAACAGCCCATTAGGCATTAATATTCATCTTGCATAATACACAGAAGTCAAGTGGTTTTCTCAAGGTCACGTACTCCATCATACGCCATTGTGTCTGGTCCTCTTTTCATGACACTAGACCACTTTCCCTAAAAGTAGATGCCATACATCCTCCTAGTATACCTAAGATTGTAAACTCAGATGGGTTTAAGTCTTAAAACTGGTGCTGCTGCTTGCTGGTGATGTGGTCATGAAGATGTCAAATTTCTATTATTAGTACAACTAACCTTCTTAATGGGAGGGATGCCTCAGTATTGAAATCCTATGAGCACTGATATCAGGAAGGCTTAGGGATGCAGTGCAGTGATGGTCCATGACATCTCTGGACCCAGAGCACAGTGAACATCAAGATGATGTCAAAGAAACTCGGGTTCTCAAGAGGTGGCAATGGCAACTGAATATATGGATGTAAACTACACACAGAAACCTCGTTGATCTTCAGAAGTGTCACTTCATTGGCTAAGGAGTGTGAAGGTGCTGCCCTGCCTATTCCACCCATGTACCCTCTTTCTTTGAGTCATTCCCACAAATAGTTAATATATCCAGGGCAGTAGTACTAAATAGCTGTACCAACTCATTTTAGACCATTGTTTGAAAGAGGAGACCACCGAACTACCCTTACTCACATATGCTTGTTCTCCCAACTACAGGCAATTAAATTAAGAAGTGAATGAAATCACCTCCGTCCTGACTTTTTTGTCCTAGTTTACTTGGTTGAAAGAAAAGAAAAAGATATTTTTATGTATTCTGAGATGAGAACAAGGACAGGTAATTGGTAAATCTGATGTGTTGCCTTCATAATACAGTAGTCACTCCTTACCCCAGGGAAATACTTTGCAAGACCCCCAGTGGTTGCCTGAAGCCATGGATAGTACCGAACTATATAGACCATGCAGGAATTTCTTTTTCCTTCTTCGCAATTTCACGGATAGAAGATTCATTCTTACCGTAGATTTATGCAACATCAGCATGCAATATTTTTTTCCTTATTATGTCGAGAACTTTCACCTTTGCACTTAAAGGGAGCACTTTATGACTTCTTTGGCATATCCAAATTGTCAGCATGACTACTTTTACACTCTGGGTCCATTATTAAGTAAAATAAGGGTTCCTTGAACACAAGCACTGAGATATCATGACAGTCGATCTAATAACCGAGATGCCTACAAAATGGCTTAGAGCAGGTAGCGTCTACGGCGTGGATCAGCTGGACAAAGGGATGATTCCCAATCCAGGCGGGATGGCCCAAGATATTACCATTCTACTCAGAGTGGCACACAATTTAAAACTTATGAATTGTTTATTTCTTGAATGTTTTATTTAATATTTTCAGACTGTGGTTCACAGCAGGTAACTAAAACCATAGAAAGGGAAACCACAAATAAGGGGGAGACTACCACATAAAGACATTAATAACTTTGAGACAAAAACAGCTTGGGGTTGAATTTTATGGTTCAGTTCTGGTGGTATGGTTGAATTAAACCATCTTCAGATAATAATTCTAGCAGAAATATGCTAGTAGTCATAGTATGCTTTTACTCTGCCAGGCATTTTTCATAGATTATCTCATTTAATCCCCCCAAGGACCCAAGTGTGCAGGTGCTATTACTATTAATTTCCATTTTGCAGCTGAAGACACTGAGAACAATGACCCTTAATAATTTGCCCAAAGTGACACAGCTAAAAAATGAAGGTGCCTAGGGTCAAATTCAGTGAACAAACAAATAATGAATGAATATTCAACTGGCTTGCAAACAGAGTAAATGCAGGTTTGGAAGTACCTTTGATGAAACCTACCTTTGCTCCTGGAGTTCTTTCAGTTCACATCTTCTGAATTTGGAAACAGGATTTTCCCAAATGTCGACTCAAAATAATTTAATAAAGGTGAAAGACTTTGTAGGATTGCAATTAGTTCACTGATTTTTAAAGTCTTAAGTCAAAATATGTGATTTTCCAGAAACATTCTTTAGACATTTTAAACTGATACTCAGTTATTTCAAATGTCATGACCATCTGTATTTAAAAATACTTTCCTCTTTACTGTAGTTTACTTCAGACCCAATTCCTCATGTAGCCTCTCCTCTCAAGTTAAGCTGTGCTGGGCATTTAAAAAAAATAGTGTTTATTTGTATGCCTATTCTGTCAGTGTTAATTTCAGTATATAAAATAAAACATTATAACCTTGACTACAAATTTAAGAACTTGAAAGTTTTCTAGTTCCTCCTTTTGGGTTTATAGTCAAGGTTGTCTAGGGCACATGTTGAATTGGAATCTGAAATGCTTTATGGATTTTTTAAAGTAATTATTTTAACCACATGCTATAAGACCAACTCATACCCTGAGAAAGAAAACACAACACACCAGACGTAACAAATAACCAACATATTAAAGAAAACCTTTGAGAATTTCTCCTTTTTCCTCAACATCTTTGTGCAGCCAGGGCATTCCAGTCCAGGAAAAACTGAAGTTTTATTGGAAGGGATTCGGCTAAAGATCATGCAGCAGTTCCGGCTGGAATTCCCCAGCTTCAGGCGGAGCCGTGGTTCACTCATCCTTCATTGAGCATCGATCCAGGCTACTGATTATAAAGCAAACATGGCTACACCATCTGGCTGGAGAATTCATATACAACATGCAGAGTTGTAAAAAGACTTATATGCCCTGCTAGCAGCCTTATTGTCATGGGAAGCCAAAGACAGTTATGCCAAAGGTATATGCCAAAACTTTTCAGGTTACCATGTAAGAGAGCAAGTTTAGGAAACTACATCTTATGCCGAAAGAGAACAACCAGAAAACTCAGGGATCTAGGGCTTTGTCAGATATTACAGAGACAAAATTATGTTTACTGTCACAGAATCCTATGAGTCTAGGATTGAATCTATGTAAATGAGAGGTCTTTGGAGTTGGGTGCTCAACTATCACTCACTCACACCTTGTCACTTACACCATGTTTGTTTACCTTAACCATAAGACCATCAAAACTTTGAAATAGACAAAAGATATTGCTGTATGTGGTTTTGGTGTAGGTGACATACTAGCTAGCAGATCCACCTGGAAATTATCTAATTCTCTAGGGGTGTGTCCCTTTGTTTGACTTGCTATTTATTACAAAGCACATAGATGACGACTTTTAGAAAACTGGTCATGATAGAAATGATTCTTGCCTGATAACATTACAATGAATTTTGTCCACTAGAGCTAGAAATAATTTCCATCCCACATTCTGCTCCATTAAAAAGATAACCCAAAGGTTAAATTTTTATTGTCCTGGTACTATACATTAGGCAGTCTTGTACCAAATTAGCCATTTTACTCAAATAATCTTTCTTTCAGCTTCTTTTAAAAAAAAAAAAATTGACCCTCCAATTCTTTTTCAATACATGCTAAAAGAATACAAAAATTTTAATTAAAAACTTTAAGGTGTCTCAAATACAGCAGAAGTTCCTTTCTTTCTCATTCTTTCAGGTTCAAAATGAATGTCCTGGTCAGGTCCCTTTCCTCAGCATGATAACTCCAGGACACTGGCTCCTTTCCTGTCTCCACTATTACCTATGGCAGGTTCAGCAAACTTTTCCTTTAAAGGTCCAGATAGTAAATATTTTAGGCTTTGCATGTCCCTTGCAATTTCTCAGCTCTGTAGTTGTAGCACAGCATAGATAATGACTGAGCGTAGTTGCATTCCAATAAAACTTTTTTTACCAAATCAAGTGGCAACCTAGATTTGACCCACAGGCTATAGTTTGCTGACCCCTGCCCTTGGATTTCAGAATCTTCTGTCTGACATGAGAAGAAAGGATAGAGAACACACATTCTTTACTGAATCACCTTGCCCTGAAAGTGCCATATATCACCTCCATTGGTGAGAATTAGTCCCATGGCTTAGATGGGACTAGATGCAGTGGTACCTGGGAAATGTAGTCCCTGGCTGGAAGGCCACTTACCAAGCACAACTCTACATCATGGAAAAGAAACATGTGTCCTTGAAAGACATCTAGCCATCTCTGCTGTAGGTATATCACACATGTAACAACTATCTTGCTGGCCATATAAAATGAATACACATTGAATTTCAGATTTCTTAAAAGCAATACTATGTTCATGGGAGTACATTTTAGCACTTAATCACTCATTTGATTATAGGTACATGTTTCTTCACTCAGATACATAAGTCTGCTAATACAAAACTGGTTTTCAAAATAGGTCACTCACTCGGTGTTGGAAACAATAGGTCATGTTTTTATGGAAACACTTTTGTTATCTACAAATGTAGCATCTACTGGAAAGTGGTAGTTTGTGTATCTATAATTACTTTTTGGCTTTCCTGTATAGTTTTCATCAGAACACTCAGCAACTGGGTCCATCCATGAAGACAGTATATTGAATTATTTCCATGATTGAGGTACTTTCTTCAGAAGAGGAGGATAATACGGTTTAGAGATTAAAAAGCCGGGTTCTAATTATAATAGTCCATTCCATTTAAAAATGTAACCATATTGAGACTTTTCTTAGCTACAAAAAAATTCCAGGAATGTCTAAGCTGTAGTTTCCACAATAACTTTGACTCCTCTGTGTGCATAAGGCCAGCTTTGTGTATCTACAAATCAATTACATCAATACCTGAGTTGTATCCAAGGCAGCAAGAGCTATGATTATAGACATTATAATCCTAATTCACATGTATCCCTTGTTCATAACTTGTCTGAAAGTGTGATTTTTCAGTGAAGCTTAAATGTGTTTTATCTCTGCTCCAAGGTGAGTTATTTCAGATGCATGAGGAAAGATGACCTGTCTCTAATGGACTTGTAGATGAGGAGGATATTGACCTGTTTTGTGTCTGACTTTTTCCAGTGCCTAGATTGACAGATGTCTTTATAATCTCCTAATTAGCAAAGAAGACTCTCTGACTTTGACAGTGTGAGCTGGTGATTTCTCCTGCTGCTCATCTCTTCTGTCTCTTACTACTCAGTGTTCTCCCCCTGGGCTTAAAACCACAAACTGCAAACTCATTGCAGGTATACCCTGCTTTCCCTTTACAAATCCATTTACAATACACCATTACAGCTTTTTAATGATTTTTAAAATATTTATTAATACATAATATTTGTACATTTGTACTGGGTACATGTGACATTTTATTACATGCATAGAATGTATAATAATCTAGTCACAGTATTTAAGGTATTCAGTACCTTGACTAGTTACCATTTCTATGTGTTGGAGAACATTTCAATTCCTTTCTTCTGGCGATCTTAAAATGTATTATACAATACATTGTTGTTAACTACACTATCAAACACTGTAACTTATTCCTTCTATCTAACAGTATGTTTATACCCATTAATCAACTTCTATTCATCCCTCCCTCTACCCTCACACATACACCTTTCCCAGCCTCTGGTGACTGTTATTCCACTCTCTGTCTCCATGAGATCAACTTTTTTAGCTCCCATATATGAGTGAGAACATGCAATATTTGTCTTTTTGTGCCTAGCTTATTTCACTTAACATAATGACCTTCGGTTCCATTAACATTGCTGAAAATGACAGGATTTCATTCTTTTTCTATAGCTGAGTAGTATTACATTTTGTATATATATCACATTTTCTTTATTCATTCATCTGTTGATAGACAGTTAGGTTGATTCCACATATCTCCTGTTGTGAACAGTACTATGATAAACATGGAGGTGCAGGTATATACTGATTTTTTCTTTGGATAAATACCCCGTAGTGGAATTGCTGGGTCACAGAGTTTTATTTTTAGCTTTTTGGGAAATCTCCATATGATTTTCCATAATAGCTGTACTAATTTACATTCATACCAACAGTGTATAAGAGTTCTTTTTTCTCTGCATCCTCACCAGCATGTTTTTTTTTTCTTTTTAACAATAGCCAGCTTTTGAATGATTTTTGATTAAACCTTTCTAAAGGTGCAAGTTCCCAATTACATATCCCGTCCTACAATTATCTACTTTCATGGGGGGAAAATCTTTAATTGGCTTACATGCAACCTGTTAAATATGAGCACATAAAAGTGTTTTATGGTGGCTATGCCCACTCTTGTATTCACAAATCACTTTCACGCCCCCTGCCTGCATTAAGCATCACATGCTATGCGCCATTGCTGTCACTTCGTAGATTTGACTTTTCAAGGCTCACATCCCAGTGCTGCTTCTACTCTCCTGGGTGCTTATGCCTCTAATTTAGATTAGCTGCCCCAGCAGAATCAATGTTGTCTGGGTGATGAACTTGTGGTCGGATTAGCCAATCTTCCTATAAAGCCTCCGTAGCTGGATCCACTATTAGCGTAACTAATATTTGTTATCCATTTAGTGTACAACATTGAACTTGAAACAGCCAAGGGTAAATAGTAACTAAAGTTAACATGCCATTATACATGCAATTTACAACTTAGAGGTGTACTTAAAGAAATACAAGGAAAAGATATAGACTTTTCCACTGTAAGATCATATAGTGATATCAAATTCTGGCTCCAATACTATTTGTGTGAACTTGGACAAATTATTTAACCCCTTTCAGCCTCAATTTTCTCATTTGTGAAAAAATGAATAATAATAATCCCTATTTATTCAGGACCTTCTAGGTGCTGAGTATTGAAACAGCTACTTTCCATTCATTATTTGATATATTCCTAACAACCCAGCAAGGTATTACTCTACCCATTTTATAATTTAGTTGGAAAATTGGAGTTTGCATTTATCTTACTCTGCTAATATCAATGTCCCTATTTCTTTTGAAAGAATTATTCTTTCCTTCCATTACTTCTATAGATTATGATGAGAGTACTAAAGAGCTGTGGATGCAAGCAAGTGGGAGAAGGTTTATTCTTTTGAATATCTTTTCCTTTTTCCTTCTTCAAAACTTTAATTTCTCTTTCTCTCTCTCTCTCTCTGTGTGTGTGTGTGTGTGTGTGTGTGTGTGTGTGTGTGTGTGTGTTTGCAATGGTTGTTTATGTACATTTTCTATGTAGTAGGGTATATGCAGGGCTGACATTCAGCCAACCAGTAAGACACAGGATGAGCCAAACTAGTGGGTCAGTGGCTTGGTTTTTCCTGGCTGCATCCTTTTTGACTCATCAGTACCATGCTGACTGAGATGTGAAATATTTTTAATATCAACCCAGGATAAATTATCTGGGTTCACACACCCCCTTTCTCCTCATTACACCACCACCTTGTTTTATAGACTTTCTGATAGGTAGGTTTCCCCTTCCTGGATTGGGAACTTCTTGAGGTCAGAGTCTATATCCTAGTTCATCTTGGTGTTCTCAATTCCTGGCACAGTGAATGTATTGAATAAATGCTGGAATGAATGCATAAATGACTAAGGAGTGAATTATATGAAACCAAGGGTGAGAGAAATGAATAATCTCAGCTGCTAAAAAGTGGCAAGGCCAGCCCTGACTCCTTTCCTGCGTCTTATTCAGTTGATGAGGGAATTAGCATCATAAGATCATGAATATGCCCAACACTTAGCGGGGCCTGACATGTTTGTTTCTTCTCCTCCTCTACCCAAGTATAGTTAGGTATCTCAGCCTTGAACCTTTATTTTTGAATCACAACTTAATCTAGCCTTGGCATTTGTGGATTCAAGAGAAGCTCACTTTCCCAGTTCATCCTGAACCCTTGTGGAGTTCCTGCAGTTTTCCTTCACCTGCGTCTTTCTTCCTCCGCCACCATTTTGGTTGATCCCAGGAATGGCTTCATGTTGCTGCCATGCTCTTGAAAGCAAATGAATGCTCAGGGTTTCTGCATTTTTTTCCTCCACCCAATCGGTAAAGGAAAAATATGTGATCATTTCTCAGATGACTCTCTCAATACTGGTTTTTCTTTCTAATATAAATGAAATAATGCCCCCCCTCTTTTCACTTATCCTTTGATGTCTATTGCAGCTATAGCTCACTTACTGGTTAATTTACATTTATGTACAAATCCCATTATGACACCCAGCAGACCCCTGCAGATTTACAGCCTCCTCCTTCTTGTAGGCTTTATACTTTTTAAGGGCTTGGAATGACTTGAAATCCAAACTAAGTGAGAATTTAATTTTTTAAAACACTCATGCAAAGTACGAAAAGAGTTTATACACAGGTACAGGGTAACTGAGCCACACATAGTATGAAGTTCTAGGGAAACACTAAATCATTGTTTTGTTGGTTTGCCTTACAAAGTTCCAAAAATAGAATATTAAATATAAAATAATTTGCTTTTATCTATACTATGTGTTCTCACCTAACACCTTTTGGAAGATCACTGATTTTGTCTAATCTTATGATTATAATGGCTAGTGCATAATCAGAGAGCTTTGTTTCAAAGGCAACATACAGGAAACTTCTGGCTGGCAGTTACTGTCTTTGCACTTTTTCCATGGACTACATGAAATCTGAGCTCAAATGGGGCCAAATGTGACACTTTCTGATATTATCCAAAAGCAGTGTGCATTAGACTGGGGATGGGGAAGCTTTGTTTCTCTTTGGGCAAATACGCATGCAAGTATGGAACAATGAGACAGCAGTTCAGAAGAGAGTTTGATGAAGGGCAAATTTGCCTGCTAGGGACTGTGAGTTTAGACACATTGCCCATGGGATCTGATGGGTTGAAGTCAGAGCATCCTCAATTAGTGACAAGAGCTCAGAACTGAATTAGAACAATAAAGACAGATATTTCTGTTTTGAAGTTAGAGCCTTAGTTAAACCTGAGAGTGAGATGAAATCACCTTTAACCACTCTGTTGGAAATGTATCTATGTGATTCTTGATGCTCATCTGCATAGTTCATCAAATGATACCGCTTGACCCATTTAAGAAGGGAAGAAATCGGGTGCTGAAAAGAATGTCTGTAGGACTATTCAAACCCTTGGTGAAAAGAGACCAACTGGACATGTTCAGTTCTTCTTCCAAGACTTTTCCAAGATCAGCTGAGAGGCAGGAAAGCCCCAGTAGCAAAGACTTGGTGCATGATTTTTTTTTGCTTTGTGCATGATTAGGAAAAGCTCAGAATACATGTTATTCATAATTTCAGCACAAGTCATGTGTTCTAAACACTGATTTCTTCATCCTGCTCTGGTCAGTTCTCACATACCACACAGTCTTACTGTCAATCACACCACACAGCAAAAGAGATCCCAAGTGGATTTAAGAGTAAAATAATCTTAAAAAAAAAAAATTTTACAATATATGTGACCATTTGATTAAATTTGAAATGGGAAAGGGACTTCCTGTTTTTTTGTTTTTTGTTTTTTTGATGGATTCTCGCTGTGTTGCCAGGCTGGAGTGCAGTGGCACGATCTTGTCTCACTGCAACCTCCGCCTCCCGGGTTCAAGCGATTCTCCTGCCTCAGCCTCCCAAGTAGCTGGGATTACAGGTGTGTCTGCCACCACGCCCAGGTTATTTTTGTATTTTTAGTAGAGACAGGGTTTCCCCACGTTGACCAGGATGGTCTTGATCTCCTGACCTAGTGATCCACCCGCCTCGGCTTCCCAAAGTGCTGGGATTACAGGTGTGAGCCACTGCACCCACCCAGGAAAGGAACTTCCTAAGGCATAAAAGTTATGGGATAAACTATGGGAGAAAAAAGATTGACATACTTTATATAAAACTGTAATATTTCTATACTTCAGGGAACATTATAATACAATTTTAATGCAAATCAAAATTGGAAGAAAATATTTCCAACAAAGAGTTAACATATCCAAAATATAAATCACATATAAATCAATAAGAGAAACACTAAAAACTCAAGAGCAAAAGATATGGAAAATCTGAGAAATTCACAAGAAAAGAAATACAGAAGTATTCATCCAACTATGCTGCAGGGTACTATTCTAGGTAGTGAAACATGGAGGTAGAGACTGAGTTCTTGCCTTCATGGAGAAAACATTTTGATGTGAAAAAAAAATAGACAATAAGCAAATTCTAAAAGTTAGTAAACATATGTGTCAGGTGGTGATAAATACTCTGGAGAAAAATAAAGCAGAGTGGGAAGGAATCTCCATGGTGGGAGGCAGTATACTTCTAAGAAGGTGACATCTGAGCAGAGGAAAGAGGTGGTGCTCACCAAGGAGATATCTAAGAGAAGAGTTTTCTAAAAGAAGAAACAGCAGGTACAAATGCCCTTAGGCAGAGAGCACTGAGTGTCTTCAACATAGGAGGCACCAGAGAGGCTGGAATAGAGTGGACAGAGGGGAGAGTAGTGGCAGTGGGGTCAGAAAAGCAGCAGGTGGGAGCAGCTCATGCAAGGCTCCTTTTGGCCTTTGCTCTACTCCTTCCCTGCCACTCCTTTGGACTTGCTCCAAGTAAGAAGTCAAGCCCCTGGAAGTCTTGAGAAGAGTGGAATAATGTGACTTAATACGTAAAAGGATCATCATTCTGGTTGCTATGTGGAAAAGGGGTACAGGGAACAAAGGCTAAAAGCAGATAAAGCAATTAGGAGTCAGTTGCAACAATCCAGGTGGGATATCATAGCAACTTCCATTAGGGTGATAACAGAGGATGTAAAGAGAAATAATCACATTTTGAGTTGATTTTGAAGGCAGAGTAAACAGGTATTGCTAAAGAATCAAATGTGGGGTATGAGAGAGAAGAGTCTCAAATGACACCTGGGTTTTTTGACCTGAGCAGCTAGAAAGACGGATCAATTATTTTCAGGATAGAAGACTGTGAGGACAACTGGTTTGGGAAGAAAATCAGGATTTCCCTTTTAGATATGTTACATTTGAGGTGTCCCTCCAAAACTGCTAGACGCAAGCATCTAGACATGAGGGCAAAGGGCAGATCTACAGATAGACATCAGGAAGCCCTCAGCGTAGGGATGTTTTTTAAAGCCTGGGACCAGATGAGATGATCTTTGGCTAGGTGTTAAATTGGTAGAGAAAAATTGTCAGAGGCTGAGCCTGGGGCTCTCCAACCTTTAGAGTCCCATTAATGAGGAGGAACAGCAATGAAGACTGAGAAGTATGGAAGAGTAATTTATGTAGTCAGATATGTCACAGTTTTTGCTTCATGATTTGCTCCATTGCTTTTATGCTCACCTAGCTATTGATGCTTAAAAAATGTTCTCCATTTCTAAGGACACTGCATATTAAATCTAAAGGCAAAACCAAGATCAGGTTTGAACAGAGGACTAATATCCCTGGCATAGAAATCACTTAAAAATATTTAAGAGAAATACTAATGCATCAATAGAGGCCTACACACATGAACAAGTGTGAAGTCAGGAAATGGTAAGCTTTATGTTTATCATCTTTTTACTTTAAAAAAAATCATCTTTGACTTCCAAAGGAGTAAAACACATAATTTCTTAAGCATACAATCAGAT
The DNA here is from genome assembly GCF_008728515.1 of Papio anubis. NCBI lineage: Eukaryota > Metazoa > Chordata > Mammalia > Primates > Cercopithecidae > Papio > Papio anubis. The sequence goes on along the minus strand of NC_044979.1, from coordinate 54,129,172 downwards.
GTAAAAGCAAAGATGTAATGAAAAGTCTCATCCATAAACTTCCCATACGACGTGTTTATGATGCACATGTTCTTTTCTGGTAGATAACATTTTATCATGCATACCTGGTCTTTTTAAGAATCATCTGGCAAGCATATTGGATGATGCAAACCATCTTAGAAATAGCATTGGTAAATACTTAGAAATGTTTCGCCTCACTCATAAATAAATAACATCAAAATGGCAAATAATGCAATTTTTTTAAATTCCAGAGTTGGCTAGGAGAAGTAAAAATGGTCTTTCTGAAACAATGCTGGTAAGTTTGTAAAGTGCTACACATTTTCTGGAGGACAGTGTGTCCTATTTGTATCAAAAGTCTGAAAACTGGCTCACTCTGACTCAGCAGTCAAATTCTGCTTTGATTGGAAATTCTGATTCTAGAGGTGTAATCAAAGGAAACAGTCATTGGTGAGGGCAGATTCAACTACAAGAATGTTTACAAACATCCATGTATGAGGTGATAAAAAGCTGGGAACAACATAAACAATACAGAATTGGCTAAACAAACTATAACATGTCCATATGATAGAATAACATGCAGCAATTAAAAACAATGTCATAGAAGTAATAACAGAAAGATAACCTCAGCCAGACACACTGGCTCATGCCTGTAATCTCAGCACTTTGTGAGGCCAAGACAGGAGGATCTCTTGAGGCCAGGAGTTTAAGACCAGCCTGGGCAACATGGTGAGATCCACATCTCTACAAAATACTTTAAAATTAACTGGGCATGGTGCCCACAGTCCCAACACATTTGGAAGCTGAGGTAGGAGGATCATTTGAGCCTCGGAGTTCAAGGCTACAGCGAGCTATGATCACACCACTGTACTCCAGCAGGACTCAGTCTTCTAAAAAAAAGGGGGGGGGGGAAGAAAATAATCCCTATATAGTGAAATTATATGGCCTATTTCTATTTACATATGCCTAGAAAATAGACGGGAAGGAAATCAACAAATATATTATGTTCATCTCTGGGTAGTCACAGATGAATTATTTTAATTTTGTTGGATTTACCTGTTTCAAATTTTCTGCCACATATTTTTTAATTACATTGGCATGTGGAGCGATTACAGAAGACGCAGCTAGGAATTTTCCACAAAGATAACACAGAAGCAACATTCTAGGGCAGTCCTGTCCACTGGAAGTTTCTGCAGTGAGGGAAGTGTTCCATATCTGTGCTGTCCAGTGCAGTAGTCACTACCCACACGTGGCTATCAAACACTTGGAACGTAGTTACTTCAACTGAAGAACTGAATTTTTTTTATGAGTAAGCACAAAAATTTCCTTTATCTTTGCAGATTAGCATGTGTTCCCATGACTGTTCATAAAAGAAATTTAATAAACACTGTTCCTCCTACATGGGGAAACTGATTTTTAATTTTCATTGAGTTAAATTTACGGAACCACATACAGAAATGGCTACTGTGTTGGACAGTGCAGTCTGTGGCAGATAGGCCTGCAGCATAGAGGAAGAGTCACCAGACCTTGTTTGATGCAAGAACTCTGGATTACACAAGATCTGAGACAATCAGCCCCACTGAATTTAGGATCCTCAGCATTTTCCTAGGAGTTTATTTCCAAACTTCAGTGTGAGAATTCATACATGCATGTAATTTAGGTGCAGATTAATTGTAAGATAAACTGTGTAGAGCTCTCATTTCGTAGTGTAGGGGTTTTTTTCTCAATTTATATATTTGGTTCTTGTCATAAAATGTATAATTAAAGAACTTTTCTGAGCCCTGGTAAAGAGAGAATTCTGGGCAGGATTAACGCTAGTCACGTATTACAGGCAAGATTCTGATGCCCAGAGTAAACACCACCCGCTTACCAAATGTTGCTTTTTAAGTAACCTTATTTCTGTCTGCATTTGCTGAACATTAGCATTACATATTTCAAAAACTACCCCGAGGTGACTACTTAAAAGGAAGAGGGAAAAAATCCTCCTCTTTTCTGCTACCTCGTTTTGTGGCTGATGTTTTAAAAAGCTGTTTTTTTTCCTGGCCAAACTTGGTATGTTTAAAAGCTTCAGAAAGAACCTACTACCTTTTCTTTACTATAAGAATAGACACAATTCTTAATTCTTTTTAACCAGGATTATTAATTTTATAGCACTTAAGGTAATGTAACTGTTATACTCTGATGGCAGAATAATGTTTTTAAAATAATGAAATAATGGCAGAAGTATTTAAATATAATTATATAGCCATAATAAAAAATTAGCCATAATAAAAAATTGCAATTGAGCTTTCATTACATTGCAATTAACTCTGCATTTGAACACTAACATTAGTGTGGCCATAGGTTTTATTTGTTTCTTGCTTTTTAAAAACAACATGAAATTCTTTTTCATTTTGTTCACATTCATCTGAGGAGTTTCCTGGAAAATGAAATTAAAATCTAAATAAGTTTTCTAAAACTTATGAGCAAAAAGTAAAAATGAATATCTTTCAAATTATTATACCTCTTAATTGTGCATTTTATTAGTTATTTATTGCTATGTGACAAATTAATCCAAAACTTCGCAACTTAAAACATTAGTCACATAATTTCTAAAGGTGAGGAATGCTGGAGCAGCTAAGCTGGTAGTTCTAACTCAAGGTCTCCCATGAGATTGCAGTCAAGCTGCCAGCCAGGGCTGCAGTCATCTGAGCCTGTAAGTGGAGAATCCACTTCCAATATGGCTGTTGGCAAGAAGCCTCAGCCCCTTACTGGTTGTTGACAGAAACAGAGACCTCAACTTGTGGCTCTCTCCACATGGCTGCTTGGCTCCCTACATGGCAGTTGGGTTCCCCCAGTATTCATAATCCAAAAGAAAAGTCTGAAGCCTCAAGGTCTTTTATGACTCAATCTCGTCATAAAACACCCATACTTTGACCTTGTTCTGTTTATTAGAAGAGAGTCACTAAGTCCAGCCCATATTCAAGAGGTAGGGAGTTAGACTCTGCCTCTCAAAGGCTGTATCAAGGAATGTGTGTACATACTTTACACGAAAACATGTGTGGAATGCTTTCAGTTGTTAACTGGCTTGATTGGTCTATGTTTATTTCATTACACTGTAGTCAAATGGAAGGAGGCAAAGCCACAGTTAGAACCCGAATAGAACTTACATTCTGAGATTTGAAGCCAAATGACAGATTTTAGACATACTTTTTCCCCTCTTTTCTTGGAGTTTTGTTAGACCATAATTGTAATTTTGTGCCTGACACTTCTTTCCCACTGAGAATACACCTTTGTGAGATCAAAAGTCAAAAAATGCACGCTGCCCTCTGTTTTCCAAGATTTCTACAAGGTTCATTGTAAAATAAGATATCAAAGAAAACTCAGGTGGTCTCTCCACTCTGAAGGGAAGGGAACGACATGCATAATAGTGGGTGCTCTGCCTCCATTCTATTTGAAATAACTCCTTGCCCCTCTGCTTTTCCCTAACTACATTGTCTCCCTGAGTGATCTCATGCAATTCAACAAGGTTCAAATTTTTATCTCTCGCTGAGGCCTCTCCCTGATCTTCAGACTTGCATATCCAGCAACCTGCTCAACATCTGCACTGAGCTGATTAATCAGCTTCTCAAACCTAACATGTTCAAAGCAGGCTCTTCTTCAGAGTCGCAGAGAGGAAGGAATGCAATGAGCTGAATGTGAAGGACAGTTAGCGCCAGCTGCTCGCCCAAAGATGGCTGTGTTTCTGTCCGTGTGGTGATATGGCCCCTCAATCAGCCTGCCTCCCCTCCTCGGCAGGGCACCTCCCTATGCTGAGAAGATGGGAGAAATTGTATCCCACTCCTTTGCCAGCAAGAGTAATTTCCTGATTGGCCTCCAAACTGAAAACACATTTTCTCTATTTGGATGTCACTGCGCTCCCTGTAACAGGCTTTGTCAGCCCTCTAGGCTGCAGGAAATGTGCCAGCACAGAGAATTCATTATTTATGCCCAGGATTGCATGAGTGACATGAGCAAATGCTCTGGTGGTAACTTCTACTGCCCAAAGTATCTCCCTACCAAGCTCTACCATTTCCTAGTTCTCATCATACCCGTTATCCCTCGAGGGCCATAGAAACATCTCCCATTGTAGGACCTTACGCTTCTCAGTTCCTCCCAGGAAAGCGGATCCTGAAAGCCTTTTGGACGTTTTGTGTCATGGTTATACAGGAAAGAGTATTTACATTACAAAGTTACACATTGGCAGGGTCGATTTAATATGAGATGCTGCCATGTCTAAGAGATCATTGTTTGAAAGAATCAAGACAAAACAAACAAACAAACTTGATGGAGGTAAAAGAAGAAGAAAAGAAGGGAGGCATGGGGTTGCCTAGATAGGGGAATCCTACTTAAGGATGAAAACACTGGAAAGGAAACATCTAAAGGAGGAAAAATTAGCCTGGTGTGAAATGTTTATTAAATGACTGAGCTACTGATTACAGAACTACAGTCTCCATCAAACCTAAAGCAGCCTAAGTTTATAAAATATTCCTATTTCATATAGAGAAGTAAATATATATTTGAACAGATTGTGTTAAATGAGATATAACCTTTTTCCTTGTGTGTTACTATTTTATTTATTAAGCAGTTATTAAGTATAAGGGATTGTGCTACATGCTTAACATATCTTTTGATTTTTTGTCTTTCTTTTCTTCTTTTTTTATTTTATTTTATTTTATTTTATTTTTTTGTTCTTGATGGGGAAGGATGGGATCTGCCCTGTTTACTGTCTATCTCCCCTTGTAAAATGTAAGGCACATGAGGACAGGGATTTTATCTGACTTATTTACTGCTGCATCCTTAGGCAACCTCTAGAATAATCCTTGGCACTAGGCATGTGTTTAAAAATTATTTATTGAAGGGAAGGGGCCGGGCATGGTGGCCCACACCTGTAATCCTAGCACTTTGGGAGGCTGAGGTGGGTAGATCATGAGGTCAGGAGATCGAGACCATTCTGGCCAAGATGATCAAACCCCGTCTCTACTAAAAATACAAAATAAGCCAGGCATGGTGGCATGAGCCTGTAGTCCAGCTACTCAGGAGGCTGAGGCAGGAGAATCACTTGAACCCAGGAGGCGGAGGTTGCAGTGAGCCCAGATCGCGCCACTGCACTCCAGCCTGGCGACAGAGCAAGACTCCGGCTCAAAATAAAAAAAAAAAAGGAAAGAAGGGAGGAAGAGAGGAAGAATACATTATCAAATTTAATCCCCCTAGGGCCTTATTACCCCTGTTTTACAAAGAAGGGTATTGGGACTTAGAGAGTTTAGGTAACTGGCCTAAATCACATAGGTAGCAAAGGACTTTGTCCCCACAAGTATTCTTTCAACAAATATCGTTCTCCAAACCTTAAAGGGACAACACCGGGGTACACATAGGCCAGATCCTAGACAGGCGGTACTGGTTTAGATTCTCATACATGTCCATGTGACTTGTGCATAATACTCAAATATCTCAAGCCAGATTCTGCTATCAGCATATTGTAAAAGATTTGGAGATACTGTGTACAAATAACCAAGCCAAAGTGCATAGATGATAATAATTACATCTCTTCAGGAGAGACTTGTAGATTAACAAATTAATACTTACCAAAAAAGCCTTGAAAATATAATGAACTACATAATTACCAAGCATTGTTATTACCAGCTTAACTAGTTATGGAAAGTACTTCATGTAAGCATCCTGGGAGAGCTAATGTTTTACATCTCCCTTTTTCAAACTCATTTTGCTTCATTTTCAATAGTCAAAAAAAAGTATAAAGTGACTCCCATGCCCACACCCATTCTGTACAAGCTGTGAGCCTTTGGACAAAAGACTGTAGCTCTGTAAGCCTTTGTTCCTCAAGGTGTCATCCCAGGCTTCACGTGGGAGCTTGTCAGAAATGCAGAGTATCAGGCCCCACCCCAGACCCACTGAACCGCAATCTGCGTTTTAAGATCCCCAGGTGACTCATAGACACGTTAAATTTTGAAAAGCATAGTTATAAGCCTCACTTAACCTCAAATGGGAAAATGTGAGAACCTAAGTGCCCAACATAGTGCCTGACAGCACTCAATGAAATGTTGTTCCTTACTTCTTCCCCCAACTCCTGCAATAATGGTAACCTTGATACCTCTGGCAACTGGTGCTGCAGGGCCAAGGTGTGGGTCTGGCTTTAGAGGGTCCTGGAATGGGACTGTACCAGCTGGAAAAACAAGTTTTTTTTGGATAAATGGGGCCCCTTCCCCTGCTCCAATGTGTACTTGCAAGTTTATTTTTATCCTCTCAACTGCTGAGACACTGTTAGGATTTGATTGTGTCATGTATTTTCACATTAATTTTAATATGCAACCATTTGAATTCAAGCCCATATTTAATTCAGGTGGAATTATTTTCTTTTTATGGTGTTTATTTATATATGACTATAAAAGCAATACATACTTGCTGTAGACAAGTTAGAAAACACGAACTGCCACTGCTAGCATTTAGGTATTTCTTTTCAGCTGTATTTCAAGCAAAAGTAGAATTACACTGGTGAATTTTTTTTAATTACTTTTTTTTTTTTTCTTGATATGGAGTCTTGCTCTGTTACCCAGGCTGGAGTGCAGTGCCATGATCTTGGCTCACTGCAACTTCCATCTCCTAGGTTCAAGCAATTCTCCTGCCTCAGCCTCCCGAATAGCTGGGATTACAGTTATGTGCCACCACACTCAGCTGATTTTTGTATTTTTAGTAGAGACGAGGCTTCACCATGTTGGCCAGGCTGGTCTCAAACTCCTGACCTCAGATGATCCACCCGTCTCAGCCTCCCAAATTGCTGGGATTACAGGCATGAGCCACCGTGCCCGGCCGCTGGTGAATCTTGTAACCTGTTGTTTTTGTTTGTTTGTTTGTTTTACTTGTCTGAACACTTGTCAACATTGTGTAATGTGAAGATAATGTGATGAATCTCTATTACTCCTATTTTGTGACTCTATCATAATTTAACAATCCTTAACTGAAAAGATATACAGTTTCTAATGTTGTTGACTATTCAAATCATGTAGTGATGAACGTTCTTCCTTGTAAGTCTTTTGCCATAGTTGATGATTTCTTAGTATTGGTTCCCCCAAAATAAATCACTGGGTCAAAGGATATTTAATACTCTTCTCTAATACATAAAGTCAGCTTCCAGGAAGTGGGTTCCAGGAGGAGTATGTGTTTTCTAAGTTTCTACTAATTTAATTTGCTTATTTAATTTAATGTTCCTTATTTAATTTGCATTCTTTCATTTTTAGTGAACATCAGTAGTATCACCAATTTACAAAAACAAAAACAACAATCAAAATTCCACATTCCTATGATTTGATGTGGTCAGAATTGACATTTGTACAATATTTAATCTTATTTGCTAAGATTTTGACATTTCTCTTCATTTGTTGAAATTAAACCCTTCCTCAATTCTGGGGAGTTGGTTTGGGTATATGTTGCCATTATCAATTGAGAACCACTTCTCTCACTGATATTTGTGAAAATGCATCTCTGTATTTAGGGGTAGAATTGAATTCTCCTTTCTCCATGTTATTATAAGAAAATGCCAGGATTACTTTTAAAAATTAGTTTCTGGAACATACATTAGTGCCAAGCTTGTTAATTTACAACTCTGGGTTTAAGTTTTGCTTTCTATCAATTTCTTTTCATTTCCCTTATTGTTGTAGTACTAAAGTTAATTCATGTTAAAGAATTATTTCCTGAAGTGAGATTCAAGCTGAGTCACCTGATCCTCATATATATAATGAGGTTAGATTAGTTCAGGGATTTTCTAAGTCAGGTCCCTGAAACCTCATATCCTAAGGAAACTTGTCAAGTGAGGATGAGGAGGGAGGATTATGGGTGCCCCAAACCCTGGCCCAACCACTACCTCCAATGTCCTAATCAACAATCTTAATTCAGCGTCGTATTATCTGTTTTGTTATCTGAGCCTTCTCCAAGGAGTCAGTAAACTTTCTCTGTAAAGGGCCAGCTAGTAAATATTTTAGGCTTTACAGGCTCTACTGGTAGATGACTGTTGCACCTGCTCAATTCTGACACTGTAGAAGCTAGCCATAGATAATGCATACATAAAAAATGAGCATAGCTGTGTTCCAATAAAACTTCATTTGTGAACACTGAAATTTAAATTTCATATAATTTTCATGTGTTACTATTATTCTTCTTCCAATTTCTTGTCAATCATTTATAATTGTAAAATCCCAGGCTGTATCAAACAGGCAGTGGGCCATATGGTTGGCTGACTTCTGCTCTGATCTTCTGTCCCTCTGGATGCCACTGATGTGCTCTGGCAAAAACCCACCTGGCACCCTGAAAAAGGTCAGTTGCAGAGGCTGGAGCCCAGGCCCCCATAGCTAAGCAGCCCTAGACACTCTACCCTGCCATTCCCTGCCAGGACCAGCTCAGGGCAGAAGCATGCCCAGGTGAGACTTTGCTAGCTTCCCACTACTTAGACAATCTTTATTCTATTTTGAAAACTCTGCTCAGCGGGTAAGTATACTCCTGATCTCCACCACCCAGGGTACCACTTGCCCTCTTTTGAGGGAGAAAGAAAATCATTCTCATTCTATCTCTTTCACGGCAGTAAAAACAAAATACAAATTGATTATCTCAAATTATTCTGCCTTGGTGGTTACTTTGAGAAGAGAAATAAGTTGTCTTTCCTTCTCAAAGAGAGATTCATGTATTTACTATTGTTAACACTAAGTAAAACATTAAATATATTGGGAGGCCGAGGCGGGCAGATCACGAGGTCAAGAGATTGAGATCATCCTGGCCAACATGGTGAAACGCCATCTCTACTAAAAATACAAAAATGAGTTGGGCATGGTGGTGCATGCCTGTAGTCACAGCTACTCAGGAGGCTGAAGCAGGAGAACTGTTTGAGCCCGGGAGGTGGAGGTTGCAGTGAGCCAAGATCCCTCCACTGCACTCCAGCCTGGCGACAGAGTGAGACTCTGTCTCAAGAGAAAAAATAAATAAATACAGAATTTTAGAAATCTATATAGCACCAGTTCAGCCCTGCCCATTTTCAGATGAAGCCTAGCCAAGTGTGTGTAAACACATACACACACACACACACACACACACACACATTCGGAGGCAATAGCATGACCCAAGCCCAGGAATTCTTCACCCTCTTCCACATGGTCTCCTCCATAATGCATTTTTCTTGTCTTACTCAATGAACCAGATTTTTGAGAGTCAGAGTATAAGAGCATGTAGGAGGTTTTCCTACAGGTGCTCATTACAGGAAGCCTCCAGAAGGTACAACCAAGCACCAGTAGCCCAAGAGGTCAGCTGAGCATCACCCTCTCCCTCTAAGATTCCGTTCATTCAACAAGGGATGTTTACCTTGTGTTGAGACCACGGATACCATGGTGCACACCTAGTGTTCTCAGACCTGCCTAGTGAAGTTGTAGGTGTTCTCTCACTTGAAGAGCGGTTATTCCTTCAAGCTAGTCCAGCCCCATCACCAGCTAAAGAAACAGCCGAGTATCTGGCAAGACTGACCCCAGCCTGCCTCCAAGGCACCTACACCACCATGGGGAGTACAGGTGAAATCATACTTAATTGAGGTAGAGAAGTGGAATTCACTGCAATGCAGGTGTGGGAGCAGCTGCATGATTTCCACACACCATGGGTGGCACAGCCAAGGACAGACAGCTGGCAGATGTGAAGGGCTTTGTGGTTGTCTGATGATATAGGACAAAACCAGTGTTTTTTTGTACTCTCACTCACCACTCAGCACAACCCTTCTGAAACCAGATGTGTGTGGAGTTGTCCCCACACACCAAGCAATTCTCCGGTGGAAACCTGCTGGGTGTCCTCTAATTTAACCCAATTCTGATGCTCTCTACCTAGAGGTAGCATCAGATCCCATAGGTTGAGGGCTCAGTCTCACGAGACTGCCCCCCATTTCAGATGCCAATCACAAGTCCCAGGTTGAGACCAGTACTTCTGACTGACCAGGTATGTATTAGTTTATTTTCTTGCTGCTATGAAGAAACACCTGAGACTGGGTAATTTATAAAGGAAAGAGATTTAATTGACTCACAGTTCCGCATGGCTGGGGAGGCCTCAGGAAACTTACAACCATGGCAGAAGGGGAAGCAAACAGGTCCTTTTTCACATGTCACCAGGAGAGAGAAGTACAGAGTGAAGCAGGGAAAAGCCTGTTATAAAACCATCAGATCTCATGAGAACTCACTCAGTATCATGAGAACAGCATGGGGCAACTGCCCCCATATTCTAATCACCTCCCACAAAGTCCTTCCCCCAACACATGGGGATTGCAATTTGGATTACAATTCAAGAGGAGATTCGGGTGGGGACACAGAGCCAGACCATATAAAGCTATAAATCAGGGGTTCCCAAAACCCCTTCTCAGGTTTGACTACTTGGCTGGGCAGCTTACAGAACTCAGGGAAACACTTAACTTACATTTACCTACTTATTATAAAGGATATTATAAAAGATGCAGATGAATAGCAAGATGGAAGAGATGCATAGGGCAAGGTATGGGAGAAGGGATGCAAAGCTTCCATGTCCTCTCTGGGAGCACCACCCTCCAGGAGCCTTCACATGTTCAGCTATCTGGAAGCTTTCAGAACTCAGTCTTTTTGGGTTTTTACAGAGGCCTCATTACATAGGCATGAATTGATTAAATCATTAGCCATTGATAAAAAGCTCAACTTTCAACCTCTCTCCCCTCTGGAGGCTGGGGGCTGGAGCCAAAAGTCCCAACTCTCTAATCATGCTTTGGTCTTTCCAGTGACCCTGCCCTACCCTGAAGTTATTTGGGGGGCCCTAGCCACCAGTCATCTCATTAGCATAGAAAAAACACATCACTCAGGAGATTACGTGGGTTTTAGGAGCCTAAGCCAAAAAAGAGGGATGGAAGCCAAATATGTATTTCACAATATCACAGTTTGGACACAAAGAAAATATAACAGTGCCCTATCTGGACCAGCAGCTGGTAGCCAGAGCATCTCAACAGACACCAGTATTGACAGGAAACTCAGAGGACCTGAAGCTCTGTAAGCCTATCTAGAGTTTACACAAACCTCCAGAGAAAAGGGGAATGAGAATCTTGTATTGCCTGATATTAAATTTCTACCCTCCAGCAGAATGGGTGGTAGAAATAGAAATTTAGTCACATCATAGAAAAATACAGAAAATTGGGTCTCTTGCACTCCTGAATTGTGAGCTAAGTTCCTAATGACCATGCATGTAATTAAGAATTAGAAAATACTAAGGACTCTACTTCTATTAGTATGGAGAACACTGATAGTCCTTAGCGTGAACTGTCCAGAAATTTATGCAAAATAAATGCATTTGATATTCCTGATTTGATTCACCACTCATGAGAGGCAAGGAGTTTAGTGGCTCTGTGTATAATACCTTTGACCATATGTGGAGAACCAAGAAATATAATGAAGGTGGTTGGTTGCTCTTAAGTCCATGGGACAAAGTGACGAAAGAAAAGAATGAGCTCAGAGATTCTAACTCCCAGCTCCAGAAGCACATACTGAGCCTCCAGTCTTCTAAGATTGCCCTGAGTGAAAGTCTTAACTCCTGTAGACAAAGGACTGAAACTGCGGAAAATCAGACACAAGCTTTTATCATGAGAGTGGCTGACCTGCAATGAAAGGTACATGCTCAGTCTTGCCAGGTGTCTACTGTTAAAGTGAGGGCATTATTGGAAAAGAATGGGACCCTGCAACTTGGAATGGGGATGTGTGGGAGGACCTTGATGAAGCTGGGGACACTGAGCTTGTAAACTCTAAAGAGACGTTTTTGTCAGAGGAAACAGCCTACCCACTCCCCTGTGGTGGCAACATCCCTTCCCCACCCATGCTGCCATCAGCCTTTCCACCTTTGTCTGAGGAGATTACCCAAGCACTGCCTGAGACAACACTGATGGCCTGCCCTGAGGCAGTTGCCACGCAAGACAATGCTGATTCTCCTCAGGACCCACCCCAACACCCCTAGACTCAAGTCCTGCAGGCCCCTAGAGATGTGGTTCAGAGTGTGACCCACAAGAAGGTGTGCTACATTCCAAAAGAATTGCTTGAGTTTTCTAATTCATATAAGCAAAAATCTGGAGAAGAGGCAGGGAAATGGATATTAATGGTGTGGGATAATGGTGGAAGGAGCATAAAATTGGATCAGACTGAATTTATTGATAAGGCCCCATTAAGCAGGGATCCTGCATTTAATGTTGCAACTCAGGGAGTTAAAAAAAAAAAATAAGTTCTAGTAGTTTATTTGCTTGGTTGGCTGAAATATGGATCAAAACCCACTGTGAACGAGCTAGAAATGCCTGATCTCCCTTGGTTTAATGTAGAGGAAGGGATCCAAAGGCTTAGGGAAATGGGAATGCTAGAGTGGATTAGTCACTTTAGACCTACTCATCCCAGCTGGGAGGGTCCAGAAGATACACCCTTGATTAATACTTTGTGAAATAGATTTGTGAGGGGAGTACCTGCACCCTTGAAGAGTTCTGTGATTGCTGTTCTCTGTATTCCAGAACTAGAGTGGGAACTGCACTCACACAATTAGAAAATTTAAATGCAATGGGAATAATTGGATCCTGAGGTGGCAGTGGCCAAGTGGTGGCACTCAACTGTCAAAGGCAAGGTGGGTGTAGTTATCATAATGGACAGCAGAGGCAAAGAATAGTCTGACTCCTGTAGAGCTCAGGCATTGGTTAATTAATCATGGTGTTCCTAGAAGTGAGGCTTACTGCATTCTTACTTAATTTGTATAAGCAGAAAAATTCCAGATCAAGTGGACAAAAGACTAATTTGAAATTATAAAAATAAAGAACCACAGCCCCTCAGTCAATTTCCAGACTTGAACCAATTTACAGACCTAGAACCCCTTGAATGAAAGGGACACTGGGTCCCCTTAAGGAGGGACCCCACTACACTACACTACCGACAATTTATACTGTTAATCTTCCTCCCATCCTTCCCCAACAAGACCTCCAGCCTTTTACCAGAGTAACTGTGCATTGGGGAAAGGGAAATCATCAGACTTTGGGGACTACTGGACACTGGCTCTGAGCTGACATTGATTCCAGGGGACCCAAAGCATCATTGTGGTCCTCCAGTGACAGTAGAGGTTTATGGAGGTCAGGTAATTAATGAAGTCTTAGCTCAGGTCCGACTTACAGTGGGTCCAGTTGGTCCCTGGACTCATTCTGTGGTGATTCCCCCAGGGCCAGACTGCATAATTGGCACAGGCATACTTAGCAGCTGGCAGAATCCCCACATTGGCCGCCTGACTGGTAGGGTGAGGGCTATTGTGATGGAAAAGGCCAAATGGACACCATTAGAGCTGCCTCTACCTAGAAAAATAGTAAATCAAAAACAATATTGCATCTCTGGAGGGATTGCAGAGATTAGTGCCATCATCAAGGACTTGAAAGACGCAGGGGTGGTGATTCCCAACACATCCCCATTCAACTCTCCTATTTGGCCTGTGCAAAAGACAGATAGATCTTGGAGAATGACAGTGGGTTATTGTAAGCTTACCCAAGTGGTGGCTCCAGTTGCAGCTGCTGTACCAGATGTGGTTTTATTGCTTAAACAAATTAACACATCTCCTGGTTCCTGGTATGCAGCCATTGATTGGGCAAATGCCTTTTTCTCCATTCCTGTTTATAAGGCCCACCAGAAGCAATTTGCCTTCAGCTGGCAAGGCCAGCAATATGCCTTCACTATCCTACCTCAGGGGTATATCATCTCTCTGGCTTTGTGTCATAATCTTATTTGCAGAGATCTTGATCACTTGTCTCTTCCATAAGATATCACACTTGTCCATTACATTGATGACATTATCCTGACTGGATCCAGTTAGCAAGAAGTAGCAAACACACTGGACTTATTGATGAGACATTTGCATGCCAGGGGATGGGAAATAAATCTGACTAAAATTCAGGGATCTTCTACCTCATTGAAATTTCTAGGGGTCCCATGGCATGGGGCCTGTCGAGGTATTCCTTCTAAGGTGAAGGATAAGTTGCTGTATTTAGTCCCTCCTACAACCAAGAAAGAGGCATAATGCCTAGGGGCCTATTTGGATTCTGGAGGCAACACATTCCTCATCTGTGTGTGTTACTCCAATCCATTTATTGAGTGACCCAAAAGGCTGCCAGTTTTGAGTAGGGTCCAGAATAGGAGAAGGCTCTGCGATAGGTCTAGGCTGCTGTACAAGCTGCTCTGCCACTTGGGCCATATGACCCAGCAGATCCAATGGGTGCTTGAGGTGTCAGTGGCAGATAGGGATGTTGTGTAAAGCCTTTGGCAGGCCCCCGTAGATAAATCACAGTGGAGGCCTCTAGGATTTTGGAGCAAGGTTCTACCATCTTCTCCAGATAACTACACTCCTTTTGAGAGACAGCATTTGCCCTGTTACTGGGCTTTGATAGAAACTGAATGTTTGACTATAGGTCATCAAATCACCATGCATCCTGAACTGCCTATCATGAACCAGGTGCTTTCTGAGCCATCTAGCCATAAAGCGGGTTGTGCACAGCAGCATTCCATCATCTAACGGAAGTGGTACAAACATGATTGGACTTGAGCAGGTCCAGAAGGCACAAGTAAGTTACATGAGGAAGTAGCTCAAATGCCTATGGTCCCTACTCTTGCTACATTGCCTTCTCTCCCCCAGCCTGCACCAATGGCCTCATAGGGAGTTCCCTATGATCAGTTGACAGAGGGAGAGAAGACTAGGGTTTGGTTTATAGATGGCTCTGCACAATATTGTGCAGGTACAACCGGAAAGTGGACAGATAAAGCACTACAACCCCTGTCTAGGACATCCCTGAAGAACAATGGCAAAGGGAAATTTTCCCATTGGGCAGAACTTTAAGCAGTGCACCTGCTGTGCATTTTGCTTGGAAGGAGAAATGGCCAGATGTATGATTATGTACTGATTCATGGGCTGTAGCCAATGGTTTGTCTGGATGGTCAGGGACTTGGAAGAAGCACAGTTGGAAAATTGGTGACAAGAAGAGGTAATGTAGATGGACCTCTCTGAGTGGTCAAAAACTGAAGATATTTCTATCCCACATGAGTGCCTCACTGAAGGGTGACCTCAGCAGAGGTTGGAACAGTTTGGAGGGCTTAGAAGACAGGAAAATGTGGCAAAGTTTGGAACTTCTTAAAGACTTGGAGGGCTGAGAAGATAGAAAATTGTGGGAAAGTTTGGAACTTCCTAGAGACCTGTTGAATGGCTTTGAGCAAAATGCTGATAGTGATATGGACAATGAAGTCAGGCTGTTGTGGTTTCAGAATGAGATGAGGAACTTGTTGGGAACTGGAACAAAGGTGGCTCTTGCTATACTTTAGCAAAGAGACTGGTGGCATTTTCCCCCTGCCTTAGAGATCTGTGGAACTTTAAAGTTGAGAAAGATGATTTAGGGTATCTGGCAGAAGAAATTTCTAAGCAGCAAAGCATTGAAGATGTGACTTGGTTGCACTTAAAAGAATTCAGTTTTATGTATTCACAAAGATATGGTTTGGAGTTGGAACTTATGTTTAAAAGGAAAGCAGAGCATAAAAGTTCAGAAAATTTGCAGGCTGATGATGTGATAGAAAAGAAAAAACCCATTTTTTGAGAAGAAATTTAAGATTGCTGCAGAAATTTGCATAAGTAACAAAGAGCCAAATGTTAATCACCAAGATAATGGGGAAAATGTCTCCAGGCATGTCAGAGATCTTCACTGTAGCCCCTCCCATCACAGGCCCAAGAGGAAATAGGCCTAAGAGGAAATAATGGTTTCATGGGCTGGGCCCAGGGCCTTGCTGCTTTGTGCAGTCTCACGACTTGGTGCCTTGCATCCCAGCCACGGTTAAAAGGGGTGAACATACACTCCAGGCCATTGCTTCAAAGGGTGGTACCCTGTGTCCCAGCTGTGGCTAAAAAGGGCCAACGTACAGCTCAGGCCATTGTTTTGGAGGGTGCAAGCCCCAAGCCTTGGCAGCTTACACATGGTGTTGGGCCTGCAGTGCACAGAAGTCAAGAACTGAGGTTTGAGAACCTCTACCTAGATTTCAGAGGATGTATGAAAATGCCTGAATGTCCAGGCAGAAGTTTGCTGCAGGGGTGGAGCTCTCATGGAGAAGGAAAGTGCAGAAGGAAAATGTGGGGTTAGAGCCCCAACACAGAGTCCCCACTAGGTCACTGCCTAGTGGAGCTGTGGGAAGAGGGCTGCGATTCTGCAAACCCCAGAATGGTAGATCCACTAACAGCTAGCACTGTGCAACTAGAAAAGCCACAGATACTCAATGCCAGCCCATGAAAGTAGCCAGGATGGGGGCTATACACTGCAAAGCCACAAGGTTGGAGCTGCCCAAGGCCGTGGGAGCCCACCTGTTGCATTAGTGTGACCTGGATATGAGACATGAAGTAAAAGGAGATCATTCAGAGCTTTAAGATTTGGCTGTCCCACTGGATTTTTGACTTGCATGGGGACTGTAGCCCCTTTGTTTTGGCCAATTTCTACCTTTTGCAATGGGTATATTTACCCAATGCCTGTACCCCCATTGTATCTATGAAGTAACTAACTTGCTTTTGATTTCACAGGCAGAAGGGACTTGCCTTGTCCCAGATGAGACTATGGACTTGGACTTTTGGGTTAATGCTGGAATAAGTTAACACTTTAGAGGACTGTTGGGAAGGCATGGTTGTGTGAGGATGGCACACTGGGATCATTGGGAGGGGCCAGGGCAGAATGATATGCTTTGGTTTGTGTTCCCACCCAAATCTCATCTTGAATTCTAATCCCAAAATCCCTACATGTCATGGGAGGGACCCAGTGAGAGGTAATTGAATCATGGAGGCAGTTTCCCCCATGCTGTTCTCATGATAGTGAGTTCTTGCAAGATCTGATGGTTTTATAAGGGGCTTCCACCTTCACTCGGCACTCATTCTTTCCCCTGCTGCCCTGAGAACAGGTGCCTCCCACCATGATTGTAAGTTTCCTAAGGCCTCCCCAAACATGAGGAACTGTGAGTCAATTAAACCTCTTTTCTTTATAAATTACTCAGTGTCAGGTATTTCTTCATAGCAGCATCAGAACAGAGTAATACATTTATATTCTGCATAAACTGGGTTTGCTAAGCTAGGTCTGCTGACAGGGTCTTTAAATGAAAGGAGAAAAAGGAGTGTGTGCCTCTCCTTCCCTGTTCAGAAAGAGCAAGGGCCAGAAAAAGTGTTCTAGAATTTATCACCATCTAACCAAAGTGGCATAGAATTTACCTTGGTTATCTATGCATGCATTCACAATACAGAACATATCAATCTACAGTGGTTTCTGATCACTCACCAAAGGGCCACAGTATATTACCAGATATACAGTATATTTTGGTACTAAAATTTCCTAGGGGGGCAATTAGGAATGCTTTTAGAGGAGAATAATGAAAAAACAAAGGTTGAGAAACACTGGCCTATTGAGATGAGGAAGCTTTAAAATCAGATTTAATAGTCTTAGTCTGCATATACCCAAAAAAGACCAATTATTGAAAGCACTACGGCAATTACATTGAATTAGCATAGTTAACTCACTTCATCAATTAAAAACCTATAAAACCTTTTTTTTATTCTTTCTCTGGGAATGGAAATGGTAGTGACAGAAATATAAACAAAGGTTTGTGGACACAATGTCAAAACAGTATGAAAAATACAGAGTTTTATGGATGCCTACCACTATCACCACTCCCAGAAAAGAAAATAGTTTGTCAAGTTTGTCATAGGTGAGTGGCAACTATCTAAGGCCAGTATCATACAGGCAGTAAAAGAATTTATCAAGAAAGTTGCAGGTAAAGAAAAGCCGATTTATTAGAGAAGGTATGAAAATACACTGCAAGATTACAATTGGCAGCACAGCAAGAAGGGTCTGTCTGCAAAGAAACAACGGCTTGCTGGGGATTTTATAGAATGGTACTTATGCTGAAGAGGGCTACATGCAGTACTGATAATGTCAAGGTTGCAGTGAGCTAACGTGAAGGTGTCTGGTGATAGCTAGGCACAGGAAGATTGTGAATTTATGTGTGTTATCTGTGCAGGAGGGCTATTTGTCCTGGACCATGAAGAAAGGCAGACTTACAGCTTATCTGCTTGCTCTTTTTGCTTTCCCCTGGTCCTGCCAGTCTGACTCCTTTTCCTAATTAGGGCTCCACAAGTTTTCTTTTAATTAATTTTTTTTAGAGACAGGTCTTGCTTTGTTGCCCAGGTTGGGGTACAGTGGTGCAATCATAGTTCACTGCAGCCTCGAACTCCTGGCCTCACTTCAGCCTCCCAAAGGGCTGCAATTACAGGCATGAGCCATGCACCCGGCCAATTTGTCCAGTTTTTACTCAAATGAGTAAACGAGTTAACTACATTAATTCAATATAATTGCCACAGATGAGCCACTCCTATTCATTACAATAAGAAATGCAAAGGAATAAAGAAGCAAGAAGGCAGATGAGACTCTTATCAAGAGGGTATATAACCTTATCTGTTGGGTCTCCCAGTTTTTTTGATCCTCAGTATTCTGGTAAAAACAAGTAGCTGGTGAGAAATGCTGATGAACAGGAACAAGTATCTTAATTTGTAAACAAGGCCCATGAAGCTGTTGAGACTAAAAAACTCAAAGGTTTTGCATCTATGTGTTTTAGACCTGGAAGATTTACACATTATTTTTGCTGGGTGAGGTTCATGCAGATGAAATAGGGTGACAAGAGGAAGGGAAAGTGTCCAAAGGAAAATTACCACCTACCCACAGGACCTAGAAGCAAAAGCATACATTTGCTAAATACAGCATGTACCTAGCTTAGATAAACAAGGGCAACAAGCAATAAGCAGAAGGCCTGGAAATTATACCAAATGTCAGATACCAAAGCAATAGCTGTAGCAGAAAGAGAAAACAGACTTGGGTTCAGATACTTGCTACCTCATTTTCTAAATGTGCATACCCTTTATCAGATTATTTGAATTCTGAGTTGTTGTTGTTGTTGTTGTTTGTTGTTTTTTTAAATTATTCTTTAAGTTCTAGGGTACATGTGTATAATGTGCAGGTTTGTTACACATGTATACATGTGCCATGTTGGTGTGCTGCACCCATTAACTCATCATTTACATTAGGTATATCTCCTAATGCTATCCCTCCCTCTCCCCCTACCCCACAACAGGCCCCGGTGTGTGATGTTCCCCTTCCTGTGTCCATGTGTTCTCATTGTTCAATTCCCACCTATGGGTGAGAACATGCGGTGTTTGGTTTTTTGGTCCTTGCGATAGTTTGCTGAGAATGATGGTTTCCAGCTTCATCCATATCCCTCAATGGACATGAACTCATCCTTTTTTATGGCTGCATAGTATTCCATGGTGTATATGTGCCACATTTTCTTAATCCCGTCTGTCATTGATGGACATTTGGGTTGATTCCAAGTCTTTGCTATTGTGAATAGTGCCGCAATAAACATACGTGTGCATGTGTCTTTATAGCAGCATGACTTATAATCCTTTGGGTATATACCCAGTAATGGGATGGCTGGGTCAAATGGTATTTCTAGTTCTAGATCCTTGAGGAATTGCCACACTGTCTTCCACAATGGTTGAACTAGTTTACAGTTCCACCAACAGTGTAAAAGTGTCCCTATTTCTCCACTTCCTCTCTAGCACCCGTTCTTTTCCTGACTTTTTAATGATCACCATTCTAACTGGTGTGAGGTGGTTTCTCATTGTGGTTTTGATTTGCATTTCTCTGATGGCCAGTGATGGTGAGCATTTTTTCACATGTCTGTTGGCTGCATAAATGTATTCTTTTGAGAAGTGTCTGTTCATATCTTTTGCCCACTTTTTGATGGGGTTGTTTGTTTTTTCTTGTAAATTTGTTTGAGTTCTTTGTAGATTCTGGATATTAGCCCTTTTTCAGATGAGTAGATTGCAAAATTTGTCTCCCATTCTGTAGGTTGCCTGTTCACTCTGACGGTAGTTTCTTTTGCCGTACAGAAGCTTTTTAGTTTAATTAGATCCCATTTGTCAATTTTGGCTTTTGTTGCCATTGCTTTTGATGTTTTAGACATGAAGTCCTTGCCCATGCCTATGTCCTGAATGGTATTGCCTAGGTTTTCTTCTAGGGTTTTTATGGTTTTAGGTCTAACATTTAAGTCTCTAATCCATCTTGAGTTAATTTTCGTATAAGGTGTAAGGAAGGGATCCAGTTTCAGCTTTCTACATATGGCTATCCAGTTTTCCCAGCACCATTTATTAAATAGGGAATACTTTCCCCATTTCTTGTTTTTGTCAGGTTTGTCAAAGAGCAGATGGTTGTAGATGTGTGGCATTATTTATGAGGCCTCTGTTCTGTTCCATTGGTCTATATCTCTGTTTTGGTACCAGTACCATGCAGTTTGGTTACCTTAAACCATGTTGTTTTGTTTACTGTAGCCTTGTGGTATAGTTTGAAGTCAGGTTGCGTGATGCCTCCAGCTTTGTTCTTTTGGCTTAGGATTGACTTGAGAATGCAGGCTCTTTTTTGGTTCCATATGAACTTTAAAGTAGTTTTTTCCAATTCTGTGAAGAAAGTCATTGGTAGCTTGATGGGGATGGCATTGAATCTATAAATTACCTTGAGCAGTATGGCCATTTTCACAATTGTTGTTTGGTTTTTTGAGATGGCATCTCACTGTGTTGCCCAGGCTGGAGTGCAATGGCACGATCTTGGCTCATTGCAACCTCTGCCTCCTGGGTTCCAGCGATTCTCCTGCCTCAGCCTCCCCAGTAGCTGGGACTACAGGTACACGCCACCACACCCGACTAATTTTTTTATTTTTCAGTAGACATGGGGTTTCACCATATTGGCCACACTGGTCTCAAACTCCTGACCTCGTGATCCGCCCACCTCAGCCTCCCCAGAGTGCTGGGACTACAGATGTGAGCCATGGTGCCCAGCCTCAATTCTGAGTTTTAAATCTCTTGTTTGTAAACTAGGATTAATTCCTATTTACAAGATTGTTTTGAGGATTAAATAAGAATATATGCATTGCAAAGTACCAGTGTCTAATATATGCATTTGGCAAACTGGAGTTTAAATAAGCAAAGGGGTGAAAGTTTAAAAGAATGAAACAGAAAACTATAAAGTGTTACTAGGGGTGTGTGTGTGTGTGTGTGTGTGTGTGTGTGTGTGTGTATGCTTGCATATATGTGTGTTTACTTTGTAAAAATTTCAAAGTCCACCTTATAAAGGATGTTGAGAATATGGGTTAACTTAGCTAAGTGGGTGAGAAGGAAAAGTCTTAGCTATAAGGGAAGATGTAAGCAAGCATAAGTGCCTGCCTGACCATTACTAAAGAAGAGAACCAATCCCAGCAATAACTAAAAAATAATAATAAAAATCGTAGAAGGTCTTGCCAGAAGAGATAAAAGAAATTGATGGCTCTGAGGATTTCTTAGCACCTGGCAAAAGGGGTGTCTTCTGCAGAGTTCTAGACTGGAAATTTGTTTGCGGAGTTGGATTTTGAGTTGCTTTATAAAAAAAAATGCAAAATGTTGTGGTATGTCTTAGTCCATTTGGGCTGCTTAGTCCATCTGGGGCTTCTGTTTATAAGCCACAAAGTCCCACAGACTAGGTTGCTTATACACAACTGAAATTTATTTCTCACAATTCTGGAGCTTGGGAAGTTCAAGATCAAGGTGCAGGCAGATTTAGTGTCTGGTGAGGGCATGGTTTTTAATTCATAGACAACTGCCTTCTTGTGTCCTTACATGGTGGAAGGAGTGAGAGAGCTCTCCAGAATCCCTAAAAGGCACTCTGGGCACTCCATTTCATTATAAATAAGGGCTAGTTCCTTTCATGTGGGCTCTGCCCTCATGACCTAGATACCTACCGAAGACCACATCTCTTAATACCATAACATTGGGGGTTAAGCTTTCAATATGTGAATTTGTGGGGAGAGCACAAAGATTCAGTCTATAGCAAACACCCTCTCCAAAAAGAAATATTAGCAACTAATAAGAGGTAACTTCTGAGCAAAGGTTTATTAAACAATGCAAATGCATTAAGAATCTATATGAGAACCTGCAATCTATTTTAAATTGGCAAGAATATAAAGAGTATCACATAATGTATATGTCACCAGCACCCATAAACAAGGACTGAGCAATATGCTGTATGAGTGTATTAACACCACGTGATTTTAAAATAAATATAGAGTGATGTTTCATGCCAAAAAGAAGTTTATAGTCTTTTTAGAAGTGCCAATAGAACGGAAGTCAGATTTGCTGTGTATCAGGTCAAAGAATATAAGTATAATAATTCATTTGACTTTTCAAAAAATAAGAAGTGGTATACTTTGGAGATCCAAACAGTTGTTCCATATTTGATTTAAGAAGAGCAAAGTTTTTAACTTGAGCTTTTCATCTAACTTGTCTTTATAATTGAGTTTTACCCTAGTGCTGATGTAGTATTTATTATCTTAAGTATAAGAGGAAAAACCAGCTTGTTCATGCTTTCGTTTGTGCTCACGGAGCAACAGCAACAGAGAGAACACCCAGGTAATGGATTAGTATCCAAGGGATCTGGGGGGATGGTAACTTATGTGACTGCACATTGATTCCTTCTGAAATTCTGTTTTGTCTTTTATGACTTTCAATTTAAATTATTATCTTTACCATGGTTGTATTACAGGTTTCTTATTCCCAAAGTGATGGTTTTCATGTTCACTAGAAGGAAAAACAAACCTAAATAAGTCCCAAATCCTTATTCCAATATCACAACCTTTGTGTATAACTCTCTCTGAAATGCTAGAGGAACGTGCTCAGCAGTCCGGCCTCATTTCAGGCAGGGCCTTAGTGTGGAGCAGCTTCCCATGAAAATTTTCCTGGAGCTTTTGTTACATTTTGCATTTGAATTTTCTGCCATCCTATTGCACGAAAGTCAAAAATGTATACATTTAAATTCAGACATATAAGAACAACAAAACAATAGTTTTCATTTTCTATACCTGATAATATCTTACCTTAGATCTCCCATTTCCACATAGTAGCAAGAAAAAGTCATAAACTTACCAATTAAAGTTAACCATTTCTCTTTCTGTTCATTAAGCTTTGGAGAAGTAGACTTAGACTTTTCTGGGTTTCAGTCAATTCGAAGTTTAAAATCCTGTAAGGATCAAAAGCATAGACAATAAAAGACAAAATAGGTAAGTTGGACTTCATCAAAATTAAAAACTCTTGTGCATCAAATGGCACTGTCAACAAAGTAAAACGTCTACCCACAGAATGGGAAAAATATTTCCAAGTCATGTATATGATAAAGGAGTTGAAAACGTATGTCCACACAAAAACCTGTACATGGATGTTTACAGCAGTTGTATTCATAATTGGGAAAACTTGAAAGGAACCAAGATATCTTTTAGTAGTTGAATGGGTAAAATACATTATGGTACATCCGGATGAAGAGATATTATTCAGCACTAAAAAGGAATGAGCTATCAGGCCATGAAAAGACATGGAGGGAATGTAAATGCTTATTACTGTATCTGATAAGAGATTAATATCCAGAATGTATAAAGAACTCCTACAACTTAATCAAAAAAAACTGATATTTTAAATGGGCAAATAGCTTTAATAGATATTTCTCCAAAGACATAAAATTGGCCAATAAGCTTGTGAAAAGATTTTCAACAACACTAGTCAATAGGAAGATGCAAATCAAAACCATAATAAGGTACCACTTCACATACAGTAGAATTGATATTATTTTTTAAAATGGAAAAATTACAAGTGTTGGCAAGGATGTGTAGAAATTGGAACATTTGTGCATTGCTGGTATAACTGTAAAATGGGGCAAAGACTATGGAAAATGTTATGGTGATTCCTCAAGAAATTCCTCAAGGTAATTAAACATTGAATTACCAGATACTCCAGCAATACACTTCTGGGTATATGCCCAAAAGAAGTGAAAGTAGGGACTTGAGCATCCATGTTTATAGCCACATTATCCACAATAGCTAAAAGGTGGAATTAACTGAAGCATCCATCAATAGATGAATGTATAAGCAATATATGGTATGCAAATACAATAGAATATTAGCCTTTAAAAAGAAGGACACTTTTACACATGCTACAACATGGATGAACCATAACCTTGAAGACATGCTAAGTGAAGGAAGCCAGTTACAAAAGGACAAATATTGTATGATTCCTATTACATGAGGTTCCATGAGTAGTCAAATTCATAGAGACAGAAAGGAAAATGATGGTTGCCAAGGGCTGGGGAGAAAGGAGAATGGGGAATTAGTGTTTAATGGCCATAGAGCTTCAGTTGCGGAAGATGAAAAAGTTCTGGAGGTGGATGGTGGTGATGGCTGCACAACAATGTGAAAGTACTTAATGCCACAGAACTGTACACTTAATGATTAAAATGGTATATTTTATGTTATATATGTTTTACTGCAAAAGTGACCTGATCAAAGTAGTTTTCCCCAGCATCTCCCTGCAGGACAGATTTTAGTTATCCTCATAGCTTTGGTGCAAGGCCTTTGGTTTACACACTGACATCAGCTGGAGTATTTTGACCTCAGGAAGCTCTGTCCATACCGCCTCCAACGTTGTAATATCTGTAATCCATTCTGTCAGGAATTGCTCCCAGGGAGCTTGCCCTCTTCCTCTGATGAATAGGCCCCCACCTCAGCCATCAGGCCTTACAGGTCCCCTGAGGTCAGCTACAACCTCTATTCATTCACCAATTTAGAAGTCTACCCTTAATTCCTTGACTGTAAGGTCACTTTACCCTTTGCTTCAGTGACCACCCCTGGGAAGCCCAGCAGCCAACATCTCTAGGCATCTTTCACATCCTCCATGTGTGAGAACCGTGCAGAATCTACAGGCTGTATGGAAACAGGAGGAGCTGCCTTGAGCCCTCTCTTGCCCATACCACCATTTTATTTTCTCTTGTTTCTTCCCAATATTGGTTCAAAGATGACCAGCAAGCAGAGTACTGGTCCCCTTTATTTTTGGCTTCTCTCTTAGCCTACCTGAAGTTTCCTTAATGTCTCCACCCACCCACGCCCCAAGGTCAAGAGCCAGATTAGTGGAGCCACTGTGTTCTTGAGAAATCCAGTTAAGGTCGTCACTCTTCTTCACTCATTGCCCATGGATCTCTCCCTCTTCTGATCCCACCAGCATGAAGGGCTGTCTTCTTCCCTAGTGGGTAAGGAGTGCATGGGACTTCCTGTATGACATATCTTGCAAGCACAATCAAGTCATCTGTATTCTGTTTATTTGTTGAGTCTAAAAGCTGGAAATGTCTGAACTGCCTTTACATTAATATGACTTGCAAATAGGCTTTTGTGTTGGGCCGCATAGTATATTTGCTTATATTTCCCTTTCTATGGGTGACTCAGAGAAGAGTATTTTTAGCATTGTGGTTAATGGATTCACTTTTTTTGTATCGCCATCCGTCAGTTGTTTAAATTCATGCCATATTTTAGGTTGCAATTTTGATTTTTCTAGTTTTAATTACCTTTTTGTTTTGCATTATTTATTATGTCCTCAAGCATTCATCACAGTGTCTATTCTGTCCAATTGCTTTCTTTTCGTAGGTCCCTTCATCCTCCTATCCCTAACTGTACCAATTTATCTCCAGGCCTGCTGCATATTCAGTAACCAAGGACCTCCTTTTACTGCTCTACTGGTTAGGATCTATTGTTTCAGGATCTGACACCTTCATCTTTCTTTGTTTACACTCTCATTTTGCTGGAGTATGTCCTAAGGATAGACATATGGGTGGTAAACTTTGAGTCTGTATGCCTGTATCTTTACTATGCTCTCTCACTTGATGGGTAATTTGTCCAGGTATAAAATTTGGGAATCAAAATCATTTTTTCCTTAGAATTTTTAAGGAAGTGCTATACTGTCATCAAGCATCTAGTGTTGCTTATAAGTCTGATATCAGTCTGATTCTTGTCTTTTGTGGGTGAACTTTTTTCTCTCTAGAAGCTGTTAACATTATAGTTGACCCTTGAACAATGCAGGGATTAAAGACACCAACCGCTCTCCCCATGCAGTCAAAACTCCACATACAACTTTTGACTCTCCCAAAATTTACTACTAATAGCCTATTGTTGGCCAGAAGCCTTAACAGATATTTTGTATGCTATATGTATTATATACTATATTGTTATAATAAAGTAAGCTAGAGAAAGAAAATGTTATTAAGAAAATTATAAGGAAGAGAAAATGTATTTACTCTTCATTAAGTGGGAGCGGATCATTCTAAAGGTCTTTATGTTCATTGTCTTCACACCAAGTAGGCTGAAGAGTAGAAGGAAAAGGAGCGGTTGGTCTTACTGTCTCGGGAGTTGCAGAGGCAGAAGAAAGTTCATGTGTAAGCAGACCTGCAAAGTTCAAACTTGTGTTGTTCAAGGGTCAACTGTACTTTCTTATCTTTGAGGTTCTATAATTTTACAATGACATACATAGGTATTGTCTATTTTTACTCATCCTACTCAGCATCTAATGAATTATTTCAGTCGAAAAATTCACATCTTTTAACTTTGGGAAATTCCATATTTCTAGGAACTCTTTTTTGTTCTGATTCTTTTTTAAAAAATTATTATACTTTCAGTTCTGGGGTACATGTGCAGAGCGTTCAGGTTACATAGGTATAGATGTGCCATGGTGGTTTGCTGCACCCAGCAACCTGTCATCTACATTAATGCTAATGCTATTAGCATTTCTCCTAATGCTATCCCTCCCCGAGAACCCCACCCACCGACAGGCCCCAGTATGTGATGTTCCCCTCCCTGTGTCCATGTATTCTCATTGTTCAGCTCCCACTTATGAGTGAGAATATGCAGTGTTTGGTTTTCTGTTCTTGTGTTAGTTTGCTGAGAATGATGATTTCCAGCTTCATCCATGTCCCCGTAAGGGGACATGAACTCATTGTTCTGATTCTTTTTATGGCATCCTGTTCTTGACTCTTTGGAGGATATTAATCAGAGGTTCCTCTTTGTGCCAGGAAAGACACATACGAGTGTGTTTTGTTTTATAATTCTCTTCTCTACATTATTTTGGATTCCTTCAGTGTTGTTTTTTCTGTTTATCTTTCTGGTTCTTGCTCTTGTCACAGCTTTCCTCAAATATCTACTAATCCTTAGTTTTCCACTCACAATTCAGAATAAGGCAAAAATAAGCTCATGGTGAACCCTGCGTGTGTGAATAGGACTTATTAAGTGAATGAACAGACAGTGAGCTGACCTTCAGAATAAGAAACAAAAATGCCAAAAAAAAGGAGAAGCTTTTCTCTTAAATTAAAGGCCAGTGCCTATACTGATTGCCTTAATTCTTCCCAAACAATTTGTTCCATTTATTTAAAGAAAGCTTTAATAATTTTGCCTGCAACATAAACTCTTAACTAATTGGCATTAGGCACTTGGAAGAGAATGGGGTCAATGGCTCCATACAGACACCTTCAATTAACCCCTACTTTCTACTCATATCACATCTTCCATTTTACCTGGCTTCTTTGGTATTCTGAGGTAGGATCCTCCTTTCTCCCTGGTGCCTTATTTCATATTCTGAGCTGTGGCGTCTTCCACATTGTTTCATCATTTACTGCTTGTCTAACTGTTCCCATGCTTCAGGAAAATCCTGGACGGTCCCAGCTGTCAATAACAATCCTCCCCTCCCATCTACTGTCCTGTTTGTTGTGGGATTATATCTGTTTTCTGATATTGTCAACTTAATTTGAATATCCAAAGAGCAATGAAATAAAGATTTCCATTTCTTCCAGATGATTTTTTAACTTCAAGTATCTATTTAATTTCCAAGTCTTTTGTGGTTGTTGTTATCTTTTTATTGTTTATTTCTGGTCTTTTCAAATCAAGATGTAGCTTTTAAAAGCACAACTTTGATGAATTTATTTAGGCTTTTTATCACCGAACTGATGTTTTTAACTGTTCTGTGGACTCAGATCATCCATTCTGTTTGTAGGATACAAATTATACAAATGTCAATTAACTTGACCTTGAAGATTATATTATTCAAGTCCTTTAGCATGTTTATTTTTAGACTATTTTATCTGACAGATTTCAAAAGAAAGTTTATTAAAATCTTCCACTATGTTTTTAGCATCTTCTTCTCACATTTTTAGCTAATTTTGCCTCAGTCTGCTATGTTTGTCAATAACCTAAGAGCACAAAGGTTTGTGGTTTGTTATTCTCACGGATATCATCTTTTATCAGTAGCTAAGTGGTTTAAATACTTTTGACTTTGAATTCTGCCACTCTTGCTTCCTTCGTTTGCATTACCTAGGTTTATCTTCATCTCTACCCTTATTATCAGTCTCGCTTTGTCTCTTTATTTTAGTTATGATTCTCACTAATGTATAGTTGGATTTTATCTAACTGAATATGACAATGTATTTTGATAGGGAAATTCAACCTTTTCATATTTGTTGTGATAACTAATATTTTTGAATTATTCCTTTCATTTATTTTATTTTAGGTTTACTGTTTAACATACTTCATTTTTTCTTCTTCTCCTTACTCTTCTGGCATGGTCAGCTCTCTCTTCTTTGCATTTTTGCCCTGTTAATTCAGAAGTGCTGATCAATTGCTTTCAATTCTTCCTGGGCTTACCTTAGTTCCCTGAAAGTTGTCATCACACTTGTATTTCTCTTTTAATATATCAAACTTTACAGTGTCTTCCTACCAAGCTATTTTATTTGTCTACTCATCTACCATTTCACTTTCATGAAATTTTTAGGCTGTTATAAGTTTTCCTATCCTACATTATCCCCTCTTACAGTGGTGTGCTAAAGCTGATTTAGACTAATCCTTATCTCTCCCAAACTGTGTTCAATGATATTAATATCATCTTGTAATTTGAAACTGGCCATGGTGGAAGTGTTTATACTGTGAAAATTGAAAAACACTACAAAGCAGGGCTTTGTTTATTGTTTTATCAATGCACCAGTTGTTAATCATTTAACAACACAGCACTGCCTTTCTACTTCCGTTAAAATTTGTGAGTTTTTCTAGACTGCTTCAAAATTTTAGTTCAGGGATATTATTTTCCCTTTTAGAATGTGTTTTGTCTCAAAACTTGATAACATATTAACCATTCCTAGTCATATGAGTATTCATTCAGTTTTAACCATACATTTTACAGGATTTATTGTTTATGAGTGATTAATTATACTTTTGGTCTTCTATATTTTAAAATATCTCCTCTCTCCATTTCCATGAGGATAGAGTACCTTTTTTTTTTTTTTTTTTTTTTTAGTACTTCCCTCACAAAGGATACAAGAGTGATTCCTGCATATCCAGAAGTACCTTTCTTGCCCTGGCAGGCAGGTGATATCTTAATCAGAATTCTTTATTTCTTTATTTTATTTTATTTTTTTTTACAGGGTCTCACTCTGTCACCCAGGCTAGAGTGCAATGGCATGATCACGGCTCACTGCAGCCTTGGCCTCCTGGGCTCAAGTAATCCTCCTGCCTCAGTCTCCCATGTAGCTGGGACCACAAGCATGCACCACCATGCTCAGCTAATTTTTTAACTTTTTGTAGCGACAGGGTCTCACTTTGTTGCCCAGGCTGATCTCGAATTCCTAGGCTTAAGCAATTCTCCCACTTTGGCCTCCCAGAGCGCTGGGATTACAGGCATGAGCCATCGCACCAAGCCCGTTAGCCAGAATTCTTAAAAATCTTCTCCCAAGAGACTGTAGATAATGTTCTGCTTCTTCTCCTTTCCAGTATCACAAATAAATGTGCTGTTGTTAATCACATTTCTTTTCCTTTAATCTATTTTGTTGTTGTTGTCATTGTCATTTTCTATGTGGGAACTTAAAAGATTTCTTTCTTAAATATAAGAAGTTTATAAATTTTACCAAGATATAGCAGATAGGTAATTTTTTTTCTTTAATATCACCTGCATTTTGGTAACCATTGTTTAATATAAAAAACTTAAGTCTATCTTCAGAGAAATTTTCTTTTTTAAAAAATATGCCTTTTTCTCTTCCTGGAGCTGTTAATATTTACATTTTAAGCCTCTAGCCTCCAAATATCTTGTCTTTTTCCTCATATCCTTGGGATTTTGTTCTTTATTTGTTCTACCAGGTCTTCCAAACCACTATTTCATTTCTCAAAGTAGCCATCATCTTCAGTTTGAGGTTTTGTAAATTGAAGATTGTGTTTAGCTCTAGGAAGCCTGGTGTATTCTAACTGCATCTCCTTGAGGAGCCTTAGTATTTGTTAGAGTTCTCTCCCTCTTCTTTTTTCAGTTCTATGAGTAGGAGTCCCCAGGTCCAGTTCAGCTGTTCAGTTTGCCTTCTCTTTAAGATTCCTCTTAAAGGAATTGTAATTTTTTTGCACCTTCATAGTTTAGTTACCTTTAGCACCTGTTTAGTCACGACTTTAGGATTCCCCAGGCCATGAGGTTGAGCATGAAAATTTCTGCTTGTGTCAACTGATAAGGAATTGAGCTGTCAGTCCCCACACTGTGGCAGACAGAGGCCTCTCTGGGAACAGGTGGCAGTCATTCCTCACTACTGGAGCTGGGAGCAGCTCAGCCTAGCAAAGTATCTCTCCTTCAGATGAGTGGGGCCTGGCATCTCCTCACAGAAGCACAGACAGCTCGTGCGAACGGGATTCTACTTGTCAGACCCCCTTCAGGAATAAGATATATTGAGTCTTTACCCCCTAGTTCTCATCCCTCTTCCCCAACACCATAGGGAGAAAAGACCTTGACTCTGAGGTTGGCATATGCCCTCCAGGCTCTGCCGGCAGCATCAGTTTGTTCATTGTGTTACCAGAGGAGGAAAGTGAAGAAATGAGCCAGGGACACATTCTCAGGCCTCCATCTTCTAATACAATTTTTTGGTGGCATATCAATTGACTATTTTATGAGCCCACAGTCTGACCCTATTTTATGGTTATAATAGCCACTCAGCATCATCTGGCCAAACCAATTATAGGCATGATACTTACTATCAGCACAAAAATTCCAGGGCATCACCTGCTGCCAGCTAGTGTTACCACTGACAGGTGAACCAGATAAGGATATTACTCATAAACAAGCCTCTGACAAGGACACTGACTATATGGTGTCTAGCTCTGGCCAGTGACTCAGTATCCCTCAGATCACTGGGGAAGAGGACCACCAGCATCTCTATATATTGTTGAAGCTGGACAAGTCCAGCCAAATGGGCAATATTCTCAATTTCCTGGCCATCAAAGTCTTACATGCAAGACAGTTGTCATCTATCACATAGATTTTACTCTAGGCTGAGTCAGCGCCAAAATTTAAGTTCAGTAAAGATTGCATCTCAAAATCATACTGTTGGAAGATACATGCCCAACATCCCCTCCCCTAACTATCAGAACTTACAGCAGTTGGTTGGTAAAATTTTCAGGTATTAACTATTCACTGGAAGTCAGTCTTCTGGTTGGTGGGGAATGTTTCACAAAATGCCTCATAACAGCCTCCTCTTTTATTAACCCTTATATGGGAGAAAGGTTTTCTTTGGTCGATTGTATGGGTGATATTTGTCTCCATGATGGCATTTTAATGGTCAGCATTGATGTTAATATTATCGCAGATTAAGTGGCTCAGCCACAATTCCATTCTTTGCACAATCTTATCTGCAATTGTGACACTCCAAGGGTGAGAGGGAGTAGGATAATGACTACAAGACCTGATGCCCAGCTAGCCTAGCGTGTGTCTGGCCAACATCCTGGTCCCTCAGCGTATGACAATGAGAAAACAAAAAGAAGCCTTAGATCTTCCTTCTAAATTTGACACCAAACATTCAACATCCTGGGAGTGCCAGAGGGGCAACTGCATCATCACTCAACCACATCTAAAGCACCAACTCAAGTCAAACCCAATATATGAATGTGTCTGACAGCAGATGGATGGAGACTTAGATTCATGCTCCATTAGGCTTAATTCACTCCAGAGCTCACCAAT
The DNA here is from genome assembly GCF_008728515.1 of Papio anubis. NCBI lineage: Eukaryota > Metazoa > Chordata > Mammalia > Primates > Cercopithecidae > Papio > Papio anubis. The sequence continues at coordinate 54,097,177 of NC_044979.1, read as the reverse complement.
TCCCACAGTACATAGTGTTCAGTCAGGTACGAGCCAGAAGCTGAGGTTTTCTAACCAGCCAGTTCACTGAAAACTATATTTTGTCAGTCTAGGACTATGTCAGCCTGAGATGAATAAAACAAACACCATCATTACCCCCAACCAGGCTTGGAAACCCACTGGTCAAGTTTGACCTGCAAAATTGGGACCTTGTAGGAATTACCAGGGGGGTACTGGCCACTAACCAGATGAAAGTAATCAGTAATACTGCAGCAGTTGATATCCTGGAAGACAATACAATAGCCACACTTCAACTGGAACCTCAAGGAACTTGTTACCTTAAGGACTTCAGCCATCCCTGAGACAGACCCAGCTGGGACCACAAGGAGGACGTTTCTTCCCTCCCTCTGACACGTGAGGAGTTTTAAGTAGAGCTGGGCTTCCGCCATTTTCTCTAGCAGTTTGTTTGTGTATTTTTCTTTATACTAGCTCCATTCTGGGTTATAGAGGTCATGCTTTCATCATATCCCACTGATTGTGTTTGAATGACTGAAAACACTTCCTGCAGAATGTAAAGAACCAATATGATTCCCTATTCAGTGCAGGAAGGAGGATGCATTACAGGAGAAGAGATACGCGTTTGGAAACTGGAGTAAGTGTTCAGCCACGATGCTACAAGCCAATTCAAGTCTGGCCAAGGCTGAGAAAACGAAAGTAGTCTAAAACCATTAAATGATGCTCAATTACATAAATGCTGAGAAAGAAGCCCAGAGGTACATCAGAGAGGCCAAAGACCTAGAATACATCAGCAATCAAGAACAGGTGAGGGGAGAGCAGGAGGCTGAATACCTAGAACTCTTTTCGCCTTGAACTATTTTCCCCTTGCTTTCAAGGGTCAGCTTGTAGGGCTGGTGGAAAGAACCAAATACCCATCGCCATGTAGAAAGGCCCAAGGGAGCAAGGTCTTTGCCAACTTCTGCGGTCCATAGATCACATTGGGTTTCTAGGCAGCATTCTAAGATATGACACTGAAAAAATGTATGAAGTATCCTCAACCAAAATGTTAAAATGGTAAATCATTTTTTCTGTTAATTTGGAGGACTCTATAGAGGAAACATATCTTTCACTCTGACTGGAAATATCTAGTTCTGACATTTACTGTACTTCCATTAGAAGAGATGAATAAACACTATTGATGCTATCGAGAGTTCGAGTTTGAATCTTATTGTAGTACAGCAGAGACATTCCCAGTCTGCCTCAGCTTGAGACTATAAACCAAGCTCACATTGTTTTTCCTAGAATTATTAAGTTTAAAAAATCCCTTTTGTCCTCCTTGGCAATTTTAAGTTCTATTGCATATTTCTATGTTGATACTGGTTACCTTCCTATTCTTAAGTTATATTTACATCTACATTTAATATTTATATACTATAATTAAATAACCATGTCCCCCCCCCCCCGCCCACACACACACACACACACACACACACTCGTACACATAGATTCTTTACTTCTCTGTCAGTCCTCTGAGCCCCAGTCTCCTTCTGACTCTTAGATATGGTTGCAAGAATAATGGTCTGGGACTAAAAATGTTAAATTTTATGTTCAGTTACACTTGATAGCCTGTGTCTCCCTTTTTTCCTCGCATTGTTTCTCATTACAGCAGTTACACTGGATACCTTTGTAGACCTTTTCTCTCAAGTCCCTTGAGAGAAAAAATTAGATTTGTCTTCATCACCACTATCTCGGGACCTGGGACAGAAATAACAGTTACCTGACTGAAGAGGCTATTTGCCAAGGATATGTAAAATGGCTTTAGGTCTGGCCATGCAAAAAAAAAAAAAAAAAAATTGCACCTCTTAAGACTCTCATCAGCTACTGACAAGAACTCCCTTAACTGAGAATATATTGCTCTAAAGTTCAACAACAACAACAAGGAAAACCAATGAAGTTCCTGCATTTTAGTTTAGGGATTTTGCTGCCAGTTATTTTTAGGGATGTCATTTTGGCAACTCAGCATGCCAATACTTTGAAATAAGTTGGTCTACTTCTTAAAGTTCATGGAAACTTTAGTATTGTTGCACCACAAGACCATTTCTCAGTAACAGGCTTCAAGCCATGTACTGCAACATGAATATTTGTTGGTGAGCCTTATTTTTGCATTTTTTCTGAACTGCTTTGACCTTAGGTATTGACTTTCATTAATTAAGTTAATTAATTTTGTTTCAAACTTTTGTTTCAGATCATCTATATCAGTCTCACCAATTCTTGGGTGAATCCACTCCCTATTTAATATTCTAATTTTACTGTCAGAAGAAAGCTCTGTATTTCCCTGAAACTGTAAAAAATTGAACTCTGTAATTGTATAATGGTTAAGAGGTAAAACAGCAGCCAGACTACCCAAGGCATCAATCCCAACACCTCAGTTACTACCTGTGACATTTGGCAAGTTATTTAAGATCTGTATTCTTGTTTCATTTTCTATAAAATGAGGGTAATAATAGTATCTACTTCATCAGGCTGTAATGAGGTTTACATGAGTTGATTCATGTAAGACAATTAGAAGAGTGCTTGGCACATAGTAAATGCTCAATAAATGTTGGGTATTATTTTTGCATTGTCAAAATATCTTAGGGAAATGAAGACACTACTCGTTTTTGTTCCAATTTCCCTGACAATATTTTTTATTTTCTTCAACATTTGTCCAAACTATTAATCTCATTGGGGAGTCTGGACCTCCAATACCTAAATGATGACTGGCTTTATATAAAAATGATAATACTATTAGTGTCCAGGGATGAATACTGATAACATGAGAATAATGGGCAAGAGTTTAGGTACTGAGCTCACCCTACACACTAGACTCATAACTTACTCCACACATTTACATCTGGGCCTCCCAATATGTTGCTTATCTTCATCAAGGTAGGTTTAGAGGTATGAAGGTTGAACACACAGGTAGTGCGTGTTCACACAGGTTGAGTGCATCAAAACCTAGAGATAAAGGAACAGAATCCATATGTACTCTTTTTCAAATTTTCAAATGTGTCAAATGGCAAAAGTTTCAGGGAAATTTTATTTAGTACTATCACTCTGCAGTTATCAGAGGTATTCATGTTGATCATCCATGTTTTAAGATAGAAAAGAGACAGAGAGTCTGTGGTGACAACCTCTATAGGACTGGAGCTATTGAGATGCCAGCTGCAATTTAGATGCTTGCTGCAATTCAGATGAGTTCAGCCAAATAGCCCACTGTAACCCCAACAGGGAGCCAGTGCTGAAAGAGACAAAGCTGAGACTAGCAAGACTTGGATTAGTCAAGTAATTAGTCAAGTAATTAGTGATATCCAAGGCAGAGTGGTAAGCCAAGCAGTGGATTGAGTCCTGCAGTAAGATGGCCCCAAGTCATGGCCTTTATGAACATCATTAGCTTTGGTCAAGGTGACCCATTCTCTTGGAACATAAATCAAGCTTGCCTTTAAGAAAAACAATATACACAGCTAGAACCAGGCAAAATATCAGGACTGCCGACAAGCAGGTTAGAAATAAGATCAAATTTTGGTCCCAACAGGAAACCATAAAACTAATCAAGAAACGAGACAGAACCATGTCACAAGCTGAGAAAACCCACAAGAGATTTATGAAAGGCCAGACTTGGAAGACACAGGTGCTCAGAGTTTATTCCATATAATAAAACTACAGTTGATCTCATGCCCGTCAATTTGGGCCACAGTAACTACAAATTAGAAGTGAAGAACCTGTAAGTATCAAGAACATAACAACGTATTACTATGTGTAACATTATGTGATATGTGGAATAATCCTCCTCCCTGCAGAGATATCCGCACCCTAATCTCTGGAACATGTAAATATGTTAAGATACATGGAAAAGGGGAATTAAGGTTGCTGTTGCAATTCAAGTGGCTAATCAACTGACTTTATGATGAGATTATTTTAGATTATTTGGATGGACCCAATTTAATCATATAAGTCCTTAAAAGTAGAAAAAGAGGCAAAAGAGAAAGTCAAAGAGAGGATATGTGAAAAGGACTCAACCAAATGTCTTAAGTCAGTTTGGGGCCAGGCGTGGTGGCTCAAGCCTGTAATCCCAGCACTTTGGGAGGCCGAGATGGGCGGATCACGAGGTCAGGAGATGGAGACCATCCTGGCTAACACGGTGAAACCCCGTCTCTACTAAAAAATACAAAAAACTAGCCAGGCGTGGTGGCAGGCGCCTGTAGTCCCAGCTACTCGGGAGGCTGAGACAGGAGAATGGCGTGAACCTGGGAGGCGGAGCTTGCAGTGAGCTGAGATCTGGCCACTGCACTCCAGCCTGGGTGACAGAGCGAGACTCCATCTCAAAAAAAAAAAAAAAAAAAAAGTCATTTTGGGCTATTATGATAAACTGCCATGGACTGGGTAGCTTAGACAATGGAAATTTATTTCTCACAGTTCTAGTGGCTGGGAAGTCCAAGATCAAGGTACCAACAGCTCTGGCATCTGGTAAGGGCCCATTTCTTGGTTTGCCAATGGTTGTCTTTTTGTTGTATCCTCATATGGCAGAAAACAGATACTAGCTCTGTGGCTGCTTCTTACAAGGGCACTAATCACATTTGTGAGGGCTGTATCCTTATGACCTAATTACCTCACAAAAGCACCACCTCCAAATACCATCACATTGCAAATTCTATTTCAACATATTAATTTTGGGGAGGACATTAACATGCCATCCATAGCAACCACCATTACTGGCTTTAAAGATAGAAGGAGACCATGAGTTAAAGAATGCAGGCAGCCTCTAGAAATTGGAACAGGCAAGGAAATAAATTGTGCCCTAGTGTCTTCAGAAAAGAATGCAGTCTTACCAACACCTTGATTTTAGCTCAGTGAGACCCATATGAGAATTCTGATCTAGAGAACTATAAGATAGTAAGTATATGTTGTTTTAAGCCACCAAGTTTTTAGTGATTTGTTAGAGCAGCAACAGAAAATTAATACACATTACAATTGAGAAAATGTTTAATCTGGATTGTTTGACTCTTTAAAATCAGTGAAATCACAAAACCACAATTTGTCCCAAATAATAATTCTTTCGTATATAAACATCAAATCCCTTTAAAAAATACAAACAATAGCTTGAAGAGGGAGAATGGGCAGTATTGGGCATGGGAAATGTATGTTCCTCTTCTTTTTATTCCCTCAAGTTGGGGTCAAGAAAAATAGGGATCAGTACCAAGGCCTAGATCTTGGCTACTCTAGATTGTTCTCAATTTCCATTTAGAAACTTTAAGCTCTGCTAATGACCATATGTTGATCTACAGCATGAATTAATATCCTCTACTCTGGGCAAATAGGTACTAATATTCTGGATTCAGAGAGTGGTAAAGAAATGCAAGAAAGACAAAGAAATTCTTTAGTGTAACATATTGGAATGTATACCACTCTAGCACTTTATTAAATGTTTCTAACTGTATTAGTCCATTTTCACATTGCTATAAAGAACTACCTGAGGCTGGGTAATTTATAAAGAAAAGAGGTTTAATTGACTCACAGTTCCACAGGCTGTGCAGATAGCATGGCTGGCGAGGCCTTAGGAAACTTACAATCATGGCAGAAGGCAAAGAGGAAAGAGGCACGTCTTACATGGCCAG